>NC_054834.1:106496215-107696215 GCF_018345385.1 Vulpes lagopus | reverse complement strand
TAATAATAACTTTGGTGCCCCCCCCCCCAAAAAAAAAGTCTTTAAGCTTTAAAAATAGGACCCATGAAGCTTAGAGTTGAATTAAGTCTACCTCATGGTCCAAAGAGTGGAAGACCGATCCACTAAGGCACCCTTGTGGCTCCCCAGGTTTCTAATTTTTTAAGACTAATCAAATCACATTATCAGGGAGGAAAGATTTTGGACTTTTTTTTTTTTTTTTAAGATTTGAACTGATAAAGCCAAAGGAATTTTAACTCTTTACGCTTTACTTTTTCCCTGGAAATTTGATAATTCAGATTGTTCAATTTTGAATAATCTCACACTTTTGATAGTGTATTATTTGGAGGAGTTTTATGCTGTCATTTGGGTTCCTGGTTTAGTCCAGTGAGCCGTAAGAGACAACATCAAGTAATATAGTATGAGTAGAGTTCACAGTGGCTTTGGAGTTCATTTCTGACCTATTTCAGAGTTTTCTAAAATCATTTTGAACATTATTAAAACTATTTTGCAGTTTGTTAGGTGTGTGTGTGTGTGTGTGTGTGTGTGTGTGTGTGTATACCCCACTTATTTAACAACAGTAGACTGTACATTTGATTTTTCTAAAACGAGGACATAATATTAGGGTTAGAACACTAAATCAGTATAGAGATCAAATTCTGAAACCCATAGAGGTTGTGTCATTGTTGGTAGGGATCACTCTTCCTCAGTCACTTGACAACAGAAAACAGATTTAAGCATTTAAAGCATCTAAGCAAACAGTGCTATCCAAACTCAGTCTTTCCCAAAATTATTACTTAGTATTTCTTATCAAAATATTCAATTACCATTTACTCCTTTATTTTCTTTCTGGTCACCAACAGGGTAAACTAAGTTCATGTTGTCATAAATCTTCTTTTTCTTCTTTAGAGAATACGCTTAAAGAAATGTAATAAGATATTTATTTTTAATGATAGTGATGATGAATTCTCAAGATAGACTATTTTTTTTTCATCCTCAAGAAGAAGTGAGCCTTATGCTAATTTGTATGTGAGATGGGGTGTGGTATTAGAGGAGCCAGGGAGATATGACATGGGAAGACACTCTTGAAATATTATCACTTTGGGTTAAAAGATACACTTGGAAGGACGGAATTTTCTTCTGGTGGAGAGAAAAGCTACATGCAGACCCCCGTACCATGTCATTTCCCATCTGTGGAGATGCATACCAACCAAGGTAGCTACTGGCTGGAGACCCGTCAGCCCCCAGTGAGTGTTGCACTTCCTGGATGTGCCCCCCAGCCCGGCACAAGCAACTGTATGCATATTCCTCCTTTGTGATAGACACAGTTGTAGTTCCTGTTTCTGACTGTTTAAGGAAGGCAAAGTCTCCTCACATCAAGTGCACTCAATGGGTTTTCATTAGAGATGTAAGATGTGAGAGTGATCTGTCTCCCCACTGAAGCAAATTCACCTCGTATTCCCTTCCTCTCTCGTTCTCCGTCCCTCTGGAAACTGTCTACTTAGTGGAAGATGACAGTGTTACTCAGAATGGTAATTCAATTTCATTTGCAAAGTAGATAGTCTTGTCACCTTGACAACATAAATTCATTAACATCTTCAAAAGAGGGGTTTTAAGGTAACCAATGTCTAAAATGTCTGGTTGAACCTCTCTTCCTAGTAAATGGGAAAGTTAACAGTTGAAGATGTAGGGATACATATTGTTGCTAAAGTGATTTCTTTTCTCTCTATTTTTTGTTTAAGATTTATATATTTGACAGAGAGAGAGGGTGAGCGAATCTGGGGCAGACTCTACACTGAGCCCAGAGCCTGACTCGGGGTTCGATCACACAACTGGGAGATCATGACCTGAGCTGAAACCAAGAGTCAGCTGCTTAACTGACTGGGCCACCCAGGTGCTCCTAAGGTGGTTTCTCTCCCAAAACATGAGATTGTTGTCATTATTTCAATGAGCTGAATAGATTGAATTAGTCCATTTAGCAAATACACACACATACATACACACACACACAAACATACACTCACATACATACAGTACTATTCGGTGAACACAAAAGTGGGAGTTAGACTATTACAGGTGATTAAGACAGTGGGAAGTATGTAATAAGTGTATTGAGAATGATACAAAGTACTATAAAGGGTTCAAAGGAGAAGAATCTTCTAATAAGGATTATTATTAAGAAAGACTTTGTGGTGTGTCCTTGATAGCTGAGCTAAAGGAATTGTGGGACTGGGATAGATGGACGATGAACACATCGCTGCAGGCTGAGAAAACTTGATGAAGAAAGGCACAGAAGTCAGAGAAGTTACTTGTGTTTTAGGAATGGTCGGTAGTCTCATTTGATCGGACAATGAAATAAATTGAGTGCTTACGTTGGGCCAGAGCTTTTGAGATCTTTATGAGAATTTAGGAGTATTATTTTTGTTTTCAGATGATGAAACTGTAGCTCAGAGAGGTTATTTGGCCAAGCTATTTACATGGCTAGATGATGATAAAGCAGGGCTTGGACTTCAGCAGTTTGTCTCCAGAGCCTATGCACATCACTCCTAAATCATAGCTGCCTTCCTCAAGGAGGTGGTATGAAGTTAAGTTTAAAAGTTAGATGTGAGTTGGGCTAAAGGTGATGGTCAATGGTTGCCTCAAAAGTCTGAGCTTCATTTAAGAGGTATTGGGGATCTTTACATTTGGGGGCCTGAAGAAAGCCTCAGAACAGATTTAAAGTGTAATTAGTAGTAGCATGAAAAATGGATTTGAAGTGGGTAGGAAAAACAGCCAATGGAGACTAGTTAGCAACCTACTGGAGTGATGCAAGGAGGCTCTCACCTGGAAACAGGATTGACGGGAGAGAGAGAGGATTGATGAGATGGAAGATGATCTTATTCTTTCCTGATACTACATAGTCATGATAATTAAAGCAAGTCTACATTTTTGCATTCTAACAACGAAATTGTAATTAATAACTTCAATGAATTCAATCTAATACTCATTATTTTTTTCTAAAGTTATAAATAAAAGAAAGCTGGTAGAGATTGGGCATAGTAGAGTTGTGACTTGATGTCCCTCCTTTTTCATTTCCTCCTTTTTTCCTTTCCTTACTTTCCCTTCTTCTCTACCTCCTCCCATCCTTATTCCCCAACTTCCTTCCTCCCTCTCCCCCTTTCTTCTGGCACTGTCCTTTCTGACTGGCAACCTGGTACATTACTATGTTGGTATATGATAGCAATCATCATACACACAAGTTTTTAAAGTTTCAGTAACAAAACATACATTAGTTTTAGCATAGGGAAGTTGGTTAGAACTGCAGTATATGCAAGCTTGTCTACTGAACCACTTGGTAAGATTATTTTACTTTGTTTTAATTTTTACAACAACAGAACACAAAAGTTTTATGTGTTTATAGTTCAACTTGAACTATAATAAATGCCTAAAACTGTGACTAGCACAAAGCAGATAGCAATTGTAAGCAAACAGAATTTTACAAAAGGATTTTTACATCAATATATAAATAAGCAAATATATATATATATATTTAAATAAGCGTTTTCTACATAGCTCCATTAGCTTTTAATATCTCACGTTCACAGTATCTTCCATCTTGTCCTCTATAATGAAACGTGTCATTCCTCATCTCTTCTCCTTTAAAGCCATTTTCTTGCATTTTTTGTAAATGGTAAGCCATTTTTTTCTCTATAAGGGCCTGTTTCTAAAATATTAAAAAATATATATATATGTTAACATCAGCTTAAAAATGAAAGACAAATATTTAAATATGAGCGTATATTGGAAATCAGTAGTCACTCCTGTCTTGTGACTTGTAAGGTCACATGGTACAGATTTAGGAGTGCAGTAAGGGGTCAGTTTCCATCTGTGATCAAACATGAGCGCTTAGATACAATGACCTCACTGCACACACTGGTCCAGTTACAAGTGAGGTGGCATCTCTTAATCAGAGCTAGCTATCCTGGAGAGCTTAGGCAATTTAGAAATCACCTTCAACAGAAGGATTTCTGAAAGACTAAACCAGTATCACCCAGGCCTACCAGAGATACACATTATATATGAAACGGGACTTCCTTTTGTGAATCTCCAGGGTAATGTTGACCCTAGATGTACCAGAAAGGAAAAAACTGCACAGAGAGAGAACCATAGAGATCTGCAAAGGGTTCCCTAGAGGATTCAGCAACAGAATGGGTCAGTACAAGTGTGTGAGGAGACTAACCAAAGCCATAGAAAGGACTGTGCTAAAGGATGAGAGAGAACAGTGCTTGGCAACTATCTATCATGCCTGTTTTCACCATCCACCCTGGAGGAGGTTCCTAAGTCATGGGGGATTGTGTAGAGTGTTAAAATGGGTCTTGCTTCAGTTGCAGGGAGTAATTAGTTTCAGATTAAACATGGCTCTGGCCTCATCTAACAAATCTTAAAAACCAAAACCTCTAACAATCAAGCTGTTTCCAAAGAAATTACCTACATTCAAGAAAAAAGCTAAAGGATATAAGAATATGAAAACATTCAGCACCCAAAAAGTTAAATCCATAATATCTGGTATCCAATCAAAGAGTGCCAAGCATACAAAAAGCAGAGAAATAGGACTCATAAAACGAATGAATTAGTCAACCATAATGACACAAATATTAGAATTAAAGATAAGAATGTTAAAACATAATTGTATTCCATATATTTATAAGGTAAATAAAAGACACTGAAGATATAAAAAGGATCAGAATCAATTTTTTAAATGTATGAGTAATATGAGATATGCATTAATAATAGAATAGACATTGCAGAAGGAGAGATTAATTAATGCACATTCAGGAAAAGAAACCATCCAAAAGGAAACCAGAGAAAAAATTTACAAAATAAAAAGGTGTGGAACAACATCAAGCATCCTAATATGCCTATAGAGAGGAGAGAGGTGGCAAAGGAGATGTTTGATAATAATGTTCATTACCATCTTTTCTATCCTATATTATAACACAGGTTATAGTCAGTGCAATCAAGCAAGAAAATGAAAAATGCATCCACATCCAAAGAGGGGAAATAAAACAATACCATAATCATTAATGGAGAATATCACTGGCATCTAGAAATAAATTACAAGTGATAATAAGCGACTTTGTCAATGCAAGATACAAGATGGATATAAAAAATTCCTTTTCTATAGACTAACATCAAATAACCAGAATTTGAAATTAAAAACACCAATTATAATAACATACAAATTATGAAATACCTAGGGATGAATCTATCAAAAGATGTATAAGACCAGTTACCTGCAAAAATTAAGGAAACCTAAAGAAATGGAGATATTTGGTTCATGGGTTGGAAGACTCAGTATAATCAGACCTACAGAATCAACGCAACTCTCAACAAAGTCTTGGCAGGATTTCTTTGTAGAAATTGAAATGCTTATTCTAAAATTTATATTGAAATGTAAAGGGCTTAAATTAGCCAACACGACTTTAAAATAGAAGAACAGACTTAGAAAGTTAGCACTACTGATTTAAAAAACCATTAAAGGTACAATAATCAAGACAGTATAATTGACAAAGAGGTCAAAGAACAGAAAAGAGTCAAAAATCAGTCTGTACAATGATTTTTTGACAAAGATGCAAAGGCAAGCTCTTTGAAAGATTTTGTTAACTCTAACTTAAGCACATACTTTGGAGTAAAAAATGTCAATGAAAAAAAAATTAAGATATTAAGAAGTTATAGCAGAGGACTGAAAATCTGTTTTATTAAAACAAAATTCAAAAGAAAACAATTTAGAATGACTCCATTGGAAATATCTAAAATTCAAATAGCTCCGCCAATAACCTGGCTCCAGCAGCCAGTGGTGTTCCCAAGCCTACCATCAGGTCATGTCTAATGGGCCTTCCCAGAGCCAGAACTTCTCCCAATGCACTAGTTGTCACTAAAATTGGCCAGGACTCACTGAATACTAATTGCTATCAGGCAAAAAGAGGAGACCTGGGGCATTCTGTTACTCTCCAAAAAAAAAAAAAAACAAAACAAAAAACACAAAAAAAATAAAAATAAAAAAGGCAACTTGGAGAGAATGCCACTGGATAAAAAGGGGTGAATATTGGAAAATAATAATTATGGTAAAGTGGAACAAGCTGAGCTAAGCATACCAGCCCTGACAATACTAACAGGTACATGTGACAAAAGTAGAATAAAATTTATATTTATATTTATATTTATATTTATATTTATATTTATATTTATAATATTTATATTTATAATATTTATATTTATAATATTTATATTTATATTTATAATATTAAATAATTTCTACATAGTAGTATATATCAATATAACCAAATTACATCTATCTTACACTACATATCTAGGTTTGTCAACAATAAGCTACCTAAATTATTTGGAATTGTTGACAAGCATTAAATGACATGGAAGGTTGTCAATGTTATTTTATGAAATGAAAAAGCAATCTATATAAAATACCCTGAAAGACATAATAACATGAATTTATTTATTGTAATATATTTTCTTTCTTTTTTTTTTTTTTTTGGTAACAGATTTTCATAGGAACATTGTAAAATGTGTGTGTGTATGATAGGGTGGGATTACAAATGAGTTTCTTTCCCTTTATACCAATTTATACTCTCATAAAATATTATGTGTCATTTAAAATTAAAAAGTTACTCTAAAAAATTAGCTGGTGGGGAAATATTGAGAACTTGTGTTCCGAGAAATTCTGAGTGTAGGAAAAATCATTATCATTTTTCTTCTAGAGGAATTCCAAGTATTAGTTTACCGTGGGAGATAAAGTCAAAAGCAGTTGCATCAAACAGTGGAGCAGGACTTTTTAGATTATTGTCGGAATATAATCTAGGCAAAATATAGTGAACTCCACAACCTTCCGTTCTGTACCATGCATATCACTCGGGGTAACTGGGCCACTGTGATGTCACTGAGTGGACTCCCAAATACCAAAACTGGCAAACGCTTCTGGTCAAACAGCCCCGGTGAGAGGTGGGGGCTCAGCCTACCTACCTTCCTGTCACTCTCTTCTCTGCTTCTACGCCGTTGTTCCTCAATCCTGGCTTCTCTTTTAACGTCTTCTCCAATCCTTGTCAGGAGTAGCATCTCCTTTGTCTTCCATTCCTAGAAAGCGCGGTGGTACTGTACTCAGTACACGTTCACAATAAACCTTTGTATTCTGTCCACAGCACCAGGCATATTAGCACAAGGCAGGGGCCCAGCAGAAATCAGGTCAAGCGTAATTAAAGCCCTACATTGGGTTTGGGATGGCCTTACTCCTACCCACTCCTATTAGGAATGCACGCGTGGTTATTTTTAAATAAAGCTAACTTTTAAAATTTTTCTACCCCACAATGCGGATGTTAGGGAGTTAAATAGTGTCTAGCCACTTTCACCATCATCTCCTTAAAAGTGTATATTGGCTTATGTATATAGTTTGTGGTGTCGGCCTCATTATTTTAGGTAACAACTTGCACACTATAGGGGTGAAAAGAAGAGTAATGCGGATAAATGATTCAGACCTGAGATGACTTCAGGAAGTATGATGCACAGCTAAATTTCTTACAAATGAAACAACTGTATGCAATTTTCCTCTAAATATTTTCAATTTGTCATCTCACCTCTTCAATTTTTCTACGAAGGCTAAGTTTTCTTCTGGTGTATTCTCGCTGTCGTCTTTCTTCTCTGTCCATCCGGAGTAGGCGTTGCTCTTCTGTTGTGCGCTCAAGTTGTTCTAATTCCCTACTTATCATATCCAAATATCTAAGTAAAAGTGCAAATACAAGTCAAGGTGCGTCCCTTATGCTGGCATCATCTGCCTTGATATTCCCAAACCACCTTCTTGCTTCCTTTTTATTTCTTAAACTACAGGAATTTTACACTTTTTCTATGAGCTCTGCTCATGGACCTTTAAGCCAGCCTGGCCCACCAACTCATCATACGTTACTCCTTATATGAATCTCTCTAGTATATAAGGACCTGTTATGGCATAGCCAATGGTAAAATGTGGAGTAAATTGGTTGAAAAGATTTTGCGCAGTAAGTTTACATGACTTTGGTTTGGAAAGAAAGCTCAAATAACTGCAACACTGGCTTTGATTCTGGGAAAACAAACAAAGCGGATCCGAAATTCCTAAGAAAACGATGTATACGGGCTCCCTTGTAATTTACAAGGCCTCAAACAAATCTTCCATCTATTGTCGGGGTCTCTGGTATGTCAGTGTGTTTTGCGGAACTACCATGAAACGAAACCATGGAAATAAGAAGTCAGGTACTTCAGCCCAATCTATACTTTAATGGAGGAGGAGGAAAAAGACCTATAAAATCCCTTCACTTCCTAACAAATGGTCTTGATCACAGGATGGTAATGACTGAACGTTGGTAGGTAACATCTGAAGAACTTAGAAAGTTTAGAGACAACGCGTATTTATATTGGCATTAGATAAAGTTTCCTTTTTTGACTTTTCACTCACTTCCTCAGACTTCATACCATCAATCCTTCAAGATGATGAGAAGAAGCTATTGTGGGAGCTACTGTGCTTGAAGATACTTTCCCTCTATCTCCCCCAATGGGAAGGGCTTTGGATCTGATTTTGTTCTTCAGTTGCCAGCTTAGATTACCTTGTGGACTCCCAGTAACCCTGTCTTCTCTAGTGGAAATTTCTCTTTATAACCTTGCCGCCATAATTTCCCAATCCCTGTACCTCTTGGTCTCCTTTCTTCGTCATTGTAAGGACCACAGTGGTGTTAACAGTGTCTAGCTCTCTAAAAAAAAAAAAAAAAACCTACCTTCACTTCTTTCTAGTATCTTCCTACATATTTGGGTCCACAGTATTTAAGTAAAATATGCATTAACTTCAGTCTTACCTGTGCCTTATTAATTGTTCCTGGTCCTTCATAGATTGGGTGCCTTCCTGTAACAACCAGTTTTGGAACTGTGCAACATCAGAACGTCCAGGTATCTGATTGTTTTCATGTAGTCTATTTACTTGCTTTGCAAGCATTTCCTATAAAAAAAAAAGTGTGTATCATATATACACATATACATAGATGTATGTAAATGGGGGTATGTATATATAAAACCTTTTTTTTTACATCCTCCAGAAATAAAACTGTCCCATTATATGCTTAGTAAAATTCCTGTACTTTGTGAATAGCTCATTCTGTTTAACTGCATTTAAAGCTATTATAGACAAGGACAACTGACCCAAAATAGAGTTGTCTTTCTCTGAAAATAAATGATATTTCATTTTATTTTTCTATCTTTTCTTTAAAAATCAAAAGAAAATAAGGAAAGAGGGAAGGAGATGCTCTAGGGACAAGGGTGAAACTGGGGAAAATATAGAACAATTAATAGTGTAAGGAAGTCGTTATCATTTCTCTACAATTCTCTTTTGTTTTAAGATTTATTTATTTATTTTAGAGGGACCGAGAGTGGGAGCACATGAGTCGGGAGAAAGGATGAGGGAGAGAATTCTCAAGCAGACTCTTGGCTGAGTGTGGAGCCCGACATGGGGCACCATCCCGTGACCCATGAGATCATGACCCTGAGCTGAAACCAAGAGTCAGTCACTCCACCGACTGAACCACCCAGGTGCCCGTCTATAACTCTCTTAACCTTTGAACATAAATTTATAAATGTACACACACATCTCTCATTTTTATCCAACTCTCTTGACCCCAAAGCCTGAATTCACTCATGCCCATGTGCATGTGTTCACACACTCTCACACAAACTTTGAGTCAAAAATCGAAAGGAAGTCCCTATCCACACCCACTCTACACCAAATCATTCCACTTCACAACATTTTTATTGAACAAACACAGCTGCATGTGTGGGAACACATACACGGTGTGCATGTTCTTCTAGTCACTTATAGGACATAGTCACTAGTCATACTCCTTCTCTCTTGTTACTTAAGCCGAAGAATCTTGCTGCCACAATAGATTCTTCTTATTGCTCCTAGCTCAGGTAGGAATGACATTTCTAAGTAGTAATTTATTTATTTATTTTTATTTTTTCTAAGTAGTAATTTAATTGCTAAATTATGAAAGCTCCCATTGGCATATTAATAGATGACTTGGCCCTTTTCCTTTCCTTGGTTTAACATAGCAACCTCAAAATATTATTTATTCCTCTTCTAAATTTTCATTTGGAAAAAGTACTTGATAAAAATTAAGAGTAAAAGTAAAAATATTATATGAAATATAATAATAAAAATATTATATGAAAATACTTTGCATACAAATAAAGCTTTATTTATTTATTTGCACACAAATAAACCCTATGTATAGAAACCAAATTTAGGTATTTAACTTACTTGATCTCTTATATAGTTTCTTTCAAAGTCTAATTTTATACTGGTAAGATATTGCCTGTACTTATTCAATTCCCTCAAGGTACATACAATCTAAAAAACAAAATAACAAAAATATATGAATACAATTATTTAAAAATCATAGCAATTACTTTCCAAGGAAAGATAGTAATAGCATACCATTTGATAATATTTTGGTATTAAGAGCAATAGATTGCTAACAATATTGTAAGCGGTATCTAAAAGCAATTTTCAGTCAACAGCAAGTTTCTATCCACATAACAAATCACCTCATTAATATGCACTATCCCATGATAAGGGATTTATTACACAAATAGAGTCATTAAAAGAAACTAGCAGTGTAATAATGTTTAACCCCAATAAGAATATAGTCTATCAAGATTCTATCAGGCTGATTTTTCTAGGTTCCTCTTTTGTCTCAATTTCTTAAAAAGCTTATGGGACATAGTTCTTGACAAGCATGCAGTGACATTAGAGACAGAGAAAGAGGACTATGCTACATTTGGGGAAATTACTTTTACATCCTCATATTCTTTGGTAATCATCTTTTGATATTATAAAGAAAAAAAGGCGAGGGAAGTAGTTTCATTTAGAAAAGACAGTTGTCTGGTTTCCCTTGACCCAAATCCTGAGTAATTTGTGAAATTTCCCATTGAATATTTCTCACGACCAAGTTAAAGGTGATACAGACCCCCCAAGTGAGGTACAGAAGCAAACTTTATCAATTCTCGGGGGTTTGCAATGATTAAAAAGAATTAATCTGCAACCCACTTTATTATTGCTGGTGATATAGCCACCTTTCTTTAATCTTCTCAGGATATCTTTGCGCTTATAGTATTCTCTTAAATGTGGATCGTGGAGACTTTTATATTGGTTTTCCAAAAGTCGACAATAAGGATCATTCAGGTTGAAACCGTAAGAAGGTTGAAAAAGCTGCAAATACAAGATTTTAAAATATTAAAAGGTAAAACTAATGAATTTCACTTTTAAATGTCAATCCATTGAAATGACTAGACTGTTCACTGAAAATAAAGCACACCAGAAGAATTTGAAGTGGGGAAAAACCAGCAGCAGAAAGATTTGGATTAGGCAACATGAATCTATTATCCCGACTTCTCCCCACTGACCTGACTTACTCTTAAAACCTACCCTCACTCAATTAATTCCTCCCCTGATCACTATCAGTCCCTAGTCCTGAGCCAGAGAAGAAAGAAGGAAAAGAAAAGGAATAAAATCTGCTTTAATGTATAAAGGGTGTAGAAGCTATGATTTTTCCTTTTCCTTCTCCCTCTCTCAAATCAAGGTACTCACTTCAACTAAAAGGATAAAGGGATGATATTAATTATGATTATTATGTCTCAGTAATCTGAAAATGAAGAAAATAGACTCATGGAAACAATTTTAACCAAAAAAAGTAGAAGCAAAACTCAGATGTTAAAGATAATAAAAGTCATTTTGTGTTGGCAAGAAACCCATAGGTCTCGGAGTGCTACAGTCAGGGAAAAAAACCAAGGTCTGTATTATAAAGTTCAATATATTGAAAACCCAATTATAAAAGATATTGATAAGGATGGAGGTTTCTACATACATGTAAAGACCAACTACAGTAATCATTAGCATATAAAAGAAGGAAAATATCAGCTAATAACCACGTTTCTCTGTTACTTGAGAGGAAACAGCTGAATTATCTCATCTCCTTTGTAAATGAAAACATTATTACCAGAGTGGGGTGGGTTTTGCATGGGTGTTTGAGTTCCTAGTCCATTTTTCAATGGCAAGATGGTGACGATGGGTAGTTGGGGAACCTGTGAAAGGAAAAAGCAGAGGGTTAAAGTGGAGGAGCCTGGCTGGGTAGGACCCTATAAAGAACTCCCTCAAGATTCAGGAGGGAGGATGTTTCATATGTGGGCAAAGGGGCAGACGGGAGGAATCTGATAGGATGCCGGCTTTCCTTTTCCATTTAGAAGCTTCCTTGATAAGTCTCTGACTTCTTGCTTAACACGAGGTTTCAATGTCTTCCAAGCGCGTACATCACACAGCAGAATTCCCTAATTACTAATGTTTCTCTGAGAAGGCAAAGAAAAGAATCTTTTAGGATGGTGTCTTGAATTTAGTTATAAAGCCCATACCTTTCCTGTAAGGAGAACAATCAACAATCATGACTCAAGAGTGGATTTTTTTTTTTTTTTGAGATCTTGACATTTAGCTGTCAACATCTCTTAGCTGTTGAACTTTAGCTATGATGGCAATATGTTTCTCAAGACCAAACTTAGGCTGCTGACCTGTAGATGAGGAACACCTTTTAGACACATCCATTCATTACAGCCAGGGTATGCATTCTGTTGTCAATTAAAGCGATTGGCTTCTCTTAAAAAACAAAACAAAACAAAACAAAACAAAACAAAAAACACTAAAAGTGTAAACGCAAAGCATCACTTTATTGAGGAGATTGTACTGAAAGAAAAAGAAGGACTCACAAAGTCAGTTTTAAGGAAATAGTCTGGTGCCTAACTATGATTAAATGAAGACAGTTTGGTGGGGAATGAATGTAATAAAGAATGGAACATCTTTGAAAAGAGTAGTTGAAAAGTGAATTACTATTTGACAGAAATGGTAATTGGGCAACCAATATATTTGAATAAGCAGAAGAAAGGCAGGGCCAAGTTTACATCCTAAAAAGGGGTTGTGAAAGGTTTTATGCACGCGTAGGAAAGCGAGCTGGTTTGGATGTGGCTCGAACAGTGTGAGGCGGCATCTTTTTCCTTAGCTTGCTTTAGTCTAGTAGAACAAAGGGAAATTACGTGTTTCCCAGAAACAAAACTCACTTTAAGACAACATGTTGGTTAGGCAAGTATCAGATACCAAGGGGCCCTAGTCATTTCTGATGACATCATAGATAGAAGGAGGGCACAGAGGTCACTCGGAATTCTTTCATGTAATATTGTTTGTCTGTTTGCACTATGGACCAAAGTAACCTCTCGAAAAAGAATGTCCTGAGCCTCTTTAAGCTTTAGTTTACTGAGTCAAAGGCTGGGGAGGTTTGAAGGTAGAGGTAGCGTTGAGGACTAAAAGCATGAGAGGGTTTGAGGGAAGCACACTACACCCCAGGATGACTTCCATTATACAATCATAATCATAAAATCCTAAGTGTTGAGTAAAATCATACAAACCGAGGACAATGCAAATTTTAAGGAAAGATAAGCTAAGTGGGGGCTGTAATAGTTCAGAAAGAATCTCAAAAGGCGGTTCAAATTCAGAGATTGGGCAGAGGAGGAAAGGACATGTCAGGTTCGGGAAGCAAGGCCAACAAACACCCAGAAATATCAACGTGGTATGTGTGAGTAAGGCACAGGAGACCACAGGTGGGATTACAGAAAGGACTGGATGGGGAAGTTGGGGCAAATCATGGAGCCATTAGTTAAATAGTAAACATGTTCGCCTACTCCGACTTCACTTTTTTTCCCACCTAGTGCACGAAATAGAATGCAGCTCAAAGCAAAATCGTAGAGAAGTGTTGTGCAATGCGAGTTTTGTTCAGGTCATGATGCCTTAAAATCATGACACAATTAAATGGCCAGCTGGCACCAGTAACCTCCGGCCTTTCTGACAAAAAATCGCACTAACCAGGTATAAAGTTATTATAAAGGAAAGTTAATGTGGTCCCATGCACTATAAGATAGAACTAAGAATCTAAACTTCATATATAGCCCAAGGTTCCGGGCAAACTCTAAGATGAAGTTGCTCCATGTGCATCCTCAGCCCTGTCTTAGGTTGGGTGTGGGATCCTCACTGTTTGCTGCGTGTCCGCGGCCTCCCGTGTTGGACTTTGCACCTGCAGCGCCCCAGTCTAACAGCCGGTAGGAAAGAGCAAAGAAAAGCAACGTAAGATGGTCAAAAACCACTTTACCTTTTCACTTATCTTCGTGGTATAGTATAAAGTGTTGCTCCCCGGGATCACAGGCAGCTTGACCCCGAGAGGCAGATCCAGGAGTTGACCCGCTCCGACCCCTCGTATGTGGGCTTTGTGCACGCCCTGCGGATGCAATCGGGGAGTTGGGCCTTTGAAGCCCTTGGGGTGTTAGGCCCGAGGCCCATCCGCTCGCCCTCCAGCCCCGGAGCCCCAGCCCCATCCCGCCCCAGCACGCAGCTGCAGCGCGCCCCCCGCCTCCCCGCAGCCAGTGGCGGAGCAGCCCGCGCCCCCGTCCCCCGCCAAAGCACGGGGCGCCCGGGACCTGCGTTGGGAGGTTAGGAACGCGCGGCAGGTGTGCGGCGCCCCTGCACCCCGCCCCCAGGCCTGGAGCTGTCCCCACGGGGGGGGGGGGTGCTGAGGCGGGAGGTTAGGAGGTTAGGAGGTTAGGAACGCGCGGCAGGTGTGTGGTGCCCTCTTGCCCGCCCCCCTCCACCGCCTCCAGGCCTGGAGCTGTCCGCATGGGGGTGCCAGAGGTGGGAGATTAGGAGGTGAGGAACGCCTGGCAGGTGTGCAATGCCCCTGCAATCCCCCCCCCACCCCAGGCTTGGAGCTGCCCGCACGCGGCCGAGGCGGGAGGTTAGGAACGTGCAGCAGGTGTGCGGTGCCCTCTCGCCCTCCCCTCCCCCCCCCACCTACCCGCTCACGCCCCAGGCGGAGGTTAGGAACGTGCATCAGGTGTGCGGTGCCCTCTCGCCCTCCCCCCGCCCCCCGCCCCGACCTCCCCGCACGCGGCCCAGGTGGAGGTTAGGAACGTGCAGCAGGTGTGCGGTGCCCTCTCGCCCTCCCCTCCCCCCCCACCTACCCGCTCAGCCCCAGGCGGAGGTTAGGGACGTGCAAGCAGGTGTGCGGTGCCCTCTCGCCCTCCCCCCCCCCCCCCCCCCCACCTCCCCGCACGCGGCCCAGGTGGAGGTTAGGAACGCGCGCAGGTGCCCCCCCCCCCCCGCGGCGGGCACTCACGTCTCCGCATCGCTGGCTGTCCGCCGCCAGGCTGCTGCTGGCCGTCTTGGTGGCCGCGTCGCTGGCAGCCTTGGAGCAGGCGCTGAGGTACAGCTCCATGCCCCCCGGGCCCCTCTGCCCGCCTCCGCGCCCCCCGTCTCCTTCCCTCGCACCCCTTCCCCGTCGTCCTCCCTCCGTGGCGACTGGACCCGGACTGGCCAGTACCCGCCCGCGAGGCTCGGTGGCCGCGGCGTTCTAGGCTCCGAACCCCGGGGCGGGGAAGGGCGGTGCCCTCGGGGCTTGGGCCGGGGGTGCCCCACACGGGGCCTGATCCAGAGGCCCGCATCAGTCCCGCAAACCAAAGTCCAAGCTTTGAAAGCTTTGCGGGAGGGTAGGGGGCTAAGGGCTCCTGGCCGCCAAGGAGCTGCAGTTTGGGGGGTGGGGGTGGGGACAGCACCCACTGCTACTATAAACCAGGAGTGACCGTGTAGCCCATTGTAGGGTCCGAAGCCGGGTCACACCCCACACCCAGGCTCCCACCACCCCTCCAGGCCGGCAGGGCTGCACTGGGGCCTCCCTCCTGGCCTCCTCCCTCTAGCCTTCCTCTTTCCTGCCTAGCTCTCTTCCTTTCTCCTGCTCCCTCCTCTCCACCTCCCTTGCTCTCTCCTACACCCCTCTGTTGCCTCCTCTCAGCCCTCCAGACAGGGTCTGTAAGATGCCTGACCCCTGGGGGCCCTTCCCTGGAAGGGGCGCTGGGGACCCACCGGTGACTCAAACCTGGCCCTTCCTTGGAGGAACCAACCAGACCATGAGGACCCTGAGGGCACGGACAGTAAGATTTGTCAGGAGTGAGGCCTCAGGCCCCTAGGATTCCTTAACTCATCCTTGTTCTTTCTTCTTTCTGGCCCATTTGGTAATAATAACCTGCTATTTACTGAGACTCTGCGAACTCCAGGCACCGGGCTGAGTGCTCCCCACGTTCCATCTTTATAACAGCCTTGCCAATAATGACCTCTTTTTGCCCAAAGGTTAAAGAAGAATGATAGTTACTTCGTTAAATAGTGGCCCCAGAGACAGTTTCTTAGTCAACCCGCTAGTCGTAGGTCTGCTCTGTCTGTTTTAATGCCCCTCGTATGCATGGGACTCCTGAATCTGAAATCTGGGTTTGGGTGATAGATAGTCCCCTGCCAGCGCTCCCCGTCGTCGACGTCGCACAGTCATCTCCAATTCAGTGTATTCAAATCTCAAGCTACCCCGTCACCAAAACAGGGCAGGATTAAGGGCCTGTTCTCCCTGCCTTTCCCATCCGGGCGATGATATCAGCACCTACCCAAGCTGGAAGCTGAAGTATAATACTAGATGCTTCCCTTCCCCCCAACTCCCCACATTCAGGGGATCTCTCTGTCCTCCTGATTTCATCGCTCAAATTAACTGGTCCTCTCCTCTCCATCTGCACCCTTCTCCCTCAGTGAAGCCATCGATCATTTTCTGGTTTCTGCGAACACCACAGTCTTAGCTCTCCGCCACCTTTTACACAACAGTACATTTTTTATTTATTTATTTATTTATTTATTTAAATCAAACTGGCCTCTGATGCCATCTCTCCATGTTCTAGTAAATCCCCAGTTGCTGTAAAACTTACCACGAAGCATATGACAGCCCCTGTGACTGGGTCCCTGTATTAGTTTTCTCTTCCTGCTGTAACAAATGACCATAATTTTAGTGGCTTCAAACAACACAGAGGCATTGTCTTAAAATAACTGAGCTCAGCAGTCTGAAATGGATCCCATCCTACTGAAGTCAAGGGGTTGGCAAGCCTGCATTCTTCTGGGGCCTATGTCCTTCCTCCTTATGGCTTCTAGAAGCTTGCCTGTCCTCCCACTTCAAATCTGGCATGTAGTGTCTTCAGATCTCTAAGACCTCTGCCTCCTTTTCTATAATCAAAAATCTGTTGATTACATTGGGTCCATCTAGATGACCTGTGATAATTTATTTTTATTCTTTAGACAATAAGAGAGCATGGATGGGGAGGAGGGGCAGAGGGAGAGAGAGAATCTTAAGCGGGCTCCATGCCCAGCATACATGGGCTCAGTCTCATGACCTAGAGGTCGAGACGTGAGCCAAAATCAAGGATCGGGTGCTTAACCGACTGAGCCACCCAGGCACCCTGATAATTTCTTTATTTTGAGGTCATCTGATTAGCAGCCTTAATTCCACCAAACAACCTTAATTTCCCATTGCCATGGAACATACAGACGCATAAGTCTTGGAAATTAAAATGTAGACACCTTTGCAGGATATCAGACTGCCTACTACCACTCTGCTCCCTTTTTAAGACACGACTTCCCTATACCACCTCTCAAGTTGAACCTCAAGCGATTTGGAGCTCTTTGTGGTCTATTCCCTCCACTGAGCCTGCGGATTCAAGACTCTGTATGTTTGCTGTGCTGTCCCCCTGCCTGGCAGCCCTTTGCACTTCATTGCTAGGCTAATTTCAATCAGCTTGTAAGACTGCTTAAGTATTTCTGACATCCTAAGCTTTTGCCAATTTTCTTCCTCTGTGCTTCCCTCCATTGTAGCACTTTTCATACTACATCAAAAATATGTCTTTATCTGTCAGTCCCCCTTTAAGGGAATAGAAACTCCATGAGAGCAGCTATTGGCTTATTCAACTTTATATGCATAACACTTGGTGTAGCGTCCAGCACGTATTTAGTGAAACCCCAGTATATTTTTTGTTTGTTTGTTTTGACGTAGGCAGACCCGAATGAGAACCCATGAAAGGGTCTTAAGCAAATTTTTATTCTAGAAGATCATTCTGGGGACCATAAAGGGGATGGATTTGTAGGGGTGGGACTGAAGGCCTAGGAGACTTTATGATATGTAGTTACACGGGCAAGAAAAAAGTCCTAAAATAATGAGTCAACAGGAATGAAGTGGGGGAGAGAATGGATTTGAGAGACATTTGAGGCAGCAGTGTCATAACTTTGGGTTCTTCTCTATCTCACCTACTTTAAAAAACAGATTTGGAGGGAATAATTGCTGTTGTAAGGCTGATAAGGGTAGATGATAAGCTTGAATTCTGGAGAGAACAGTCAAGCCAGAAAAGTAAATAAATTCCCTAAGAAAAGCATATCAAACAGGTGAGTTCTCTTTATAAGGAGAGTAGCTGGGAAGTGAGAATGGAGAAGGAGGTCTAGGATAATTGTGCAAAGAAGTACTTGTATTCGTGGAGATGACGGAGGAGCATGCGTTTGAAGTTTTATGAACTTTGGGGTCTTTCCTTCATAGCAGACCCTTTACAGCATTTAATTGGTTTCAACAATGGCTTATTATTTCTCACAGCTCTCTGGGTTCGTGGATGTTTCCTTTAGCCTCAGTTGGCGCAGCCAGAGCTGGATTATCTACGGTGGCTTCACCCTCATGTCTAGGACCTCAGCTGGGACGGCTGAAATGGTTCGGATTGCTCCACAGATGTTCTCTTCATATTCCAGGTGGTTAGATCAAGCTTCTTTTACGTGGAAGTCTTAGGATTTCCCGCATCAAGAGGGGATAAACAGGAGTGTGCTTTTTGTGCTTTTCAAACCTTCACCAGTATAATATTTTCTAAGGATGCCAATCCTTCCGTCAGAGTCCACACTGATGCAGTATGACCTCATCTTAACCAGATTACATCTGCAGATTCTCCATTTCTAAATAATTTTATAATGAAGTTCTGAGTGGATTAAATTTTCAGGGAGGACACCATTCAACCAAGTACAAAAAGTTACAAAGCATCCTGCTAATGGAGAAAGTTTGATATATTGACATGTCAAAAAAAAGGCTTTATTGGGACATTTATTAGGCAGAGGGCTCAAAATAAGAATCTGTCTAGAAATAACAAAATTATAGATATCAGAACCATCATGATGTATGTGAGTTTCTAAATGATTCCAAGACTTAAAGAATAAAATTACCCAACTTCCCATAATTGATTCAGTAAAAGTAGGCAAAAAGGATAAATGAAAATCACCCTCATCTCCTTTCTGAAGTGGTCTGTTTCTCCCACGTGAAAGCTTACTCGGTTTCTGGTTGGTTACTGCCTCTACTTAAACATTCCTCCTTATTTTGCCGACAAAACGGACTCAAATATTAAAGTAAACCATCCTCTGAAGATATATAACTTACCAAATGTTCACTGTTTCTTTCTTTCTTTTTTTTTTTTAAAGATCTAATTTATTTATTCATGAGAGACACGGAGAGAGAGGCAGAGACACAGGCAGAAGGAGAAGCAGGCTCCCTGCGGGGACCCCGATGAGGGACTCGATCCCAGGACCCTGGGGTCATGACCTGGGCTAAAGGCAGGTGCTCAACCTCTGAGCCTCCCAGGCATTCCAGGTGTTTTTCTAGATTTCTGTAAAATATCTTATTTGCTGATGTTTTCTAGTTTTTCAAATACTTTACAAATTGCAAAAGGAAAACCTTTTGTAAAATCTTTACAAAGGAGAAAAAGAAAAATTATATTAAAAAGAAATTTTGTCTCTATCATTAGGGCAATACTCCCTCCAGGGCAGAACAGATTAGCCGGGGCTTTGTATGGCCTGGCTCTTACCTCTCAGTACGCGATGAGGCTCTGTGGGGCTCACACCCCATAAGAGTCTGGGTCCTTCGATGTGAGTTACCTTGCCCGGGTCAGCAGTGCCCAGGGTGGTGCTGGGCACTCAGGCTGCCTTCTTGATTACCGTTCAGTCATTGCTAAGTAGTGTACGCACACGGGCACACACACATGCACAGGCCCACGTACACACACACTCGCACAGGGCCCCACATGCACAGGCCCACACCCACACACAGCCCCTGGTAAGGACCACACAGTATCTTTTCATATTATAAGTCATATCTCTTTATAAGGATCCCACCCATGTAAATACTTCACTTTATATTTGCATTATTTTAAAAATATTATATTTATCTTGATGATGAAAAGCTGACATTGAATACAGATTCCTGATTTGTTAATTGGTGCAGACTATGTAGAAAGAAGGGGACCAAATGCAATGTTGGCTGGGATATTTGTTCATTTATTCTCTCTCTCTCTCTCTCTCTATGTGTATATATATATATATATGCGTGTGTGTATGTGTGTGATAGCACAAATCATTGTGAAATATTAAATAAAAGTAATGTTCAAACATATTTCTAGCTATTACAATCTCCATTTTACAGTGGAAACTCGGGCTTGGAAAAAGTAATTTGCTTGTCATCATAAGGCTTTGAAATTGGCTCTGTTTTAAGGGATTCTTAATCGGTAAACAATTATTTTTCTCATCATTTTTTAAATAAAATCATTTCTTAGATCTTAAATCTTTTTTTTTTTCTTTTCTCAGTTTTACTGAGATACGATTGACATACATCATGGCAAAAGTTTAAGGCCTATACCATGATGGCTTGATTTACATATATTGTGAAATGATTTCTGCAGTAAGTAATCTCATGTAGATACAACAAAAAGAAAACAGAGAGGATCCCTGGGTGGCTCAGCGGTTTAGCACCTGCCTTTGGCCCAGGGCGCGATCCTGGAGACCCGGGATTGAATCCCACGTCGGGCTCCCTGCATGGAGCCTGCCTCTCCCTCTGCCTGTGTCTCTGCCTCTCTCTCTATATATATATCTATCATAAATAAATAAAATCTTAAAAAAAAATAAAACAATTCTCTGTGATGAGAACTGTTGGGATTTAACTTACTTTACAACTTTCCTATGTATTAAGTACAGCGTTCACTATAGTCTTCCTATTGTACATCATATCCTTGGTATTTATCTTATAACTGGAACTTTATACCTTTTGACCACCTTTCTCCAGTCCCCCATACCCTTAAATCTTAACAAACTGAAGTACTTTACGTACTTCTCACACTGGACTTCACCAGTATAAAATTAGGGAGTATAATAGAAAACCAACAATATTACCGCCACATGGTGTAAACTTCATTATCTCTGCTGAGTACCAGTATGACCTCGACAGAGCCTGAATAAGACCTGAGAGGCACGATCAATGTACTGATTTCTCTCCTCAAGTCCTTCTCACATGTCAAAGATACGGTCTCTAAACTACTCCACTACCTCAGTAATTCACTAGGATCTCACACATCTGTTTATCGAAATCTCTGTTTACTTTTATCCATTTTAGTCATTTTCTGTTCTTAATACAGAAGAATATAAATTCACTACATTCTGAATTGAACTGTAGTTTCTTTCTTGGCTCTTAAGATATACCCACTGCTCTTCTCATTCCAACGTAAATATATTTGCTCGGTATGTCCAAGGTAGTTTGTCATATGGAACAAAGTTGAAAAGTCACAGGGCTGCAATACAATCTCTTCTTTTACTGGGGGTGCCCCAGGAAGAGAAAGAAGGCGAGTAGCCTGAGCTAGTTCCCTTATAAACATGCTGATGACAATCCTTCTGGCACAGCAAATGCAACAAATGTTTTTGCTAGCAAAAGAGGCTTTTTATGCAGAATTCTTTTAGCAGAATCTGCCTAATTGTCTAAAATTGTTTATGGTAAATAAACTGTAACATACGGAGTTATGGATAATGGCTGGTTGGAAAATGTTACAGATTCAATATAACCCTCTCAATATAAAATCTAAATGTCTTATAACCTGAGCGGGTTATTATATGAAGGTGAAATAAATAACTCCAAAACTCATAGAAACCCCTACTAGCATGTGCATCTGATGTGGTTTAATAGAACTTGGGGAAGGAACTGCACTAGGGGCTCTGGACCTCTCTCATCTGTATGTGCCTCATGATCACATATATCCTTGGAATTATTACTAAAATGATATTGAGTAAGATCGTTGAGTCTTGTGAGTCTGAATTATCAGTCTGACCTTTCATGTTATCTTAAAGTCCAAGATGCATCGATTTCTATGATAGTCCTCAGATTTCACCCATCTAATTGATTTAATCATTTAGGTGTCCCTCAGAGGCACAGGACACAGAATTTTGTAATGGCCAAGTAATAACATGGGTGAGTAAAAAAATCAAAACAATGTAAAATAAAATAATTTACCCTATTCCCAGATGCTGAGTCTCTCCACCAAGCAAACAAGAGTAGCCTGTGTATCATTACACATATGCGTAGAAGCCAAGGACAGCCCTCTGCCCACGGCGCCACTTTGGCATGAACATCATTTTGAGTTAAAATGATGCAGCAGATTCAGAAAAAAAAAAAAGCTCTTTGCCTCCCCCACCCCCACCCCCAGCTGTCTCTGTGTGCCAGGCATGGAGCTATTAACCGAGATTCCTCTTTACCTAAGAAACTGATCTGAATAATAGGGCAACCTGTGGTTTCCAAACATCTCCTCTTACATTCTTGCTAATGATCTTTCTCTGCTGTAAATTTTCAGAGCCCTGCCCCTCTTCTCAGTTCATATAAGCATCATGTGGCCTCACTTTGGAAATTTCCATATCTGCGTGGACTCCCCATGCATGTGCTACTAAATTTGATTTTCTTCTGTTACTCTGTCTCATATCCATTTGATTCTTAGTCCAGCTAGAAGGATTTTGAGGGGCAGAGGAAATTCTTTTTCCCCAACATATGCAAACTTATATTATCAAGCATTTAGTGTTCAGGGTTCCCCATGTTCCATTTTTAACTGACCAATATATCTTGAAGATCATTCCATATGACTATACTGGTTTAGTTTTTCACTATACATAAGCGGTATTTAATGCTGTAATTACCAAAAATTTATTTAATTAATCTTCTATTTATGAATTTTTAGGTTTTATGCTGTTACAAAAATTTTATAATAAGCATCCTATTACATAGATTTATGGATTAAAGGGTATGTTGATTTCATCTATCTTTCATATAGTTATCATCATGTTTCCTTCAAAGCAGTTACACTAATTTATCCTCCCACAAATAGAGATTTGATAAGGCATGTGCCTGCTGTTAGCATCTTCTTTCTATCCTGGATAAATCTTTCTCATAGGTTGTGGTTTCAGGTATTAGCTAAAATTATTTTTTTCTAGTTTTGTTTTGTTTCAGAGACAATAGAGATTCTTTCCTCTTTGTATTTTTAATTTTCTTTTTGAAACCTTCACTCTGCTGACTTTTAGCTAAATCACTGGATAATTTTCTGTTATTTTTAAAATTATACAAGCTTAGAGGATAAGTAAAATGAAAATAGTGGCCAGGTTGCATATTACGGACTAATTTGCAAAACATAAATTTGGTATATTTTAAATAAATCAATGCAAAATTTAGTAATTGTAATAAAAATGTATGTATTTGGCCTAAAATATATCCCAAATTAAAAATAACCCTGAACTTGTCAGCCTGACAATACACAAAAGAGTTAATGCAGTAGATCTGAGGTTGGTATTTTTTGCAAAGCCTACTTGAAAAGTCCCCTCCCCTGGTGACTGGCATTGGGGAACTTGGCAGTTGAGCCATTCAAGAACTGATAACACTGGTTCACTGTGCCTAGACTGATTATAAAATCAGTGTGGTTCATCGGACTTATGATTTCTATCTGGGAGTCCAGAAAATCGATACGTACTAAACAGCAGGTGTTTGCTTACATGATCAACTACTATAAAAACTTGGGCATTGTTGTGGAACTGTGTCCATCTAAAATTCATATGTGGAAATCCTAACCGTCAGTACCTCAGAACTGAGTATATTTAGAGAAAGGGTCTTTAAAAAGGTAATTAAGTTAAAATGAGGTCATTAAGATGGATCTTAGTCTAATAGCATGGGTCTTTTTATGGGAAGAAGAGATTTGGACACAGGCACAGAAAGAAGACCATGTGAAGACATGGGTATGTCTCATCACAATAAAATGAAATTTCTTTAGGGAAGATTTATGCCTGTCTTCTTCAATACAATTTTTGCCTATATACTCTTCAATAACTAGAAAGGTGCCCAGTAATTATTATTAAGTAGGAAAAATTCAATAGTAGGAATTCAATAAATAACACTTCAGTTAGTGAGTCAGTTATCTTCTTTTTTTCTTGGTCACACTTAAATAGACATTGCCAATGTTTTACTTTGGTATATCTCTGGTTTTTGATTTTTCTTTTTTTTTTGTCATTGATCTCTGAACAGTGATCCTTCTAATTGACACTGTCTCCTTTTAGATAGCATGTTTTTAACTCCTGAATTATTGTTTAATTATTGTCTTAATAATGTTAAGAACATGAGCTATAGAATAGTAAATATCAATGTCATGGCTTATCATTCCTTTCTCTCATTCATTTATTTCAAGAGTAGGTACATCATTAAATCTGTAGCAATAATTTTGTTGCATACTTTCTTTGAATCAGAATATTTTAATCACATTTGTTCAGCATTCATACACGAACGGTTGTAAAAACTATAAGTATCTGCAGATTGAAAAAGTACCAGGCTTACTGATGTACATAAACATAGCTATTTTGTTAAAAGAAGGAAAAAAATAGTAACTTGTGAAATTAACTCAGTAGATCAAGACAATATTTTTAAAGATAAAACAAAAGAGGAATTAATAGAAAATAGTGTGTTTCAGATTTAACAAGAATATCACTTTATGAAAATTTAATTATAGATATAAAATTTACATATTTTGCTTATATAAATATATAAGATGTATAATATGTGTATTATGGATTTAAGGAAGTAGTTTTTGAAAGTAACACAGGATAATTGATTATGAGCTTTTATATTTCAATTAAGATTCTAAAAAGTGAAAACCCTTCAAAATATTAGAACAGAATATGTTATTATACATTATTTAAATGAGTACTTTTATTTTACAAGTAAGGATAATAGGGATTAATAAAATGAAATCTTCCAACATTAGAAATTAGATTAGTGGGAACTTTAAGCTATAACTCAAGTCTTTGGTCAATTTACCATCAAATCATAAAAGTTAAGATAATATGTTTAATGCTGTCCAAGTATAACTCTGGATCTGTTCTACTTATTAAGCTGAAACTGGCATCAAGTTAAGGTTTTTTTTTTTTTTTTCTTCCAATAAACACATTTGTTACTGTAAGTGCAATCACCATGGAAATGTGGTGGTTGTTTTCATTTTTTTTTTAAAGAATAAATATCCGTTTAAATAAAGTGCCTCTAATTGTGGTTATATATCTTTACTTTTGAATCCTTCTGATATTAAGAGAAATTTGTTTTTTGTTAACATGGGATAATTTTTTAGCCTTTCATGTAGTTGGTATTATAAGTATTCAGAATAAGTGCCAATTAAAAATATTACTACTTCCTTATCATCTTCAGCCAGCTGGTCGTTTATATTAACATGGCAGGGTTATTTCAGAAAGCAGCTTATCAGTTATGGGGCTTTTTTGTTTGTTTGTTTGTTTGTTTGGATGCTTAGTTCTTTCACCTAATTAGCAAACAGCCTGAGAAACGTTTTATTTTTAGCATGATTTAAAAAGTAATGGTGGGAATAAAAATGACCTTAGAAGAAATTCTGTAGAAAAAATAAATTCCCTTATTTCTTTTCCTCCTTATTTGAGTCTTTCTGTCTGAATTCTATGTTGTGTGATGCTAGCAGCTCACTTATTACCATAAATAACGTGTACATGAGAATCAAATTAGTTGATGCTATATTTACTAAGATTCTTTAGATGACTTTGTCTTTTTTTGCTAACCCTTATTAGAGGCCTTTACTCCCTTTTAAATATTTTTTCTAAATTTCTTTGATATCTTTATACAAATAGTAAAGTCATCTTCAGTTATGGACTCACAAGGGTGCACTCTTAATATTTCCATTCTGACCCAGGGAGTGCATATTGAAAAGGGAATAATGTCCTCTGAAAATTCTGGCCATATTTAAGAGATTGTCAGATCCGTTGTTTCTTGCTAAGATCTTGAAAGTACAGAAAATAAAATGTTTTAAGTGAGGAAGAGAAGAAAATTCAGAGAAAGTTTGTCATTTATGAATCGAATATTCCTCGTGCCCTCATTTATGTAGGTTTTTCATTTTCAGTATGATCTTATTAGCCTCTGATGGCTCTCAATATTAGAGACACGTTTTAGATTTGTCCTCATTTTAAATTTATTGTGTTTGCCTTAGATAACCTTGGTAATCATTGAAACCATTATTTTTGTAGGTACTGAATTATGGAGAAACAATTATGTCTTAAAAAAACAATTCCTACAATGGAAGATTTTAGGGTGTTGGATAATAGCTTATTAAACTAATTTCCCCAGATTTTTTCTTGTTTAGTAGTACAAAAAATAAAGCAATTGATTTGCTTAAATTAGCTTTTAATGTTCAGGTGCTTGCACCATGTTTTATCAAAAGTGTGCAATTTGAAAACTTTCTTTACATATAATTTCATCTCACAAATGATTTAGTTTTGTAATAAAATGTATTTGCTTTGCAACATGTGTAGACTTGCAAATAGGTCTTTATATGAAGATTGTTAGATTATAATAGTGATAATTATTTTTATAATTTCTCTGAGTTGGTAATATTAAACAATGCAATTGAAATGTGAAGCAAGTATGTTTTATATTATTCATTTTATTAAATGAAAGTGAACTGTCAGTGATGTATCATTGAATTAAACATTTAGAAGAAACTTAGTGTTAAATTACTGGCAAAATTTTGTGTTACTCCAGCATAGTAGCATTGCCATAAATTGAATTATCTAAATCTTTCACATTATTGATTCTTTTCATTCTTTCATTCACTGTCCTTTCCTATCTCACCTCTTGTTTCCTCCCCCTCCCACTCATTCTCTTTCCTTATTTCTTCCCTTCATTGCTTCATTGTTGTAGTATATCTAAATAGTAGTTTGTGGTTTGTGACTTTTTTGTTGAAATATACTTGCTGAGAGGTTATTTTCAACTAAGTCATTAGACCAAAATGAATGCAGGAGGATACCAACAGCTTTGCATTTCACAAAACTAAGTACATCTTAGCTCATATTACATTATTGTCAACCATATGTAAACTCCCAATGTAAATAGTGTCGCTAATAATGATAATTATTAGTGATAATGATAATAATCACTACCGTTGGCATTGTTAATATTTTAACAGCATTGCACTATGTGCTTCACAAGGTAATCTTAAAATTACTAAACGTAAAATTTTTACAAATGTTTTCTTAGTTCAATGTTGAGCATCACATATTATCATCAATTTGCATTTCACACACTTGTGATATTTGCTTTCAAAAGTATTATAACAGCTTCTTTAACTTACTAAAATAAATGGAAGATTTCTACTAGCTACAAATTGCAATGAAGCTGACCAAACTGTGCATGGGTTAGAATTTGATTTCTTATTGTTCATTTACTGTTTTCTATAGAAGTATACTCTATATCTAGTAAAATGCACAATTGTTAGGCACATGTCTCTGAGTTTTACAAAATAAACTCACCTGTGTAACTGTCACCTAGATAAAAATGTAGAATGTTGTCAGCACACCAGAGGACTATCAATGATGTCTCCAAGCGAAATATTCTGACATTTGTAGGTATTGATGAAATTTGAATGTTTTGTATATTATATAAATGGAGTGTAAGGGTGTGTATCATTTATGCTTAGCTTATTTTATTCAATATTATGTTTGTAAGATTCATCCCTGTTGTTGCATATACGAGTAGGTCATGAAGGGCATTTCACTGTATGGGTATAGCAAACCATACTTTTCCATTTTATTATCAATGAACATTTGGGTTCTTTCCAGTTTAGAGATATTACAACTAATTATGCTATAAAAATTACTGTACATGCCTGTGTCTCTGAAAAATAATTACTGTACATGTTCTTTGATGCACATATTTATTTCTGGTATGGAATTGATGAGCAGTAGCATGAACATTTTCAGTTTTAGTAAATACTGCAAATTATTTTCCAGAGTGGATTTCTAATTTATACTCCCACAAGTAGCATAAAAATTGTAGTTCCCCACATCCTCACCCAAAATTGGTATAATCAGTTGTTGTTGTTGCTTTATTTTAGCCTTCTGATAGATATGGAGTAGTATCTAATTTTCATTTTTCTGATGATTAATGATGTTGCACATTTTTTCATTTGCTTTTGGCCATTTGTGTATACTTTTTTGTGAAGAGTTCAGGTTTTTTTCACTCTTTGTTGGGACAATTGCCTTTTTAATTATTGATTTGAGGTGTTCTCCATGTAACTGGATATGTTCTTTCTTGTTTCCATGTATTGCAAATATCTTCTGTCAGTTGTGGCCTGATTTCATTTTATTACAGTGTCTTTTGATAAAGAGTCTCTTAGTTTTTGACATTCAATTTCTCCATCTTTCCTTTAATACTTTGCTTCTTATATACTTATTCAGAGATTTGTTGCCTATCCTAGGTTCTTGGAGATGTTTGCTGGAATTAATGCCTGTGGGTTGTGGGGGGTGAAAACTTGTATTTTTTCATAGATTCCAACTGATACAGCACCTTTTATTGAAGGTGCTTCTCTCATTTCAGTGCAGAGGCACTTTGGCATACATCAGGTGACAAAACATGAATCAGTGTGCTCCTTGTCTGTTCCATTGAGCTGTTTGTCTATCCGTACACCTTTACCCCACTCTCTTAATTACTGTAGACTTATCTGGTATTGTACAGCTTCTAGATTCATTTTTCTTCTTCAAAACAATATTAGACATATTAGAACTTTGCATTTATATATAGATTTTAGAGTTAGCTTTTACATTTCTACAAAAATAAAAATATACTATAATTTTGATTGGAATTGCATTGAAGCTATAGATAAAGTTGAAGAAAATAGATATCTTACTGTATTCAGTCTTCCATTCCAAGAACAGCTTTCCATTTAAGGATATTTATAAATATTCTCTCCACTTATTAAGTTCCTGTTTCATTCCTTTGATGTTATTTATACTTTTTAAATTTCGAAATAATCTCAATCTTACAAGAAATTCCAGGTTCCCCAATTGTTTCTAGTGTTCCCCATTTTACATTTGTTCTCTTTTTCTCTCTCTTTCCACACACACCCTTTAAGTTCCCTGATAAACACCCCCATTAGATCTTTTTCAATAAATTGATAGTAATTTAAAAGCCTGATGTGCCATTATCGTTAAATACTTAAGTGTATAATCACTAAAAGCCAAAGGCATTCTCTGTATAAATGTAGCACAATAATTAAAATCAGAAATTCAACACTAATATTACCTTCTAATCCAAAGATCTCGTTCATATTTTACCAATTGTCCAAAGATACCCATTATGACAAAGCAAACAAACAAACACATTCTAATCCAGGACCCAGGATCTGGGATCATGTATTAAAGGAAGCATTTCTACTTAGACTCCCTCAATATGGAACAGTTCCTCAGTTGTTACTTGTCTTTTGAGTTCTTGATATAATTCCAAGCTGAAGCCTATTATTTTGTAGATTTTTTCCTCATTTAGTTTTTGTATAATATTTCCTGGTCATTAGATTCAGGTTAAGCATATTTGACTAGAATACCACAGATGCTGCACCACCTTTCTCTCAATATATCTTATCAGCAGATGATGAAGTTAATTTGCCCTACTACTTGTGCCCTACTACTTGTGCCCTACTTGAACTCAGTTACCTGGTGAGGGTGGTATTTTCAGATTTCTCAGTAAAAAGCCATTATTGATAGGCATGTGGAAGTGTGAGCTCTCATAATGTGCCACCTCAGTGTGTGTGACCTCCTGGGACACCCCAAAATGGTGCTGATTCTGCCAGTCACAGGAATTTTTCTTTGCCCTCCTTATGAGGTTTATATAGCTCTGGGTTTACTGTTCTTCCTGGGGAGAGGGGGTCCAGAGACTCTAGAGAAAAAGAGACTAGGAATATGCCTAATAAGCATTTTCAGTATATACTTTTAATATTGTATTTCAGATTCAAAAGTTTGATATAACTATAAAGAGCCTACTGTTGACTGGAAGCTTTAACAATAACATAAACTGTTGATTCAATGTGTTTTGTATACATTTTATATATGTATTCCTATAATAAAGTAAACCAGGGAAAAGAAAATGTTATTAAGAGAATTAAAAAGAAAAGAAAATCATAAGAGAAAATTCATTTACAGTACCTGTAATGATATTTATATTTAAAAAAATCCATGTATGAGTGGACTCACATGATTCAAACTTTTGTTGTTCAAGGGTCAACTGTATATATGCTCCTACCACTGAAATACATTAAGCAAATGCTAATAGGCCTTAACTAATACATAAACAACAATATAATAGTAGTAGGGGACTTTAGTACCCACTATCAACAATGAATAAATTGTCTAGACAGAATATTGACAAGGAAATGTTGGAACTGAACAACAGTTTAGAACAAATGGACTTAGTGGACATATATAGAATACTCCATTCAACAACATCAGAATACACATTCTTCTCAAGTACACATGGAACATTCTCCAGGATAGATCCTAATATATATTAGACCACAAAACTAATCTTAGCAAATTTAAGAAGATTGAAATCATACTGGCTATCTTCTCTGACCACAGTGGCATGAAATTAGAAATCAACAAGGGGAAAGTGAATAGATCTTCAAATCTGTGGAAACTAAACAACATGCTTCTAAACAAGTAATAAGAAATCAAAAGGAAAATATAAAAAGTTACCTTGAAACACATTAAAATGAAAATACAGCATACCAAACTTTGTGACGTACAGCAAAAACAGTTCTAAGAAAGAATTTTGTAGCAATTTTTATTTAACTAAGAAACTAGAAAGATATCAAATAATCTAATTTTATATCTCAAAGAACTAGAAAAAGAAACAAATTAAGCTTAAGCTAAATGTTCCTTGATGGATGAATGGATAAAGAAAGTATGTTGTATATACACACAATGGAATCTTATTCAGCCATAAGAAGCAAGGAAGTCCTATCATTTATGATGACGTGGATGGACCTTGCTGAGCAAGATAAGTGAGACAGCAAAAGACAAGTACTGAATAATATAAATTATATGTGGAGTCTAAAAAAGTCCAACTTGTAAATTAAAAAAAAAATGGAGTAAAATGGTGGTTACCAGGGGATGGAGTGTGAGGGGATAAGATTCTGTTTCAGCCTATAAGCCATAGAGATCTAATACACAGTATGATGAATACAGACAATACTACTGTACTATTGTGATGTGATAAATATTACTTCAATGGCAATCATATTATAATATATAAATGTATTAAAGTAATATGCTGGGCAGGCCTGGTGGCTCAGTGGTTTAGCGCCTGCCTTTGGCCCAGGGACTGATCCTGGAGTCCCGGGATCGAGTCCCACGTCGGGCTCCCTGCATGGAGCCTGCTTCTCCCTCTGCCTGTGTCTCTGCCTCTTTCTCTCTCTATGTCTCTCATGAATAAATAAATAAAATCTTAAAAAAAAGTAATATGCTCTATAACTTAAATTTACAAGATGTAACATGTCAAAATTATTTTTATAAACCAAAAAAAAAAAAAAAAAGCACACCAACTAACAGCCTAATCCATATACACAATAAAATCTTAGGATGACAGGGGGAGAAGTTAAGATGGTGGAGGAGTAGGGGACCCCGTTGTCTCAACCCTTGAATACAGCTAGATTGTTATCAAATCATTCTGAACACCTGACACATCGGTCAGAGATCTGGGAAAAGAAATGCTGCAATTGCACAAGTAGAAAAGTGACCACTTCTTGAGAAGGTAGGAGGTGAGGAGACTTGAAACCCGGGTGATATGTCTAAGCATAGGGGGGGGGAGGGAGCCTGTGTAAGGAGGTTACTACAAAATATCACAAGCAGTGGAGTGCAAAAATCAGAACTTTTAGAAGTCCGATTGCAGCGGAGGACACCCCTGGCTAGCAAAGGAGGGTGGAGTCCCAGGTGTGATAGCATCATCTCCGGGTTCCCTGGGTCACAGGAAGCATAGAGGTGCCTGAGTTTGGCAGGGTTCCCAGACCTAAGAGTGGGAAGGCCAGCTGAAAATGGTGAGTCTAGGTGCCTGCTTTCTTCTGCTCTGTGTTGCCATAAACTGCAAACTACTGTGTGGTTATGCAACTGCTTTCCTGGCAGGGGCCCAGCAAAAGGCAGAAGAGTGGCAAGACCTGCCTCCCTCCTGCGGGATGAGTAGCATGGATCCACACCACAGGAGTCTGTAGGATTTGGAGTTTTGAAACTCAGTTGTGTGCCTGAGGTGAAAACACTTGGTCACAGGCCAGGTGACCACAGGGTTCTGATGGAAACCAGAGAGATGAGTGATTGTTTTCCTGTAAGGCTCACTGAGGAGTGGGGGCTGTGAACTTTCAGTCCTGGGGCTGGAGAATGGGTGCTGCCATATTCATCCCACTCATCAGGGCTGAAAGCCTTCAGGGAGCAAAACAGCACCACCGAGTAGAACCTGGAGCTGCTTACACTGAGCCTGGCCTCCTGGCAAGGGAGACGCATTTGCAAAGGGCAAGTGCACCTGAGAATCAGCACAACAGGTCCCTCCCCCAGATGCCTAGTAGGAACAACCCGCTCACACCAAGTTTACTAATCATAGAGGGCTGCAAAGTTTCTGCTCTTGGGGAAAACAGTAAATAGCATTCTTTGTTTTTTATTCTTTAGTCTTTTAGTATTATTTTTTTCAATTCTTTTTTTAATGTATACATAGAAAGTTTTTCTTTTTTTCTTATTTTGGAATCTAGTTTCTTCTAACAAGCAAACCAAAATACATGCCAGGTCTAGTTTTTTCATTTTGTTTTGTCTTTCCATTTTTTTTTTAAAGATTTTATTTATTTATTCATGGGAGAGAGAGAGAGAGAGAGAGAGAGAGACACTTAGGCAGAGCGAGAAGCAGGCTCCCCCCCAAAGACCCGGATATGGGACTCAATCCTGGAACCTGGGATCACGCCCTGCCCAGGGGTCCCCTTCGTTGTTATTATTGTTGTTTTTTTCTCATTTCTTTTCTTTTCTGGACAAAATGATGAGATGGAGAAATTCACCCCAAAAGAAAGAGCAAGAGATAGAACTCACTGCCAGAGATTTAATCAATATGGATATAAGTAAGATGCCTGAACTAGAATTTAAAATAAGGGTTATAAAGATTCTAGCTGGGCTTGGAAAAAAAAAAAAAAGCATGAAGATTCTAGAGAATCCCTTACTGAAGAAATAAAAGAACTGAAATCTAGTCAGACTGAAATAAAAAATGCTATTACAAAGATGCAGAACCAAGTGGAGGCTATAACAAGAAGAAAGAACAAATCAGAATAGTGAATCAATGATATAGAAGATGAAATTATGGAAAATAAGAAATCTGAAAATAAAAACTATTAGATAAGTAAGAGAGACTTAGAGAACTCAGTGATTCCATAAATCGAAATAATATCTTTATAATTGGGATCCCAGAAGATGAAGAACAGGAGAGAGGGGTAAGGTTCACTTGAACAAATTATAGCTGAGAACTTCTCTAATCTGAGAAGGGAAACAGGCATTCAAGTCTAGGAACTGTAGAGAACTCCCCTCAAAATCAATAAAAGTAGGTCACCCACTTTGACATATAATAATCAGTAAAAAGTCACCCACTTATGACATTTGCAAATTTCAAAGATAGAAAATCCTGAAAGCAGCTCAGGACAAGAAGTCCTTAACCTACAAGGAGGGCAGCACACGTGTCCACAGAGACCTGGGAGGCCGGAACTGCCAGGCATGATCTATTTGATGTACTAATGTGAAAAATATGCAGCCATATTAAAAATATGGATAAATATTTTATCCAGAAAGGCTGTCATTTGGAATAGAGAGAGAGTTTCCAGGAGAACCAAAAGCTAAAGGATTTTGTGATCACTAAACCAGCCCTGCAAGAAATATTAAAGGGTATCCTTTGACTAAAGAGAGAGCCCCCCCCCAAAAAAAAAACAGAAACAGAGATAATGTATAGGAACAACAAATTTACAGATAATACAATGGCACTAAATTCATATCTTTCAATAATTATTATGAATGTAAATGGACTAAACCCATCATTATACTGCTTACAAGAGACTCATTTTAGACCTAAACACACCTGCAGATTGAAAGTAAGGGGACAGAGAACCATCTATCATGTTAATGGACATCAAAAGAAAGCTGGACTGGTGATCCTTATGTCAGACAAACTAGATTTAAGCCAAAGACTGTAATAAGAGATGAAGAAGGACATTCTATCATAATAAAAGACTCTATCCAATAAGAAGGTCTAACAAATGTAAATATTTATGTCCCTAACTTGGGAGAAGCCAAATATATAAACCAATTAATAATAAGCTTAAAGAAACTCATTTGTAATAATACAGTAATAGTGGGGAATAAAGACTCCATTCAGCAATGGACAGATCATCTAAGTGGATCAACAAGGAAATAAAGGCTTTGAATGACACACTGGACCAGAGACTTCACAGATATACTCAGAGCATTTTATCCTAAAGCAGCAAAATACACATTCTTCTCAAGTGCACATGGAACATTCTTCAGATCACATACTAGGTCACAAATCAGGTCTCAACTGGTACAAAAAGATTGAGATCATACCATGCATATTTTTAGACCAAAATGCTTTAAAACTTGAAGTCAAATGCAAGAAAAAATTTGGAAGGACCACAAATACATGGAGGTCAAAGAACATCCTACTAAGGAGTGAATGGGTCAACTAGGAAATTAAAGACAAATTTTAAAACATACATCGAAGCAAATGAAAATGAAAACATGACAGTTCAAAACCTTTGGGATGCAGGAAAGGGGTCCAAAGAGGGAAAAATCTGGCGATTTAGGCCTTCCTCAAGGGACAAGAGAAGTCTCAAATACACAAGCTAACCTCACACCTAAAGGAGCTGGAAAAAAGAACAGCAAATAAAGCCTAAATCCAGCAGGAGAAGAGAAATAATAAATATTAGAGCAGAAATCAATGATATAGAAATTTAAAAAATAAAAACAAGTAGAACAGATCAATGAAAGTAGGAGCTGGTTCTTTGAAAGAATTAATAAGATTGATAAAAGCCTGGCCAGATTTACCAAAAAGAAAAGAGAGAGGACCCAAATAAATACAGTCATAAAAGAAAGAGGAGAGATCACAACCAACACCAAAGAAAGACAAGCAATTGTAATAAAATATTATAAGCATTTATATGCCCCACAAGTTAGGCAAACCAGAAGAAATGGATACACTCCTAGAAATATGTAAACTACCAAACTGAAACAGGAAGAAATAGAAAACCTGAACAGACTCATAACTAAAAAAGATATTGAAGCGGTAATAAAAAAATCTTCCAACAAAAGAGTCCAGGGTTGAATGGCTTCCCAGTGAAATTCTACCAAACATTTAAAGAAGAATGAATACTTATTCTCCCGAAACTGTTTCCAAAAATAGAAATGGAAGGAAAACTTCCAAACGCATTCCACGAGGCCAGCATTACCTTGATCCCCAAACCCGACAAAGACCTCACCAAAAAGGAGAATTACAGACCAATATCCCTGATGAACATGGATGCAAAAATTTTCATAAAGATACTAGCCAGTAGGATCTAAGTACATTAAAGGATTATTCACCACAACCAAGTGGGTTCTATTCCTGGGCTGCAAGAGTGCTTCAACGTCTGCAAATCAATCAATGTGATACATGACATTAATAAAAGAAAGAACAAGAACCATATGATCCTCTCAATAGATGCAGAAAAGGCAATTGACAAAATATGGCATCCTTTCTTGATAAAAAAAAAAAAAACCTCAACAAAGTAGGGATATAGGGAACATACCTCAATATCATAAACGCCTTATACAAAAGACCCAGCGCAAATATCATCCTCAATGGGAAAAACCTGAGACCAATTCCCGTAAGGTCAGGAACATGACAGGAATGTCTGCTGTCATCACTGTTCAACATAGTACTGGATATCCTAGCCTCAGCAATTAGACGACAAAAAGAAATAAAAGGCATTCAAATAAGCAGGAAAGAAGTCAAACTTTCATCCTTTACAGATGACATGATACTGTATGTAGAAAACCCAAAAGATTCCACCCCAGAATTGCTAGAACTAATACAGGAATTCAGCAAAGTCAAAGGATATAATTTAATGCACAGAAGTCGGTTAAATTTCTATACCCTATCAATGAAGCAGAAGGAGAAATCAGCGAATTGATCCCATTTACAATTGCACCAAAAACCATAAGATACCTAGAGATAAACCTAACCGAAGTGATAAAGGATCTGCACTGTGAAAACTCTAGTGTTTGTGAAAGAAATTGAGGAAGATACAAAGAAACGGAGAAACATTCCATGCTCATGAACTGGAAGAACAAATAGTGTTAAAATGTCTATGCTACCCAAAGCAATCTACACCTTCAATGCAATCCCTATCAAAACATCACTAGCATTTTTCACAGAGCTGAAACAAATAATCCTAACATTTGTATGGAACCCAGAAAGACCCCAAATAGCCAAAGGAATGTGGAAAAAGAAAATCAAAGCTGATGACATCACAAGCCTGGACATAAAGCTGTATTATTACAAAGCCGTGGTCATCAAGACAGTGTGGTACTGGCACAAAAACAGACACAGAGATCAGTGGAAGAGAACAGAGAACCCAGAAATAGACTCACAACTCTATGGTCAACTCATCTTCGATGAAGCAGGATAGAATATCCAATAGAAAAATCACAGTCTCTTCAATAAATGGTGTTGGGAAACTTGGACGGCCACGTGCAGAAGAATGAAACTGGACCACTTTCTGACATCATATAGAAATAGATACTCAAAATGGGTGAAAGCTTACATGTAAAGCTGGACACCCTCAAAATCCTAGAGGAAAAACACAAAACAAAACAAAAAAAAAAAACCCCAAATCCTAGAGGAAGACACAGGCAGCAAGCTCTTTGAGCTCAGACACAGCAGCTTCTTGCTAGTCACATCTCCAAAGGCAAGGGAAATAAAAGCAAAAATGAACTACTGGGACTTTATCAAGATAAAAAGCTTTTGCACAGCAAAGGAAGCAGTCAGTAAAACTAAAAGGCAGCCTCTGATATTTGCAAATATGTCATCAGATAAAGGGCTAGTATCCACATATAAAGGGCTAGTATCCAAAATCTATAAAGAACTTCTCAAACCCAATACCCCCGAACCTAAAAAGTCCAGTCAAGAAATGGGTGAAGACATGAGCAGATCTTTCTCCAAGGAAGACATACACATGGCCGACAGGTACAGAAAAACATGCCCCACATCACTCAGCATCAGGGAAATACAAATCAGAACCCCAATGTGATACCATGCCATACCTGTCAAAATGACTGAAATGAACACCTCAGGAAGCAACAGATGTTGGTGAGGATGCAGAGAAAGGGGAACCCTCATGCACTATGGGTGGGAACGCAAGCTGGTGCAGCCACTCTGGAAAACAGTGTGGAGATTCCTCAAAAGATTATAAATAGACTATCATATGACCCAACAATTGCCTACCAGGTTATTTTTCAAAAGGATACAAACATAGTGATCTGAAGGGGCACATGCACCCTAGTGTCTATAGCAGAAATGTCCACTATAACCAAAATATGGAAAGAGTCCAGATTTCCATTGACAGATGAATGGATAAACAGATGTGGAATATATATACTATATATATATATAGTATATAAATATACCATTTATATTTATATAAATATATAAATATTTATATACATATAAAATGGATTACTACTCAACCATCAAAAACAATGAAATCTTGCCATTTGCAATGATATGGCTGGAACGAGAGGGTATTATGCTAAGTGAAATAAGTCAGGCAGAGAAAGACAAATGCCATATGATTTTACTCGTATGTAGAATTTGGGAAACAAAACAGAAAAAAACATAGGGAAAGGGAAGGAAAAATAAAATAGAATGAAAACAGAGAGGAAGGCAATCCATAAAGATGCTTAGCTTTAGGAAACAAATGAGGGTTGCTGGACGGGAGGTGGGTGGGGGGGTGGGGTAATCAGGTGATGAAGATTAGAAGCAGACTTGATGTAGTGAGCAATGGGTGTTCTATGCAACTGATGAAGCCCTGAACTCTACCCCGAAACTAATAATACAGTATGTGTTAACTAAATTGAATTTACATATATAATTTAAAACATTTTTAGGATGACAGAAAACGTATAACTAGCTAAATTCAGCTATAGAAATTATAGAATTCTTTAGTTATCTATATCTTCAAAAATGTAAGATTTCTAGTAAATCTTCTACTCAAACCAAAGAAAAGAATAGACATTTCACATTTTCAAACATTAATATATTTCATTTTTGTATGTAGGCACCATATGATGTGTGTGTGTGTCTTTTGTGTGTCTCTGTAAAGAAACAGCTGGAAGTACAATGTGAAGTCCTCATTTAGGGAAACAGGACATTAACTGTGTGCAAAATAGAAATAATGCCACAAATGAAAGTGAGATCACAAGATGGCACACGATTGACTCCAAGTGAATGACGTTTTATGATATCATCAGAACTGAGGAAAAGATTTACGAAAGTAGACTGAAGCACAAAGAATGATTGGATTTCACTAAATGGAAGGCCTTTTCTCACTCTGGTATTAAGTTTAATGTGATTTTTAATGTATTAAAATACTAATAGAGTAACTCAAAAGAATAATTGCATTTTTAAGTTAAATTTACTGCAAAATACATAACAAAGGTTGTATACTTGTAAAATAATCACAGGGAATCTAAGATTCATTTATTATTTAAGTTATATAATATTTCTGTATACTGTTTCTAAAATGTGAAGTAGATGTACCTTTATTGATTTATAAGATATAAATCCTTCTGATATGAAAATGAAAAGAAAGAGAAATTTACACTTGAAATTGATTTTAATCAACCTGTTAGACAAAGGTTCATCAGATATTAACCTGGGTAAAATTTAAGGCATATTTATTCTTAGTAACATATTATGTACACATGAAGAGTATCCTATCTTTCTGAATCTTTTATTTTGTATTTGGACATTATTCTACATGTTTATTTATTTTATGAACCCATTTCACCTTCCATCCTGTCTCCAGAAGTATATTTTAAAGTTCCCCCTTACTTGGATTTAAAAGTACTAAACTACTTTGAGAACTTTTAAATTCGACAATTATATAGTAAATAGAATTTATTTTTTTAATTTAATTTGCTTAAGTCATATTTGCATGGTTAAAATCTGAGGTCTTGCTATGAGAGCCATGTGGAAAAAATCCAGTAGCTGGGTTAAGCTTATTCAGTACCAGATATTTAGGGTTCACTGCTCTAACAAAATACTTAGCGCATTGTAGACATACATTAATATTCATTTTTTCCATTTCCTTTACTCGCGCCTGTATCCCTTCTTTAATATCATACTCGTCTAAACATTTATGAGTCATAAAAACAGCTCAGTGGATTAAATGTCTGACTCTTGCTTTGGCTCAGGTCCTGATCTCAATGTCCCCAGAGGGAGCCCTGTTTCAGGCTCAGTGTGGAGTCTGCTTCACATTCTCTGTCCCTCCCCTTTGGTTTCGCTCTCTCTCTAAAATAAATAAATGAATGAATGAATGAACGAATGAATGAATAAATAAATAAATAAATAAATAAATAAATAAATAAATAAATCTTTAAAAAAATAAAGAATTGTAGAAATAAACGGTACTTCTGAAATAGTTGGACCGATAGAATGGCTGTCTATTGCAAATACAGGAGAAAGGTCCAGAATTCATTTGATGCTAGTTCAGTAATATAGTTTAAATAAAAGGAAAAGATCCATAAAAAGTCTTTTTAGATAAGCTAGTTCTCCTTAGTCATTAGCTGATATTTGTGACACTTGAAATGTCAGGGTCTTAATCTGATACTAAAAGTAGCGTATTCTTCCAGAATTTGTTGTTCGGCTTGGAGGAATGAGCACCTAATGCACTAGTTCTAGGTAAGTTATTAATAACTTTGGGGGAAAACAAAATACTACATTAAGGCTCTGTCGCTTAAAAACGTAAGCAATTATATTATTAATTTTTGTGTGTGGGGGGGAGAGGCAAAACTTAGGAGAATCAATCAAAAGGGAATAATTCCCACCATAGTTGCAAAAGTGGCGGCACAGGTTTCCAAAAGTTTAACAGAAAAATGTGAAATCGTTCAAGCTGAGGAACCAAATGAAAAAGCGCCAGTAAACCAGAGCTACAGGAAAGTGGAGAAGGAGTCACCAGAAAAGAGAAAGCCAGGAGAAAATTCCTGATTGTTTCTTAACCTCAGTCCAAGTCACTGAATGATCCCTGAACAAGTCATGTGAGGGTCAAATTGAAAGCAACTTGCAACCAATGATTAAGAAATTGAATGGAAATCTACGCTGCCATTCAATGCAGGCATGAATCAGCAATTTAAGTAAAACAGTCTGAAGCAAAAACGTTAGTACTCTTTCAAGCAAAATAACAGAATCTAGAATGTACCCAATGTATTATTCATAATGATCGGGACAAAATCCAATTATTCACACAGGGAGGAAAATGTGACCTAGTATTAAAGAAAAAACTATCAACAAATGGTAAATGCTAATTAATGCAATGCTGCAACTGTCAGACCAAGACATTATAGCAACTATTTTGACTATGTTCAGTAAAGTAAAGGAAAATATATTTACAATGAGAAAATATAGGAAGTATTGGCAGAAAATAGCAAAGTGAAAAAAAAATTCAGTGGAAATATTAGATCTGAAAGTACAGAGATAAGGAGCTCCAAATTGTATGTATAAATTGTGGTAAAATCTCTGGCTGACTCTGAAGCCATGCATACCTGAAGCTGACTCAAAACAGCACAATTCAACATGATTAGTTATTAAGGAAATCCAATTTAAGACTACAGAGAGATCTATTACACACCCATCAGGATGTCCACCGTTAAAATGAATGCCAATATCAAATATCAGCAAGAATGTGACATAACCAAACCTATTTGATTTTCGATTGGGATAACTAACAAATATATAGGTGATGGAATGTAAAATGGTGAAATATCTTTGGAAGACAATGTGAAGCTTCCTTCCTTCCTTCCTTCCTTCCTTCCTCCTTCCTTCCTTCCTTCCTTCCTTCCTTCCTTCCTTCCTTCCTTCCTTCCTTCTTTCCTTCCTTTTTTTCTTTAAAGTAAAACTAAACTACTCTTTGACCTAGCAGTCCCCATCTGAGTATTTATTCAAAAGAAATAAATATTTTTTCAAAATAGAGGTGCAGATGAATGTTAATAACCATTCTATTTCATAATAGTCCAAACCATGGAAACAGCCCAGCGTCCTACATTAGGAGACTTGGTAAACAAATGTGGTATATTCACACATGGAACACTGCTCAGCAATGAGAAGGAACAAACTAATAATATGCACAACAGCAGCATAAATCTCAAGAATGGTTTGTTGAGTAAAATAAGCCTTCTCTAAAGAATGTATACTGAAGGAGTCCATTTACGTGGGTTGTCGAACAAGTAAAACTAGTGTTTATAGGGGAAAAATCATGGCAGTGCTGACATTTGAAGGAGTGTGGGTAAGAGCTGAATGAGAAGGGAAATAAAGGAAATTTCCAAGGTGATGATAACGTTCTCTACTTTGGTAAGGATTTGGGTTACATAGGAATGCTCATTCATCGAAATCCAGCCAATGTACACTTAAAATTCATCCATTTTATTGCATGTGAATATTTATATCAAAAAAATCCTTGAATTCTGTCCATACTCCAGTATTCAATACAGACAGTACTATGTCATTAAATATAATGATACTAGCATTCACTTTGAAATGCATGAAGGAAAAGATAAAATGAATTATGGGAAAGCTAATAAAGAGCCACAAATAGCCATTTTTTAAAAGATTTTATTTATTATTCATGAGAGACAGAAAGAGAGGCAGAGACACAGGCAGAGAGAAAAAAGCAGGCTCCCTGTGGGGAGCCCGATGTGGGACTCGATCCCAGGACCCCAGGATCATAACCTGAGCTGAAGGAAGACGCTCAACCACTGAGCCACCCAGGTGCCCCAACAAATAGCCATTTGATGAGAAAATTATAAGAAGAAAGCCATGAATATTTGATTCAAAAATTTTAGTTTGATGCAGTTTGCCATGTCAGCTCCCAAAAGAAAAAAGAAAAAATTTGTTTAGATTAATGGAGAATGATAAATGACCAATCAAATAATAACCAAATATTACATATTTCAAGTAATTTGTTAGATATATCAAATTTTTGTCAGTAGAACTTTAGAATATCAGCAATATCTGCATATAAGTCACAATAGTGTTTTTAAGATTCTCATGATATAGCATACAGATTAAATAAATTTTTGATATAGATCAAGGATTTTACAGCACAGATCTGTGAGGAAAGGTTCTGAAATGGACAAAATGTGATCGTCTGGAGGAAAAAGAATCAGAAATTGAATTATCTGGATTCTGATATCAACTTGAGATTTCACAAAGAAAAAGAATGCAATAGGACTACTGAGTCTATGCGTGTCCTTGGACGGAGGACAGGAGCATTTCCTAGATCTTCAGAGATTTTGACAAGATGATAATGTCTGTGGGAGTGAATTGCTCTGTTTGCCTTGGGAAGTGTAAACTATTGATATGGATCAAAAGAGATTTTACTACTTGGATTGTACTGAAGAACCCAGAAAGTAGTTATTAAAATAGACTTTTTTGGCTATACTAATTGCATCTTTGTTTTCCAGTGTCCCCCTTCTTTACTACCCATGTTTTTGTCCAGAGAGGCATGTGTCCTTTTAAATACACTCACCTCTTCAGACTATCCTGCAGCCAATGAGGCCACGTATTACAGTTCTGGATAAAAAGATGCAAAATCAGTAGACCTGAGTTTCTGGGAAAACTTTTGGCTTCATCCTGTTCTTTTCTTTACACCTAAAATATAGATAGACTGAACTCAGAATAGCCTTCTTAGGCCATGAGGGAAAAAGTCTCAGAGGTTCAAATGCTGAAAGATAGAAGGAAGATTTTATTTTATTTTATTTTATTTATTTATTTTATTTTATATTTTATTTTATTTTATATTTTATTTTATTTTATTTTATATTTTATTTTATTTTATTTTATTTTATTTATTTTTTTATTTTTATTTTTATTTTATTTATTTTGACAGCTAAATGAGCTCTGTACTGCCTATTCCAGACTTTTAATTGCACGAGAAAAATAGTCTTATTTCTTAAAGCTTCTGTAGGCAGCTTTCTCTCTCTCTCTCTCTCTTTTTTTAGCTAAACCCAGTTGTTAAACTGATACAGAAAGGATGATCAAATATCTAGATATAAACTATAAACTCTCAAACAGTGATGGGGAATATGAAGCCTGGATTCCAGAGACTCAGGAAAGCAGTGATAGGATTCAAAGAATCAACACAAAAACAGACACAAAATCGTGAGTTATGTTTAAGTGGAAAGTTAGTTTTAACATAGAAACCTCAGAAATAACCTCAAATCTACTGTTTACATCTAGGGAATTATAGCAAAATACTTATTAAATAGAAATAAAAACCTAGAAAAAATAAAAAAAAGAACATCTGAGCATTGAGTGAGCACACATAGGCTTTAAATGAGCTGTGCCTAAGAGTCAGATGGTTCAGAGTTAACATAAGGAATTATTTTAATCGAGAAGGAAATTCCCTTTACAGCTAAAGGAGCTGAATCCTGACTTTTTGAGAAGTGAGGTGGGGTGGAGATTTTAGCTAATATAGACCAAAAAAAAAAAAAATCAGAAGTTTTGGAAACTGAAACAACTGAACATAACTTGAAAGAAGTGACACGAAGGCTCAAGGAAGAAACTGTTTTAGGACATATCATATCTGGGACTCAACTGCTCTGATTTTCTCTTTGCCCAATCTGGTTGTTTTTTAAAATATTTTAGTATTCCATGCTCTCTCCTCTATGGGTTCCTATCTGTATCTCTTGGATTTATTTTTTTCACTGCTCTGAAGAATATCATTTATGTCTTTATTCTTTCACAGTCTACCTAAAAATACTATTAAAGTACTTTACATAGGGTAATGTAAGAATCCTATAAAAGTATAAGACTGAAAGAACAGTGGTGCCTGGATGGCTCAGTGGGTTAAGTGTCTGCCTTTGGTTCAGGTCATGATCCCAGGAGGGATCTGAGCGTGGAGTCTGCTTCTCCCTCTCCCTCTGCTGCTCCCCCTGCTTGAGCTGTCTCGCTCTCTCTGTCAAATAAATGAATAAAATCTCTTTAAAAAAATCAAGATGCAAATTTACTTTTGAAATATACTTAGAAGCAGTGTTTCTGGGTCATAGGGTATAGTCTATGTTTAACTTTGCAAAAAATTGTCAAAGTGTTTTCCACAGAGGCTATACTGCTTCATAGTCCCACCAGCGTTGTAAGAGGCTTTCAATATCTCCAACTCCCTGCCAATATTTGTCTTTTGTTCTTGTTTTTTCATAGTAGCTGTCCTAGTGGGTATCAAGTGGTATATCATTGTGGTTTTGAAGAATCCTTAATGACTATGATGAATATTTTTCATATGCTTATTGGCCTTCGGTTTATCTTCTTTGGGGACATGTCTGTTCAATTCCCTGCCCATGTTTTTAAGTTAAACAGTCTTTTTTTTTTTATTTGAACAAATTTAGGTATATAGAGTAGAAAAATTGAGCATAAGATACAGAATTCCCGAATACATTCTCCACTGCCCCTATTTACTAACATCTTGCATCAGCATGGTACATTTCTTAACATAGATGAGCCATAGATGATCTTAACATAGATGAGTTATTAACTAAAATACTTAATTTATATTAGAGTTCACTCTGTTACATTTTTTATCATATATATATATATATATATATATATATATATATCCACCATTATAGTCTCTTACAGAATAGATTTGGTGCACTAAAATCCCTGTGATCCACCTTTTTATCCTTCTTTCCCTCCCTCCCTCCTTTTTCCTTCCCTTTTATCCTTTCCTCCCTCCCTCTACACCCCTGAAAAACCACCGATATTTTTTTATTGTATCCATAGCTTTGCCTTTTCCAGATATCATATGGTTGGAAATGTTGTAGCCTTTTCAGATTGGCTTGTTTTAAATGGTTCTGAAATCACCATTTAAGATTTTTTCCATGTCTTTTTTCATGACATGATAACTCTTGTCTTTTTAGTGCTGAATAGTATTGTATTTTTTTTTTAATTTTTATTTATTTATGATAGTCACAGAGAGATAGAGAGAGGCAGAGACACAGGCAGAGGGAGAAGCAGGCTCCATGCACCGGGAGCCTGATGTGGGATTTGATCCCGGGTCTCCAGGATCGCGCCCCGGGCCAAAGGCAGGCGCCAAACCGCTGCGCCACCCAGGGATCCCTAGTATTGTATTTTTTTTACTGTACTACAATTTGTTTATTCATTCACCTATTAGTGTTCATCTTCCTAGTTTTGACAATCGTGAATAAAGCTGCTATAAACATTTATGTGCTGGCATTTGTGAATATATAAATTTTCAGTTCATTTGAGAAAATACCAAACAACACAATGGCTGGATCATATGGTCAATAGTGTGTTTGATTTTGTAAGGCCCGTCCAAAGTGTCTTTCAAAGTGCGTACACAGTCTTGCACTTTCAGTAGCAATGAATAGAAGTTTCTCTTGCTCTGCTTCCTCACCAAGATTTGATGTCAGTGTTTTGGATTTTAATCATTCTAATATGCGTATAGTGGGATTTAATGTTTTAAATTTGCAGTTCCCTAATTTTACATGATGTTGGACATCTATCCACATGTATATTTACCATCTGTATATCTTTTTGGGTGACATGTCTTTCAAATCTTTTGTTCATTTTTAAATTGAGTTATTTTCTTGTTGACAAGCTTTTAAAAATATTTTGTATATTATTGAGTTCTTTGCATAGTTTGGACACTAGTCTTTTATCAGGTATGTGTTTAATGAATATTTTCTTCTAGTCTGTGGCCTGTCTTTTCATTCTGAACAGTTGTTCACAGTGGAGAACTGTTTAATTTTATTAAATTTGAATGTGTCAATTTTCTTGTCTTTCATGGATCATAAAAATTTGTGTTGTACCAAAGAAGTCATCACCAAACCCCATGTTAGCTAGATTTTCTTTTATCTTCTAGGAGTTTTATAGCTTTGCATTTTATATTTATGTCTATGACCCATTTGAGTTAATTTTTGGGAAGTTTTAAAATTTAGATTCTTGCTTTTTTTTTTTTTCCTTTTTGTTTGCTTTGTTTTGTTTTCTTTGCATACGGATATCCAGGGCTTCTAGCTCCATTTGTGGAAAGACTGTTCTTTCTCAGTTAAATTGCTTTGCTTGTCAACAAGCAGTTGATCTCTGGAGTTGCCTTTCTTTTTAGTTTCCTTCTCTGTAGTATTTCATTTTAGGTAAATTTTTGTTATTGTTGAACTAGATTTCTTGTAGAGATTCACTAATCAGGAAAAAAACACAGTTGATCGTTTAATATCTTCTTTCATTAATAACCCAAGTTCTCAATTTTGTGTTTTCCTAGATAAATTACTTGAAGGAAACGTCCTTGCATTTGAAGGAAAAGACACTAAAATAGATTCACAAAAATAAAAATGTGTTTTTTCTGATTGATCCTAATATTATAGGAGTACTTTCAGAACAGACTCTCAATTTATTAAATTATTATAAGATTGAGAGTATTGCTAGAATGTACAAATACTGTTAAATTGCAATAGCAATGTTAATTTCCAATATTACAATTTGACGAGTTATATGAAGAAATAATTGGAAATTAATATAACCCATTATTAAATAGGAAGTGGGCTATATTAGGTCATTTCTTATTCCTGCAAATTTAAATAAGAATTATACCCTGATGCCAACAGATCATAAGAATTCATAAGTAATAATCTCTTAATAATATATAGTATCTATAATAACCTATAATAATCTTTTAAAGATAGAGAATTATGCAGAATTAATCATTTTTCTTTTATTCTCACCTTCCATCTTATCATTCTGGATCGTTAGTTCCTAAAATGTTAATTTGTTACAAATTTTGAGCAAGGTTATTATGCATAATTGTCTAGAAAATATATCATATTTCTCTTTATGTCTAAATTATCCCTGAATGTAATATTACCAAGGAACTGATTCTGAAATATCACAAAATTTTAATGACAGTTTCAATTTATCATGATATATTAAAAAATAAGTATTCACAAATTTTTAAAAATGAAATGAATCCTACTTGACAGTTTTGAAAATATGTTTAGAAAAAGTGTACCTGAGCATATTTCTCATATATTAATACTTGATTTTATTGTGCAAGATTCCTCAACTTTAATAAAAATAATTACTAGCAAAATGTACTCATATCTAAAAGTTACAATTATGTAGGAATAAAAAAGACATATAATAAAATCCAGAAGTATAAACATGATAAACCCACTTTATTTATTAAATCTGTATAGTTATTTACTTAGGAAAATTTTCTTCTATGATTAACATATTTTAATTATGGGTTAAAATAATGCAGAAAGAAAAAAATGTCTACAGCTACAGTGTGTGAAATTATGTAAGCAGGAGTAATGCAAGAAACCCTCAGAGGCTCAGAAAACAAGAAAACATGGTGGTGTGAACTTAAACTATAGCAATGTAAAGGAGAAAAGTAGATAGATTTGAATGATACAGAGGTCTTGCTGATTGATTAATTAAATGTTGAAGTTAGGAAAAGGAAGTCATCAAAAATAACTTCCATATTTCTGGCCTGTGCAACTAATTAGTAGGTAGGTTCATGAAAGAGATAACTGAGGAGGAGGAGCACTTTGTGCCACGTGTATGTTAGGAGTAGATGAAGAAAGGGAAATAGAATAAGTGAATGATGATGTACTTTGACAACATTTGTAGAGAATATGAAGATCTAAATATCTATAAAATTGTTGATTATAAATGGCAAACAAAAGAAGCTGTTATTTTTGATAAAGAAAATGCATAATACAAACTAAGACATTTTACTGTTATTCATCAACATTGAACCTTCCAGTGTATATTATCAAAGTCTAGGAAACAGGTGGAGATTATTTGTGGGATTAGTCAATAGATTTTTCTTTCATTTATTTTATTGCTGAATAAGCAGAATTTAGTTTCAAGTTGGCTTACATCATATAAAAGATTTCCCTTTTAAATTTAGTAAAGCTTAGGGGCACCTGAGTGGCTGAGTCCGTTGAACATCTAACTTTTGGTTTTTGGCTCAGGTCGTGATCTCATGGATCATGAGATTGAGCCCCACGTCGGGCTCTGTGCTTGGTAGGCAGTCTGTTTGACATTCTGTCTCTCTCTCTCGCTCCCTCTGCAGCTCCCCTCCAACTTTCTCTCTGTCTTTCTCCCTTTCTAAAATAAATACATAAGTCAATCAGAGAAAGACAATTATCATATGGTTTCACTCATATGAAGCATATAAGAAACAGTGCAGAGGATCATAGGAGAAAGGAGAGAAAAGTGGACTGGGAAGAAATCAAAGAGAGTGAGACAAACCATGAAAGACTCTCACGTTCTGAGAAAGAACCTGAGGGTTGCCGGAGGGGAGGTGGGTAGCAGGATGGGGTAATTGGGTGATGGGCATTAAGAAGGGCATGTGATGTGATGAGCACTAGGTGTTATATACCATTGATGAATTACTGAACTCTACATCTGAAACTAATGATGTTCTATATGTTGGCTAATTGAATTTAAATTAAAAATAAATAAATAAATCTTTAAGAAATTTAGTAAAGCTTTAAAACAAACTATATTTTGGAAAATGAAACACATAAAGACAAAAAAGAAAAAGAACCTAAAACCAGAAAGACTGAAGCAAAATACAGAAAGCAAGTCTGAGTATACTATTTATTACGTATGTTATTGAATGAGATCCCGTATGGAGTTGGAGTGGGGTGGAGTGGGGGTGGACAGAGAGAAACACAGATTCTTAGGTTTAAAAAACATGTGGGGACTGAAGGTATATGGGAAATCTCTGCACTTTCCTGTCAATTTTTTGGTGAACATTAAACGCTTTAAATAATAGTTGTAATTAAAAAAAAAACCTGTAACATGCAATTTTTAATGTATCATGAATAAATTAAACTAACCATTTACTTAAAAAAAAACTTATCCCTAGGAAAATTTGAAAGATTTCATAGTGTTGGACAAAGAAAGAGTCATCGCATAATTATGTCAAAGCGAGCATTCATTATATTCCCATAGGGAGTTTAATAGAATCCAAAATTTCAGGTAAAAATCCTGTGTGTTCAATGTGGTGACTTTTCTTTTGGATTTATGTGATCTATTTTGGTAAAAACTTGAAGTAAGATCAAACAAATCAGCAAGAGATTAGTAGCTCAAGCCAGAAGACAGAAAAAGCCAGGAAATCTGCACCATCATTTCCTGACTCTGCAGTTTCCTTCTGGAAGCAATACCAAGTTAGAGGATGTAAATACATGGTTACTTAATACTTAATTTATTCACATTGATTATAACCCATGCCAGTTGGGAGATCTATAGAGCTGTGATGTCCTATAAATGCTTTAATTGCATTTTCATTACAGTTTAATCTACTTAAAACCCAAGTTTATGCCATCTTGGTCTTATTCTTTCTTCATTACTCACTACCCTTTAGAACTCCCCCTAATTCTTCAAGTGGAGCTAAGTAAGTCACATGTTGGTGTCCATAATTATTGTTTATTTATTTATTTTATCCATTGTGTTTCTCATGGTCATATAGAAAGAGGAAAATATGGATAAAAGTTTGAAATAATTGTAATTGATAATAAAATACCACATAATATTAGGGAGAGCAAAATCTTTCTAATAAAAAAAGGAAGAAACTATAAAAAAATAGACAGATTTATATGAATTAAAAAATTAGTCAAAACAATTAAAAACTAGCATGAAGAACAAATGAGTGATTCAAGATGATAGAGTATATGGTTTACCCTTTTTCATTCATAAAATCTAACTGAAGTGGGAGTTGATGTATACAAAATACTAATAACAAAAGAATAAATCCATTTCAAAATAAGAAATAGTGCCTCAACAGAAGAGAAACACTGACAAATTTCTAGAATAGAGAGAGTGGATGATTATTGATTGAGACCTCTGAAAAGAAGGTATAACTGATTTTTGCATAGAAGAGGATGTGGTAAAGGATCTGAATGCAGTGATGGGCTGTTGGAGGAGCAATCACGGTAATGAACGAAAGACCTATCTTTGAAAGCATATATGTTCTGTGTACGAGGAGCAACGGGCTATGACACTAAGACATGGTTTCTAAAATAGTCATTTCAAAGAAGGGAACTAGTGTGAGAATTGGAGAGCAAACAAAGGCTCAGACGATTTTCCATCCCCAAATTAGTCAAGAGACTGGGGGGAAGAAAAGAATTTCATGCCACTCATTTTTGAAATAAATATTAAGTATGCCAACCCCAGAATAGCATATTTTTTATTATTGTAGTGTTTTGAAGGGTCTACACATCTCCTTAACAACATTCCCTGAGTAGAAGGCTGCCTCTACTTAGAACTTGTCCATTTTTCAGAGCTTGGACTTATTCCTTGCATAATGCAAAGAATATTGCAACCTCCCACCATTGTTGTAATTTGTTTGCAACCCTCTACCATCGCAAAAGAATAAAATGCTAATGGTAATACTAAACAACATAGTCCTTCATTTGTAAATATTAAAAATCGGTTGAAGATTAACAGGTATTTGAAGATAGCCGGCAGCAGAAAAAGCAAGATCAGAATATAAACATTGAGCCACAGCTCCCAAAACACGCAGAGGTAATGTAAAGAATGGAAGAGAATTTTTTACACTTAATTAATCTTTCCTAAAAGGATCAAGGGTACCACACATCTAGTTTTTAAGAAACTAAAATAAAACCAAAACAACAAAAGGGTTAAATAATAGAAGGAACATTGTCACAGGAAAAACTATAACGTATGGTACTTAAAATATTTTAGAACCACTATTAAAATTTGTTTAATAAAATGAGAAATTTAACAAAAGTGGCACATGTTCATTCCACATATTATCAGAAAATCAAATAATCGGTTGAATTTATTAAGTGGTACTATTTGAGAAAATAATCAAATAACAGCACGCTTTGTGGAAAGCGGATTACACTAGAAATTATGAGTCTCAGGTTGTAATTCTAGCCTTGCTTCAAATTTATGGTGTTACGTAGAAAACCATTTTCCATCACAGGTGACAGGTGTTTCTCCTCTATCAATTCAGTTTCCTCACGTCTCAGTTAATATATATATATATATATAATTTAAAATTATAATTATATATAATATATAATTTTAAATCATATATAAATATATAATTTTATTATATATTATATATAATTTTATATATTTATATTATATATTTATAATATAACATATATATTTTTAATATATACAAATTCAATGTATTGGATTGAAAAATGTATATATTTCAATATATACAAATTCAATATATACAAATATATATATGTCATACAATTTTCTATGATATTTGTATCGATCACCTTTAATGTATTTAAATACACATCTAAGAGAGTGGGTTTTAATTTTTGGCTTCTGTGCGTGTTTTATGCCTGCTTTGTTTTTTGTTTTAGCCTTCTCCCTCTCTGTGTACTCTTCCAGGACGGCAGCTGCAGTTTACATTTCTGTAGTTGATAATTCTTTGTGGTTACTGTGCCATCTTTACCTTGGTGCAGCAGCCAGCTCTCCTGCATCTGCAGCTCTCACAGGGCTGGTGGGCTGGAAAGAATGGGGCCAGTGCCCGACTGCCGCCCTGGCACACTCAGAGGAGCGAGCTTCCCATAGTCTTTTGTTTGCTTAACAAATCATGTAGGACACATTAAAGCAGCAGGCCAAACATGCCTTGCACTCCCCCAGGGTGTAGTCCTCATATTCACGCACGGGCACATGCTCCACTGTGACCCTTTGCAGTTTGTCTAATGACTTATCATTTTCCTTATCCTATATGCCAGATGTGCTCCAAGCATTTATGACCAAAATTCAAATTCCCTTCAGAAGATAAACAAGCTCTTGTCCTCCCAAACAATCCAATTTTCAATATTCATATATTGCCTATGATAACATAGGGGAGGATAAAACAGTGAATTTTCAGGCCCAAATTGAATTCAACTGATGACAATTATTTCATACAGGAAGGTAAATTCGGTGAAGCAAAGAGTATTTGTACTATTCAGTAACTTATATGCAGAAGGCATTTAATAGGTATTTGTTATAAATTAACGAGCTGTCGGATTCAGAATCCACATGATCACTTTGAATTAATTTATTATTTAAGCAATTGATAATCAAACCTTTTCCGTAAATAGTGATGTCTTTGGCTCATTAAGTAGTTCCTAGAAAAAAGGAAAGAATCCACGAGGGCAATAAAATAATTTTTTCCATTGTCTCTGCTTACGGAGAACATTTTATTTCAATACTTCTGGAAACTATTATGCTTTTTAAAAAGACACCAATTTAGCTACTTGCTGCCATTAAAATATTAACTTAAAACTTAAGAAATAAAATCGGCTTATTGAAATAATTTCTCTAGTAGGTATTTGCATGAAAGGAAAGTTTAGACAATGGATATTCTATGCAATCTTATTTTAGCATCATGTACAAAATAACTTGAGAGTTGATTGTGAATCAAATGGAATACATTTTCTTTCTTTTTTTTAGTCAGTTTGGGCTAACCTATTTAGAATAGAATACTTTTATCTTTATTGGACCATATCCCCAAGTCGGTGGGACTCAACTTGTGTGACTAAGAATCAGCTTGGAATCTTGTTAAATATGTAAATTCCTGTAGACTTAGGTCTCCCAGTCATCATTGAGGCCTTGAGCTGTTATCCCATCAAAATGAATTAATTGTGTCTCTCTAGAAATGTTTTTACCCTTTTCTCCTCAGCATCACTTATTCACAAAGATAAAACTTCACTCAAGTTTTCTTTTATAAGGAAGAAAAATGTATCCCACAGCAATGGCTTTAAAACATATTTTGAAATCTGGTATGGCAACTCAGTTCCTGCCTCATGGAGCCAGAAAGGATGGCCATGTAGGTATTAAAAATCCACACATTCCTACCCTCTGCAGGATCTAAATCTGCTTCAAAACCAGGCCATCTTCCTGCATCTATTTTTCTGAATTTATTTATTCTTTTTCTGTCTGGCACTTGTTTTTTTTTTTTTTTTTTTTTTTTTTTTTTTTTTTTAATCTCAGGTACATACTGAATATTTTTTGTCTTATTTAACATGTCTTTTCACTTTTAGGCAAAATGCAATTTGCCCTTATGAACTTTATGTTATATGGTGCTTTTTCTATTATAATTATTGTTATTAGCTAGGTATCTTTTTCCAAGAACACTGAAGTTATTATGCTAAGATATTTTCCCTTTCCTTGGTATGACCTCTCCATTCAGTAGATGTGCACCAGGTACTCGTGCTCTATATTTCTTAAGATATAGGGAATATACAACCCATTGTCTTCTAAAGCTTTCAGCTGTTCAGTCTGCACTATGGTCATTCACACATGTGCTCTTTATAGAGCTGCTTGTCACGTAGGCGTTTTACAGGTATCCCAGTGCTTCTCCATTTATTCTTTCCACCTTGTCTTTATTATACATTCATCCTCAGTTAAAGCAATCTCTGTGTAATTTTGTATTCAGGAAACTTGATTCATTTTCACTTTTTTCCCCTCAGATCTGTTTCTTAATAAAATATAGTTTTATATTTTGGAAACATATCATATATTCTCTATTTAAAATATAATGTTTTCAAAATAAGAGCACAAAAGATCTAGAGTATTCAAATAAACCTGAGAAATCCCATCTGACCACATTTTCAGCATTTGGTTTGTTGTATGTGCCAGATGGAGATACAGTTAAAAAAAAAAAAAAACTTTGTGAAATTGTCAAATGATAGTGGGCCCTATGAGCTAGAACAAGGGAATGCACAAAAGTATATTTTAAGGGTTAAGATACCCAAAATTATTTTACTGAAAATGAAGCAACCTACCCCATGACTGGATGAAAGCAGTAATGAGGGCTATATGTTTACCCTTGGCCTGACGAGGACTGTATTATAGAGTATTAAAACAAGTCGTGGATGTCTAAATATAACACTTGTATTAATTCACAGTCATATTCAGCGTTTGAAATTGCTTCTCACAAGATTATCATTACTTTGGACATGAGCACAAACAACAGGACAAATCAAGTTATAATTGAATCCATGCTTACAATGCAGTTATTCTTAGCGTCAGAAAGTGTTCCCTTTACCTTTGTTTTCATTCATTTCACTAGAAATACAATTGCTTTTGTATTTGTCCATCATTCTTAAGACATTTCATGTGTCATGAGACTCGGATGTTTTTCTTTTTAATTCAGAATAAATAACTTCACAGAATTTAATGTGGGATAATTTTTGAACTACATTTTTCTCATACTGATTTTCCCTTTTCTTTCTCAACTGTGATATGAACATAGTTGAACAAAATAAATCATAAAGATAATTTCCTAATTCTTGCATGATGTATGTTTATAATGAGCTGTTTTGAAATTCTAAGTTCACTATCATTGCATTGTTTATTTACAGTCATTTGTCATAGTAATAGAAACTACCTATGAATATAAACTATGAATGTAAAGACTAGTGCATAATATACAATTTGATATGAAAGAAATTATTTTATTTGAGGCTGAAAGCTATGTATACTGTCTTTCAGAGTTGATCTTGCTTCTTCCTCATTAAAAATTTTTGTCTTAAAAAACTGGTGAATCATTTAGAATACATAATTTTACATAAGTATGTTCTCTTTTTTGGAAGGGATTATAGCAGTTTATCATTTGCCAAATCCTAATATCTAGTAAACATGAGCATTTATTCTCAAATATATTTTAATTGATCTGAATACCTTAGATGTGTGTTAATTATTGCCTTAGAAGAAATTAGCAATTATTGCATTTCTTTAGTGGATAGGAAGGTATATTGATAGTCTTAAATAATTCCTACATTATAGCATAAAATAATTTTTTTCTGTTTTGGTTAGTCTATGTCTGACAAAATAAAATGGATTGAAAAGAAAAATAAATATGGAAGATTTATAGAATGAATATATGTTCAGTTTTCATGCTTATACATGATTGCTTGCTAATCATCAACTTGGATTAATAGAAAAAGATGACCCTCATCTTCTTGACATCATCATATTTTGGAACAGTTTAAAGTCATTTTAAATACATATTCTGATGTTTGGATGCTTACATATTTAGTTCATGAGTTGACTATATTTATAAAATAGTTTTTAATATAAACTACAAAATTGTTTGTATTTAAGAAAACTAGTTTGCTTCTTTTCAGTCTGTGAAAGTACCAAACAAAATGATATGATAACTATATTATTCGGCATAATTTCAGACAATTCCTAAAATAATATAAGGAAGAGCATAAGGAATAACAAAAAAAAAAAAGATTTTTTCCCCACAAGTGCTCATTATCATTCTTTGAACACGCCGTTTGTTTTCACAGCTATAAATTAGCCATATTGTGTTAATTTAATAGTCATTGACTAAACATGTGTAAATGAGCAGACAAGGGATGCTTCTTTCTTAGGTATGACTGTGTATTGATTAGGAAAAAATACAGTCTTTGAAATGATGCTGAGTATGTTAGGTATCTAGAGGCTGTTGAATGTAAAACGTTTTAGTTCTAAGTCCACATTGTATTTTTTTCTAGCATTCTATGAGATTCCCATAATAGCTTTATAACTTATCTCTAAAGTATCTGGTAAGTTAAAATTCATAGTGTAGATTGAAGTCAATCAACTTGGATAATTGTAGAAGAGATCACTGTAAAACATAGAAACACCAGGGTTTTATTTTTCTGTGTGTGTGTGTGTGTGTGTGTGTGTGTGTGTGTGTGTGTGATAGACCACATGAATAAATCTTATCAGTGGAATAAAGCCATATTGATGGAAGGGGTTGCATCCTTTGGTATTAGATTAGATGTTATAAGATGTAATGCACATCTGTGAGTTTGACAACGCAAATTATACTTTTAAAAAATTAATTAAATTCTGTAGTAGTGGAGAAAAGAGTACATATAAGAGCAATATATCTTCATGGACATATATTAAACATATAGTAATGTCAGGAGCTGTGAAGGGACTGAGGTTTTACCCTACTTGCAAATTAACAAATTGGCTTAATGGATGCTGAAAGATAACTTGAGACTCCTTGGTCAGAGACAAGGATTTATTACAGCACAGATGGCAATATGAATTTCATGTTTGTGCTAGAATATTTTGGCCCCCAATATCCCAAGTGTAGTAGAAGAGGAAACAAATGGATGCTGAATGCACAATGGGTTTTCATTACAATTGAGTAACCTTGAATTTAGGAAACCCAAATTCGTTATAAGGTTCTACAAGCAAATCTGCCCAACACTTGCCCTGGAGGAAGACATCATTTCATTATACTGGACAACAAGCAGATCAGTCCTTTATTCCAATGGGAAATACTATCTCCAGCTTTCAAAGTTGTTTGCTATACAAACATCCTTGAAAAGGCTGTTTGAACAAAACCCATCAGTGTTCTCTGCTCACAAGATAGGCAGAAATGGAAGAGACAATCTGACTGATGAGGACTGGGACCAAATCTATTCCATTCGTTTCATATAGTATATAATCAAGGCCACTATCATCATGACTAGAACCAGCACAATGAGTCAACCTGCAGTATCGATTTCAACCTTGCTCCCTGGAGTTCCAGGCTCAGCTTCTTGAACAAATCATATATACTGCAACCTTAGAGAGTTGGATGATTATCTTTTTTAGTTTCTGTATTGGCTTTTCCACTTGGCCTAAAGCATTAATCCAGTTAGAGTAAGATGTATCAGTCATTGCACAAGCTCCATCTTGGTTCACAAAGAAGTCCAGATAGTACTATAATCTCTCTACTATAATCTCTCTATAATCTCTCTACCCTGTATAGGGAGTTGAAGCTAACCTGAATAACTTCCATGACCAAGATCGTGTCATTGATCACTTCAGCTACAATCAGGGGTAAACTTTGTACCCACTTTCCTAAATGAATGACTCTTATTGCAGGGAAAGTGGCCTGCAGCATGCACATAAATGACAGCCATATTTTGGAGAAATCTGTAACCTAGAGCTACATAATCTACTTATAAGTTGCTTATGAGCAACCCTGAAGTGAAAGTCACTGTATTTTCAGAAGGTGAGCCCATTTATGCCTGGTTTCCACTTAAGATGTCCAGTTTTGGGAGTGCATATGTACTTCTTGAAAGGATATGGGGTTGACATTCATTATCCTCCTCCAACCAATGGGGCCTATATCAGACAAGGGGCATGGTTGTAAGGTGCCTCTAAAATGGTTTGAAGAGGACTGATAAGCTTTAGGGTCCTTAGTTTAAATAATTGTGTCTAGTTTTTGTTTTGGGCAGTATTAAAATACAAAAGATCATTAATGCTTCTTCCACTCCCATTCCTCCCAGGATGTTATCCCCTCCCCAGTGCTAAGTTCCTGCCCTTATACATCCACAGAATCTGTATGCCCTATTACAGTAATTATAACTTTACTTAGTGTCCTGTTGTCCTCTGTAGACATAGAAACCTTTCATTCAGAAAAGCCAGGTGCAAGAGGACAAGGGCATTTAACCATGTGTTCTGGGATATGGAAATATATAAAATAATATTTCACCTATGGGAATGTAGAACGATAGGGTCATTCTGGAGAACAGTCTGGCACCACTGTCTAATTGGTTATACTGATACCCTGTTTCCTTATAAATATGCTCCTAGGTATAATGCATACCTTCTCTCCTCTATCCCACAGAATTTCTCACACATAGGGACAATAAAGGGACGTCAGTACAATGTTTATTAAAATGTTCTCTGTGGTGCCAAGGGGATGGAGATATCTTGTCTGTTACTAGGTGGGAATATAGGTAAGAGAGGTATTAGGACAATATGGGGTTCTATGCCCCATATCGAAACTATAGATTACATGGGCATGATAGCTTAGAGGAATATGGATACCTCTTTTTTTAAGTTTATATATAAAAATTTTATATAAAGTTTATATATAAATATTTTTTATATTACATATGTATAGTATATATGTATATCATATATATATATATACATATATCTTATAACATTCTATCCATAAATTCAAATATGTACACCCAAAACAGGGAAAATTGGAAAAAACATTAGGGATGCTAAATCTACACTCGATGCAAAATATAGAGGGGTGGCAGAGGAGAGCATAACTTAATACTTAAACTGAACTTTAAAGGAATCATATATTTTGTTCACTCATTAATTCATATTCCACCAAATTCTTAGTAAGAATGAGAATGATATAAATGATTAAGTTTTAAAAAGGATTATAAATATTTGGGGCAATTTGGTTGTTTCCCCCTCCTTTGTGGATCCTAAACTGACATTCTAAGATTTGCTACTTAATCCATAAAGTATAAATTCGATGATATTTGTGGACAAGACAAATATGCAAATTATTACATCGACAAAATTTGTTGTGGATTGTGTTTCATGTCCACTTAAGGTATTCAAACATAATTTTCAAGCCTCCCATATGGGGCAAATAAAACCCATCTACTGCTTTAATTGCTTGAATTCCGTCCTTGCCAACAGCTTGCAACCACTGGCAATCAAAACAAGGAAAATGTTTATTAAAATAAGATACCGGGGTGACTGACTGAGCCAACAAGAGAAATTGAAGCACGTAAGATAATCTCAGACAGTCACAAAAACAGATTTTGAGGAGATTATAAAAAAGAAGAGAGAAATTACCTGCACTTTTAAATTTTTTATTCTAACCCGCTAAACAATCCAACCCTAGAGGGAAGCCTTGGTAATTAGAATCTGAAGTAGCCAAGAGTTAATTAGGGATTTTAATTTTGAATGAGGAAATACACTGCTTAAATTAATCCATGAAATTCAATATGGGACTTTTGGTTCCTTACTAGATAACACACTTATCAACGAGTTGTCCTCCTCTCAAATAATCAACGTTGGATATTCCATCAAAGAAATGGTTAGAGAGGGGCACACAGGAGATTCTAAAACTAACATTAATGTTCTAAGTTCTAAACTGGGTGTGAGAAACATGGATGTTTTAAAAATATCATCATGATGCAGTCGTATACATGCCTACACACATATAACGGAAACACACATATATATATTTTAAAATAAAAATACATGGTATCAAATATAGGATACTCAAGGAACAGAAGTATATATGTTTTAGAAAGTGAAAAAAAGTGAAGTGTAAGAGTATTTTGCATAAATAATGACCAAGAATTGTCAAAAACTAAAGCAAGATGCAGCACTTTAGTTGGAAATAATTGTCAGTGTTGAACATTACTCAGGTAAAAATTAGAGGCATATTTTGAAATTAAAAATCTCAAAAAAGGTGGTATTCTTAAAAGTCTCAAGAATAATGAAAGAAAGATTAAATTGACATAATATTGTTTCACAAAGTCTGGTGTATTTGTTTTGTTTTGTTTTGGTTTTTTGTTTTTTGGTGTATTTGTTTTCATTGCTGTGTACCAAATTACCACAAACTTACTGTATTAATTTCTTAGCACCGTCGCGACAAAGTGCTACAAATCAAGCAGTTTAGAACAGAAATGTATTGTCTTAAAGATCTGAAGGCTAGAAGTCTGAACCCAAAGTGTTGGCAGGACCATGCTCTTGGGAACCTGCGGGGGAGAGTATTTTCTCGCCTCTTCCTAGCTGCTGGTGGATGGCTGGTGTTGCCTGGCTTGCTCCAGGGGCCCCACTTCAGGTTCTGCCTCCAGGGAACATGATTGTTGTCTCTGCTCCTCTCCTGTGGGTCCAAATTTCCCTTTTTGTCAATATACCAGTCACATTGGATTACGGACTCACCCTAATGACTTTGCCTTAATTTGATCCTCTCTAGAATGACCCTCTTTCCAAGTAAGCCCATATTCAGCCCATATTCAAGTAAGCCCATATTCATACCTGACAAGAAATCAGGTACCAGGAGTTGAGACCTCAATACATCCGTGAAAATAAAAAGCAAATGAAGACCAGCCTTGAAAATTCCCTGAGCGGACAAAACCAGTTTAGTCACACAAAGTTTCGTTTGGTTTATTTTGCAAGGCTAACTTCACCTGGGTCATTTCTTGCTTGCGTCTCAAGACATCTTAAATTGTTTCTCAAGATTGATATGAGGTCAACCACTGATCAATTCCCTATCATTTAATAAAATTCTTTTTTTTTTAAGTTTTTATTTAAATTCTAGTTATTTAACATACAGTGTAATGTTAGTTTCTGGTATACAATTTAGTAATTCAACCCAGTGCTCATCACAAGTGCCCTCCTGAATTCCCATCACCCGTTTAACCCCCCCACCTCCCCCCGGTAGCCATCAGTTTGTTCTCTGTAGTTAAGATTCTGTTCTTGGTTTGTCTCTGTCTCTCTTTTTCCCCCATTTTACTCATTTTTCTTTTTTGTTTCTTAAATTCCATATATGAGTGAAATCATATGGTATTTATCTTTCTCTGAGTGAATTATTTCATTTAGTGTAATACTCTCCAGCTTCATCGATGGCATGGCAAATGCCAAGATTTCATTCTTTTTTACGGCTGAGGGGTTGTCCATCATATGCATGTGTATATATACGTACATCACCTCTTTATGCATTCATCAGTCGATGGACATTTGGACCGTACGCATCATTCGGCTGTTGTAGGTAATGCTGCCATAGACGTGAGAGTGCATGTACCCCTTTCAATTAGCATTATTGAATTCTTTGGGTAAGTACCTAGTAGTGCAATTGCTGGATTGGAAGGTATCTCTATTTTTAACTTTTTAAAAATATTTTATTTATTTATTCATGAGAGAGAGAGAGAGAGAGAGAGAGATTGGGAGAGAGGCAGAGACACAGGCAGAGGGAGAAGCAGGCTCCATGCAGGGAGCCCGATAAGGGACTCTATCCCTGGTCTCCAGGATCAGACCCTGGGCCAAAGGCAGCACTAAACCACTGAGCCACCCGGGCTGCCCTATTTTTAACTTTTTGAGGAAACTCCATACTCCTTTCTGGAGTGGCTGCGTCAGTTTGCATTCCCACCAACAATGTAAGAGGTTCCCCTTTGCATCTAACATCCGCTGTTTCTTCTGTTGTTGATTTTAGCCATTCGGAGAGGCATTAGATGGTATCTCATTGTAGTCTTGACGTGCATTTCCCTGATGATCAGTGATGTTGAGCATCCTTCTGTGTGCCTGTTGGCCGTCTCATGTCTTCTTTGGAAAAATCTCCATTCATGTCTTCTGCCCATATTTTGATTGGATTATTTGGTTTTGGGGTGTTGAATTTGATAAGTTCTTTATATGTTTTGGGAACTAACCCTTTATCAGACATGTCATTTGCAAATATATTTCCCCATTCCAACAGGCTGCGTTTTATTTCGTTGATTGTTTCCTTTGCTGTGCAGAAGCTTTTTATCTTGATGAAGTCCCAATATTTTGTTTCCTTTGTGGTGGAGACATATCTGCAAAGAAGTTGTTTCCACTAATGTCCAAGAGGTCACTGCCTGTGTTCTCCTCTAGGATTTTGATGGTTTCCTGTCTCACATTGGGTCCTTTATCCACTTTGAATTTACTTTTGTGTGTGGGATAAGAAAGCGGCCCAGTTACATTTTTTTTCATGTAAATTTCCAGTTTTCCCAACACCCTTTATATAAGAGACTCTCGGGATCCCTGGGTGGCGCAGCGGTTTGGCGCCTGCCTTTGACCCAGGGCGCGATCCTGGAGACCCGGGATCGAATCCCACATCGGGCTCCCGGTGCATCGAGCCTGCTTCTCCCTCTGCCTGTGTCTCTGCCTCTCTCTCTCTCTGTCTCTCATGAATAAATAAATAAAATCTTTAAAAAAAAAAAAAAAGAGACTCTCTTTCCCATTGGACAGTCTTTCCTGCTTTGTTGAAAATTAGTTGACCATATAGTTATGGGTCCATCTGGGTTTTCTATTCTGTTCCATTGATCTATGTGTCTGTTTTGTGCCAGTACCACACTGTCTTGATGATCACAGCTTTATTATGTAGCTTGAAATCCGGAATCATCATGCTTCCAGTTTTGTTTCTCTTTTTCTTTTTTTTTTTTTTTTTTTTTTTTAGGTCCAAAAGTGTCTTTTTTTTTTTTTTAACTTTTATTGGTGTTTAATTTACCAACATACAGAAAAACACCCAGTGCTCATCCCGTCAATTGTCCACCTCAGTGCCCGTCACCCATTCCCCTCCAACACCCGCCCTCCTCCCCTTCCACCACCCCTAGTTCGTTTCCCAGAGTTAGGAGTCTTTATGTTCTGTCTTTTTCAAGATTGCTTTGGCTATTCGGGGTCTTTTTTTGGCTCCATACAAAATTTAGGATTGTTTGTTCTAATTCTGTGAAACATGCCGGCGGTACTTTGATAAGGATTGCATTAAATCTGTAGATTGCTTTGGGTAGTACAGACATTTTGACAATATTCTTGTATTCCATGAGCATAGAATATTTTTCCATTTTTTTGTGTCATTTTCCATTTCTTTCATCAGTGTTCTATAATTTTCAGAGTACAGATCTTTTACTTCTTTGGTTGGATTTATTTTTAGATATCTTATGGTTTTTCATGCAATTATAATTGGGATTGATTCCTTAATTTCTCTTTTTGCTCTTTCATTATTGGTGTATAGAGATGTAACAGGTTTCTGTGCATTGATTTTGTATCCTGTGGCTTTACTGATTTTGCTTATAAGTTCTAGTTGGTTTTTGGTGGAGTATTTCAGGTTTTCCACATAAAGTATCATGTCCTCTGCAAATAGTGAAAGTTTTATTCCTCCCTTGCCTATTTGGATGTCTTTTATTTATTTTTGTTGTCCTGTTGCTGAGGCTAGGACTTCCAGTACTGTGTTAAATAACAGTGGTGAGAGTGGACATCCCTATCTTTACCTGACCATAGAGGAAAAACTCTGTTTTTCCCCATTGAGGATGATATTAGCTGTGGGTTTTTCATAGATGGGCTTTATTATGTTGAGATATGTTCCCTCTAAACCTACCTTGTTGTGAACTTTTATTGTACTTTGTCAAATGCTTTTTCTTTTATCTGTTGAAATGGTCATATGGTTTGTATCCTTTCTCTTATTAATGTGTTGTGTCACATTGATTGTTTTGAGAATATTGAACCACCCTTTTGATCCCAGAATAATTTCACTTGACCGTAGTAAACAATTCTTTTAATAAATGTTGGACTGTTTTGCTATTGTTGAGAATTTTTGCATCCCTGTGCATTGGGGATATTGGCCTGTAGTTTTCTTTTTTAATGGAGTCTTTATCTGATTCAGATATCAGGGTAATACTAGCCTCATACAATGAATTTGGAAAATGTCCTTCCTCTTCTATTTTTTGGAATCATATGAGAAGAAGAGGTACTAACACTTTAAATGTTTGGTAGCGTTTGCTTGTGAAGCCAATTGGCCATGGACTTTGTTTATTTAGAGGGTTTTTTTGGTTTGAGTTTTTAGATTTTATTTATTTATTTTTAGAGAAAGAGAGATAGTGTAAGCAGGGGAGGAGCAGAGGGATTGAGAGAGGGAGGGGAAAGACTCTCAAGCTAACTCCACACTAAACACAGAAATCGATTCGGAGCTTGATCTCACAAGATTCTGAGATCATGACCTGAGCTGAAACCAAGAGCTGAATGCTTAACTGACTGAGCCACCCAGGTGCCCCAATTTGGAGTTTCTTGATTACTGATTCAATTTCTTTGCAATCTGTTCAATTTTTGTTTTTCTTTCTGTTTTGATTTTGGTAGCTTATACGTAAATTTTTAGGAATTTGCCAATTTTTTGAGGTTGTCCAATTTCTTAACATTTAGTGTTTTATAATATTCTCATAATTGTTTGTATTCTGTGGTGTTTGTTGTTATTTCTCCTCTTTCGTTTGTGATTTTCTTTATTTGGGTCCTTTCTTTTTTCTTGCTAAGTCTGCTGAAGGCTTATCACTTTTAATGATTTTTTTTTTTTTTAAAGAACCAATTCCTAGGTTCACTAATCTGTTATATTGTTTTTTTTTTAATTCTATATAATTTATCTCTACTCTAATCATTATTATTTCTTTCTTTCTGCTATTTTAGGTTTTGTTTTCTACTTCCTTTAGGTGTAAGGTTAAATTGTTTATTTGAGATTTTTCTTGCCTCTTGGAGTAGGCCTGTGTTGCTATATACTTCTTAGGGCTACTTTTGCTGCAACCCAAAGGTTTTGGACCATTGTGTTTTCCTCTTCATTTGTTTCCATGTATGTTTTAAATTTCTTATTTGATTTCCTGGTTGATCCATTCATTGTTTAGTAGCATGTTCATTGTCTTCTGTGTATTTGTAGTCCTTCCAATTTTTTTCTTGTGTTTGGCTTCTGGTTTTATAGTGTTATGGGAAGATATTAATCTTTTGTATTTGTTGAGGCTGTTTTGTGGCCTAATGCATGATCTACTCTGGAGAATGTTCCATGTGCACTTGAAAATAATGTGTATTCTGCTGTTCTAGGATGGAATGTTCTGAATATATCTATTAAGTCCATCTGGTCCAGTGTGTCATTCAAAGCTTATGTCTCCTTGTTTATTTTCTATCTAGATAATCTATCCATTGACATAAGTGGGGTGTTAAAGTCCCTTACTATTATTGTATTATTGTCCATTAGTTCCTTTATGTTGTTATTGTTTTATATACTTGGGTGTTACCAATGGGTACATAAATATTTACAATTGTTATATCTTCTTGTTGGATAGACCCCTTTATTATGTTATAGTGCCCTTCTTTGTCTCTTTTTACAGTCTTTGTTTTAAAGTCTAGTTTGAGAAAAGTAAATAAATAAAGTCTAGTTTGTCTGATATAAGTTCAGCATTTTTTTTACACCTATTTACATGATAAATGTTTCTCCATCTCCTTGCTTCCAATTCACATAGGTTTTTAGGTCTAAAATGAGTCACTTGTAGGCATCATATAGATGGGTCTTGGTTTTTTGTTTTGTTTTGTTTTTCATCCTTTCTGACACCCTATACCTTTTGATTGGAATGTTTCATTGATTTACGTTCAAAGTAATTATTAATAGATATGAGTTTGTTGACATTTTATTACTTGTTTTGCCATTGTTTCTGGAGATTTTCTCTGATCCTTTCTTGTCTTTGCGGCCTTTGGTCTCACCTTTGCACACAGAATCTCTTTAATATTTCTTGCAGATTGGTTTAGTGGCATGAACTCCTTTAGGTTTTGTTTATCTGAGAAACTCTTTCTCTGTCCTTGTAATCTGAGTGACAGCCTTGCTGGACAGAGTTTTCATGGCTACCGATGTTTGCATTCAGCACTTTGAATACATCATACCACTCTCTGGCTTGCTAAGTTTCTGTTGAGAAATCTCCAGCTAGCCTTATGGGTCTTCTCTTGTAACTTAAGAACTTCTATCTTGCTGCTTTTAATATTTTTTTCTTTATCCCTACATTTTGCAAATTTAATTACAATATATCTTGATTATGGCCTACTTTTGGTGATTTTGATGGGGGTTTTCTATGCCTCCTGGATTTCCTTCCCCTGATTAAGGAAGTTTTGAGCTACTATCTCTTGGAAATGAATTTCCTGCCCCATTTTCTTTCTCTTCTTCTGGGACTCCTCTGATATAAATGTTGCTATGTTTGAGGGAGTCACTGAGTTGCCTAAACCTATTCTTATATTGCATAATTCTTCTTTCTCTTTTTTCTTCAGCTTCATTAGTTATTTTGTCTTCTGTGTCACTAATTTGTCCTCCTGCTTCTTCCAGGCTGCTGTCCGTTGCATCAAATGTATTTCCAATCTTGTTTATTGCATTCCTCATTTCCGATTGACTCTTTTTTTAACTCTTTTATCTTGGAGTCAGGGTCTCAATGATGTCTTCTATTCTTTTCTCTAGGCCAGTGAGTATCTCTATAGCTGTTCCTTTAAATTCTCCATGAGGCATGTTACTTATATCTGTTTCATTTAGATCTCCGGCCATGGTCTCATCTTATTCTTTCATCTAAGATAAATTTCTCTATCTTGGTACTATGTCTAAGTCTCTACCTTCTCTGTGTTCAAAAAGCCATTTATATCTCCTTGTCCTTCAATATTGCTTCTCCTCTCCCTTTAGTTGTGGTTTGTTTGTTCAGATTGATTTCTAGGGTATTTAGTATGATTCACTAGTTAGCTAGTTGTGTTTGTGAGTCAAGGCAGGCCTAAAGTCCTCCTACTATACTACCGCCTTCTTCTCTTGCATCATCGTTTAAGAAAATTCCAATATTATAACCACTTACTGTAATGAATAAAAAGCCACTGTTTTCTCATTATATAAGCTGCTTTACAATAATATACACTGATCTCATTTCATGTTCTGGTTTGAGATTCTTCTTGGTTTGTGTACAGTAAATTTTTACTAATTACTAATCCAGTGATGCATTGGTTTTACTTCTGTTACTTATGAACTTTTGACACATCTTTTTGGTGGACACAATTCAATCCATAACATCTGGTCCCTTAAAAAAGCAAACAAATTTATGATCACATAGACTCCATGTGTCAGGAGTCTGGGCAAGGATTAGTTGGGTCTTGTGTTTGATCATCTCACAAAGCTCACATTGTTATCCAGGCTGCATTCTCATTGAGCTTAGATTTCTCTTCCAAGTTTATTCAGACCTTCAGTAGAATTCAGTTTTATGCAGTAGTGGAACTGAAGTCTTCATTTTTTTGCTGGCTGTAGGTCAGGAATTACTTGTAGCTCTTGATGGAACCCTTAGGTTTTTGCTATGTGGCTCCCTTTCAAAACATAGAAACTTACTTCTTCATGGCTAGTAGGAAAATTTTTCTGATTTCTTCCAATCTCTGACCTATACATCCTCCTTAAAAGTGATTACTTGATGATTTCAAAACTACCCAAGATAATCTCTCTTTTGATTAGCTTAAAGTCAATCAGTGAGGGACCTAATCAGATCTTAACTTTTGCCATATAATATAACCCAGTCACACAAATCACATTACACTCATAGGTCCTGCTTAACTCAAGAGTAAGAATTTATTTAGAGCACATACTCCTAGGGGCAGAAATTGTGGAGATACTATTAGAATTCTGACTAACACACTTAGATTCAAGAAAACATGATTAATCATGTTTATATTGAGGTAAACTACTTATTTAATGAACAGAAGAAATAAAAGTATATTTTGGCATATACAACTGAAGGCAGACACTCAACCACTGAGCCACTCAGGTGTCCCTATATAAATATTTTAATATATGTAATAGAAGGGAGAAAAATAGAAAACAAAGTTAAATAAATGTAGTTTTGGTTAAATATTATGAAATTTTTTTCCATATTTTTCAAAGAATTTAACTTATTATTAACTTTCTAGCTTTTTCCCTGTAAATCTGATAAAATTTAAATGTCAACTGTAGGGATGCCTGGGTGGCTCAGCTGAGCATCTGCCTTTAGCTCAGGTATGATTCTGGAGTCCTGGGATCAATTCCCACTCTGCCTATGTCTCTGCCTCTCTCTCTCTGTGTCTCTCATGAATAAAGAAATAAAAATCTTAAAAAAAAAAATGAATGTCAACTGTATTACTAGGCAACCTTACTTAGAGGTAAAATTAATCACAAATTAGTAATTGAAACTGAACCTGGAAAAACTATAAGTATCCAGATGTAGCTTGAACTTTGTGTTTTTCTGCTGATGGAGCTCATGCCTTCTTCTAAGAGTTATCAATATAGACCTATTACAGGAAATGTTTGCTCCTGTATGGCATGAGGTTTCTAAACCAAAATGAGTCCCTTGCCATTGGTGTGATTTTTTTATATCCTTGCACCTTAACTCACCTGAGAAATCAGAGACTATCTCCTAGACAGGCATATAAACAGCCATGTGGACCATTCCTAATGTAAGGGAATCTTGATATTTTCCTGATGACAAGCTGTGCATCTTACCCTACACTGTATTAAGTAACTCTGATGCTAGTTGGGACCTTTTTAGTCTTGTGAGTTTGAACATTTGATTGAGCCTGAAAATATTCCCTAGTGGGCACTGTAATGATGAAAAGAAAATAGATAATAAAATTAAATTTTAATATAATTTAAATTTTAAAAAGCATGCAAATGAATTAAAATTACTGATCAAATTCAAATGATTGGATTCAATTTTAAGAATCCAATAATATAAGCTATATAACAGATATACAAAAAATTAAAATACATGACTATATAGAAAATTGCAAGGAAGGTAAATAAAGACCACAAAAATTGAATCACGATAGCTTAGCATAACCATTTTAATAAATATCTAAAAATGTTTAAGATTAAATATCCTAAGGAACGTGAATAATGTTGGTAAAATGATTAATAAATTTTGGAAGAAGTTATGATTTTGAAAATATGTGTACTTAACAACATAGCCTTAAATAATTATTGATAAAACTGCAGGGAGAAATAGAAAAAATTAAATTATTATTGGAGATTTTAATACTCCATTTTCAGAACTTGTTAGATCAAGAAAACAGAATATTTATTATTTGAATTACATGGTTAATAAGCTTTTGGGGGAATCCTGGGGCCATCAAAAACGTTTTCTACTTTCTAATTTTGTGTGAAGATATTCCTAAATTTAATATTCTTAAATATAATATGAATTGGCCAAAAACTTGTATTATAAAGTTATTTTAAAATACAAATTCTTTTTAAAAGACTGCCATTCTGAGAAGTGTAAAGTGATATCTCACTGTGGTTTCAGTTTGCATTTCTCTGATGATTAGTGATGACCATATTTTCATGTGTCTCCTGGCCATCTGTAGGTCTTTGGAAAAAGGTCTATTCAGGTTATGTACTCATTTTTAAGCACATTATTTGTTTTTTCAGTGTTGAGTTGTAGAATTTCTTAATAAATTTTAGCTGTTAACCCTTTATAGGATATAACATTTTCAAATATCTTCTCCCATCCAGTAAGTTACCTTGTTTTGTTGATGACTTCCTTCATTTTGCAAAAGCTTTTCATTTTGGTGCAGTCCTGTAGTTTAATTTGTTTTCATTTTCCTCACCTGAGGAAACATATCTAGAAAAATGTTTCTATGGCCTGTGTCAGAGAAATTACAGCCTAGGTTCTCTTCAAGGATTTTTATGGTTTCAGGTCTCACATTTAGGTCTTTAATCCATTTCGAGTTTATTTTTGTGTGTGGTATGAGAACGTGGCTCAGTTGCATTCTTTTGCATGTAGCTGCCCAGTTTTCTTGACAACATTTGTTGAAAAGACTCCTTTCCCCATTGTATACGCTTGCCTTCTTTGTCATAGCATAACTGACCGTATAAATGTGGATTTATTTCTGGGCTCTCTATTCTTTGATCTGTGTGTCTATTTTTGTGCCAGTCCTATACTATTTTGATCACTACAACTTTGTAGTCTATCTTAGAATCTGGGGTTGTGATGCCCCTATCTTTGTTTATCTTTTTCAAGATTGCTTTGGATATTCAGGGTCTTTTGTGGTTCCATAAAAAATTTAAGATCATTTGTTCTAGTTCTGTGAAATATGCTGTTGGTATTTTGATAGGGATTGCATCAAATCTATAGATTGCTTTCATTAGTATGCACATTTTAACAATATTGTTCTTCCCATCCATGGGCATAGAATATCTTTCTATTTCTTTGTGTCATTTTCAGTGACACAATCGGTGTTTTATAGTTTTCAGAGTACAGGTCTTTCACTTCCTGGTTTAAGTTTATTCCTAGGTGTTTTATGATTTTGGAAGCAATTATAAATAATATTTATTTCTTAACTTGTTTCTGTTCTGCCTCTTCATTATTTGTGTATAGAAATAAACTTATTTTTGTATATTAATTTTGTGTCCTGTGACATTCCTGAATTCATTTGTCAGTTCTAGCAGGTTTTTTTATGGAGTCGTTAGGGATTTCTCTATATAGCATCATGTCATCCACAAATAGTGAAAGTTTTTCTGCTTCCTTATCAATTTGGATGCCTTTTATTTCTTTTTGTTGTTTGCTTCCTGTGGCTAGGGCTTCCAGTACTGTGTTGAATAAAAGTGCTGAGAGTGGACATCTCTTAGGTGAAAAGCTCTCAGTTTTCCACCATTGAAAATGATGTTGGGCAGCCCTGGTGGCGCAGTGGTTTAGTGCTGCAGGGTGTGATCCTGGAGACCCCGGATCGAGTCCCACGTTGACCTCCTTGCATGGAGCCTGCTTCTCCCTCTGTCTGTGTCTCTACCTCTCTCTCTCTCTCTCTGTGTCTCTCATGAATAAATAAATAAAATCTTTATATAAAAAAAAAAGAAAATGATGTTAACTGTGAGCTTTGCATATATGGCCTTTGTTATGTTAAGGTATGTACCCTCTAACCTAGGGTTTTTGTCATGAATGGATATTGTACTTTATCAAATGTTTTTTCTGTATCTATTGAGATAATCATATTTTTTAAATCTTTTCTCTTGTTAATATAATATATATTGATTAATTTGTGAATATTGAGTGACCTTTACATCTATGGAATAAATTCCACTTCGTTGTGATAAATGATTTTTAAAATATGTTTTTTATTTAGTTTGCTAATATTTTATAAGCATTTTGCATCTATGTTCATCAGAAATATTGGCCTAAACTATTCTTTCTTTCTTTCTTTCTTTCTTTCTTTCTTTCTTTCTTTCTTTCTTTCTTTCTCTTTCTTTCTTTCTTCTTTTCTTTCTTTCTTTCTTTCTTTCTTTCTTTCTTTCTTTCTTTCTTTCCTTCTTTCTTTCTTCTCTCTTTCTTCTTTCTTTCACCATAGTATCTTTCTCCTGATTTGATATCAAGATAATGCTGAGTTTAATCCCTGCCATCTAAACATGTATTGTTATCATTATAAACTATATATTCCTGAGCTTTTTAAAACTAATTTTTATTGAGTACACATTTTTACCAGATACTCTTTGTCTCTTGTGATACACTAATGATCAAATGAAATGAAAATTCTGGCCTCTCTGAAGCTTATACTTCAATTTGGAGAGGGAGAAATGAATAATAAAGATAATAAACGGGATCCCTGGGTGGCGCAGCGGTTTGGCGCCTGCCTTTGGCCCGGGCGTGATCCTGGAGACCCGGGATCGAATCCCACGTCGGGCTCCCGGTGCATGGAGCCTGCTTCTCCCTCTGCCTGTGTCTCTGCCTCTCTCTCTCTCTCTGTGTGACTATCTAAATAAATAAAAATTTTAAAAAAAAAAAAGATAATAAACAATCTAGCACATTGTAAAGTGATAAGTGCTATGAAAGACAATAAACGGTAGAGCAGAGAAGAAGGTTCATGAGTGTGTGGCATGAGATATTTCACAATTCACCATTAAGTATGGTGATAAGAATAGAACTTATTGAGAAGGTGACAGTTGCGAAACTATTTGAAAAAATAAGGGACTTCTATACAAATATCTGGGACTGGAGTATCACAGACAGAGGAAGAAACTAAAGTAAAGCTGCAAATGCAGCAATCTACCTGGTATAGTCAGAGGCAGTGTGGAAAGCATACAGAATGAGAGGGTGTGACATATGGTCAAAGTCAGGGGTTACCTCGTATCAACCTTGGGAAACAGATTAAGCTTTGCTTTGGATTTTTTAGAAGCATAAACAAGAAATGACCCAGGTTAACTTAACCTTTCAAAATAAGCTAAGTGAAGCTTTATTTCTATGACTAAAGTGGTCTGTCTGTTCAGGAAATTTTCTTGATTTTTAACAATTTCGCCCTTTTGGTCATTCTTACAGTGGGCTGAGAATATGACCAACCAGTATAGTGTTATTCTCGGTTACCACCGTTGACGTACTCAGGCCAGAGTATCTCACACATTTGGTGTTTTCATCCAGTTGAGACATCAGCCTGGAGGCTATGTGTTGACCATCTTCATCATTTGTGTGAGTGTTTATTTTATCCATTTGTCTGATCCTGACAGATACCATTTGGCATGTGAATGGCTGCCAATAAGCATTTAAAACCCTCAAGGGTATGCACTACACTAGAGAAGTTAATATGATGACTAATAGGAGAACAGTAGCCTGGGATTGAAAAAGTCTCCAGAGCTGAGATTCCTACAAGCCAAGATATAAATAACGAAACTACTCAAGTGGGCTGTAATTTTTTTTTTAAGTTACCTACATAGGCACAACATAGTGTATTAGCAAACACATCCTCCTGATTACTTAGTACAGGATGAATATGAGGAGGTTTTATTTTAGGAGGTGAACTTCCACCTGAATTGAGCCTCCCTGTGTTGTGAACAATCTATGTTGAGAACTGGTAATTTAATGAGAAGCATTTAAAAACAAAAGAATAAAAAATTGTATTTCCAGAAAATTATAAATTCAGTTTCTAGTTTGGAGAACAGCCAGTTGAGTAGATTTCTAGAATGGTGGCGTCCAAGCATCTTCAGATGAAGTGAGGTCAAGCAATGGTAATCTGACAGGTTTTCCTGATTTGCAGTTTGAATGTCTCTGGTGATCTTTCCAAACAGCCACATAGCAATAGGCACAAAGATTGTCTACGTGAGCTGTTGCGGTGATTTCCCTGAAGTTTTTATTAAGGTGTTCAGCTTTAGCTTGCATGACTTTGGGAAAAGAGCAGTTTTAATTTCATACTGATTCCAAGTCAAAAGAGTAGAGGAGCATTGAAAATATTAGTTTGGAGAGTTCTAGCCAAATATTAGAAGAGACTAAAAGAATTCAGAATCCAGTCCACTTTATAGCTAAAAAACAAAACCTAAAAGACATTAATGGCAAAACAATCTGATATTTACAAAGATGTATTACTGAAACAGAAATTGTATAATCATCCTTATTTCTATCAAATATAACCATAGTAATAGTAATTTGTTTGCAAATTAAGTCTAGTTTCAATAAATGTGGCTTGATTATTTTCATAAATGAAACAAAAATGGTGATTGTATATAGTTCTTCTAACACTGCTTTACTAGAATATAAGGGATCCCAGAATGGACATTCAGAGGCCTCTCCAGGTTAGCAAGGCCTGCCAAGCACTTGCTTAATTGTGGTCTGTTATAAGGAGATTAGATTTCTATTGAACTGAGGCAAATATATAGTTATGAAAAATAAGAATCATTTCTGAGTTCTAGAGTGTTCAGCTAGGGAAAAAAAGATAAACATTCCAACCTTTGTTATAAAGATACATTTTACCAAATTGCTTAAGTTGTAGGTAGCTTAAAAGAAAGAAGAAAAATGGGTCCTTTAAATTTGTAAAATGAAACATTAAAAAAGCTCGCAATGTTTAAAATGAAATCATAAAAATTAAAATCATCTTTATCGGTTCATTCAGTTGTATGCATTTAATTCTTGTTTGCCTTAATTTTGGGTTAACAGCTTTAGGAGTCAGTTTTTCCTTAAAGATTTACAAATTCTTACCCACTTCAGTGTTAGGATCTCAAAGTTATCCTAAATCTGCATTTTAGAGTACTTGTCGAGGTCTTTTCCATGAATCTCTTTGAAGATGAAGCACTTTTGCAGGAACACTTTTGCAAAACATCAGAGTAAAACAATAATTATGTGTAAATGAAAAAAGGCTTTAAAATTGCCAAGCTTAAAGATCTAGTGAGACTTCACATATACAACGAAACATTATGCAACTGACAAATAAATCTGTTATTTTTGTGATATTCAATATTTTAAGATGATAGCTGGAATTTTGACTGAATACTGTATATACCATGACGTATCAGATTTTTAGGAATTTCATATAATTTCTGAATTGCTTCTTTTAATTTTATATATCCCATATAAATATGATCTAGAAAGGTTAAACATTACTTTTTATTTGACAATATTTCCTCTGCAATTTAGCCTATATAAAATGGTATCTAGCTGTAAAAACCTTAGGTCTTTTAATAGAGATGACTCAGTTCTCTTAAGTAATCAAAGACCTGATAAAGATAAAACAAAATGTTTACTTACTAGGAAGATTACATTAAGGGTTAAGAAACTTTGTTTATAACTTCTTATTAAGAACAGATAGATAATTTTAAAAAGTGTGATTTTAACAGAAAGAAATTCAAATTTTGCATCAGGATGTTTTTGATATTGGTTCTTTTTTTTCAACATTATTTTTTAAAAATTTTATTTAGCTTTAATTTTTTCAGATTTTTATTTAAATTTCAGTTAGGTAACATATAGTGTAATATTGGCTCCAGGAGTAGAATTTAGTGATTCATCACTTGCATACAACACCCAGTGCTCAACACAAGTGCCCTCCTTAACGCCCTCCATCTAGCCCCTCCCCTGCCCGCCTCCCTCCATCAGCCCTCCCGAGAATCAGGGAACTGCAGGTATTTGTCTGCCAGGCTTCAGAAAATATTATCAGGGATATAATTATTCCATATATAGACTTTCCACCCATACAGCACTCTTTCTGTAGGATCATCACTTCTTATTAACATCTAAGATATGTTTATTGTAATATGAAAAATAAAACCTAGGATTCCGGGTCTAGTGGTAAACCACCAGGCCCCAGATTTTATCAGAACCATGTCAGACACAGCTAACGAGTGGTAGAAACTTAGAAAATGAGACTTTCATATTTGAGGTTCCATTTAAAAACCCATAGGTAAAAGGCCTACATCAAGTTAGTATGTTTACAGACAAAAATATAGGTCAGGAAGACTAAAATTGTACTTCTTATTTATTCCTTCAAACTTAAATTCCAGGAAAATTTAAAGTCAGAATGTCAATTAATAAAACATTACTACCCTCTAATAATACTTTTCATTTCATACATTTTTTAAAGAATTATTTTATTGTTTCACAATAATTTTTAAGTTTGTCAAAAACCAAAATAATGTTACAATTTTAGAAAAAAAGCTGACATTTAGGAAGATGAAGAGATCAAGATGCAATCATCTTGTTACAGTGTTTTAAGTAGTAGTTCCTGACATTAGTGTCAGAATAATCTGTGTAGTTGCTAATGTTTTGAATTTGCTTAAGAAATAATTTAACCTTACCTCATAAAGACAGGGTAACGATGAATATGACAACTAAATGCCTTTTCTCCAATTGTTCCTCATTTATTTGCATATAAAATTATTTTTATAATAAGAGGTATAGAATAAAGGTCAAATACATTTGATATTTGTAAACATCCCCTAAGCACTTAATTTTAAAGTTCATGTATATGATGCTGAAGTGATCCTTTGTCATCTGAGTTGCTTTATTTCCTCTGAATATATAACTTAATTAGAAGAGACATTGTATGCATGTGACTAGTTACGCCTATAAAAGACTGATTTTTATGTGTAATTATAGAAACAGATTAAATTCGTGCGGGAAAAGTAGGCCAAGTTTTAAGAAAAGACAAAGAGAAAGAAAGAGAAAAAGAGTCAGGGAGGAGAAGGATTCTTACTATTAAGGCAGAATTTTATCTGGATTTTCACAGGGATGTTAATAAAAATATGTCCTGGACCTATGAAGACTTTCTTTTAAAAAATTACATTACAATAAAAGTATCTCACATTTCTTTTTTAACAGGGCATTTTTGTTTTGTTTGTACATTTTTCTTATTTCTCTGCCTTTTTGGCTAAGAGAAGTGTAAATTTTTCCTGACATATAATATTCACAAAAGTACACATATCAAAAGTTTGCAGCCTAATGAATTTCCTCAAAGTGAGTCAGTGAACACTAACTGGAATTAACAAAAAACCATTCTCCCAGAGCTCCTTCCTCTAAAATTTTAATTTTTACCCTCACCCCAAATAATCTCATCTGATATCTAAGACCAAGACCATTATGTCTATTTTCGAATGTTATAAAAATGGAATAATCTCATTTTGGGGGGTATCTATTATTTTGCTTAGTATTTTTTATTTTATACTGTGGTGTGATTATACAGTTTTTCCATTCTAATCCTGATAGACAATTGGATTATTCTCAGTTACTATAGGCATATTGTGACATTCTTGTATACATGTCTTTTAGGTCACATACATGGAAGCATGTCTTTTAGTTAATTGATGAAGACTGGAATTTTTTGAATGGGGGGTAAACATATGACCAATTTTATTGTTATCCAAAATAATTCTACCAAATTATAATTCTACTCACTGTGTATAATATAATACACAGGGTAGCTCTGTATTTGTGTTAACATGCTTATTAAGTTTATTTTTCTTTTTAAATCTTAGCCTTCTGGATATTGTGTCAGAGTTTTTCACTGCAGTTTGAATTGGACTTTCTTTGTAACTAATGACATTCCTCACATTTCATGTGTTTATTATTCATTTAGATTTTTCCTGTGACTCATTTGTTCATATCTTTTTATCTATTTTTCCATTTTCATGTTTCATATTGGTTTGTTGGAATTGTTAAGAAATTGTAAATATATTTATAATTTTATAATTTATATAATCTAGTTCTTCCACCAAGGTTGAATTTATTTTTGTGTATGGTGTAAGAAAGTCATCTAGTTTCATTCTTCTGCATATTGCTGTCCAGTTTCTCCAAAACTATTTGTTGAAGAGATTCTCTTTTTCCCCATTGGATGTTTTTTCACTGCTTTGTTGAAGTTTAATTGACTGAATAGTTATGTGTCCATTTCTGGGTTTTCTATTCTGTTCCATTGATCTATGTGTCTGTTTTTGTGCCAGCATAATACTGTCTTGATGATCACAGCTTTGTAAAATAACTCGAAGTCCAAAATTGTAATGCCTCCAGCTTTTTCAAGATTGCTTTGGCTATTCAGGGTCTTTTGTGGTTCCATACAAAATTTAGGAATATTTGTTCCAGCTCTGTGAAACATGCTTGTGGTATTTTGAATGCATAGATGGCTTTAGGTAGTATAGACATTTTAACAATATTTGTTCTCATCCATGAGATGGAATGTGTCTTCATTTCTTTGTGTCATCTTCAATTTCTTTCATTAGTGTTGTATAGTAGTCAGAGAACAGGACCTTGACCTCAGTGGTTAGGTTTATTCTTAGGTATCTTATGGGTTTTGGTGCAATTATAAATGGGATGGATTCCTTCCTTTTCTTTCCGCTTCTTCATTATTGGTATAAAGAAATGCAAGAGATTTCTCTATGTTGATTTTATATTTGGTGACTTTGCTTAATTTGTATATCAGTCCTAGCATTTTTTTCCTGGAGTCTTTTGGTTTTCTACAGAGAGTATCATGTTGTCTGTGAATAGTGAACATTTGATTTCTTCCATGCTGATTCAGATGCCTTATATTTCTTTTCATTGTCTGATCTCCAAGGCGAGGGCTTCCAGGACTATGTTAAATAACAGTGGTGAGAGTGGATGTCCCTGTCATGTTCCTGGCCAGAGAGGAGAAGCTCTCAGTTTTTCCCCATTGAGGGTGATATCAGCTGTGGGTCTTTCATATTTGGTCTTTATGATGTTGAGGTATGTTTCCTCTAACCTTACTTTGTTGAATTTTTTTTATCAAAATAGGATGCTGAACTTTGTCAAATGCTTCTTCCACATCTATTGAGAGGATCATGTGATTCTTATCCTTTCCTTTATGAATGTGGTGTGTCCCGTTGATGGATTTGCAGTTATTTAACCATCCCTGCAGCCCTAGGATAAGTCCCACTTAATCACGATGAATAATGTGCTTTTGGATTTAGTATTTTTTGAGAATTTTTGCATCCATGTTCTTCAGGGATACTGGCCTGTAGTTCTCCTTCTAGTGGGGTCTTTGTCTGGTTTTAGAATTAAGGTGATGGTGGCCTTGTAGAATGAGTTGGAAAGTGTCCTTTCCATTTCTATTTTTTGGAACAGTTTGAGAAGAATGGGTATTAACTTTTCTTTAAATTTTCAGTAGAATTCCTCTGGGAAGCCATCTGGCCCTGGACTTTTGTTTGTTGGGAGGCTTTGATTACTGATTCAATCTCTTTGTTGTTTATGGGTCTGTTCAATTTTTCTATTTCTTCCTGTTTCAGTTTTGGTAGTTTTTATGTTTCTAGGAATTTATCCATTTCTTCCAGATTGCCCAATCTGTTGCCATGTTAATTTTCATAATATCCTCTTGTAATTGTTTGTATTTCTGTGGTGTTGGTTGTGATGCCTCCTCTCTCATTTGTGATTTTATTTATTTGGGTCTTTTTTTTTTTTGATAAGTTTGGTTAGGGGCTTATAAATTTTATTAATTCTTTTGAAGAACCAGCTCTTCATTTCATTGATCTGTTCTACTGTTAATGTTTTTATTTGTTTCTATATCATTTATTTCTGCCCTAATATTTATTATTTCTCTTCTTCTGCTGGCTTTGACTTTATTTGGTCTTACTTTTTGTAGCTCATTTAAATATAAGTTTAGGTTATGTATTGAGACTTTCTTTGCTTCTTGGGATATGAGTGTATTGATATATACTTCCCTCTTATGACTGGTTTGCTGTATCCCAAAAGTTCTGGACTATGGTGTTTTCATTTTCATTTGTTCCCATATGTTTTTTATTTATTCTTCAATTTCCTGATGAATCCATTCATTCTTTAGTAGGATGTTTCTTAACCTCCATATATTTATGGTCTTTCCAATTTTTTTTTTCTGGTTGACTTCAAGTTTCATAGCGTTGTGGTGAGAAAAGATACACGGTATGATCTGAGTCTTTTTGTTCTTGTTGAGGCCTGATTTGTGACCCATTCTAGAGTCTGTCTGAGCTGATGGGAAGGGTGAAAATAGTGTCACTCTCTTCATTGAAGAGGGGAGTTCATGCCCACTGTTGTTCAGGAAGCCCTCACAGAAGAGTAAACAATCTTCCCTTTTGTGTCACAGGTTTCCATCAGATCCCTGCGTTCACCCTGTCTGTGTCCGAGCCATCTGCCAGCCTGATGGCACAGTGCTCCTGTGTTTTATTTAAAGTGCATAGCTGGGTTTCAAAAACTCTTAAGTTTTAGGGACTCAGCACCATGCATACCTGTACTGATCCTCTGGGGGAGGGTCTTGCCTCACTGTGGCTTGTGCTGGTTTGTCCCAGAATAGCAGTCGCAGGACCACTCAGGGGCTTGGATTTTATAATAAAGCAAAACCAAAAAGCCAATATACAGATCAGATGCCCTCAGAAGGGATCTCTGCCCCTATGCTAGTTAATGGGGCAGCTCGGTGGTAACTGCTAGTGCTTTTGTCCTCTGAGAGGCAGTTCTGCTTCTCCCAAATGCACTCCAAGGAGAACTGTCTCTCCCCAGCATGACTGGGGGAATCCTCAGAGCATATTACCTCCTTTTGGGCTTCTCCACAGGAGCACCACTACACCCACCAGGCTCGATGCTGGCAACGGTGCAGACTTCTAAAACTTCAGACGTTCGTCTCTGCTGCTTATAAAAACATGATAATCAGGTATTCCCATTTTCCCTGTCAATGGTTTTGGGGAAGTGTTTTTCTTGTGCAACCCCCTGAATGTTGTGCTCTCTCTCTCTCTCTCTTTCTTCTCCCCATGATCAGGGCTCCCTCTCCTCCATCGCACCCATGATTCTTTTCTACCCCAAATCACATAACCCCACCTCCTACCTTCCACAGTGTGGCCTCTTTTCTCCTAGTTGTGCAGTTTGTTCTCTCAGTCCTCAGATCAATTTCCTGGGTGTTCAGAATGATTTGATAATATTTAGCTGTGTAGGAGGGATGAGGCAAAGATAAGGTCCTCCTACTACTCTATCATTCTATCATCTTAACTCCTCCCTATTATCCTTTTTAAAGATGACTGGATTTTGTTTGATAAAATTATGTTAGAGATTTTTACATTTATGGTCATGAACAAGATTAGCTAGTACTTTTCCTTTTCTGGAATATTTTTCAAGATTTGGAATAAAATATATATTTTATACAAAATCTATAAAATTTTACATTTTATATAAATCTATATAAAATGTAGATTTTATATAGATTTGTTATCTATATAAAACTAAATGGTGAATGCTCTTTTTTTTGCTTTCTGGGAAGTTTTTGTAATATTGATTCTCTTTTATATTAAATGTTACAAGAGCGTCTCCTTTAACCATCTGTAAATGACAATGTCTTTGTGGGAAGGTTTTTATTTATAGATTCAATTTCAAAATAAACTTTAGATTTAATTTTTTTTCTTGTGTTCAGTTTTTAATTAATGTTCTCCTAGGAATTTGTTCATTCAAGTAATTTTCATATTCCCATAAAATTGTCTATCATATCTTTTTAATATATTTAATACCTGTAGAATCTGTAGTAATGTTACCCCCTCCCTATATTGGTAAAGGCATTGTTTTTTTTTTTTTTTTCCTCTCTTCTATGGATTCTTTGAGAGGTAAACTATCAATTTATTCCATCTTTACAAATAGTATCTTTTTTCCTCTTGCTATGTTTATGGTTTTCTAATATCTTTTGTTTTTTGTTTTTTGTTTTTTTTTTATATCTTTTGATTATCAGAAGCTTTATATAAGATGTGGCTTGTTGTGATTTTCTACATATGGACTTTTCTTTCCTTTTATACATTTGTAGCTTGATGTTTTTCATTAATTTTAGAAGATTCTTTTCCTCCATGTCTTCAAAGATTCCTTCTGTCCCATTTTCTTCCCTTCCTGGGACTCTACTTACATATATTTTAGCACTTTTAATCAAATGGTAGATGGTATTATACTTTGTGTGAATGGGGGGAGGTATTTTTCTTTTTTTCTTATCTCTGTATCTCAGCTGAATCTTCATTCAATTCCTATTTGTAGTTTCCAGAGCCTTAGCCAAATTCTATATATTACTATTTTCTTTATGGTTATCATCATATTTTAAAAAATAGCTGGGGAATCCCTGGGTGGCTCAGTGGTTAGCACCTGCCTTTGGCCCAAGGTATGATCCTGGAGACCCGGGATTGAGTCCCTCATCAGGTTCCCTGCATGGAGCCTGCCTCTCCCTCTGCCTGTGTCTCCACCTCTCTCTCTCTCTCATAAATAAAAAAAAATCTTTAAAAAATAATAATAAAAATAAAAAAATAACTGATCAGTTCAATGTATGGGTCAGCCCTGAGTTTGTTACTATATGATAGTTTTCCTTGCTTTTGTTGTTGTAATAAGTGACAATATTTAATTTTTTGGTGCTAGGTCAAATCTTAATGGTTACACTTTATTTGATTTTCTTTCAGAGGACATTTACGCTAATTTTCCTCAAAGAACTAGACTGGAGATGGTGATCACAACCTCCAGACTAAGCAGACACCAGGTGGAATTGCATTTTTGGAAAGCTCAATCGGTCTCTTGTTAGCAATAAATCCTATGGTGTGGGCCTCCAAGTATACTAACTGCAAGCGTGGACTTTTTTATCAGTGCCCTTCTTTCTTGGTGAATCCTAACCTACAATTTTTTTCTCCCCAGTATCATGAGAATGCCAAAAAGTGTTCTGTGTTTCAGTGTCTTTTTTTTTTTAAACTTGGTAACTTCTTATCCTCCTTAAGAATTCAGCAAAAGCCTCAAAGATAAAACTGCTATATACCTGACTTACTTTTTCCTTTTCACGTCCATTCTCTCTGAGTTCAGACTTTCTTTCTTTTTGAGATCTTAGTATATGAAAATATGAACTATACATATATAAATATATATAAGTGAAATATATATACATATGTATGTATATATATAAAGGGAAACTATTGCTCAAAAATTCCTACAGAGAAAAGTAGTACACAGAAAATTGGATTTATCCTGAAAAAAATTCCCTTCTTCTCAATATCTTGACCCTTCAAGACCTGGATGCATTTGTAGTTCTCTAGTTCTTTTAAACTTAAAATTTTTAGTAATAAATATATAAAAATATATTAATGCTGTTCTTGATTTGAGCATTTTCCTGCTTACATGATATTTCATCATAGATAGAAATTAGGGTGAATGATTTGGCTGAAGAAAGAAAATGCTTCTGAGAAGAAGGGATTTGGAAGAATGATATGTCTATGATTTACAGTTGAAAGGTCTTAAGCAAGAGGAGAAGAAAATATAACAGGATATACAAGAGAAAAAATCAATTTATATCAAAGAAGGCAGAACTCATCACTTCTGGGTGTTCCTTAGACTATTTCCTCTCACGTGCTTGTACAAATATGGGGAGACAAAAAAGTTAAAGCCAAAGTGTTATCTATACTGGTTTTCTTATCTATAGGGAAAAGGAAAGCGGCTTGGGTTATTCTGATATAGGATATTTACCACTGGAGGTAACATAAGCATAGACCTCTTACCTCCTCAGAAGTTTTTGGTTTAAATGATCTTCTCAAGTGTTTTTTCCTTACCTTTTCTACTACTTCCCAATTACCCCATTTGAAGTGAATATCTGCAAAAGTATAAAGATTATTGTTGTTGTTTCTTTATCTCTTCCATGACCAGGAGTCTCTTGACCTGTCGGGGTTGCTATGATCCCAAAACTTAATTGAGACATTGTTTTCCACTAGTATAAATATTAAAAATATTTTGAATGTTTTGTATGAATTAAAATAAGACAAATGGTTTTACTCAGTTGGGGGCAAATTTCATATATGATTATTTTGTTCTTCTTGTTTTCAAAAATATACCTTCATCATGATACTTTGTGTACTTATTTTGGAATTTCTTGCTCAATTAGCTTAAAAGAAATATTGGAAATGTTTCTAATTGAGCTGGTATTTTGGCATTGTTTTTGTGCTTCATCAAGTATAACACCTCTGCATTGGTAAAAATAGAGGCCAAAACTCCAAAATTTAAGTCTCCAACAAGCTAGCACTTTATTTTTCTCTTGCTTAGTAGTTTAGGATATTGAGAAGCTATATGCAGACCCTGAGAGGCTGGTATCACATGGTAACCCAAACACTCAGGTTATACCTCCTTTGTAGGTCCACTTCATTGGACCACTGTCTTATATTACAGTTTTGTAAAGGTGTAAACAGTAAAGGAATTACCCATGTGATTATTTTATAGGCAATATCCAAACATTGTATACTTTGCTTTTGTTCATATTCCATTAGTAAGAACTGAATCACATAACCAAATGGATTTGCAAGAGGAGGGCTGGGAAATATAATCCTAGATAGGTGTCATGGGCTTAGCTAAAGCTTAGGAAGTTTTACTCCCAAAGACTAGATGGAAAGATTCTTGGGAACATCATTTATAGACCAAGATATAGCTTCCTATGTTTTCTAGATTATATCAAAATAATAACTTATTACTTTAAATGTAATAACATACATAATAATATAAACTAAAATAACATATCAAAATACATAATTAGGATCAACTGTATATATTCATCGCTACTGTGATCGCAAAGAATAGAAATATTCTGACTCAATTCTATTTTTTGGAATATTTTCTTTAAGAAATCAGGCTTCGGGATGCCTGAGTGGCTCAGCGGTTGAGCATATGCCTTTGGCTCAGGGCGTGATCCCAGGGTCCTGGGATCGAGCCCCACACCGGGCTCCCTGCGTGGAGCCTGCTTCTCCCTCTGCCTATGTCTCTGCCTCTCTCTCCGTGTCTCTCATGAATAAATAAATAAAACCTTTTTTAAAAAAAGTAATCAGGCTTCATTTCCTCAGTTTTTGTCATTTGTATTTCTGCTTTTCCGGTGGCAAGCAAATTTTGATTGTGAAACTTACAAGTGCTCCTTTTCTAGTTGGTCAGATGTGGCCTGCTTTTGTATTTGTAGTTGTATATTAATCGTTTTCATGTTTTTGAAATCCTAAACAAAACAAGGGCAAGATCCATGCCTAATTCATTTCCTGGAACATCCTTGATTTTATATCTATTCCCAGGAGCCTTCTGACTCAGATTTAGCTAGTCCCATAAACTTTCTGGCACTTATTCATTATTTTTCTCTGATGATGTTTTTAATATCAGCATAATTCAAACTAGAGGCTACTTTACCAACTTCAGCACTCATTATTCTTTCCATTGTTCTAACATTTGCCAAATTGCCCTATTATTCATTAATTAGCGCAAAGATATTTTCACCTCAGAACACTTACACTTTTTGTTTCTTCAGGAAAAGGATACTTTTCCTCCATCTCTCGCTTCAGGTCTGTGTACAAATATCTTTACATTGAAGCTTTCCTTAACTACCCTAGTTAAAATATTTTCTATCCCTTCACTGTCACCTGAACTCTCCATTTCTATCTTCTGCTCATTTCTCACAATAGTATACTTTACAACCTTAGGGTACATTGCATGTTTATTGATTAACTTATTGTCTTTTTCCCCTAATAGAATGTAAGCTTCAAGAGAATAGTTTTTAGGTCTTTATGTCTTTTTCCCCCCACTACTGAATCCCTATTGAGTAGAACAATTCATTTTACATAGTAAATGCTCAATACGTATTTCTTGAATGAATGAATGAATGAATGGGCTTTGGTTGTTCCCTGACATAAAGAGTTGCCAAGGATTTTGAAAGATACTTTTGTAATATAATTCAGAGTAAACACTAGGGTTGAAATAGAATAAAAAATGACTAAGAAAAATGAAACAATAAATAGGTGGAAATATAAAAATAATGGTGTCTTCCTAAGAGAGGTATCATCTCCAAGAGTGAATAGTTATCCTACTTAAAATTATCAAATTTATATAATATATATTATAATTTATTATAATGTTAGGTAATGGAAATACTTGGGCCTTGGCACGTGGAAATTTCCAACTCATATTTCCCCAAAATAAGACTTCTATAAATAAAAACAGATTCTAAATAGATTGTGCCTCTAACTAATATGATGAAAGAAAGTAAGCAAAAATTGTATAGATCAGAATTTACCACTTGTTAAGTGGTCTTGTTGAACCAGAATTTTTTTCTCTGAACTGGACTTTCAACTGCACCAGATTCAGAGTGCAAGACCTACATTACAGATGGGTTAGCTTTCAGATTATAGAAATTGCTTCAATGGGATATAGCATCCATGACCTTGAAATATAAGAATACCTATTTAGAGTCTTGTTGAAATAAATGATGACTCTCTTCACTTGCTAGTCCCAAATAATTTATTGCTTCTTTTATCAAGTAGAGAAAAAAAGCTTAATACCAAGAGACAATTATAACACACAAAAAGGCTTTCTTAAGTCCTTTATTTCTACCCAAAATAATTTTGAATAATAATAAAATATAGCCTTCACTGATTTTCAAATCATTTTGAAAGAATTTCATAGGCTTTTTCAAATAGTGACAGTATATAAAACCCAATTCTTCACAAGTAAGGGAAGAGTAATTACATGGCAAACATCCAAAATACTCCATACACTTACAATAGGATTCTCAGTTCTGTTGAATACCACCAGAAAATGGAAAAACTGCAAAATATCTATAAGTAACTTTCATCTTTTATATGTACAAAAAAACTTCCTTCCGTGTCCTTACTGTTTTTTGGTCACTCATTTAATAACTAAATTCTCTAAGCTTGTAGACCCAAGATGACTTTGAAACTGTTCAACTTTCAATATTATACAAAGAACCATTTTTTTCTTTCATAAGTAAACAGTGTACACATTTTGTTGCAGCTGTTGTGTGTAAACAACATATTGTTTGGCATCATGAGACTTGCATTCAAATGGCAGTTGTTCATATTACTGCTAGCTGTGTGACGACCTTGGTCAAGCACATCATTCTTTTGTCCATGAGCTTCATTTTCCTCTTTCAGAAAACAAGCTAAACTTGTATCGAGTCAATGGGAAATATGAAGGCGATAAAGTATTTGGAAGTATGTAATACATTTCTGTCTCACTGCAGATACTCAATAATAGTTAGCTAAAATGAATTATTTAGTGGCTTTTTGTCAACATTAAAAAGTTAGTTTACACTCTGAAATTCCTCATCTTTTTTAATTAAAGATTTTAAGGGAGGTAAAAGCTCTTTTCAACACAACCATGTTTTATGTCCTCAGTGATGTTTCTCCTAACTTTATTCAGTGTTAATCCAACATATATTTAACATATCATAATAAAAACAAGCCAAGATTTAAATAAGAAAATATTTTATTCAAAAAGACGACCGTAAAGGGCGAGTGCTCTGACCAGAAGAAGGTCTATGTCTCAGAGTGTAGACAGAGGAGGATTCTTTCTCTCATAGAGAAAAGTAAAACAAGGCTAGAGAAAGAATTAGGGGTGAAGTTGTGGGGTGAACAGATGGCATGATCAAAGAACCGAACGGAAGATATTTTCCTTTGTGGTTAGCTGATTTTTTAGAAGATGCCTTTAATAGGACATAGTTCCTCACCAGTGCTCAAGCTCAGGGATAGGACCAAGTCCAGGGGCCTGGGGAAGGAGAGAAGCCTGACTAAAGGTAGTCAGGTCACGTTAGCAGCCATTTGGTGAGCATTTGCTCAAGCACAAGAGTAACAAAAAAACATTGAACGATAGTGTTTTTTGTTTTTTTTTTTGTTTTTTGTTTTGTTTTTTAAATAATACTGAATGTCTTAGGGCCACTATGATAGACTACCCTAAGCTGGGTGGTGTAAGCAACAAACATTCATTTCTCATAGTTCTGGAGGCTGGGGGTTGAAGATTAGACTGCCAGTATGTTTGAATTCTTGGTGAAGGCTCCCTTTCTGGCTTATAGATGGCCATCTTCTGTTCCACACGGTGGAGGGAATGAGCATCTCTTGTCTTTTCTTGTAAGGGCTCTAAACTCATGACCTAGTTACCTCTCAAAGTCACCCCCTTCTAACATCATCACTGGGGGTGAGAACTTCAATATATGATGATGAGAGGATGTCAACATGTTATTTGATGCATATTTTCTCCTTTTGAAATGGCTAATGTTGTATAAAATATAAGAAGCTATGAACAAATGAAGAGCGACGAATAGCCCAATTTCAAAATATTCTACTCATAAATGCAGTCAAGGTCTTAAAAAGATAGGAGATTCAAGAAACTGGCAACATAAATGTGCCTTTCCTCTGGTTCCTGCCCAAACCCCTTTTCAGTCATTTTCTTCTTTTGGTCCAAGGCAGGTGCTTGTGTCAGTAATAGGTCAAATCTGGAGGATGTGCTCTCCCAAGAACCCCCGCAGGCTACTTTTCCCTCTGGTCCTGTTAGAGACTGGAGAACAGGGTAGGAGTTCTACAAGAGTAGGATCTAAAAGTACTAAATCCTAAGAAGAAGCAGAGAAATATGAGGCAATTTGGGGAAGAGCTAAAATGGCTCCTCTGGATGTCTTCATTTTCCCTGACCCTCAAAGGTAGACACACACACACACACACACACACACACACACTTGCACATATAACTAGTTTTATCAGACCTCTGATACTTGCACATCTTGATCATCTCTAATTATGCTTAAGGGTAGGACGTATAATAGTGTTATGTTTTTATTGTGAATAATATTACTAACTTGTCTCAACACAAATGCTCCCTGTTTTCATTTGTAGTTATGATTTTTTTTACTAATTTTTTTCCTGCCTTAATTATAGGTAAGATTTTTTTTTATCCTACAAATATAGCCATTATAATTTTATATACTGGAATGAAATTATTTGTTCTTTGTGAGATAAACGGAGATATTGGGTGTGCGCTTATCTGGTGTGTAACTTGTGAAAACTATAGACCTACCTGGAGCTCTTTAAAACTAGTAATACGCTAATAAAACTAAGATAGTTCTATGTTAAAATATTTATCTAAGCCTTTTTTTTTTTTTTAAGGAAAACCTTCCCATTGTGAACAGTACTTATCTGTAGGCTGAATCTTTATACAAGAGTTGGCCATCATTACATACGATGTTGAAACTCTTCCTGCCTAAGTCAGCAATAACTGCCACATTGCCCGAGGCAACGGCCTATCTTCTCTCTTGTCCTTCACCTCTGGCATTTAACTCTGCTTACTCACTCTTCCTCCTGAAAGTTTTTCTCTTCTGTGGTCCTGTGAGATCCAGCCTTTTGGAAATTCCTTCTCAGGATTTACAAGCTCACTTCTACACTACTCTGCTTACATGGATAACCTCATTTACTCTTCGTCCTCGGTTCTTCATACTCTCCTTTGAGAGACTTTACCTGCAACAATAGCTTCAGGAACTATCATCAACGTTTCTATTAGGGAGAGAGAGCTTGTGTCTAGGAAAATACACTTGATACTCACTTGGGATAAAAGCTGAGAGCATTAGGTAGACACCCACACAAGATTGTTAGATTTCTAATTGACAGAATGCAGAGGAAGCTAGGGGTGGTGGGAGACTAGAAGAAAGAAGACCGTGAGAGGAGAGAGCGGGGAGTCCTAAGGACAGCATAGAGGGATGGTTGAGGAACCCTCGAGGACAGAGCTATGTAGTATTTGAATAACGTTCATTTTATTTTCAGTCAATGCTCTTCTCTCTCTCCTCTTTACCCAGTTACAATGCTCTACATTCAGAATGAGACAGGCAGCTTTGTTTTGTTTTAATTTAGTTTAGTTTGGTGTACAGTAATATAAAGAGAAAAGCCAAGTTCCACATATTTGTCACTGAGAAAAATAACACTTGCAAGGTGCTAAGCAAAGAAATGGATTCACAGCGTTGGAATGAGAGATCACCATGTAAATGCTCCCCCCACCCCAAGAAATTCGCAGAAGCCTACAGAAAGCACAATAGAGTCTTCTTTTCACAGCCCTCCCTGCATATCTTTACCTTAGCCCTAGTCACACTCCAAAAATTCATCATCTGTCTGTTGTCCCACTGGACCCCAAACTACTTTAACACAGGAATCATCCCCTTTGCTACTAAAATAATAACCTGCTGTACCATGTGCTTAAAAATAAGCATGTAGAGCAGTGAAGGGGGCTTCCTGTTGGCTGTCCCAAGCATCCTGGGTTTTAAAAGAGAAAACAAGAAGTAGACCCAGTAGTATCCACCTGGTTAAAGAATCGGACCCCCATGAGGCGAGCCTTCAATCGAAACTACCATGCTCAAGAAATTTTTAAAAATCTAGTTTTCTGGCAGGCAGTGTGAATCAAGATGCAAGAGCACTTGTTTTAGAGTCATTGGGCCGTGTGTTTAAGCACTGGCTCAGTCATTTACTGGCGTGTAATTTGTTGTCACTTTCCTAGCTTCTCTGAATTAAAACTTAGCTCATTTTAAGTCACAGAGTTATGGAGAATTTTAAAATATTTAGCACATGTAAAATGAGTTAATGTTCCACTAAGGTGAATTTAATGCCAGGAATGTGTTTGCAGAGGGGAACAATGTTACAGCAACGGTGGACAAATTTTGCTTACTCTACAGTGTCACCTGGAGCCAGCTGTGCCATGAGGCAGTCGCTTTTTATTTATGTCTGAAAAGAGTATCGCTAAAGAACTGGAATCAAATTCTATTTTCGTTTAAAGAACCCAACTTTTGCTGCCGAGGGCATAAGGCCAAACAAATCAAGTGGGAACGGGTACATTTAGGCTCACTGCTCGTGCTTGGTGATGGTAGTGGATTCTGGGAAGAGGGCAACCTTGGCTTCAGCAGAAATGCTCTACTGTGCCTCTCCCCCAAGACTTCATGGAATGGACTGTTCATGAAGAAAAATAGAATGGAGGGAAACAACTTAAGTTATTTTCTTAGAAACCTTTAGTTTGTGTTACCTTAACCCTCTGACTGGTAGGAGATGGTGAACAGAAGTCCAAAACTTGCCTGAATTTGTAGTGTTTGATTGTTGCAGAGGAAATATAGCTGTAATTCATTTTGTAAAGCCCATTCCCTGTTACCCACTACGGAGATAGCTGCCACGTCTAATTGTGTTTGTGTAGTTCCTTAATTTGCATGAAAGAAGATAACATAAATGAAAAACTCAGGAGGAAGACTAATTCAGATTACTAGCCCAGGCAAGCTAATTTGTTATTCATTAAATGCTAATGAACCCAGCACCAATGTTTTATTTGTTTCACTCTATTTGAGATTTGAAAGGTCTTGTAACACAGTTGAAGTCTACAATAAACAGATATGTGAAATTAAAGCATTGCTTTCCTCTTGGTTCTGTTTGGTAGTTATACAATTATTCTTGGACTAGGAAAATCAAGTAAAACAGCATGGAAAAGTATGTTTTCTTTCTGTTTGAAATAAGCAAATTTAATCAAATTAAGCTCTTCTCACGTGCGTGTTGTCTTCAATTTCCATAAGATCTAGACATTCTGTACGTCATTCGGGAGTCAAGCCTATTTTTAAAAATCCACAAATGAAATGGAGTGTGAGTGAAGTGAAATCTATTATATCTTTTTTAAGCATTTAAGCATTATTTGTTAATTTTTTTTTTTTACTTTATTTTCTATGTCTGCTTTCTATAAAATGAAGCAAGTAGAAAACGATGGCACTTGTAATCAGGGTAGGCTGGTTGTTTAGTTTTTGACCGTTTGTTTACATTAATTAGCTGGATTATTTATTGGTGAATTTGGCCATTTTATAGAATTAGTGAATTGACCTCCCTTTATATATCTTGAGTTTATAAGAATCCTTCTATATGCCTTACTGGCTGTCATATTGCAATATTCCATACAGTAAGCACCAGGTCGGACTTAGTTTCAGTCATCACTGCTCATCTACCCTCAAAACCACAGGTGTTCCTTCTATTGGTTAGCAGGGCTTTGCTCACATAATAAAACTGACTCACAAAGAGATGTAGTCAAGAAGAAGAAAACAATTATACTTTCTCCTTTTTATATGATGCATATAAGACAGCCAGAAATCTACTAATATTCCATAAAGTAAGTTATTAAGGTCACTTACAGCTCTGAGCTGGGGTAAAGTAGTAGAGTTTATACCAGGGATCACTCTGGTGGCTGATCAACCTTTGGTCTAAAACGTGATGCAGTTTGGGCACAGAGGACCACCTGCATGACTTCTGTGTTGAACAAATAAACAGTCTGTTTGGGCCAACTTGTTCTACGTCCATTCTTTTTCGGCCATCCAGATATGAGCAACTTTTGGCTGTTGCAAAAGACTATAGCAAGAAAGACAATTCACTTCTGATCTGGGGAATTTTTTTCCAGCAAAACCTCTTGCATGGATCATCTTCGCAGCTGCTGAAAAATGCTAACCAGTTTTATTATAGCTCTTTGTAAATTATTTTCAAAGGCCTCCACCTGAAAACAGCTATTGAGATAACTACCTCATCTATTTGGCAGCTGATTTTTTTTTTTTTAAGAAAATGCTAATTTTGGAGAGTAGAAGCATGAAGAACAGAGAGAAAGAGCACACATAGGCTTTGGAGAAATAAGAGAAGGTTTTAAACCTGACTCAACCACTTACGAGCTTCATGATATTTTTAATCTGTCTATTCCTTGGTTTCTTCAACTGTCCAACTGGAATAATCATGCTTTGTATCATTATTGTACACAGAGTTGAAAGTCCCTCTGGCATCAACCTGCACATTTGTAGGCACTTGGCTGATATTAGTTATAATTTGGCAGTTTAAAAAAAATTGACAGTTTAAGTTGATCACTCTCTGGTCAATTTATTTATCCATAGATTCGTTTATACTCTGCTGTAAACAAATGACGTTATAGTGTTTGTCATTTTCTTTTAGCACCTACAACTAGATCTTATTGCTCAGTATCATTCAACAAATATTTGTTAAATTAACAAATGACTTGCTTACTAGCTATTTCTTATTTTTTATATTGTTGATTTTGTATAAATTCCAAGAGATTAGGAATTATAAAACTATTATGTGTCTGAAGTTTCCCCTAGTGCTATTTCTGTCTTAGGATATAAGTAACATAAAAAATATTTTTTAAATGTAATTTTAAAAATTCATTATTCTCATTTTACTTCCATTTATTTTTTTAAAAGATTTTAATCATAAAATTAAGTTTGGGCATATTATTTTAGCATAAGGCAATTTTGAAAGTGATTAGTATTTGGTGGCCTTTGACAATATTTTCTCAAGTCTATAGGTTTGCTGCCACTAACGAAATGCACCTGCTCTTCCTAACTGCACTTTGATTTACTGCTATTATTTCATGAAGAAGTATATTGCAAGATGAGCATATTACAAGATGAGTTCTATTTCAAAACACAAATGTCAATGAACTATCTGCAACTCAGAAAACAAAAGCAAAAACCCAAAACGTTTCTTGATCCTTTTGACCTCATGGTTAAAGTTTAAATTACTTCTTGACATCGTCAAAAAAAAAAAAAAAAACAAAAACACTATTAGGAAAGCAAAGTTGAGAAATAAAATAATAGGTTCTACTATAAATGTACTGTGGACCCTGTGACCTACTGAAATACCTGTGACAAGTTTAATCCTCAAGTGATGGAGAAATTTGTGATAGATACTGATTTTATTGGGTTATTAGACCAACATTATCTTTGTGTATCAAATTAGAGTGAGTGCTTTCATTTCTCAATGTAGGTTTGTGGAAAGTCTGAGAGGTCATTTGTTGTTTGCTTATGGGTGCTGCAATGACACAATTGCCATAGGCCATAGGCTTTTATAAAGTTGAAATTGAAATACAACGTGATTAAGACATTGTAAGTCCCTGTAAGTGAGCACTATATGATATTTCTTAGTCGGCCCACTGACAATTGCTTCTCTATCCATCCCTGACATAATAAAAATTCCCCTCAGCTAACTCCACCCTCCTTCCTCTCAGGCCAGAATCTGGAAAGTCCATAAAAAGCTCCAGACAGTTTCTTTACAACTAAGAAGAGAAAGAGCTCTTTCCTGTTTCCATCTGCAACCCTGTGGCACATCATTGACTTTTTAGGAAGAAAGAATTTAGACATTTCTCCAAATTTCTTTCAGCCATAGGGCATAAGAAAGGAGTGAGTGGTTGTGTTCAGGCTGACAGACTTGGACACAGCAGGATGCAGAAAGTGTTGTCCAAATAACCTAAATTCTTGAGAAACTATGACAATATTTAATCCATGAATGCAGAGGTACTATATATGATGCCACGTCATCACGTATCATGAGTTACACCATAGTTGGGACCGTCCAGGACAAATCATGGAGCCCGAGGCCTTACAAGATAACCTGTTATTCAGTTAGAGGCCTTTTCCTTGGTGTAGCCTGAAATTATCTCCAGAATATTACTTTGTCCTCTTAACAGCCTTCTACCTCACATCTACATTTCTCAAATTCTTCCTCTAAAACAATGTGGTTTGAAACTTAATCAATTGCACTCCTTTATGTGAAATTTACCTTATTAGTAAAAACATATTAAGTTCCCTGATAGTCAAATGTGTATTTTTATAAGCTACATACATATTTTACTATACTATTGTATATCAGTACAGTAATACAAATTATGAAGAAATTGAGATAAAAAAGGTAATCTTACTGTCTTTTTTTTTTTCTCTTACTGTCTTTTAATTAACATAATCTCATAGTTTTATATCCTACAGAATAAATAAAAAGATTTTAGCAGATCCCGAGCATGTCCTTATCCGGTCTAATTCTTGAGCCTCATCTCACACTAATCCATTGCCCTTTCCTATTCATGTTCAAGAAATACACAGCTTGGTGGGGTTCCTTCAAGCACTACCATGAATACAAATATTGGTTGATACACCATTTACCTATTTTAAATGAATTGCTATACTCTCTTCTCTAAGACTATAAGCTTCTGTTGTAATGGATCTTGTTGTCATCTCTCTCTATCTCATGCCTTAGTTCATCAAATATACTGAAGTATCCAATATACATCTTCATTTTTTTACATTCCACAAGAGAATTTTCCGGTATATGTATTTTAACAGTCCACATATGAGCGTATTTTTATTATATTTTTAAATTTCACTTTAATTCGAGTATAGTTAATATACTGGGTTATTATTAGTGTTAGGTATACAATGCAGTGATTCGACAATTCCATACATCTCACTTATCAGGACAAGTGCCCTGGATCCCTATTTTACACATCCCACCACCACCTCCCCTCTGGGAGCCATCAGTTTGTTCTCTATAGTTAAGAGTCTGTTTCTTGGTTTTCCTATCTCTTTCAATCTTTTTTTTTTTCTTTCCTTTGCTCCTTTGTTTTGTTTCTTAAATTCCACATATGACTGAAATTATATGGCATGTGTTTTTTCATACATGAACATAATTTGGTGAGAATGCTTCAGTAGCCATTTTATTAATGCCACCTTTTATTTTTAAAATAAATGGAGTTCCTCTTATATCTAAACAGGAGGAAAGTATCTATACAGAATCACCAAAGTTAGGTATATGTATATTTTGGTAAAAAGAACCGATGAACAACTAATCATTAAAACAACCATTCAGATTATGCAGCAATTTGAGAAAATTTTAGAAAAAAGCTAAGTACAAAAATAGGATATGTAATTGTACACACTCTCTATTAAAGATTTATGCAAAGTAAACAGTATAGCACTGAATAATGAAACACTGAAATTAATAGGCAGGCTTCTCGGCATTTTGCTGACTGTTTTTGGAATTGCTTGCTGAGATTATCACAAAGCGTAGTAGCATTCTTCTTATGGGTATTTGTTGGTGCTTTCTGGGTTCTGTGCCTCTACTGAATACTTGATGGTCCCACACTAGGCTTGGTGCTGAAGCAATATATTAGCTACTCCCAGTATATTCTGGGGCTTGTCAACAAGTTTTAATGATGATGCTGTTGGTAAGTTTTTCTTTCTTAATGGACTCTCTTAATGGACTCTGATATCATCCCCCCACCTCTTTCGGGGATATAGAGAAATAGATATACCATGATTTTGGTATCAGAAATCCTCCAGAATACTTTTTCTTTGTGTCTGCAGTTCCTATTTTTAGTTTTCTTTTGGATAGATCTTTTTTTGCCCAATCTAAAATTATAAATTTTTGTTTTTCTTGTTTTAGAACCTGTTCTTAAAATTTTCTTATATATTTTTAATTTTAACTTCTAAAAATAATCAGGAGATTATCCTCCCAGATGATGTCAGAATTTGAGAATGTTCACTTCTTATATGTTGTTGCTGCTCAATATTTTCATTTGCTCTGTTTTTGCATTTTTTAATTTTTTTGTGTTATGTGTACTTCATGTTTTAGACCTTTCTTTAGTGCTCTCTTTTCTTCTTTTACATGATTCTTGTCTTCCACATATACCCAATCTCTACTTCTTCAATTATAACTATTTTTTATTGGAAATTGTCAGCGATAGGACACATTTTGATAGAAAAGAGTTTCATTTTTGTCTTAAGTTTTTTCTTAGTATTTTAAAGATATTCAGTTGGCTTCATGTTGCTCATGAAAAATTTAATATAGTCCTAATTTTATCTCTTGCCTCTGATCATTTTTAAGATCTCTTAATTTTAGTATTATGAAATTTCACTGACATTCTCAGCTATGGGTTCTAATTCCTTTTTCCCACTTGAAAACTTTTACGCTTTTTTTGCATTGAAATTGTGTCTTGTATTTATTTCTGGTGTATTTTATTGAAAATTTGTCTTTCCTTCATTATAACTATATATATAATCTCCATTCCTATTTATATCTATAAATACGATTCTGTTTCTTTTTAAAAATATATTTTTTAATTTGTTTGTTTTTTTTTTGTTTTGTTTTGTTTTGAGAGAGAGAGAGAAAGCATGAGCAGAGGGAGAGACCATCAGACTCTACCATGAGCACAAAGCCCCATGCTGGCCTCAGTCTCACTCATGACCCTGAGATCTTGACCTCAACTGAAACCAAAAGTTAGGCATTTAACTGACTAAGTCATCCAGGCACCCCTAACCTTGGTTTCTTTTAACCTCTCTTTTACATCTTCCATCTTTTTATCTCGTTTTATAAAGTATAAATGAAATGTCTTTTAAGGGATCCCTGGGTGGCGCAGCGGTTTGGCGCCTGCCTTTGGCCCAGGGCGTGATCCTGGAGACCCGGGATCGAATCCCACATCAGGCTCCCGGCGCATGGATCCTGCTTCTCCCTCTGCCTGTGTCTCTGCCTCTCTCTCTTTCTCTCTGTATGACTATCATAAATAAATAAAATTAAAAAAAAAAAAAAAGAAATGTCTTTTAATTCAGTAATTACTTTTCTGCCTAATATATTTTTTATGTTTTTATTTAAATGTTTTACATTTTCTGTTTGTTCACTTTCACTTTTTTTCATTTGTTGTTGATTTCGAGCCTTTACTTCATGTGTTTTTACTTAAAATAGTTATTTTATTCTTCCTTAGCAGTTGATATAAGAATTAATCACCAATTAATACAAGAATAATAATACTGGAGAGTAAAATGCTGTTAATTGTTTCTGATGCCTCTTGTTTGTATGATCTTGTTATCATAAATGTAATTTTTGTGAAGCAACTTTATCTGAAAGAAGACTGTTTTGGTCTGGGTTGAGAGTTGGAGTCTATCTTTACAGTGGATTTTGGATTACCTTCATCAGACATATTAGGAGTTCAAAAGCCAGTGACCAATTTTTTTCCTTCTCCCTTTTTTTCAATAACTGAATTTTTTGTTAATTTCATGACATTGCCCACAGCAATGTCTAGGTTGAACTGAGAAGCTTCTTTTTTGTTTGTTTTCACCCAAAGTTTAGATGATACAGTGAAGCTTGTAATAGTCTCTGCATTTCTCTTTTCACCTACTTTTCTGGGTTTATAGATAGTTGAAATTCTGGGCTTATCTTTGGTGATTTTATTTTCTAACATGGGCACAAGTTCTAGTCCCCTGGGTCTCTGTAGATGAACCCTCTCTAGTATGTTCTCCCACTGCCTTGTGACTTCACATGGGAGCTGCCCCAGCTCATCTGCTTTCAGTTTTGATATTATTTCTGGAAACTGAAATTTTCCTTTTCTTTAAGGCAAGATCAAGTTTGAACTTAAAATAGATTTCTTAGGTTTTACCTGGGATATCCTATGTTTATGGCAGGGAAATATATAGATTTCTTCAATCCACTCCCTTATAATAACAATTTATCCTGCATATCAGTCTCTAAACAGTTCAGAAAAGTTTTTTTTTTTTACTTGATTGAAATAAAAGGCATTTCACATTTTAACTTCACAGAATACAGGGAAACAAAACAGCAATTATATCATCATTTGAAAACTCTACCTACAGACTTTGAAAAATATTCCAATTTTTTAAAACACTTCAGATAAATACCTTGCTCACTCCAGGTAAATACTTTGGTAAGTGCTGATACATATGTATATATATATATGCTAATATATATATATATGTATATATGAGATATATATGAGAAACATCTGCATTTTATTTATTTATGGTCTTATGTTTATTATATTTTTCTGGCTTTATTAAGGTATGACTGACAATATATATACTTAGGGTGTGCACTGTGTATGTTTTTTAAATATGTGTGACATGTTGATTTAATATACATATACATTGTGAAATGATTATCACAGTCAAATTAATTAATATGTCCATCCCCTCACCAAATTTGCTAAGACTATAAGCATTTATCTTATAAAAAGAAAGGACTTCATATCCCATGACCCTAAATAATTAAAAATAAGTGCTTATTGTGACTTGTATATGTCATGATGACAGTATTCAGTGCTGCCTAATTTTTGTTAATCAGTTCTGTCCCCTTCATAGTTTGTAGACACATGATGGCAATTAATGTGTTATGATTTTTGGAATGCATATGCCTGATATACTTCCGGGGAGAAGCTTCCATAAAAAGTTACCTATTAGCTAAGGACCATAAAGCAAACTTCTATATTCTAAGGCATTTCCTTCAAATATGAATCAATGCCTGTGGATGCATAATTCCATCAAGTTGTAGACAATGTTAGGAAGATACAGAAAGACCTACTCCTATGAAATAAGAAGCACTGTGAGAATATAAAACTATTGTCTTACTGTAAACTTAATATTCACTTGAGTGGATAATTGAGAGCAGAATATAAATATAACATCACTTCTTATCTTAAAATATTTCCTATTTCCAAAATGTGATGTTTTCTTTTTTAAATATTTTATTCATTTATTCATGAGAGATACACAGAGAGAGGCAGAGGGAGAAGCAGGCTCTATGCAGGGAGCCCGACATGGGACTCGATCCTGGGTCTCCAGGATCACACCCTGGGCTGCAGGCGGCGCCAGACCGCTGCGCCACCAGGGCTTCCCTCTTTTTCTTTTCTCTTAAACATAAACTTTACCTGAGTTACATCAAATGATATGTTTATAGATACTGCTTTGTCTATATATTCAAATCTATTGCAAAAGAAATAAAATTAGAAAAGCAATCCTCTGTATCTGGAAAAGTCGAACATAACTTTTGATATGACTAAAACATATTTTTTCCTTAAAAAACTTAGAAAAACTACTTAAGAAATGTTAAAAAAGTAATGGAGCACATTAACTCACATCATTCACTCTACAGTTTGAGGGATTCAAAATGGGTCATTAACTATAATTTGACAATGCTGTTCTAAGTAGGAAAAAAAAAACAGAAATGTTACTACAAAGCTTCCTACTCTATTCCTTTTAAAAGCGTATAGTTACCACACTAATAAAAGCATTTAAAAGGCTTTTTCTTTTGAATGTGAAATTTAATTATATATGGCATCCTTTATAAAAGAAACTTTCAGTGAGAGCTTTTAGGCAATTGCTACTTTTAGTTCAGTACAATCTATCTATAACATCAATTTTCTATTATTGAAATTATATTACTAATTGAAAGCTACAGATATTCAGTTGCAATTGCTTTAGGAAAGAAAACATTCATGATTTTAGAGTCTACTTCTACCAGGTGTTGAACTCAAAGTTCTCATTTTTAGCTTATAGTAAAGTCGGCCTTATCAGAACTCATCCAAATCATAACTTAAGTAGGTTATTTCAGCAATTTATTCTTGCAGGAAGCATCACATACCTTTACAGAAAATGAACATCTTAGGGGCGCCTGGGTGGCTCAGTCAGTCATTGAACGTGTCTGCCTTTGGCTCAGGTCATGGTCCCAGGGTCCCAGGATCGAGTCCCGCGTCAGGCTCCCCATTGAGAGTCTACTTCTCTCTCTGCCTGTGTCTCTGCTTCTCTCTCTCTCTCTCTCTCTCTCTGTGTGTGTGTGTGTGTGTGTGTGTGTCTTTCATGAATAAGTAAATAAAATCTTAAAAAATATTTTAAATGATATTACAGCATTTCAGCATAGTGTTTATCCCAGTGTAAGCTCTATTTTCTAGGTATACATAATGATATAAAGTGATTTACACGTGTAAAAAAACAAATTTGTTATTCAGATCTATAGTTCAATCCAATAAAATTACTTTCAAACTGATGACTTAGAGTCAATTATTCTGGTAGATATGTTATGTATCACATTTTTTGTCTTCCAAGTTTTTAAGTGCCAGTGAGTTAACATACAGTGTAACATTAGTTTCAGGTGTAGGATTTAGTGATTCATCACTTGCATACAACACCCATTGCTCAACACAAGTTCCCTCCTTAATCCTCATCACCTATTTAGCTCCTCCCCCTCCACCTCATTGAGTTTTAATGTACGTATCTGTAGTTACAATGAAATTACCTTTTACACATCAATCACTTGCTTATTTTGTATTGTGACATACCCAGAGTGTTACCCAGCTTTCTATGAAATTCCTTTCTCAAATAATAATGTGATATGTATTCCAGGTACAAGTCATTTATGCCTTATGTGACCTGTAAATATCTTTTTCAAAGTTTATAGTTTTCCCTATCACTTTAAGTAGTTTTTTAGTGATTTGAAATTTTATTTTTCTCTTATGACTAATCCTCCTTGTGTTGTATTTGAAAAATAATCTTTGCCTATCTTATATTTAGGGAGATATTCTCCTGTACTATCATCTAGAAGTGTTAATGTTGTGTTGTAGATGCTGTATCCTCTAATGTTTTATCAGGGGATATGGGATGCAATAAGGAAACCCAGGCAACTCACTCTTACTGTGTTATTCATCATCATGTCTAGACGTCCATAGATTGACTTCCTTCTTTTTACCTATCATAGTCTTTCTGCTTATTCGTGGCCAGGATGTTTTAGTTGTACAGGGGAGGCTCTGGAAGAAATAATCTATCTTTATGGAATCAGAAATTCTACAGTAATTTTACAAGGTTTTTTTTTCCTGTTTTGTTTGTACCTATGCCTCGTAATGTTGAGTTATATCTCAAACTGTCCTATAAGTGTTTCGCCAACACTTGCTTGCTTATCATTTATCTCAAGTTGTGCATGTTTTCTTACATTGGACTTGGTTACTAAAGGGTAGAATCAGCATAATTCTGTTTTCTTTGACCCAGTTGTGGTATATATGTATATCATTTTTAGAATTAATTTGCTTGCAATGCATGTTATACTTGAGCATTAACATTTTATAGGCAATAAAAGTATCAGTTGTCATTTTGTAAAAAGACGTAATTCAATGAGCATCTGTATGTGGTATAAAAATTTTGTAAAATGAATATATACATTTTTAATACAGTTGCTATTAATTTTTCTATTTATTCCTACAAAATGGAACCTTATAAGTCTTAAGGATGGGAGATACCTCATAGACAAGAGAGTTTTTCTCTATTTACTAACAAGCCAAAGAGTTGAAAGCAGAACGATTCTGAGAACAGATGTTTCAGTACTCACCCAAATAATCCGACCATTTAATTGCCATATGGCAGAAACACAAAAACAGAAACAAACAAATGCCACTGAAAACTTGACTATTCCTTATCTTCAGGGAATGTGACACTTAGGATGGAAAATGGACTACAAATATAATGTCATATCAGTCAACAAAAGAGAATCAAGTTGATTTTATTAAAAGATAAAAATCACTTTATTATAAAATAGCACAGTGGTAAACATCATACAGGATTCACTTTATGGGTACCCTCCATATTGATAAAATTCCTGCATATTAACACTCAGTGCTGGAGAATTCTGACTTCACGCCATCTGTTTTCAGATCAATGTATTATAATTGACCGATGGGAATTTTAAAGAAGAAAATCCAGCTGTTCTAAATTTGTCCTCTCTGACCAAAAGTTAAATTATCATATTATATACATCTACATAATCACATTCATTTCTACTAAAATGTGACCCTGTAGATGACAGTCTTTAGTAATCAGATGACACAGGAGCTTCTGTTTTAGAAATTTTATATTAATACTGGTATAGTATCCCACAAGCAAAACGGTGGCACAGCTTTAAATCCAAAATCCATCCAATTTTAGATTGGTCAGGACTACTGGAGACATTAACAACTTCTAATACCTGAAACTAATTTGACGGTAAACGGGCCTTTCATATGCCATGATGATAATCTATGCAGATAACCAGATATGCCTGTGTGGCTTGTTGTGCTTGGTTTTATCTGTGTTTGTATTTAGCATATGATGTCTATAACAATACCTGGGGAGGTATTTATCCTCAGTGTCCCCACAAGTATGTATGGTACATGACTCTTTCTTTGAAAGAATTTTCCATGAGATACAGGTAATTAAAGATGCAATGTATTTAATTCATTTACTTATCTATTAACTTTTAATAATGTCATGTTTGAATTTTAGAGATCTCCCAAGATATGATAGAATTAACTAACCTAAAATTTAAGCTGTTGGTTTTTTGGTTATTAAGATGACAAAACTAGGACCAATTCAGTATAAGTCCATGGAAAAATTTTTCTACCATAACATACATATTACCATTGGCAATAAATATTGTATAAAAACATATATATATATTGAAAATAGTCTATACCCAAAGCTACATAAAATCACTGGGACACTCTAATTGCTCAAAATAAACCACAAGCAGCAAATAAGGAAGTGGCCAAAGATAAAGTAGAGATTAGGAGAGAACAAATAAAAGTTTCATGCAGCACAACCAAAGAATCCATGAAGCAGAAAGATGTGGAAGGAGGAAGGTCCAGTTGGCACTGTATTTCTCCCATATTCTCTCCTGGTATTAGCTGGGCTCAAGGGACACAAGAGCTTCCACCCCCAACCTGAAGCAACAAAGTGATATGAGTGAGCCTTCCACTTCCACCTTCCTTGCTAATGTTGCTATAACCCCACTAGGAGGCAATGAGATGGTACGAGTCATTGTCCCCTTTCACCAGGAAGGGGTCAGCCAGGTCCAAAAGGGGCTGAACCTCATCTCACCCAGCTGTTATGAAGCAGTGTGGATCAGTAGCCCACTTTTGATGAAGTGAAGTTGATAAGGCTTAAAGGGAAGCTGAATACATACATCCACCAGGCAATTGTGTGACAACTCACCATAGGGATATCCTGCTAAGAATCATCATATAAGAATCAGAGTGTTATAATATCTAAAATATTCAGTACATAATCGAAATCAATTGTCTATATAATTGAAATTGAATATCACTCATTCACACTGAGAACCAGGAAAATGAGAGCATGAATGATAAAAGACAATCGACAGATGCCAACACCTATATGAATCAGATGTTGCAATCGTCTTACAAATATTTTAAAGCACTTATTGCAAAAATATTTCGATAAGCAATTATGGAGTTTCTTAAACAGAAAAATCTCATGAAAGAAAGAGAAATTATATATTAAAAAAGAAATGTAAATAATAGTGAAAAATGCATAGCTGAAATACAAATTTACTGGGCAGTCTGAATAGTAGAACATAGATTACAGAAGATGGAATTAGTGCATTTAAGGACAAATCAGTAGAATGACCCAAATACAAAAAACACAGAAAGTAGACTGAAAAAGAAGTATGAAAAACTATGGACATAATCTCACAAAATATTTATTATATATATCTATATATATTAAAGTTTTTATTGTAGTCACTCACTTGCTCATGACCAATGCACTCCTTAATCCCTATCACCTATTTAATCCATCTCCTCCACCAACATTCCTACCTCCCCTCTGAGAACCATCATTTTGTTCTCTAAAGTGAAGAGTTTGTTTCTTGTTTTGCCTCTCTCTCTTTCTCTCTCTTTTTTTCCCTTTGCTTGTTTTTCAATTTCTACATATCAGTGAAACCATATGATATTTATCTTTCTCTGACTTATTTCACTTATCACTATACCCTCCAGCTCCATCCATGTTGTTGCAAATGGCAAGATTTTATTCTTTTTCATAATTCAGTGATTTTCATCTATCTATCTATCTATCTATCTATCTATCTATCTATCTATCATCTATCTATCTATCATCTATCTATTCATTCATCAATTGATGAATATTTGGCTACTTCTGTATGAGGCTAAAAACATTACGGTGCATGTATGTCTTTGAATTAGAGTTTTTGTATTCTTTGCATAAATACCCAGCAGTGTGTTTGCTGGATCATAGGGTAGTTCCTTTTTCAGTTTTTGAGGAACCTCCATACTGTTTTCCAGAATGCACAATGATATAGGAAGGTTCCTGTTTCTCCACATCATTGCCAACACCTATTATTTCTTGTGTTGTTGATTTTAGCCATTCTAGTAAATGGGAGGTGATTTCTCATCATGGTTTTCATTTGCATTTCTCTGATGATGAGTGATGTTGAGCATCTTTTCATGTGTCTGTTGGCCATCTGGGTGTCTTCTTTGGGAAAATGTCTATTCATCTCTCCTGCCTTTTGGGGGGTATTGAGATTCATAAGTTCTTTATGTATTTTAGATACTATCCCTTTTTTGGATATGACATTTGCAGATATCTTTACCTATTACATAGGTTGCCTTTAAGTTTTATTGATAATTTCCTTTGTTGTGCAGAAGCCTTTTGTGTTGACGTAGTCCCTAGAGTTATTTTTTGCTTTTGTTTGCCTTGCTCAGGAGACACATCTAGAAAAAGTTGTTATGGCCAATGTCAGATAAATTATTGCCTATGCTATCTTTTTAATCTTTGTGGTCTTAGGTCTCACATTTAGGTCTCTAATCCATTTGAATTTATTTTAGTGAAAGGTGTAAAAAAAAAAAGTGGTGCAGTTAATTTCTTTTGCATGTCGCTGTTCAGTATTCCCAACACCATTTGTTGAAGAGACTCTCTTTATCCCATTGGATGGTCTCTCCTGCTTTGCCAAATATTAATTAGCCATATAATCTCAGTTTATTTCTGACTTTTCTATTTTCTTCCATTGATCTATGGGTCCATTTTTATGCCAATACCATAATGTTTTGATGACTACAGCTTTGCAATATAATTTGAAGTTAGGGACTGTGATATTTCCAGCTTCTTTTTCAAGATTGTTTTGACTATTTGAGGTCTTTTGTGGTTCCATACAAATTTTAGGATTGTTTGTTCTCGCTCTGATGAAAACATGCTGGTGTTATTTTGATAGAGATTGAATTAAATATGTAGATTGCTTTGGGTAGCATAGACATTTTAACAGTATTTGTTCTTCAAATCCATGAACATGAAATGTCTTTCCATTTCTTTGTGTCATCTTCAATTTCTTTATCATATTTTATAATTATCAGAGTATAAGTCTTTCACTTATTTGGTTAGATATATTCCTAGGTGTCTTATCAGTTTTTGTACAATTGTAAATTGGATTGTTTTCTTAATTTCTCCTTCTGGTATTTCATTATCAATATATAAAAATGTGACAGATTTCTCTCTCTCTCTCTCTTTTTTTTTTTTTGGCGACAGATTTCTCTATGTTGATTTTGTGTCCTGCAACATTACTGAATTCATCTGTTCTAGGAAGTTTTGGTGGAATCTTTTGGGTTTTCTATATATAGTAGCATGCTGTCTTCAAATAGTGAAAGTTTACTTCTTCCTTAGTGATACTTTTTATTTCTTTTATTTCTTATTTTCTGATCACTGAGGCTAGGACTTCCAGTACTGTGGTAAATTGACAGTGATAAGAGTGGACATCTCTGTCTTGCTCCTGACCATAGAGGAAAAGTTCTCAGTAATTTTCCCCATTGAGGATGAGATTACTAGTGGATTTTTCATAGATGGCCTTTATTATGTTGAGGTGGTCGTTTTAAACCTACTTTGTTGAGAGTTTATATGAATGGGTGTTGTACTTTGTCAAATGCTTTTTCTGCACTTATTGAAATGATCTTATAGTTCTTATTCTTTTTGTTATTGATATGATGTATCATATTGATTGATTTGCAAACAATTTTTTAAGATTTTAATTATTTATTCATGAGAGACCAGAGAGAGAGGCAGAGATGCAGGCAAGGGAGAAGCAGGCTCCATGCAGGGAGCCCAATGTGGGACTCGATCCTGGAATTCCAGGATCATGCCCTGAGCCAAAGGCATGCGCTAAACCACTGAGCCACCCAGGTTTCCCTGATTTGCATATATTGAATCAGGCTTGCAACCCAGGAATAAGTCCCAACTAATTGTGATGAATGATTTTTTTTTAATATACTGTTAGATTTGCGTGTTTTTGTTGAGGATTTTTGCATCTCTGTTCATCAGAGATATTGGCCTGTAGTTCATTCTCTCTCTCTCTCCCTTTTGGCATTTTATCTGGTTTTGGTAACCAAGTAATTATGACCTCATAAAATGAATTTGGAACTTTCCCTCTTTTTCTATTTTTTGGAATAATTTGAGAAGAATAGGTATTAACTCTTCTATAAACATTTGATAGAATTCCCCTGTGGAGCCATGTGGTCCTGGACTTTTCTTTGGGGCAGTGGTTTATTAGTGACTCAAGTTCTTTCTGGGTTATCAATCTCTTCAAATTTTCTACTTCTAGGGACACCTGAGTGGCTCAGTGTTTGAGTGTCTGCCTTTGGCTCATCATGATCCTGGGGTCCTGGAATCAAGTCCTACATGGGGCTCCCTGCAGGAATCCTGCTTCTCCCTCTGCCTATGTTTCCGCCTCTCTCTCTCTCTGTCTCTCATGAATAAATAAATAAAATCTTTTTTTTTCTATTTCCTCCTGTTTTGGTCTGATAGGTTACATATTTCTAGGAACTTATCCATTTCTTCTGGGTTGTCCAGTTTGTAACAAATTGGTGCTTCATAATATACTCTTATAGTTGTTTGTATTTCTGTGGTATTTGTTGTTATTTCTCATCTCACTTGTGATTTTATTTGGGTCTTTTTCACTTTTTTTCTTGGTAAGTCTAGGTAGTGGTTTGTGAATTTTATTTTATTTTATTTTATTTTTTAAAGAACCAACTTCTGGGTTCATTGGTTTGTTCTATTGCTTTTTTTTTTTTTTAAGATTCTATATCATTATTGATGCTCTAGTCTTTATTATTTCCCTCCTTCTTGTGGGTTTAATTTTGTTTGCTGTTCTTTTTTCTAACTTCTTTAAGCATGAGGTTAGGGTGTTTATTTGAGGTTTTTTTCTTGCTTCTTGAGGTAGGCCTCTATTGCTATAAACTTCCCTCTTAGAACTACTTTTGCTGCATCTCAAAGATTTTGGACCATTGTGTTTTCATTTTCATTTGTCTTCATGTACCTTTTAATATCTTCTTCTATTTCCTGATTAACCCATTCATTGTTAGTAGCATGTTATTTAACTTCCATGTATTTGTGGTCTTCCCAAATTATTTCTTATAGTTGACTTCTAGTTTCATAGCATGTGGTCAGAAAAGATGTATAATATAATTTGATATTCTTGAATTTGTTCAGATTTGTTTTGTAGCCTAATATATGATATATTCTAGAGAACAGTCCATGTGCACTTGAAAATAATGTATATTTTGCTCTTTTAGGATGGGATATTCTGAATATATCTGTTAAGTTTGTCTGGTCCAGTGTGTCACTCAAAGCCATTGTTTCCTTATTGATTTTCTGTTTAGATGATCTATCCATTGATGTAAAAGGAGTGTTAACATCCTGTACTATTATTGTATTATTATCAATTAGTTCTTTTATGTTTGTTGTTAACTGTTTTATATATTTGGGTGCTTCCATGTTGGGTGCATGAATGTTTATAATTGTTGTATCTTCTTGTTGGAATATCCCCTTAATTGTTATGTAGTGTCCTTCTTTGTCTCTTGTTACAATCTCTGTTTTAAAGTCTATTTTGTCTGATACAAGTATTCCTACTTTGGCTTTTTTTTTTTTTCACATCCATTTGCATGATAATTATTTCTCCATCCCTTCACTTTCAACTTGGGGGTGTCTTTAGGTGTGAAATGAGTCTCTTGTAGGCAGTATATAGATGGGTCTTGTCTTTTTTTTTTTTAACCATTCTGACACCCTATGTCTTTTGATTGGAGCATTTAGTCCATTTACATTCAAAGTGATTATTGATAGATATGTATTTATTGCCATTTTATTATTAATTTTGTGGGTTTTTTCCTGAAGATTTTCTCTGATCCTTTCTTTCTCTCCTTCATGGTTTGCTGGTTTTCTTTAGTTATACATTTAGATTTCATTCTCTTTATTCTTTGCATATTTATCAGTAGTTTTTGATTTGTGGTTACCATTAGGTTTGTATAAAACCTCTTCTGCATATAGCAATGTATATTAAGTTAATGGTTGTTTAAGTTTGAATCCATTATTTACTCCTATTTCTCCCACATTTTAGGTATATGTTATCATATTTTGCACCCTTTATTTAATGAATTACTTGACTGATTTATTTTTATTTTTATTTTTATTTATTTTTTTTTTACTTGACTGATTTTTATGGGAATATTTATTTTTACTGCTTTTGTGTTTTACTTTTCATACTCCACTTATGAACTTCCTTTCCACTCTAAGAGTCCCCTTTTGCTTTTAGGACTAGTTTAGAAATCATGAACTGCTTCAGTTTTTATCTAAGAAAGTCTTTATCTCTCCTATTCTAAATGATAGACTTACTAGATATTCTTGGCTGCAGGTTTTTCACAATCAGTACTTTGAATATATCATGCCACTTTCTTATGAATTGGAAAGTTTCTGCTGAAATATCCCCTGCTAGCCTAATGGGTTTTCTCTTATAAGTTATTGTCTTCTTCTGTCTTTCTACTTTTAAGATATTTTATTTATCACTATATTTTGCCATTTTAATTACAATATGTCTTGGTGTGAGTCTGCTTTTGTTTTTTGTTTGTTTGTTTGTTTGTTTGTTTCATATATATATATATTTTATTTTTTATTTTATTTTTTTGAGTCTGCTTTTGTTGATTTTATTGGGAGTTTTCTGTCCCTCCTGTATCTGGATATCTGTTTTATTACCCAGAGTATGGAAATTTTCAGCTATTATTTCTTCAAATAAATTCTCTGTCCCTTTTCTCTCTCTTTTTTTTCTGGGACTTATAATACAAATGCTATTATATTTGATGAAGTCACTGAGTTGAGTCTGTTCTCATTTTGCATAATACTTTTTTTTCTCTTACTCAGCTTGATTAATTCTCATTTTTCTGTCTTTTAGGTCATTAATTCATCCCTCTGCTTCTTCCAGCTTGTTGTTCATTGCATTGAGCATGTTCTCATGTTGATTATTGAGCCTTTTATCTCTGCTGTGTCATTCCTTATCTCTGATAATCGTTTCACTGATATCCACCACTCTTTTCTCACATCCAGTACATACCCTTAGGATCGATCATTGTTTTAAAGTCTCCATCAGTCTTGTTATTTATATCTGTTTCACTTAGATTTCTGACTGAGGTCTTGTCCTTGCTTACACCAAGCCCTGCACCATCCCACTCTAGGGGAAGCACCCTTCACAGTTACACTTGCCTCAGTACCAGTAGGAAGGGTGCTTCCCCTAGAGTAGGGTGGGGCTCAGTGTAAGCAATTTAGGTAGTGAATGTCTGAGTTGTGCTGGTTCCAACAGGTAGTCCTTTAATAATGCTGAGAGGCATGGGAGGGAAATGGTCTGGTGTCTGTCTGTGAATGCTGCCTTTCTGGGACATGGTCTAAGAAGGGCTAATAACCTCCCTGCTCTATGCTCCCAAGCATTCTTCACATCACTGTTTCTGTGCTGTATGTCCATGGGCTTTTTGCTCTACCTTCTCTCCAAGAGCAGCACCAGTATCTTCTGGGCTCTGTCCCTGAACTGAGCATGCTGACCTGAAAATTAATTTTTAAGCTCCGGTGGTTGCAAGAACTCATGAAATTCAGACTCCCTTGCTTTCTAAGCCAATTCCTATGGGGATTCATTTTTCCTGTGTGTATTAGACTGTCTCTTACCCTTCTCCATGACTGTGGCTCCCTCCCCACTGCAACAACCATGATATGTTTCTCTCCCAAGCTGCAGTTCCATACTTCTGACCATTTAGATGCAGCCTCTTCTCTACTTTGTGAAGCCTGTTTTTCCACTATTCAGGTTGATTTGGGGGATATTTAGGATAATTTGATAGTTATCTAGTTGTTTTGTGGAATGAGATGAACCTTGAGTCCTCCTACTCCACCACCACCTCCCTTCACACTCCAATATCTAACAATGGGTTTTGAAAAGAGACTATATATATATACATACATATATATATATATGCATGTATATATATATATTAAATGACATTATATATATATGAATATATATATATTTAAGTTACCCTTTTTGTCATCAGATTCTCAAATGAGATGACAGAGAGTTGGACCAAAAAGTATATGAAGAGAAGACTGTAAACTTCTCAAATCTGGGAAATGATATAAGCCCAGAGATTCAAGAAACTGAAGAAATACCAAGTAGGATACTCAAGGAAATGCACACGAAATTGCATCATAATTAAGTTTCTAAAAAACTAAGAAGAAAGAAATCTTGACATCAGCCAGGAAGAAAGGATATATTACATATGAGAATATTAATTTGAGATGCACTTAGTTTCTCATTTGAAACCACAGAAACCAGAATGAAATGACATAATATTTTTTAAGTATTCAAAGAAAAATTATTAAATGAAAATCTTATATTCACTGAAAATACTCTTTGGTTATAACAAAGGTGAAATGAAGACATTGACATATGAAATAAAACTAAGAGAATTCTTTTTTTATTTTTTATTTTTTAGCAAATCTACCATTAAAGAGTGGCTAAAATAAAGACGTCAGCATAAATGGTGGTATATGAACCTCCAGCAACCCATCTCTCCACATAAACATAAAAAAATAAAGAGACATAGAATCAACTTTGTTAGAAGTATAGGAAACACTGAAAAGCTTACAGCTGAATCCAGAAAAAGGGAACTTTAAAAAATAGGAATGTGGTGGCAATTTACTTGCCCTTGCTCTATCTTCCTTCCCTGCATTATGGTGTCTTAAATATGGCACCCCTTGTTTTTATTGTAGAACCTTGTTTCCTGGTTCCAGAGGACAGAGAGAAGAACTTATTCTCAAAGAATTATACATTTGTTCTAATCTATCTTCAAGCTGCCTGAAAGACTGACTCAAAGTGCTCATCTTTGTTTTGCCTAAGTCAGAAATTAGCTTGGAAAAGTGGTGGATATTCCTCAAGAACTGTTCAAGTTAAACAACATAAAAATCTGTAGTTGTTTGGGGGCAAAGATTACAGTGGAAGCAAACAACACAGTAACTAAGTTTTAGGGAAACAAATCTGGGAAAGAATTTCTTTGGAAAATTAGGGAATCTCTGAAGTGATGGTGGAAACTCATGTGCATGTCCTAGGCAGAGCACAAACTCAGAAGAAAACCTTAGAAGACCCCTAGTACTATCAGGAACTGAAAGTTAAAGTAAAGTTGTAAAGATTCTATTTAAGTGTCAAAGGAGCACCACAGTTCAGAAACAAGCTGCAAAGACTGAGAGAGTTCCTTTTCTTTTTTTCTGCCTCTTTCTATCTCTATCTCTCTCTCTCTGTCTCTGTCTTTCTCTCTGTGTGTCTATCTCTTTCTTGATTTTACTATTCAAAGAAATGTCTGCCAAACACTAGCTGAACACAAGCTACAGGAACAGAATTCAGAGACCATACATGACAAGAAATAAAGAATGCAGAAAAATAATTTTGAAGAGTCACTAAACAGATAGAGAAATGAATCAAAGCTCTAAGGAAGAGGAAGAATCTGATTGTCAGAATTACTATATAATAATATTCAAAATTTCTAGTCCTTTTTAACAAAATATTACAGAATTTAAAAAAAAACTAGGATATATAGCCCATGTACACAGAAAAAAAATTAAAAAATGTTCTTGGGGGAAATACAGACATTGAATTTACAAAATAAAGAATTTAAATAGACTGTCTTACATATGTTAAATGTGCTAAAGGAAGCCATGGACAAGAAATAAAGGAAACCAGGAGAGTGATGTATCAGCAAAATGAGAATAAGAGGTGGAAATTATGAAAAGGAACAAACTAATTCAAGACCTAAAATTACACTAACTGAAATGAAAAACTCACTAGAGCATCTCAGTATCAGATTTAAGGAGGCAGAAGATAGGGTCAATGATTTTAAAGGTAGATCGATTGAACTTATTTTTTCTGTTCCTCAGAAAAAATAAAGAATGGAAAAAACTAAACAAAGCCTAAGAGACCTGTGGATCATCAGTAAGGATACCAACATACACATAAAGAGAATCCCAATAAAATAGAAAAATGGAATAGGACAGAAAGAATATTTGAAGATATATGACTGAAAGTTTTCAAATTTCATAAAAGACCTTAATCTACACAATCAAGAAACTCAACAAATCAGGAAAAATTTTAAAAAAGAAATCCACACAAACATATTACAATCAAATTTTTGAAAGACAAAATCTTGGAAAGCAATGAAAGAAAAGTGATGCCTCGTGTACAGGGTATCTTCAGTAGGATTAATAGCAGTTGACTCAGTATAAACCATGGCAGAGATGATATTTTTTGAAGTGATGGAAGAAAATACTGTCAATCAAGAATATTATGTTTGACAAAATATCCTTTAGAAATGAAAAAGAAATTAAGATATCCCTAGATAAACGAAGCTGAGAGAATTCAAGACTTTTAGACCTGCTCTGCCAGAAATGCCAAAAAGAGTCCTTCAGGCTGAAATGAAAGGATACTAGCCAGTAACTCAAAACCATACCAAAAAAATGAAGAACCCAAGTAAAAGTACACAGGTAACTACATAGGTAAATATGAAAGATAGTTATAGGACACCTAGGTGGCTCAGCGGTGGAGCATCTTCCTTCGGCTCAGGCCATGACCCCAGGGTCCTGGGATCAAGACCCACATTGGGATCCCTACAGGGAGCCTGCTTCTTCCTCTGCCTGCATTTCTGCCTCTCTTTCTCTGTGTCTCTCATGAATAAATAAATAAAATCTTTAAAAAATATATAGGCACCAAAGTCTCAATATATATATATATATATATATATATATATATATATATATATATAAAACAAACAGGCACAGAACTGAAAGGAGGAGCACTCAGTTCTACAGTAATAGTTGGAGTTTTCAATAACACAACTTTAATAAATAACAGAATATCTAGATAGAAGATCAGTAAGGAAATACAAGAATTACACAACAATAAAAGTTCTCTACAGTATTTCATCCAACAAATACAAAATACATATTCTTTTCAAATGCACATGGAACACTCTCCAGGATAGATCATATTTTAGGACACAAAAAAAGTCTCAATGAATTTAGAAAAAAAGTCATACAAATTACCTTTGATCACACTGAAATGATTTAAATAAATATTTCTTCAGAAAAACAATACAAATAACCAATAAGCACATGAAAAGATGGTCAGTATCATTAGTCATTAGGGACATGCAAGTCAAAACTACAATTAGAGACCACTTCATATCCATAGTGATGGCTATAGTCCAAATCCCTGAAAATAACCAGTGTTGAGAATGCGGAGAATTTGAAACCCTCATATATTGCTGGTGGGGATACAAAATGATGCAGCTCCTTTCAAAAATAACTTGACAGTTCCCTAAAATGTCACACATGGAATTACCATAGGACCCAGCTATATTATTTTTACATGTATGCCCAAGAGAAATGAAAATCTGTGTCCACTGAGAAGCTTTTTGGTGTTCATAGCAGCACTATTTATAATAGTAAAAAAAAAAAAGTAGAAATATTTCAAGTGTTCATCAACCTTTGAATGGATAAGTAACATGATGTATCCATACAGTGGAATAGTATTTGACCATAGAAAGAAATGAGGTAGTGATTCAAGCCACAAGGGTGATCCTTGAAAACATTATGCTAAGGGAAAGAAGAAGCCAGTCACAAAAATCTGCATATTGTGTGATGCCATTTATAGAAAATGTCAAAATAAGCAAATCTATAGAAATAGGAAGTAAATGACTGGTTTCCTAAGGCCTGTGGTAAGGGACGGAATGGAGAGTGATTACTACTCTGTCTGGTATTTCTTTGGGGATGATGATGTTCTAAAATTAGATTGAGATAATGTGTGCACAATTCTGTGAAAATACTAAAACCCTAAATTGTACACTTTAAATAGGTGGATTTTATGGCATGTGAATTATATCTCAATACAACTGCTACAAAATGAAACAACATTAAGAACTAAATCATGAGAATGAATTTGACTAATTATCAAAGTTTTTTGCTTTTTTCGTTGGGAAATAAGAAAGGAAGTCTACCTTATTACCACTGACTGGATGAAAGGGTCTGCAAAAAAGAATAACTAGAGATATGGCTGGGTTCCAAAATTTCTGGTCACTGCTTAAAACTTTTAAACTCTGAATATTATTCATATATTTCAAGTTACATTATTCACCTATTGGGACTGGCTTGTACTGACCTCATTAGTGTTGTCTGCTTTGTTGCACTATCACTTGGGTGGTAAATATATATATACTTGACTAGGTAATTCCTTACAAAGCCAATTAACATATCTTCCTCCATACTATACAAATTGCTTTGCCTAATTCTGGGCTTTTGGAAATCCTATTTTCTATTCTATTTACAAATGTCTGAAATGTGTCTAGCTGAATCTTGAAATATGAAGATATAAGAATGGATAAAGTTATTTGCTAAAACAATTTATCACCTCTGAATCTACTGTTGAACACAGTTCTTGAAAAATAAGAATCTGATGAAATTATTTAGTATAAGAATATATCTGAGATTCATCATTTTAAAAATCAAGATACAAAATGTTAAGAAATAAAACGTAAGTGTTGAATGAATAATGAAAGCAGAGATAACTCTACACATGCTTATGATCTTTTCAACTCATATATAACATTTTTGTGTTTCTTTTTTTAGAAAAGAATATTTACATTTTATTTGTATCAAATATGTGGTTCAAGAAATAAAATAGAACAGAACAATTTCCTAAAAGAATGAAGCAAATTTTTAAATTTGACAACAGAATTTATAAAACAATTAATCAACCTTTTTTTATGAAGATTTAGCCATAAGATGGCAGTATCATATTACCGCTTCCATAAATATTTCCTTTATTTTTTGTGTTAGCATAAACTAATAAAACTTCGCTCTAAGGTTGCAAACACACACATATACATTGAATTCTATATGCATATTAAGTTTTTATTCATCATTATATCATATTCATAAATGGCCATTTCCTGCTGATTATGGGGTCACAGATAAGGAAGATTCATTGTCATTACTAGAATATATAACATAATTATATGTTATATTTAAAGATATCTGCTAGGAAATATGACTCTTATGAAGTAATTGTATAATAAAATACATCTGCAGTTCTTACATATAATTACTAATTATGTTTGTTTACTTTTGGAATATGTTACATTAATTCATTTTTGAAAAATTTAAGAAACGGGTGTCAAGAATTTTACCCCACTGAAAATGCCCCTTCTCTCTCCTCTCCATTTCAAAAAAATAAAACCTAGAAAATTATAATTCTAACTTTAAATTATATAATTTCATAAAATAAATATTACTGTTATGGAGAGTGTTTTTATCAATTCCCCAAATGCATGTATCATGTATAGTTATAATGTTATAGTTATAATGTTTAATTTTATAATTTTTTCACATATTTGGGAGACATAGATGAGAAAATACAACAGAACTTCTGTGGAAACTTTCCCAAACTATATTTAGCACCTTTTCATTTTATTCTATCAAATGAGGTGAGTTTGGGATATAGTTTGAAGACTCTTACACACTTTGAAAGCATCTCTCTAAGGTCCACTGACCTAGATGGACAGTAATAATCTAAAGATCTTTCGATGTCTGCTTCCTAGTTGTTTTTCTATAGCAGAATATTCATTAGTAGTATTTTTATGACTCACAAATAAGATAGCAAAATAAGGATTATGATCCTCTTTATACACATGCAAACTGAGACTCAGGAAATTGAATAGTGAGCCCTACTCTTATTCTTTATATCCCTCTTTCTTTCTCTTTTCCTTTGTCTCTCTTAACTTTTTTCTTTTCCTTTTTCTTTTTTCTTTTGTCTTTATTCTCTCTTTCTTTCTTTGCATTCTATTGAACTCACAACTTTTGAGGTAATAGACTGATGTCTTTTAAAATTTTCTCCCTTGAAATATTTTTAAGGTTTTATTTATTCATTCAAGAGAGACACACAGCAAGAGAAAGAGGCAGAGACAAAGGCAGAGGGAAAAGCAGGCTCACTGTGGGGAGCCCAGTGTGGGACTCAATCCCAGCACCCCAGGATCAGGACCTGAGTGAAAGGCAGATGCTCAATCACTGAGCCACTCAGGTGCCCCTTCCTTGCAATCTTTAAAACTTGCTTTTGAAAAAACCATTAAGTTCACTGATGGATAAATATATTGACTCAAAAAAAGTTTAGGGGATGGGTCAAGAACATAGATTTCATATGTCAGGGAGAGATCATTTCAAACTCACTTTGGTCAGATTTTAGAGCCTAAGATTTTTAATTTTGTACCAAGAGAGTTGATTTTCTAATGATCACGCTGCTTAATTAACTAATTAAATTACAATATTTCTGATGCATATAGATGCAAAAACCTCAACAAAATACCAACAAACAATTTTAACATGACATGAACAGGATTATACGCTTTGATCTAGTGGATTTTAGCCACAGGATGAAAAGATTGTTCAACATATGCAAACTTATCAATGTGTATTCCACATTAACAGAACTAAGGTTAAAAATTACAGTATCATCTTAATAGATGAAAGGGAAAAAAGTGTAAAATTCAATATCCTTTCATGATAAAAGTACTCAATAAACTAAGAATAGAAGTAAATTACCTCAACCTAATGAAGACTATATGAAAACCCCACAGCTAATGTCACACTCGACAGTAAAAAACTAAAAATTCTTCCTCTAAGATTAAGAACAAGGCAAAGGTATACATTCTTACCACTTCTATTCAAAATAGTACTGTAAATTCTAGCCACAGCAACTAGGCAAGAAAAAGAAACACAAAGCATCTAAATTGGAAAGTTTAATAAATAAAATCATTATTATTTGCAGATAATGTGATTTTATATGAAGAAAACCCTAAAGAATCCACAAAACCCTTCTTAGAATTAAGAAATCAATTCAGTAAAGTGGCAGGATATGAAGCCAACATACGAAATTCAGTTTAGTTTTTATATACTAACAATGAACAATCCAAAAAGAAAATTAAAAATAATTCCATTCACAATAACATCTAACAGAATAAGAAATGTAGGAATCAGCTTAACCAAAGAAATGAAAGATTTCTACACTGTAAACTACGAAACAGTCCTGAAACACAGATATATTGAAACATCCCATGTTCATGGACTAGAAGATCTAACATTGTTAATATGTCCAAACAGATGTGCAGATTCAATGCAATCCTTATCAAAACCACAATAGAATTTTCTACAAAATTCCTGACTTAAAATTTTACTATTCATATGTAACACAAAAGACCCCAAAAGCCAAAGCAATCTTGACAAAGAGAATAAAAGTGTAGGTCTCATATTCTCTGATTTCAAACCTACTACAAAACTGCAATAATATAACAGTATGGTCCTACCATAAAGACAGACATACAGAACAAAACAGAATATAGATCCCAGAAATAAATCCACACATCTATGGTCAACTGACCTTCAACAAGTTTGCCAAGAATACACAATGAGGAATGGGTAGTCACTTCAACAAGTAGCATTAAGAAAATTGGATATCTGCATGGAAAAGAATGACATTGGACCCTCACCTTACATCATACACACGAATCCTCACAACTTCAAAACTTCAACATAAGATCTGAAAATTCTAGAATTCCTAGAAGAAAATACAGAGACAAAACTGCATGTCATTGGTCTTGTCGATGATTTCATGTATATAAAACCAAAAGCACAGGCAATAGGATAAAAGGTGCTCTGGGGGGCAGCCCGGGTGGCTCAGCGGTTTAGTGCAGCCTTCAGCGCAGGGCCTTGTCCTGGAGACCCGGGATCAGTCCCATGTCATTCTCCGTGCATGGAGCCTGCTTCTCCCTCTGCCTGTGTCTCTACCTCTCTCTCTGTGTCATAAATTAATAAATAAGTAAATAAGTAAATAAATAAATAAATAAATAAATAAATAAATAAATAAATCTTTTAAAAAATATGCTCTGGGGGGATTGCATCATACTAAGAAGTTTCTGCACAACAAAGGAAATAATAAGCAGAGTCCAGAGGCAGCCTCAGACTGGGAGAAAATATTTGCAAACCATCAATTGAAATGAGATAAATATCCAAAATACATAAGATGCTCCAGCTCAATAGCAGAAAAGCAAATAGCCCAATTAAAAATGGGCAAAGGATTTCAATAGAAATACTTCTCCAAAAAAAAAAAAAGAAAGAAAAAAGAAAAGAAAGACTTCTCCAAAGACATATGGATGGCTAATAGATATATGAAAAGACACTCAACATGACTAACCATCAAGGACATGGAAATGAAAACCACGACAAAATATCACTTCACACCTGTTAGATTAGCCAATATAAATAACAAATACAAAATTAGCGTCAGAGAGAATTTGGAGAAATGAGAATACCTGCATACAATTTGTGGGAATGTAAAGTGATGTAGCCATTATGAAAAACCATATGGAGCATTCCCCCTCAAAATTAAAATTAGAACTATCATATGATTCAGCAATCTTATTCCTGAAGATTTATCCAAATAAATTCAAATTGGGATCTGCAAGAGATATCTGCATTCGCGTGTTAACTGCAGTGCTATTCACACTAGCCAAGACTTGGAAACAAATAAATGTCCATTGGTAGGTGAATAAATAAATCAAGAATATGTGGTCTGTGCATACACACAACACAATACTAATCAGCCTTTGAAAAAGGGGGAAATCTTGCAATTTGCAGCAAATGGATGATCTGGTAAATGAAATTCACCAACCACAGAAAGACAGATACAGCATGACGCCACTTACAAGACATGTCTAAATTAGTCAAACTCATCAAAAGAAGGTAGAATGGTGATTGCCGAGGGCTGTGTGTGGGGAAAATGGGGAGGTCCTGTTCAAAGGCTGTATAATGTTTCAGTCATGCCAGATTGGAAAAGTTGTAGAGGCTTCCTGTACAGCAGTGTGCTTATAGTTAACTATACTGACCTGTTCATTTGGAAATTTTTGACAGAGTAGATGTCATATTATGTATATATTTTTACCACAATAAGAAAAGAAAAAAAGTCAATACTTGCAATTATTACTTTATCACTGTGTTTTAGTAATTTCATTAATATGCACCTTCTGTGAATTTGTTTCTGTGCTTGATATCGCTGTGCTTCTTATATTTTTGGTTTTATTGTGCTTCACAAATTTGAAAAAAAATACTGGTTATTATTCCCTTCAATATTTTTCTCTGTCTACTTCCCTTTGCCCTTTACTGGATTCTAATATATGTATGTCACATTATTTGTAATAGCACAGGCCAATAGGTTGTAAACTTTATCCTCTTAGTGCTTTTGTTTGCTAGGACTAAAATTCAGTGATCTACAGTTTCTAATTTGCGGTTACATAAAACAAGTTATTTTCCTCCATTTTATCTGTCCTATTTTTCATGTCTAGGACTATTATTTGGTTCCTTTTTATTCAATTTCTTTTCTCATTGAATTAATTTCCCTTAAATACAAGGTTTGTTTAAAATAAATGTATTAAAGTCCTTTTCTGTTTTTTGTCTAACTTTCATGATTTGGGGATTCATTTTGCTGACTCTATTGATGAACCGTCATATTTCTCTGCTTATTTGCATGCATCATTATGTCTAATAATGTGATAGATGTATATTCTATATTTTCAAGTGCCATATTATATACATTCCTTTAAAGATTCCTAGACTTCGTTTTGGAAATTAAATAGCTAATGATTGATAAAATTGACCTTCTGAGGCTTATGTTTTTTGTTTTTCTAGGGAAATGAGAATTTTCCTTTGTTCTAGAGCTCATGTAATTTTATTATTAAGGTGTGATCCACCTGAAATCTCTATCAAATGCTTTGGGTTTAAAAAAGAGCCATGATCTGGTTACTTGGAACTTCAGTGTATTTCAGCTGTGTGTAAATTTGAAGATTACTCAACTAACTGCTCCCAAGTCATTTCTCGATATTGTGAAAGTTCATTCTGCATATGTATATTTATATTCTGCTAAAGGTTCAAAGTGACCCATGTAAAGGCATATACCATACACGTAGAAATTCAAGGACTGTGGTTCTTAGCATCCTCCCTTGTTTTTGTAAAGGGGTAAAGCGTTTGACTTTAATATGTAAATACACACAGGCACACACATATACATATATTTATGTAAATTCAATTAATTAACATACAAGTATATTGATTTCAGAGGTAGAAGTGAGCCATTCATCAGTCTTATATAACTCAGTGCTCATCACATCACATCCCCTCCTTAATGTCCATCACCCACCTACCCCCTCCCCCTCCCCTCCAGTGACCCTCAGTTTATTTCCTATGATTAAGAGTTTCCTGATTTCATTTTATTTTTTCCACTCTTCCCCTATGATCCTCTTTTTTGTTTCTTATATTCCACATATGCGTGAGATCATATAATTGTCTTTCTCTGATTGACTGACTTATTTCACTTAGCATAACATCCTCTCATTCTATCCACATCATGACAATGCAAGATTTCATTTTTTGATGGCCGAGTAATATTCCATTGTATATATAGGCCACATCTTCTTTATCATTTCATCTTTTGGTGGACATCTGGGCTCCTTCCACATTTGGCTATTGTGGACATTGCTGCTATAAACATTGGGGTGCAGGTGCCCCTTCAGATCACCACATTTGTATCTTTGGGATAGATACCTAATAGTGCAATTGCTGGGTTGTAGCATAGCTCTGTTGTCAACTTTTTGAGGAATCTCCATACTGTTGGGAAAGGACAGTGAATATGAATATAATTTTTACATGTACTTTAACTAGAAATTGTCTTTTTTTAATTTTGAAATAAGTAGAAAATTATTCTTTGTATATCAATAAATGAAAACATTCTTTGACTATTCATGGTAAAATATTAGGTATCATAAAATAATGGAATCTATACTAAAGCTTCTAAAATTCAATTTCACGTATAATGACTGAAAATATCAGTAGCTACTCTACCCATGTTTATGATACCTGATATGCAACTAAACCGCTAAAAAAAACACAGTGTTTTATAGAAGTATATTTACAGCATGTCATCTGAACATACCATTTATCAAAAGAGCAAACTGTAGAAACAAGAAAGATTTCCTTTAAAGTATATCAATTTGATCGGAATAATAAATCCTACAAAATAGCTTTTTTGCATGATTACAGATTAAACACTTGTGATCTTTGTTCTTTCTCTGGTAAGAACCCAAATATGTACCTTATGAAAAGACTTTAGTCACAAAGCCTCTTTTTATTCTTTATGGTGATTTAAAACTGATGTTTGGTTGCTTAAATTACCAATAGCTCTATATTTATATTTAGAGCATACATAATTATTTTAGCATTATTAACAATTAAACACAGAAGATGTTTTCAGAATTATTAATTTCATCCAAACATTTCTTTTTGATCTCCACAGAGTTTTCTTTATGAGATTGCCTTTGACTACATGGGAAATAGGAAGAAATGACATTTAAAGAATTAGAAGTATTCAAATATTTGATGAGATTAATATTTTATTAACTAGAAAGTTTTGAATTCTACATGACATGTTCAAATATATTTTTTACTAAGTTTACAATGTAGATATTAAGCCCATTTCCTTTTCAGAGAAGTGTCTAAAACCTGTAGTCAAAAAGGAAGTTATTAAGATTTATGTGTGGGTGTTAAGGAATTAAAAGACTCTGTGGCTATAGTAAATGCTTTTGAAATTTGCTTCAAGCATAGAGTTTATCAAGAGTCTCTTTTTATTAAAAAATAGATTTCCTGTTGGATATGGAATCCCATAGTTCTCATCTAGACTCTTGGCAGCCTTTTACTTTTAATAAAGAAAGAAAAAGAAAGATCTTCAATCAGGGATTTTATTGCACTTGATTAAACTTCTTTAATAAAAGCTAAAAGACACTAAAATTGTGCATAAGTAATATTAAAACTCACTCAGGCACAAACATACATGAGAAAAGAAATGAAATAATCTTGTTGAAACAAATTACAGATATGCGAATTCAATGAGGATCTAGAGAATTTTTGAAAAGCTTATATATTTTAACATTTATTTGCTATTGATAAATGTATTCTTCTTATGAATTTAAACTGCAATTTTACATTGAATTTTTATTATTTAGGAATGATTGTGTCCAGAGGTTAGCAAGGTAACTGCCCTTAGGCTGTCACATAAATGAAAAAGACCATCAGTTTATAATGGAAAAGATATGTTTTTACAAGATGCAGTTATTTTGTAAACAAAACAAAACTTTTTATGGAGCTTCATTTTAAAAGTTCAATGATAAGTTTTTTTTGTTTTAAGTTTAAGTTAAAACTTCCCTTTGTAATATTGAGATATTTTTGTAACAAATGGACTTAGATAAAAACAACTCTTGGGCTTTCAATATAAGGATTTTTTCAGAATTATGATGTAGACATTTGAAATGTACACAGATAAAAAACCCTGAAGTTGAAGGCTCCCTAATGGCCAAATCTGGAACAGTTTGAGTGAATGAATGAATGAATGAATGAATGAATGAATTGATGATAGATAGATGATAGATAGATAGAGAGACAGACTAGTGATAATACTGGGTTAGAACCCATAAGATAATATAAATATCCAGGTAAATAAGTAATATAGGGCCATCCCGGGTGGCTCAGTGGTTTACCACCTGTCTTGGTCCCAGGGCATGATCCTGGAGTCCCGGGATAGAGTCCCATGTCAGGCTCCCTGCATGGAGTCAGCTTCTCCCTCTGTCTCTGTCTTTGCCTCTCTCTCTCTCTCTCTCTCTCTGTGTCTCTCATGAAAAAATAAATAAAAATCTTCAAAAAATAATATAAATGATTGAATAAATAAATGGGCATATGGGCAAATCTTAAAATTAGAATTCCAATTAATAGCATAAAAGGAAACAAATTCATTATAAATTAAGGAAATAGAAAATCCCCAAGGCATTTCCAGAATAATAATAGATTCAGGAAAAAAAAAATCATCAATGGATGAGAAAAGTAGTGTTTGGAAGTATTATGAAGAACAAGATTCCCAAAATAACCCCCCTAAAAATAGTTATCAATTAAACAAGAGAAAATATTAACATCATCGTGGAGACACCTTTATCTTCAGAGAATCTGGGTATAATTAGTGAGTTATAGCAAGACGAGACGTTCACGGTTAAAATCGAATGATCACAATAACAGGGCAAATTGTTGATAGTGTTACTCAGATCTTCTATATATTTACTGGTTTTCTTCTTCTTTTTTTTTTCATAATTGAAGTATAGTTGACATATAACGTTACCATAGCGTCAGGTGTACAACATTGTGATTCCACAAGTCTATGTTCTGCTACACTCACCACAAGAGCGATGCTATCGACTGTACTCCCTACCTCCATACCGTTTACTCTAGTGGTTTATTCAGCCCATCACTGGAAGCCTGTACCCCCCATTTTACCTATTCCCCATCCCCATCCCTTCCCCTTTGGCAACCACCAGTTCGTTTTCTGTATTTATGGTCTGTTTCTGCTTTTGTTTGTTTTGATTTGTTTTAGATTTCACATATAACTGAAATTATATGGTATTTATCTTTCTCATTCTCACTCATCTCAGTGTAATACCCTCTAGAACCATCCATGTTGTCACAAATGGCAAAAGCTCCTTTTTTATGGCTGAGTAATATTCTATTGTGTATACGTACCATATCTTCTTTTTAATTTCTTTCTTTTTTTTTTACTTGAGTATACCTGACACACAATGTTACATTAGTTTCAGGGGTACAGCATAGAGATTCAACATCTGAAAAGATTATTGATTTTTTTTTCTTTACACTTGTCCTACCAATCATGGAAGGAAAGGCTTTAATGTCTACAATTATAACTATGGATTTGTGTCTTTCTCCTTGAGTTCTATCAGTTTTTGCTTTGTGTATTTTATTTTTTTTGGAAAGATTATTTGAGAGAGAGAAAGAGAGAGAGAGAGAGAAAGCACACACACATGCACCCATATGTGTACATGGTAGGGAAGGGCAGAAGGAGAAGAGAATCTTAAGTCGACTCCAACCTCATCTTTGAAGCTGGATGTGGGCTCTCTCTCGTCAGCCTGAGATCATGACCTGAGCCGAAACCAAGAGTGGGGCATTTAATTGACCGTACTACCGAGGCGCCCCTGCTTCATATATTTTAAAGTTCTGTTATTAGGTGCATAATTAGTTATTATCTCTTGACCAGCTGAGCCCTTTATCACTATGAAATGACCTTCTTTAGTCTTATTTAAATACTTTTTGATTTAGAACTTATTTTTTTTTTCTGGTATTAACATAGCCACTGCAGCTTATTTTTGGTTAGAGTTAACATGGTATACCTTTTTTTTTTTTTTTCATCTTTTTAACCTATTTGTGTCTTTATATATAAAACATTCTTAGGGCTCCTGCATGGCTCAGTGGTTGAGTGTCTGCCTTGGGCTCAGGTCGTGACGCCGGTCCCAGGATCAAGTTCTGCATTGGGAGAACTCCTGGAGGGAGCCTGCTTCTCCCTCTGCCTGTGTCTCTTCCTCTCTCTGTGTCTCCATGAATAAATACAATCAGTTTTAAAAATATGATTCTTTTAGACAGTGTATCATTGGAGCTGGCTATTTTGTCCAATTTTAAAATATCTACATTTTTAATTGAGATAGAGACTATTTAAATTTAATGTGATTATTTAAATGCTTAAGTTGAAATCCATCATTTGACTTTGTTTCCTAATTGTCTTCATGTGTCCTTTTTTCCTTTTATCCTATCTTTCTGAATTCTCCAGGAAATCATTGAATGTTTCTTTGTAACTGCATTTATCTCTTTTATCTTTCTTACTAGCAAACTCCTTGTTTTATTTCACTTTTTTCCTTGCAGCTACAAGTATCTGTACACTTGCTAGTATTCTCTATAATTATATACATGACTATAACGTGTAAAGAATTCTGAAGTGTCTGAGATTTTATCCCAACTTGTAAACTAAAAACTTAACTTGTCATGTTTTCAAGGAAGAAAACAAAAGACACTTAAGCCAGAGAAAAAGGACCTTATTGCTTATAGGATAGCAAGCAGCATGAACTTCATGTTGTTCTTTCTCTTTGCTACCCAAGTCCCACAAAGGTAGTGGGCAGAAATCCAGGTAAATGCAGCACATGCATAGGTAGGTATTATTGCTGAAAAATTGCAAATTTAGGAAACCCATCTCACACTCCTTTATAGTCAAACCCTTGCATCAAATCAGATTCCCTGGAAGCCTGAATCCCTTTTCTCCTGCTATACTTTACTTTGCCTTTTCAAAAATTACAAAATTAAATTGTATGGCATGCAGCTTTTTGCATCCGTCTTCTTTCAGTCATCAGGGTGTTTTTTTGAGATTCCTCTTTGTAGTTGTATGTTTCAGTAGTTTGTTCTTTCCATCGTCGAGTAGCATTTTAACATACAGATATATCACAATTTGTCCATCCACACACCAGTTGACGTATATTTGGATTGTTTAGAGTTTGGGCTGCTTGAGCATTGTTTATAAGCATCTGTGTGGACATTTAGTTTAATTTATCCTGAGTAAATAACTAATGTCAGGAATTCAGTTGAGCTGGGAGAGAGCTAAACTGCCAGGTATCTGAGTAGCTGATTATATCAGGAAACAAAAATGCCAAGAATTAAGCCTTTAAGCACTTACTGTACTGGTATAAGCCAGGCTAAAACCAGAGAAAGAGCCAGCTGTCCCCTGTTCCATTTTCCCTATGGAATGTTGTGTCAGTTGAGGGTCAGGTGGATCAGGACAGAAGTGGTGATCATTTCACTGTTGAAGAAACCCCCAGACGAAAACTCTAGCAGATTTATGGATCCTGGGATGAGAGGGAGGATGAGGGGGTAGGACGAGCAAGGGGAAAGTACTGAATCGGAGTAGAGAACACTGTCTTCAAAGGTTTACCCCCTTCCTTTTAACAAGGAGGTCTTGGTGAAGAAACCCAAAGAAGACCTACGACCAAGGCTGTAGATGAAGAGAATTAGGAAACGAAGTTGCCTGGCCTGGAAGCCTAAGTACGTGGAGGGCATGGCTGGCCGGAAATGCTGGATACCATGACTGTGACTGTCTTTAGACACTGCAGTGGCCTTTTGGTGTCAGGAGGGTAGTTTTTCCGGGGAGGCCTGCCTACGAGAGCCTTGCAATTGCCTGTAGTCAGTCAAGTAGGTTTTCAACCAGAAGCCAGACTTCTCAGTCAGGAACATTTAAGGGAAGGCATTCAATATTTCACTATTAATTATGTTATGTTGATTTTTATAGATAAACCTTATCAAATTGAGAAAGTTCTCTTTTTTCTAGTTTGCTAGAAGATTTTGTCATGAGTGGCATATGATTTGGTCACTGACTTTCCTTCATTAACCAAGGATGGTCATATGTATTTTCTCCTTTATTTTGATAATATAATTATATTGATTTAGATCTGAGTGTCAAAATTCCTCGCATCCTTGTATAAACTTCTCCATGATGTATGGGTACATTTCATGTAATTTTATATTCGCTTGCTAATATTTGGTTAGTGATCACTGTTCATGAGGAATATTTGGTCCATAATTGTATTTTCTAGTGAATTTTGATTACATTTGGTACTACAGTAGTACTATCTTCATAAATGATTTGAGGATTGTTCTATCTTCTATTCTCTAAAATATTTTTTATTGATTTGATATTGGTTTTCATTAAATGTTAAATAGAGTTCACAAAGAATTCTTCAAGGCCGAGAGTTTACTCTGTGGAAGATCTTTATTTACAAATTCAATTTCTCTATTAGATAATAGGCCATTACGATTTTCTATTTCTTTTTGTGGCATATTTGATAGCATTTTTCTTTCAAGTCATTTGTCCATTTTATCTAGCTTGTCAAGTACATTAGAATAAAGTTTATAGACACACATTTTTTTTCTTTTTAATTATCTGCATAATCTATAATAATATAGCATTTTTTCCCTTTCTTTACCTATATAATTAATGGTCAGAACCCCTTTTCCATTTCCAATTTGAGTAATTTGTATTCTCTCTCTTTCTCATTAGGATCAGCCCATATACAGAAGTTTTTTCAGTACATCTGGTTAAATACTCAGAATTGAGATTGCTGAATCATGGTATGACCCTGAGTACTGTTTTCCAAAGTGACTGCATCATTTTGCACTCCCACTAAGTATGGAGAGTCCCAAATTCTCCACATCCTAACAGTTGTTATTTTCTTTTTTTGTTGGTCTTTTTTTTTTTTTTTGACATTTTGCTAATGGCTATCCTAATAGGTGTGACATATCTCATTGTGATTTTCATTTACATCTCCCTATTGGTTAGTGACGATTGGCATCTTTTATATACCTATTTGCTATTTTTATGTCTTCTTGGAGAAATATCTGTTTATACCTTTCATTAATTTTTAAAGCTGGGCTATTCATTGTTTTGTTATGGAGTTGTAAGGGTTCCTTATATATTTTGGGTATTAATCACTTGTTACATATGTGGTTTGCAAATATTTTCAACTATTTCATAGGTTGCCTTTTCATTCTGTGGATTTTTTTCTTTTCTGTGCTGAAGTCTTTAGTTTGATATAGTTCTGCTTATTAAATTTGGTTTCTACTGGTTGTGCATTTGGTGTCATATCCACGCAATCATCTTATGTCCAAAGTCATGAAGCTTTTTCCGTGTTTTCTTTTAGGACTTTACAGTTTAGGTCTTGTGTTTAAGTCTTTAATACATTTTCAGTTAATTTTTCTGTTAGTGTAAAATATTGGTCCAAATTCATTCTTTTGCTATCCAGTTTCCCAACATTGTTTAAAAGAGTATTTTTCCTCATTGTGCATTTTTGGTATCCTGGCTAAAGATCAATTGACTTTATAGGTAGGTATTTATTTCTGAGCTTTCTATTCTGTTCCATTGCGCCGTATCAGTATTTATGCCAGTAGCATAATGTTTTTATTACTATTGTTTTGTGAAATGTTTGCTCAGCAAATGGGACACTTCCAACTTTGCCCTTTTTTCTCACGATTTTTCAGTTACTTGGGTTTTGTGTGTGTGTGTGCTTCCATATGAATTTTAAATTTCCTTTTCTATTTCTGAAAAAAAGAAGCCAACTGGTTTTGGTAGAAATTGCATTGAATCTATAGGATCACTTCGAGTAGAATGGACTCTTTAATAAGTCTTGTAATCCATGGATACAAATATCTTTCCATTTGTGTCTTCTTTTATTTCCATCATCAGTGTTTTGTAGTTTTCAGTGTATAAATCTTTCACCTCTTTAGTTAAGTTTATTACTATGCATTTATTTTTTGATGCTATTTTAAGGGATTTTTTTTCCTTTTTTTTTTTTCCTGGAGGTACAAAGTGTAAAGAAATGCAACTGATTTTCCTATGTTGATTTTGTATCCTGCCACTTTACTGAATTTGGTTATTAGTTTAACAAGCTTTTAAGGTTGTTGTTTTCTTTTGGTGGATCTTTAGGGTTTTCTACATGTTGCATGATATCTACAAATGGAGATAATTTTACTTCTTTCTGTTTTGGATGTTCTTTATTTCTATTTCTTGCCTAATGGCTCTGGCTAGGACTTCCAGTACTACATTGAATAGAAGTTGCAAGAGCAGACATTCTGCACCTTTCTTGATCTTAAAAGAAAAGCTTTCAGTTTTTTTATTGTTGAGTATGATGTTAGCTGTGGGATTTTCATATATTGTCTTTATTATGTTGAGGTAATTTATCTCTGTTTCTAGCTTTTTGAGTATTTTTTAATGAAGAGTTGTTAAATTTTGTCAAGTATTTTTTTCTGCACCTATTAAGATGATATTGTTTTAAACTTTCATTCTGTCAATATAATGTAGTACAAGGAGTGATTTATGTTTACTGAAACTTCCTTCCATCCCACTTAGTCATGGTGTAGGGTCCTTTTAATATGTTGTTGAATTCAGTTTGATAGTATTTTATTGAGGTGTTTCTTTTCATTTATATTTATCAGAATACTATTTTTAAAAAAGTTTTGTTTTTTTTTTTCTTGAGGTGCTTATCTGTTTTTGATATCCTATGAGGATGATGCTGGCTTTATAAAATGAATTTGGAGTTATTCCCTGCTCTTCATTTTTTTTAATAGTTTGGTAGGTATTGGTTTACTTCTAATTTTAATGTTGGCTATAATTCACCAGTGGAGACATCTGGTTCCAGGCTTTTCTTTGTAGGGAGGGATTTTTTAAATTGTTGTTTCAATCTCCTTATAAATCTGTTCAGACATTTTCTTTCTTCATGATTCAGTCTTGGTAAGTGGTTAATTGCTGGAAATTTATCTAGTTTATTGGTAAATGATTGTTCATAGGAACCTTTTGTGATTGCTTATATTTCTGTGGCATTATGTGTAATGTCTTCCTTTTTATTTCTAACATTATTTATTTCAATTTTACCTCTTTTTTTCTTTGTTAATCTAGCTAAATGTTTAATTTTATGTTTTTTAATTTTTTTAATTTTCTTAAAGATTTTATTTATTTACTCATGAGAGACACACAGAGAGAGAAACAGAGACAGAGACAGAGACACAGACAGAGGAGAAGCAGGCTCCATGCAGAGAGCCCAATGTGGGACTTGATCCCGGGACCCCAGGATCACATCCCAGGCCAAAGACAGGCACCAAACTGCTGAGCCACCTGGGGATCCCCTAATTTTATGTTTTTTATTAAAAAAACAGCTGTTTTATTGATATTTCTGTAGTTTTATTGTTCTCTTAATTTCTTCTGTGCTCTTTATTATTTGCATCCCTTTGATAACTTTGACTCTTTTTTTTTTTTTTTTGTAGTGTCTTAAGGTGTAAAGTTAGTTTAGGGTGTTTTTCTGAGATATTTCTTCCTTTTTAAAAATATAGGTTTTTATTACTATGAACTCCCCTCTTAGTCTGCTTTGGCTGCATTTCCTAAGTTTTGGTATGTTGTATTTTTATTTCATCTCTCTGGGGATATTTTCTAATTTGTCTTTTGATTTCTTCTTTGATATATTGATTCTTCAAATGTGCATTATTTAATCTCTACATATTTGTGAATTTTCTACCTTTTTTCCTGCCATTAGTCTCTAGTTTCATTTCATTGTAGTCAGAAATGTCTTAGTATGATTTCAATCTTGTTCAGTTTGTTAAGGCTTGTTTTTTGCTTTATCTGTTGTCTATCCTGGAGAAAAATGTATATTTGGCTTCCATTAGGTGTAATGTTCTGTATATGTTTATTAGATCCATTTGTTTTATAGTGTTGGGGAAGTTCTTTGTTTCTTAGTTGATTTTCTGTCTGATTGAACTATTAATTAATGAAAATGGGGTATTGAAGTCCTTCTTTTAGCACATTTATATTTCTTTCTTTGGTTTGTCAATATTTGTATATTTAAATGCTCTTGTTGGGTGCACATATATTTATAATAGTTATATTTTTCTGTTGAATTGATCCGTTTATTTTTATATAATGTTATTTCTCTTGTGACAGTTTTTGACTTAAAGTATATCTTCTCTCAGAGAAGTATAGCCACCATACTCTCTTTGGCTGGTTGCCATCCTTCTCTACACCTCTACTTTCAGCTTATGTGTGTTCTTAAATCTAAAGTGAATTTTTTGTTGTTGGTGGTGATGGTGTTGGTTTTTGTTTTGTTTTCTTTTGTATATAGCATATATTTGGAACTTTGGGTTAAGTTTTTACCTTTGTTCTAGCTTCCCATCGTGGAAGCCTGTATCTTTCATTCAGAAAGGTCCTCGTTAATATACACAAAGGCTATAAATTTTCTTCTAAGTAAAATTTAATATGGATCCCAAATGCTTTAGTAAATTGTGCTTTTATTATCATTACATTTCTAAAATTTTCTAATATCCTTGCATCTTCTTCTTTAATAATTGGCTATTAGAGTAAAGTTCTTTAATTTCACCGTCTTTATTATCACTATCTTTATTAATGTTTATTTCTAATTAATTACATTAAAGACCATATCTGTGGTATTTAATATTTTTTTAAAAGATTTATTTGAGAGAGAGAGAGAACATGAATGGTGAGAAGGGAAGAATACTTGAGTAAAATTCTTAATTTACATTCAATAAAACCATACATTTGAGGTTGTAATTTTCTATACTAGACATAAACCATATACTATTAACATCTCTATGAGGCAAATTAGTTTTCTTTGCTTTTACACAAAAACCACTTGCACAAATAGAGTTTCCTACAACATAATATTTACCCTTACAACATGGTAAAAATGCATTAATCGTAGTAAAATATAAATCAAGATACTCACATATGTAGAAAATCAGATAATCCCAGATAAGCCTGATAGACAAACCCAGTAGACACTGATGGATCACATGATGGATCACTTCATGTTTAATACCAATTATTGGGAAACTTTTATCTAGCAGCAGTTCTTGTGATCATAAAAAATTCCAAAGATTATTCTTGACCACAAAAAAAAAAGACTGCTCACATTGTAGTTAACCTGTTTTCATTTTGTTTGTATTTGAATAACTGCAACAATAGGTGTTAATATATATAGACATATCTTGTTTTATTGGTTTTGCTTTGTTGTTTTTCACAAATACATTATGCCTTTGAATATGGAAATATGTGTATGGATTTATAATGGAAACTGTATGTTGTGTGATTTCTGAACTATTTTGTTGGCCATCAAGTCTCTGATTAAATCTAGGTTATCTTCTGAAATTCCAGTAATCACAGCAGCTTCCACCCCCACCTGGCTCTATCAGCATACTTGTTGAACAAGAAGGAGCAGGCTGTGAAACTGTTTCAACTGCTTTGCTGTCACTAGTAGGAGGGGCTCACTTGATGTGGAGTATTGTCAAATTGGTGACTTTAGTGGCAAGCAAAGAGGAGGGCTACAGACTCCACTAGCCTGAGGTTGTAGTTCTGTTTGGCTCAAGCAATGGACCAGTATACTAGCGGGAATTTATGAGGGAGTTCTAAGAGTGAGACAGCTATAGAAACATTGTTAAGCCATTCCTATATCTTGGTTGACCAGAAACTGTGCATGTATGCACAAGAGAGGTTAGAGCAGGCCCAAGCCACCCTCACATTTTTGGCCAACAGAGACTGTGCACACACAAAGATGTGAGAAAACCCCATAGGAAATTAAAGCTCATGGGATCCCTGGGTGGCGCAGCGGTTTGGCGCCTGCCTTTGGCCCAGGGCGTGATCCTGGAGACCCGGGATCGAATCCCACATCGGGCTCCTGGTGCATGGAGCCTGCTTCTCCCTCTGCCTGTGTCTCTGCCCCTCTCTCTCTCTCTGTGTGTGACTATCATAAATAAATAAAAAAAAATTAAAAAAAAAAAAAAGGAAATTAAAGCTCAGACGTAACATGTTAGTCTTTTCTAGAATCATATAAAATGAAATGTCTTTATATTGTGTATAGCTATTCAGATATTGGGTTGAGAATATTTTGTGTTCCTAAAGAGCTACATTGGAATGATTATGTATGAAAAATTTGATTTTTCTTAGATGCTTAGTAATCAGACACCTGTTTCTGCTGGACCTGAAATGAAAGTGAGGAGTGTGATGATTATGTATAATACAAATATGTTGACAATGTATTAAAATAAGCCAAATCCATATGAAAACTTTTGTTTTAATTATCCTGCCTTAACTGTTTATGTTAAATGTTAAGCAGTTATGGCTGAGTGACATTGTTCTTGGTAGATAATCCAAAAACTGCTGCTCATAATGATTTTATCAACTCTGACAAGATAGAAAATGTCTGTGTGAGTAGTTGTACCATTCATTTATTACATTATTAAATATCCATTCTAAAGATCAGTTATGGGGAAGCCCAGGTGGCTCAGTGATTTAGTGCCGCCTTCAGCCCAGGGCATGGTCCTGGAGACCCGGGATCGAGTCCGACGTCAGGCTCCCTGCATGGATCCTGCTTCTCCCTCTGCCTGTGTCTCTGCCTGTGTCTCTGCCTCTCTCTCTCTCTCTCTCTCTCTCTCTCTCTCTTTGTCTCTTATGAATAAATAAATAAAATCTTAAAAAAATATGTCATTAAAAAAATAAAGATCATCTATGATTCAAACTGTGGCTAGAAGTTACTGGTTTTAAAGAATAACTGGGGAATGGGAAAAGCCAACAAGTGCCTAGAATCAGTAGTAAAGTAAATAGGTAATTATAGAGGCATTGGTTAATCTGTAAGTAACTTGAAGATGAGAAAAATGATTTAAAAAAAATTTATTTATTTGAAAGAAAGAGTGAGAGCACAAGCAGGGTGTGGAGGGCAGAGGGAGAATGGAAGGGAGAAGCAGGGTCCCCACAGAGAAGAGAGCCCAACGTGGGTTTTGATTCAAGGACCTCGGGATTATGACCAGATGCTTCACCAATGGAGCCACCCAGGTGCCCTAAGAATAATGTATTTTTTACAGTTACATTTGTGTACCTTCTAGTGACTTGGTCAGTGGTTTTTTAGATGCTGTCTGTCTGAGGTCTAAATGTAGAAATCTTCACCTTATGTTTATTTCCTTGTATAAAATTGATAAGATAATGTAGAATTATTTAATTTTCATTTCTAATACCTAAACATTTTACCTAGATTTGCTTTAATAGGTTTCCTTATTTTGGGTGTGCTTTGGTAGCTTAGTTGGTTAAGCATCTGACTCTTGGATTCCACTCAGGTCATGATCTTATGGGGCATGAGATTGAGACCTAAGTTGGGGAGGGGGGGTCCACACTCAGCAGGGAGTCTGCTTGAAGAATCTCTTCCTCTGCCCTTTCCCCCACTTGCAAAATCTCCCTCTCTCTCTCAAATTAATTTTAAAAATAATTCCCATGATTCTGGTATTTCAGTATGAAATTACAGCAATAATATATTTAAAGTGATAAATAAGGAGAATAAACAACAGAAAATTAGTAGAAATACTATGACAAATAGCCAAATACGTTTTGCAATACACACATATTGCATAAGAGAAAAAATGGTACAGATTTTTCTTAATCTGGATCAAACCCTAAATTGTCACTATTACTAGCATCATTTCCGATATATGTCCAAATCATCATACTGATTTCTCAATTAAGTGTAATGAATGTATGCCCTCCTGTGGTACATAGTTGAGAAACACCAGGTGAATTTTAACTAAGATGTTGATTAAAAAGTTGTAAGAGCTGAAGCAGGCTTTGTCAGCAAACTAGTACAGCAACCTTTCCTATGTCAAACCAGATCAAATAATGAAATTTATTTAGTAAGAAGTGCTATGCAGATCCCCAAACTGTCAGCCATTTGTGCTGTGAGCTAATGAAAAAAACATGTGTGCTGATCTTGATATGCTTGGATGAAATATCAAGAAAAAACACTTCTGCAATTACTTTATTTATGGCAAATCAATTATTGGCTTATGGATAACAAAATATAGACTGAAAAACTGAGGTAATGACATAATGTATTTAGGGATTATTCTAGATTATAGTTTGAATATAAAAGTGTGCTTTCTGGAGGTGAAAAACTATGTCTTATTAATAATGTAAATGTAAGAAATATTTGAAAAGATGTACAAGTATTTTAAATTTCAATTACTGTATTTCTGGAATGCTTTGTCAGGTAGATTTTGTTTGTTTCTTAACCAAAGCAAATATGCAGGTAGTGGGGTCTTTGATTATGAATGTAAAAACCATTTTACCACATAGCAGAATATGGCAAAGAGATATTATGTTAATCTGTAAAGGGAGCATTAACAGATATCTAGTGCACATATATAATGCAAGCAGTAGAGATATTCCAAGATTGTTGTGGAATTTTTATGGTATTCTTCTCATGCTAAAATTATGTAGGACGAGATCATCTATGGCATCAGCTTTGTATTACGGTATTTTAAGTATTTCATAATTCGTATATATTGTGAGACATTGAAAATCAATACATACCTTTTATGTAATTATTACCAAATATATTACTTTACAGAATAAATTTGTAAATGAAAGGAGTTAATTATCTATGGGTCCAGTGTTCCCAGTCTTTTAAAAGAGAAATTCTAAGTACAACTTAAAGAGATTTTTATTTTAAAATTCCATTGTCTTTTACTGTGTTATATTTTTAAAGCTTATATGATTTAACTATTTTATTAAATCATAATACTTTTTAAAGATTGTAGTCCTTTAATTCTTACTCACTTATGGTTATACCTACCTCAGTTTTCTGCTCTGTTGAGCCTCAAACTAAATCATAATCTCTTCTGGGTCCAAGTCTCTGTTTCTAATTGCTAGTTGACTTTCTTGTTTTCTCTAACATATTTAAAATAATTGGCTGGTGAAGGCTAGCTATATGGTGCAAGTTTTTGAATCTCAGAGATTTTATTCCATCACACTTGACTGGTAATTTATCTAAGAATAGAGTTCAAAGATGAAAATATATTTTTAAAAATTTACATGTTATTCAGTCTTTCTATATGAATATGTGTTTCCTCTAGTTGTAAGAAATTTGGTTATATTATCTATTTAAATTTTTGCTTTACTCTCAATTCTCTTTTCTCTTTTTTCAAGACAGATTCTTTAGTTTTAAATTTTTCTTTAATAGTATCCTGTCTTTTCTAGGAAATTGCATTTCAATTTTATATTCTTTACTTCTATTTGATTTTTTAATGTGACAATGTTTAATAATATCTTAATTTATTCATTCTATTTGAAGCTTACTTTCATAGATTTTGGTTTTTTTCAATCTGGAGAAGGAAACAGACATCAAAATCCAAGAGGCAGAGATTTTGACTCTCATCAAAATCAATAAAAGCAGGCCAATATCAGGACATATCATAGTTAAATTTGCAAAATATAGAGATAAATAAAAAAAATAATCCTAGAAGCAGCCAGACAAAAGAAGTCCCTAACTTAGAAGGGAAGACAAATAAAGTAATCAGCAGATTTACCCACAGAAACTTGACAGACCAGAAGAAAGTGGCATAATATATTCAGTGTGCTGAATGGGAAAAATAAACAGCCAAGAATACTCTATCCATCAAGGCTGTCATTCAGAGTAGGAGACATAATAAGTTTCTCAGACAAACAATTAAGGAGTTTGTGAGAACTAAACCAGCCCTGCAAGAGATATTAAAGGGTACTCTTTGAGTGGGGGGAAAAAAAGGACCAAAGTAACAAAGATTAGAAAGGAACAGAGAAAAATCTCCAGAAAGAATGATAAATCAAGTAATGCAATGGCACTAAATTCATATCTATCAATAATGACTTTAGTGTAAATGGATTAAATGCTTCAGTCAAAAGAAAAGAGTGTCAGAATGGATTAAAAAAAAAACTGTTTATATGCTTCCTATTAGAGACTCATTTTAGACCTAAAGACATTTGCTGATTGAAAGTGAGGAGATAAAGAATGATTTATCATGACATCAAAAGAAAACCAGAGTAGCCATACTTATATGAGACAGACTAGATTTTAAGCAAAAAATTGCAACAAGAGATGATAAAGGACACTAGATCATAATAAAGGGGACTATCCAACAAGAAGTCCTAACAATTGTAGATATTTATGTCCCCAACTTGGGAGCACCCAAATACACAAGACAATTAATGACATAAAGGAACTCATTGATAAAAATACAATGACAGAAGGGGATTTTAACACCCCACATACGTCAATGGATGGATAACCTAAGCAGAAAATCCACAAGGAAACAATGGCTTTGAAAGACATACTGGACCAGATGGACTTAACAGATATATTCAGAACATTTCATCCTAAAATAGCAGGATACACATTCTTTTCCAGTGCACATGAGACATTCTCCAGAACGGGTCACATACTGGGTCACAAATCAGGTATCAACAATGACAGGTCATAGCATGCATCTTTTCTTACCACAACACTGTGATACTTGAAGTCAACCAGAGAAAAAATTTGGAAAGACCATAAATATGTGGATAATAAAGAACCTCCTACTAAAGAATGAATGGGTTAACCAGGAAATTAAGGAAGAAATTAATAATGCATGGAAATAAGTGAAAATGGAAACACAATAGTCTAGAATTTGGGGAATGCAGCAAAGGCAGCCATAAGAGGGAAGTATATATCAATACAAGCCTACCTCAAGAAGCAAGAAAAATCTGAAATATGCAACCTAACCTTAGACCTAAAGGTACTAGAAAAAGCAATAAATTAAGCCTAATGCCAGCAGAAGAAGGGAATTAATAAATATTAGAACAGAAATAAATGATATAGAAACAAACAAACAAACAAAAAGCAGTAGAAAGATTAATGAAACAAGGAGCCGGTTCTTTGAAAGAATTCATAAAATTGATAAACCCCTAGCCAGACATATCAAAAATAAAATAGGACCCAAATATATAAAATCATTAATGAGAAAGGAGAGATCACAACCAACACCACAGAAAAACAATTATAATTTGAAATATTGTGAAATATCAAAATTAATATAATCAAAATATGAATATTTGAAAAAATAATAAATTCAAAATAGGAAAATGCCCACAAATTGGGAAATCTGGAAGAAATGGATACATTCCTAGAAACAAACTACCAAATTGAAACAGGAAGAAATAGAAAGCTTGAACAGACCAATAACCAGCAAAGAATTTGAATCAGTAATCAAACATCTCTCAACAAACAAAAGCCCAGGGCCAGATGGCTTCCCAGGGGAATTCTAGCGAACATTTAAAGAAGAGCTAATACCTATTCTTTTCAAACTGTTCCAAGAAATAGAAATGGAAGGAAAATTTCCAAACTCATTCTACAAGGCCAGTGTTATCTTGGTTCCAAAATCAAAGACCCCACTAGAAAGGAGAACTACAGGCCAATATCACTGATGAACATGGATGCAAAAATTCTCAACAAAGCATCAGCAAATGGAATCCAATAGTACATTAAAAGCATTATCACCATGATCAAGTGGGATTTATTCCTGGGCTGCAAGAGTGGTTCAATATTCGCAAATCAATCAACATGACACACCACATTCATAAAAGAAAGGATAAGAACCCTATGATCCTCTCAATAGATGTAGAAAAAGCATTTGATAAAATACAGCTTCTTTTTTTGGTAAACACCGTCAACCAAGTAGGGATAGAGGGAACATACCTCAACATCATAAAGATCATATATGAAAGACTCTCAGCTAATATATCATCCTCAGTGGGGAAAAACAGATTTTCCTCTCTGGTCAGGAACAAGACTAGGATGTCCACTCTCACCACTGTCATTTAACATAGTACTGAAGGTCCTAAAAATCAGACAACAAAAACAAGTGAAAAACATCCAAACAAGCACATAAACCAAATACAAAAAAAGTTTTAAACTTTAGAATGCATGTCATCCTTTTTTTGTATCAGTAAAATCATACACCAAAATGCCTAGAATAAGCATTTTTTTCATATACTTGGTTGAGTGTTTCGTATCAAGCATAAAACTCAAATCTGTTTTATTGTCGAATTACTCCTAAGTGGAAATATTTTCTTTGAATAGTTAATGATTCTTTAATTGAAATTCTAAATAACAATCCTTTAACCTAAATCATGAGCAAGATGTATACTGCTCATATTCTCCCTAAGCTACATGATTTTATTGGCTAGTATCACTAATATTCCTTTAGATAACATACTTTTTTTTATTATTTTAAGGTGTGATATAAAGATATTTTATTTTTTCAAAGGATTTTATTTATTTATTCATGAGAGACACAGAGAGAGGCAGAGACATAGGTAGAGGGAGAAGTACTTAAGACTTCAATTTAATATTTCAGTAATTTCCTTTACATAAGGGATAAAAATAAACATTCCTTACAATGACAAATATAATTCATCCCCACTTTTAGCCTTTTTAACCCTCCACTCTCAAATCTTTGTACTTATATGTAGCATGATTTTATGCCTTTTTATGTGCTTTTCCTCTCTATATGTCATTTATTCCTCTACTGGAAAAATTTTATCCATCCTTGTTTTCTTAAATATCTTTTTTTTTCTCTGTAATGCTTTCACTAAGTAGCTTTCATAATCCACTTTCTCTTTAGGTTTAGTCAGTCATATATGTTCAAATGCATTTTTTTCTATTATGATCTATTTAGTTTCTCTAATGAAATGTACTTGAATTCCTAACTACTCGACAAAAATTGAATGCTACTCTTCATTTAAACACCAAAACACAATTAATTAACTAATTGATTAAAAAATAAACACCAAAACACTTTAGTGACTATGTGTCATACTTAACTGTCATATTAAAAATGGTTATTGCCGGGATCCCTGAGTGGCGCCGCGGTTTGGCGCCTGCCTTTGGCCCAGGGCGCGAACCTGGAGACCCAGGACCGAATCCCACATCAGGCTCCCGGTGCATGGAGCCTGCTTCTCCCTCTGCCTGTGTCTCTGCCTCTCTCTCTCTCCCTCTGTGACTATCATAAATAAATAAAAATTAAAAAAATTAAAAAAAAAATGGTTATTGCCTAAAACATCTGTTATGTTTAGCAACAAAGCATAGGGATTATACTTTCTTGGGATTATTAAAATATTCAATCATTTTTCTTATATCATGATTGCCTGATACATTATTACATTCTTAAATTATTTAGTAAATGGTAACCTGAGTTATTTTTTTTTAAACATAATTTTTTTAAACTATATTTAAGATATTTTGAAGTTCATGATATATACCTGATTTATAGGTTAAAATTCTTGAAATATTGTGGATACTAAATATATTTCAAATAGATTTTTAAACAGCATAGCCTTTATGTTTTTTTTTTTTTTTGATTGGTGTTACCACAGGATCAAAACTACTAAATTATTTTGTAGATGCATAAAGACATTTCTCTCGGATATTGCAAGACTTTGTAACAAATATGAATTTGCAAACTTACTCTTTTATTTATTTACTCAAGATAATTTTTGATCATCTACCATATACTAGGAATTCAGTGAGTTGCTGAAGATACAAGAGTGGGTGAGAAATGTTCTCTAAAATCAAATAAACAGATATGTGAAAAGGAAAAATATATGATATGAAGGTTCCATGATGGTGGTAAAACATGACAAAATATAAGGAAATTAAAACTATTTAAAGCTGCCCACAGAGGTTACAGAGGGATTTTATACATAACACGATATCTAGATTAGCTCTTGAAAGTATGTGCTATAAAGGAAAGTTGAAGGTTTCGTAAATAGAAACACACACACACACACACACACACACACACACCCCACTTAAGTATGCCTTCCAGTTTTGCTTATGATGAAGTAGCTAGAAATAACTCTCCTTCTGAAGCAATTTTAAGTGTTAGAATTTTAACAAAATATCATTTAGAAACATTGAAAGTGCAGGAATGTAGGTAGGATTTAAGGATTGCAATACTTGAAAGAAGAGAAACATGATGAGGGACCATATTCATTTTCATATAGTTCCAAGTTTACTGATAGAGTTCAGGATTAGAGGGCAATATTTTTAGACTGAGGGAGCCCAGGTTAGAGTTTGGGCTGAAAAGTGGTAGAAATTCAGAAAAGTGAATCACACAATTCTTCTCAGTTTGTTGGATAACTCCTAGGCTGCCCCCACACAGGGAAACCCCAAGAAACACAGCTAAAATAATAGCTAAGAAGCTAAATACAATATTTGAAAAATGTTTCAGGCTTATATTTTCAAATCTTGTAAGAATTCCTGAACATGCTAGATAATTGCCATAGAAAGCCCTAACTGAAATTAAAAGAGTAAACTACAGAAAATAATTTCAAAAACAAAATGATTATTTTAAATTTACAGAAAATATTTCATGTAATATGAGGTCCATGTGAATCTTCATGCTTGAGAATGAAGCAAGGTGGAATCTCTAAAAGGAAGAATGTCTTGAAACTCAAGAGTTCTCAAGTGACTCCTGACCTCTTTTTCCCAAAAGAAAGATGAGAGAAAGTGGAGGCTTCACTCCACAGGGCTATAACCAAAGTGGCCTCAAGGAGAATAGTCTGTACTCAGTGAGGGAAAGGTCATGAAGAAAATAGTAGAAAAAGTAGGGGCCTATTTTTTTTTTTTTACACAAGAAAGAGTATTCCAATGGTAATAAACGCACAGAAAGATGATGTGATGAAAAACATGTGTATGATAGGACAGTGGGCTAACACTGTAAATTATTGCCTGTTTTGGGCAGATATGAAAAGCACAGGTGCAATGAATTGTCAGTGTATATGTACTTGCTCTGTGCTAGAACAGCAGAAGGATGCCACGCAGCGCCAGGCCTCAGTTTCCACAGTTTATTGTTGTATAGGGACTTTATAAATTATTTGCTTCTTTTTTTCCATTACAATAGGGATGAGGTTATATCAATAAAACCGTTCCAAATCACTATATATTTCCTTTACTTATTAATTAGAATGTGCATATATATATATATATATATATTTGTAATTTGATTCAGCTTTGACTCCAATGACATTGCTTATTTTATTTTAGCTACTGTATAGCCCCAAATCATTCAAAAAAGTATGTATATCTGGGTTGTCAGAGAACAATGATTGGCATCAGCCATCGGTGTTCATTAAATTGAAGTTTTGGCACGCCTTGTATTAGAAAAAAGCCAAATTTAATAAATGCCATGTAGCCTGCCAGATGTTTTATTGTAAGATATGATAGATTCCCAGAATAATGTTTCATAAGCAAGGTCAGTTATATTCAATTAAGTTGTTTTTATATGCTTTTAGCATCAATTTATGACATTGACAAATTGATAATTTTGAAACTATAGCTTTACTTTTATATGAAATTTTAAACTTCTAATTAGTCAAAGGCAATTTTAGGAGTAAAATGAAGATCTAATCTAATGTAACCAACTTAAAAATAAATGTAATTTAGTATTAGCTTTTTTAAAGAATTTATTTAGAATACAGGAATACTCTTCTTCTCCCTCCACGTTATATTATAAGCTTGTATATTCCCTGCTCCTAAATAAATATTCTTTTACTCTGCTTTTTTTTATTTTAAATTTTTAAGATTTTACTTAAATTCAATTAATTAACATATAATGTGTTACTGGTTTCAGAGATAGAGGTCAGTGATTCATAAATCTTATATAATACCCAGTACTTATTACATCATGTGCCCTCCTTAATGCTCATCACTCAGTTACCCTGTCCCTGCACCTCCCCTCCAGTGACCCTCAGTCTGTTTCCTATGACTCAGAGTCTCTATGGTTTGTTTCCCTCTTTGATTTCATCTTTTTTTTTTCCCTCTCTCCTTTTTTTTTTTTAATTCCACATGAGAGATCATATGGTATTTGTCTTTCTCTGATTGACTTATTTCACTTAGCATAATATCCTCCAGTTCTATCCACGACATTGCAAATGGCAAGATTTCATTTTTTTGGATGGCTGAGTCCATTGTGTATATATGTATATACATATATATATACATATATATGTATATATATATATATATATACCACATCTTCTTCATAGTAAAGATTTATTTATTTAGAGATCTCTAAAATACAAGTGCAAATGCAAGTGGGGAGTGGGAGGGGCAAAGGAAGAGAATCTCAAGCAGACTCTCCCCTGAGTGGAGGGCCCAATGTGAGGCTCAATCTCATGACCCTGAGATCATGACCTAAGCTGAAATTGAGTCAGATGCTGAATGGACTGAGCCATTCAGACACCTCTCTTTTTGTCTACTTTAGATAGCTTTTGTTAGTAGTTCTCAGACAAATTTGTTCATTCATTTGTCTTTCTTTTTTCAAAATCTGGTTAAACTGTATAACCATTATCAAAGTATCTTAGTTATGTAGGAATGCAGAATATAGGTTAAATAGTTAACCTATGTGTTGTATTCACTATATATTATACATACAAATATTTTACACAATATAAAATATTTCACAGAGTAATACTCAAATTAACTGTTGACTGAAATGGTGAGTGATTAGGACAGGTAATTTTGACTATCAAAAATATATTTACTGGATTTTCAGAAATAGAAAATAAAAATTACAACTGATAGTAAATGTAGCATGAGAAGGATATAATTATTAAGAAAGGGAAGGCATTTTCTTAAAAAAAAAAAATGAAAAAGCAGAGCTCCTGGGGAGTGCAGTTGGTTAAGCATTCAACTGTTAGTTTTGACTCAGGTTGTGATCTCAGGATTCTGGGATCATGCCCTCCATCAGGCTCCATGCTCAGTGTGGAGTATGCTTGAGGTTCTCTCTCTCTCCCTCTACCCCTCCTGCTTATGCCCTTTTTCTCTTTCTCTCTCTCATATCAAATAAATAAATAAATATTTTAAAATAGGTGAAAAAGCTACAATATATTGACTTCTGTAATAGCATGCATTGAAGAATCCCTTCATAGGGGGAATTACTTAGGTTTTCTTGCAACTAATTTCTCATCATTTACTTTGTTAGCAATAAATGTTATAAATTAGCCAATAAAACCATTAAGAAAACAAACAAAGAGAAGCAACAGCGATAACAAAACCATTCTAGTGCTTAAACTAACAAATTCTGGAGTCAGACGGTCTGGCTTTCCTGGCTTGTCTGTGCATTATCTTTATATTAGGCAAGTGACCTAATACTTCTTCCACAGTTTACTTCTCTGAAAATGGCAATAATAGTGCTATTGAGAAGAATGAAATGTCTAAAGAATGTCTAAAGAATGAATGTCTATGTCTAAAGCTCTTAGAGTAACACTTGGAAAACCAACATCAATATATGTAAGTTAAATAGGAGTTGGTTAATACATAACCACCTCTTAATCCCTCACTTTTTTACTTCATTCTTCCATAAATCACCCTGGCTCTCCTAAATATTAAAGCCCTGCTGCATCTTACTTAGCTTGGCGTCAGCATTTGACTGTGGAATGCAACTTTGAATTGCTTGCATCTATCTAGTGGTACTTTAGTTTCCAGATTTTTCTCTTCTCTTCCTGATTTTTTGACCTTTTTTCTATTAGTCAACCTTCCCCCCATGTTCACTGAAAGGTCTTCCAAAGACTCAGTGTTATCTCTACATATTCTTCAATATTCCTTCTTCCTATCTCTACTGCTACTCTCCCTTACTGATAATTCCTAATCTCTAAGGAGACTGCATTGTCAGCTTTCTAAATCAAGTTACTCCCTGCATATTCTGGAAGTATCTAAAATTTAATCTATATAAAATCCAACCTAGTTGGCTTCTTTCCTCACTATGTCTTTGAAACGTTCATTCTTCTCAGTCCAATTCACAATCCTAAACCTACCCTGGCCACTATATTCAGGATAAATATTTTTCTAACTTCATATCTTTTGTATTCTTCAAGCTTGTTCTAGTATTATGGCAACTACTCAATACTTATTTAAATTTCAACTCTTCTTCATGGTCTCCTTTTCCTCTTAAGGCATTTCTTTTTAAGACACGAGCTATGTCTTATTTGAATTTATGCATATCAAACATTTAGCACAGTGCCTGGAACATAATGAATATTATTGTTTTTTTAAATTTTCACATGCTCAAATGTGGATAAGTAATCAAGTAGAAGATTTATAGACTCATCATTTAAAATTAAGCAAATAAACGTCTAAGTGTTATTGTATATAACAGAAAATTCACTAATGAAATGTTGAGGCCCTTCCTGTATGTAAAATAGCAAAGTAATAAGTCCATGAGGTAGTGTCCTGAATAAAGTGTGAGCCAAGGGAGTTGCCAACTGTAGTAATCACCATTTCCTTTCCAATAAGTTTAGTCTCTAAATGGCCAGACAATAATTAAACTAATAACATAGCTCATTAGTCAGTCATGAAAGGCTTTGTTGTTGCTGTAATATGAGAGCTGGGCAGATAGATGAACCAGTGCAGTATTAAACGGTACAGGGAGTACTGTAGCACCGAGATTTAACTTCTACATGTACACCACTGCGCATTATGATGGCATCCCGTACTTTCATGTATTGCATATATTATTGCTTAGCTTCCCTGAGCTGCTTTAGAATTAGTCTCTAAATGCCCACTCCGGCCCTAGACTAACTCTCTAAATTAAATTATTATTATTAATAAAATATATACATTTTCTTTTGTACACCCTGAGTCTAACCCGTAAAACAAAACAAAAGAACCAGTAGATTGTATCAGAGTTTTAAACTAGAGGCTCAAGAAAAATAGGTCATTAAAGGTTAATAGGATTTTTCTTACTCTGTAGGAATGTAATTCTCTCTGCTCCTGTCACCTTCATTCTAATCCTGAGATCCAGCAGTTGAATAAATAGATTTGAGATTATCACACAGTATACATTCATGTGTAAAATGGAATTCCTATTAAAGTTCATTGCTTCAATTGAAATATGCTTTGTAGCATTTCCTGTGAAGAAATCTGCCGTGGTCTGTCATAATACACTGAAAACACACTTTACTCTTTCAGCTTACTCTTTAGTGCCTGGGGAATGTGTTATTTATTTTATTTTGTTTATTTATATATTTTTTGGTTATGCTTTGCAACATTTTGACAGCAATGCCACCAATTCGTGGCACTACTCGGTGATTACACTGAAGGGTAATACATAATATTCTTACACTTAGCAAAGCTATTTAAATGTGGAAAAGTTTAGCACAGGCAAATCAGAGCATTTGTGCTGCTGCAAGGAATATTTACGTTTAAAAGAATATTCTATTCTTTTATTTCTATTCTGTATTCTTAGAGTATAAGATCTGAAGAGATAGATCTAAAAAGATACTGCTAAGACTGATGGCAAAGAGCTCATCACCTATATTTTCTTCTAGGAGTTTTATGGTGTCAAGTCTTACATTTCATCAATTTTGAGTTAATTTCTGCATACAGTGAAGGGCCCAGTTTTGTTCAAAAGAACAAGCATGTGACTGTCCAGTTTCCCCAAGTTTCACATTTATTGAAGAGACTGCTTTTTCCCTATTGCATATCCTTGGCTCTTTTGTCACAACCTAGATGATGATCATATATGCATGAGCTTATTTTTAGACTCTCTATTGTGTTCCATTGATCTATGGTCTATATGACAGAACAATATTGTTCTGGCCACTATAGGTTTGCAATATTGTTTGAAATCAGAAGGTGTCATGCCTGTAGCTTTGTTCTTTTTCAAGGTTGCTTTGACTTAACAGAGCCTTTTGTGGTTCCATACAAATTTTAGGTTTGTTTTTCTATTTTGGCAATTGATAGAGGTTGCATTGAATTATTATGAGCATTTTAATAATATTCTTTTGATCTATTAGCACAGAGTATCTGTCCATTTATTAATATTCTCTTCAGTTTTTTCAATGATGTCTTATAGTTGTAGTCTATAGATCTTTTGCCTTTTTTTGTTAAACTTATTTCTACTTTATTCTTTTCAATATATCTTTCTGCTATTTTATCATTAGCATATAGAAGTACAATGGATTTTTGTATATTGATTCTATATCACGCAATACTATTGAATCCATGTATTTGTTCTAGTAGTTTTTTGGTGGAGTCTTTAGGGTTCTCTATATATAATATTATGTAATTTGCAGTCAGTGATGGTTTTACCTCTTCCATTCTGATTTGTATGCCTTTTCTTTTATTTCTTTTTTTCTTTTTCTTTCTTTCTTTCTTTCTTTCTTTCTTTCTTTCTTTCTTTCTTTCTTTTTTTCTTTCTTTCTTTCTTTCTTTTTCTTTCTTTCTTTCTTTCTTTCTTTCTTTCTTTCTTTCTTTTCTTTCTTTCTTTTTTCTTCTTTCTTTCTTTCTTTCTTTCTCTGTCTGTCTGTCTGTCTAAATGTTTTGGCTATGATTTTTAATATCAAGTTGAATAAAAGTGGTGAGTGGGCATCCTTGTCTTATCCATGATCTTAGAGGAAAGCTCTCTGTTGAGTATGATGTTAGCTATGGGCTTGTCATATATGGCCCTTATTATATTGAGGCATACTCCTTCCATACCCTCTCTGTTAAGAGTTTTTTTTTTTTAAATCATAAATGGATGTCAAATTTTGTCAAATACTTTTACTGCATCCATTGAAGACAGTCATACATTTTTTTAAAAGATTTATTTATTTATTTTAGAGAGACAGAGAGAGAGCACAGGGGTCAAGGGTAGAGGGAGAGGGAGAGAGAGAATCTCAAGTAGACTTTCCACTGAGCACAGAGACCAACTCAGAGCTTGATCCATGACCCTGAGATTTTGACCTAAGACAAAATCAAGAGTCAGATGTTTATCTGACTGAGCCACCAAGGCATCCTGAGGCAGTCATATAATTTTTGTCCTTCATTTGGTTAAAGGGAGGTATCACATTGATTTATTATGGGTATTGAACCATCCTTGCATCTGTGGAATAAATTCCACTTAATTATGATGTACAATATTTTTAATACATTGTGAAAATTCCATAATACCAAAATTATTGTGTGTTAAGAAAATATGCTACATGAAGTTTATGGCAAATCCCAGTAGAATAATCATAATAGATTTAAAAGAAATAATGTAATTTCAAGTTAGTTAACATACAGTGCAGCACTGGTTTCAGGATCAGAAGCCAGTGATTCATCATACACATACAACACTCAGTGCTCACACCAACAAGTGCCCTCCTTCATGCCCATTACCCATGTAGCCCATCCCCACACCCACATCCTTCCTACAACCTGTCTGTTCTCTATATTTAAGAATTTCTTTAAAAAAATAAGAATTTATTATGGTTTGCCTCCCTCTCTGTTTTTATCTTATTTTTTCTTTCCTCCCTCTGTGATCATCTTTGTTTCTTAGATTTCACATATAAGTGAAATCATGTGAGATTTGTTTCTCTGAGTTATTTCACTAGCATGATAAACTTTAGTTCCATCCACATTGATGCAAATGGAAAGATTTCATTCTTTTTGATTGTGGAGCAATACTCCATTGTATATATAGATACCACATCTTCTTTATCCATGCATCAGTCAACAAATTGGAGCTCTTTCAATAATTTGGCTAATTAATCACTGGAATAAAGTTATGCTGTCTACAACAGAGAATATAAGCAACTCAGAATTAGCTCCTAGCATTCTATTGGAGCATAGAATATCAGGTGAACAAATAGGAAGAGTTTCCTATTATAAGATGTGTCCTGTCCGACATAGTTATTATGGTTGAGTAGGAGGAGGGCAACAAAAATTCATCATTGTTTGCAAATGATACATTTGTAATCAAGTATAAGCCAGATCAAAGGGCACAAGTAAGGTACTTGAATCAGTTGCCTAGCCCTGTGCCATCTACCATTGTGAAAAATAATTAAGATAGAAATTTCATGTTAGGCATATTTTTACCATAAAAATGGGGGGAAAAAAGTGTCTCTCACCCAGTTCATACTTATGGTCCCATTGGAGATCTATTATAATGAGCTGGAGATAGAAAACTGTGATCTAGCTTGGTTCATGGATGAATCTGTTCATTATCTCAATGATAGCTCAATATGGAATAAAGGTGGTCCTCATAGATATCAATGAAGGCAAAGCCTCTCAGTAGGCAGAAATTTAGACAGCTCACCAGACAAAAATATAATAGTAGCAAATGACTTATCTTGGTTGGTCAGGCACCTGGAAGGATAAAGACTGGAAGATTAAGGGACGCTCTTCCTACAGTCTGAGGAAGAGACATGTAGTTATGTATATTGGAATGGCCAATGCACGGAAATCATTGTATAGCATTATATGCCAGAGAACATCCATAATCAAAAAGACACTGAGGAACAATGTGGACAACTTCTTGATCAGTTGATACCAGCCAGTCTTTGACTTTGTGATCGCCATGGCTAGCACTAGGGGGATGAAGATAATGGCCATAGTAACAGTTTTGGAGGTCATGCATGGACTCAATAGCATAAGAAATATTTGCCAAGACTTATATAGTTCCTGCCAGTTCTACATGTCCTACCTATTAGACCAATAATGAGCCCTCAGGATGACCCCATCCATTGAGCAGACCAAACAGCCACTTGGTGGGAAGTTGATTATAATGGACCCTCATACTCCCCAGAAAGCATAGTAATTCTTTAAATGACATATATTTAGGGTATAAATCTATCTTTCTCACTCACAGGGTCTTAAGCAATCCAAAAGTTTACAGAGCACTTAATTCACCAACACAGATTCCTATATAAGGTTGTATTAACTAAAGTGATAGAGCATGAAATTCTCTGGTCCTATTACACATTGTATCACCCCAGATATTCCAGTATTATAAACTGATAAGATGGCCTCTCACAGGTGAAGTTGAGCCATCAGCTTGGAGAAAATATCCTGTAAGGAAAGGTTCCATCCTCTAAGATGCAATGTTTTTCCTAGATATTCTACTGTTATTTTCCCAATTGGTGGTATCCATGAGTTCTAAAACTTAGGAGTAAAGCAAGAGTGGCTTTGTTTAATCATACTCCTTATTTTCCAGGACAAACAGAACTATATTAACAGTGGCAACAAGGAAGATTGTATTTGGCAGCCAGGTGATTCACTGAGACATCTCATGTTATTCCCTCCTAAAAATGGGCAAGACCAGCACCAAAGCTTGGGAAGGGATTGTGACCACAGATGCATTTTTTTTTGGAAGTGCTGGTTATCCTACCAGTGATAAGAGGAATCACAAATGGTAGTAGAGGGTGAAGCCAGTGAGTATCACCTGTACTCCAAGAGTACAAGTCCCCCACTTGGGAAGCAAAGCACACCTCTACAGAGATTTCCAGGTAGCTGATTGCTCACAGTTCTGTTCCACTCTGGGAAGAGTCTTCTCCCAGTGGTGCTGCCTCACTCAAAACCATACCCTCTTGGGAGGAGCCCTCTTTTACAGACTGGTAGATGCAAGAACATAGGTCTATCCCAATCTGTGATGTCTCTGAAGGGCCATCCCTGCTTCAGTGCCCTTGGTGGGAACTGAAGCTTGGTCACAACAACACTAAAGTGTGCTTACTCCCTCCATATAACTACCTCTGGATTACTCACTCCTCTATGGGTCTGGTTCCTGAGAGCCGTCTCCAGTAAACTACCTGCCTGGAAATCTAGGGCAGGTAGCTTACTCCCACAGCTTTTTGTTATGCTATTTAGTAACTATGCTCTATGTGTCTTTATAAAACAAGTGCCTAGTTTGATGTTGAGTATATAGTGAGTGTGCAAAATATTTGTCTACTGACTACTTTGATTGAAAAAAAAAATTTAAATAGTTCCCTGCAGCATTTCTACAGACTTCTAAAGGAAGTCTTGATCTTAGAAAATCATTTTAAATCAGAACCTACACAAAGGATTCATTTAAGATTGCTTAAATTCTCCTGTGAAAAAAATTCCATTTTCGTCCTTTCCAGTTTACTGGTTTATATCATTACTTGACAATAATGCCACTCCACAGAGCAGTAGAAAAGGGAATTTTTCTTTCAAAAGTAACCACTCAGTTGCAATCTATTATTGAAGGAGCAGATATAGATTTTCATGTCTATAGATAACATAAGAGCAACATTAAAGGCATTTTTAAATGTGTAGCAGCTTGGCTGACCTTTAGTCAAATAGGTGACAATAAGAGTGATTGTTTTATTACAGGTTATGATAGTGTTCTTTGAGAGGTCTGTAGATTTTCCTAACTTGGATGGTTTTGCTATAAGCAAAATTTAAAAATCATATTGCAATTATTGTTAAATTTATAGAAAATATAGAAATTAACCTGAGTGAGACCTTAAAAATTCTAACATTGCTTATGTAAGTTTTATAAGTTGTTGGTAGTTGATTTAACATTATGTCTCCTTACTTCTAGAAGTAGTAAAAAAATCTTTTGACAGCTACCTCAAAAAATAAAAATAGCAAAGTCCTTACATTCTAGAAAGAATTGATACCTGAAACTAATATAATGTTACATGTTAATTATAGCTCAATTTAAAAAAAAAGTTTTATTTTTCTAAAAATTAACTTTTTTATCTCCATCAAATTTACCATTTTTTTTTTTAAATTGCAAACTCAAATAAAGCTCAAATTTTGAACAGAGTTACTTATATCCTGTGAATTAAGCACAGGCTTCATATACAATTGATACAGCTTTAGGCAAATTTTGCTTCGGGGCCTCAGACTCCTATATCCAGGGACATACACAACACCTCTATTTAAATGATGAAAAATAATTTTAAGTATGACATTTCAAAAGTCATATTTTGGAATTTTTTTCTTTTTTTAAAAAAAAGATTTTACTCTTTTATTCATGAGAGACACAGAGAGAGAGGCAGAGACACAAGAAGAGGGTGAATCAGGCTCCCTGCAGGAGCCCAATGTGGGATTTGATCCCAGGACCCTGGGGTCACTCCCTGAGCCAAAGGCAGATGCTCAACCACTGAACCACCCAGGTATCCCATGGAATTTTTTCTTTTTATGGTTTTCTCTGCCTTAGAAAATGGCAACTTGACTTTCTCATTTGATGAGAAAAAATCTTGAAGGAATTTTCCACTTTTCTCTATTTCTTGCATCCCCTAGGTAATTCTTCAGCCAACTCTTTTCAAAATATATCCAGAATATCATTTCTCTACACTTTCACTTTTAAGATTCTTCTTATGTGGATTATTGCAATAGCATCGTTCCTGATTTCTTTACCTTTCTATAGTTTATCCTTATAAACATAATTTAGGGCATGTCATTTCTCTGCTCATTATTTTAGTGACTTCCAGCTTACTAATATAAAATCCCGAGTCTTGCTGAACTCTGGAACTTCAATGCCTGTCACTCCCTCCTTTCATTTACCCAAACTCTGTGGCCTTTTTGTAATGCCTTAAACATGCCAAGCTTGCCCACCTTTGGAGAATTTCTGTTGCCTAACTGGAGGGCTTTTGCAATGCTTCTTCTTCTTCTTTATTCTTTCCTTTTCTTTAAAACACTTTGAAATTTTCTTGACTACCCTTTATGAAATACAACTTTGTTACTTTCTATCTTCCTTTAATAATATAATAATAATAATTTAATTTAATAGTATCTTTAACAAATTTTCTTTACAATTCTTCTTACCATCTCATATATCATATGCTTGCTTTTTAAATTTGTTTTCACCCACAAGAAATTCTACATGAAAAGAGGTTTTGAAATTTAACTTCTGCCCCATAGTCAACACCAAAAACAGAAACTAGCACGTTTACATAATTTTACATATATTTTAGAATAAAATGAAATAGAAAGGATATATTTTTATCCGCTCTATACTTTTCCATTTGTATAACATTATGGAAAATGAGTAAAATGGGTTTTTAGATATTAAAATTAAGTACCCCATGGCTAAAGCCATATGTAAAGTATTTTAACTTCAAAATGACTGTAAAGAATTCAAAGTAGTTATTTTCTGTTGTCCAAATATTTGATATTTAAACTATTCTTTTATGGTAAATGCCAAAAATATAAATTTTTTTCATTTCTTTTAGTGTAATGTTTTTTTTTTTAATTTTCTCATGTCTTTTTACTTCTTAAAGCTATAAGTTTGAGTTTAGCCTGTACCATGTAAGCTATAATTTTAATAATAATCAGATTCTAGAACTTTAAGAAAGTATTTCATTATGACTCACCTCCTATTATGGCTTCATCTATTGATTTTAGAAATCTCTTTGTGCTCTAGTCACACTTAACAGTTCGATGTGCCTTTGGATATTATAAATAAAGCAACTAAAACATTTATAGGGGGTTGTTCAATCAGTTAAGCAGCTGCCTTTGGCTCAGGTCATGATCCCAGGGTCCTGGGATTGAGCTCCATGTCAGGCTCTCTGCTCAAGGGAGAGCTTGCTTCTCTCCTTCTGACTGCCCCTTTGCCTACTTGTCCTCACTCCCTGTGTCAAATAAAAAAATAAAATCATAAAAAAATTATATACAAGTCAATGTGTTAACATGAATTTTTGTTTTCCTAAATAAGTGCAATTAGTGGGTCATATGATGGTAGCAAGTTTAGCTTTATAAGAAACTACCAAACTGTTTTCCAGAAGAGCTGTATTATTTTACGTTCCCAAGATCAATAGATGAGTGATCCAGTTTCTCCACATCTTTATCAGCATTTGATGTCAATGATTTTTATTTCACCATTCTGATGGGTGTATAGTGATATTTCATTGTGCTTTTAATTTGCCATTTCCTAATAGTTAATGATGTTGAATCTCTCATCATGTGATCACTTGCCATCTGTGTATCTTCTTTAGTGAAATGTCTGTTCATATCTTCTGCCATTTTCTAATTGAGTTGTTTTGTTTTCATTTTTCACTCTCAATTTTTGCGAGGTTTTTTTTTTTTTGCGAGTTTTTTAAATATGCAAAACTAGTCCTTTGTGGAATATGTGGATTGCAAATATTTTCTCCCACACTGTAGCTTGTCTATTCATTATCCTAACAGACTCTTTCACAAAGCAGTTTTTTAATTTAGAAGTCCAGTGTTTCCTGTTATGAATTGTGTTTTTGGTGTTAAATTTAGAAACATGTTGGTTATCTATACATTCAAAAGATTTGTTTTTGTTTTTGTTTTGTGGTTTTACATTTTACAACTAAGTCTGTTACTTTCTTTTTTAATATTGATTTGTTTATTTGAGAGAGAGAGTGGGAGAGTGCAGGTGAGCAGAGAGAGGGGTGAAGGGGAAGGGAGTGAGAATCCTCAAGCAGAACCCCTGCTGAGCATGGAGCCAAATGTGGGACTCAATCCCAGGATGAGGAGATCGTGACCTGAGCTGAAATCAAGAGTTGGGTGCTTAACTGCCTGAGCCACCGAGGTGCCCTTGTATTATATTTGAGTTTTTTTTTTGCATGAAGTGTGGGATTTGGATATGTTGTTTTGCCTTTGGATATACAAATGCTCTACAACCATTTATTTAAAAATTTGTATTTCCTCTATTGTATTAATTTGCATCTTGTAAAAAATTTGCATCTTGTAAAAAAAAGTCTATGCATTAATTTGCATCTTTGTAAAAAAATGGCTTTTTTCCTATTTTGCTATCTTATCTATGTGTCTATACCTTTGTCAATATCATAGTCTTGATTATACCTAAATAATGAGTTAAAAATCAGGTAGCTATTCACTTTCTTTTTATTCTCAAAAATTTTTACTAATATAGGGATGTCTGGGTGGCTCAGTGGTTGAGCATCTGCCTTTGCTCAGTGTGTGATCCCCCGGGGATCGAATCCCACCTCAGGCTCCTAGCAAGGAGCCTGCTTCTCCCTCTGCCTGTATCTCTACCTCTCTCTGTGTTTCTCATGGATAAATAAACAAAATATTTTTTTTCTACTAATCCAGAGCCTCTTTTTTTTTTTTGCCTCTGTGTTTTCTTATAAATTTGAGAATAATCTTGTCAATAGCTATAAATAAGTATTGAAATTTCTATAAGAATTGAATGAAACCTATTTTTCAATTTGGGGACAATTGATACATTTCTATGTGAAGTCTTCTAATCCATGAATAGTCTATTAATTTATGTGCTACTAAAGTTTTTTCATTAGCTTTGTGTTCTTTTATTATAGAAGTTCTGTACATTTAGAAAACTCAGTGGGAAAAGAAAAACTATTGTATTTTTGCTAATCTTCCCTTCTGTCATTTCCTTTTTGCTTAGAGGATTTTATTTAGCTATTTTTAGGGCATATTTACTATTGAAAAAGCTCTTTTAATTTTCATTTATCTGAAAATTTCTTGTTTTCCCTTTATTTCTATTTTTCCTAGTTTTATTGAGAAATAATTCACATATATCACTGTATAAGTTTAAGGCATAGAGCATGAGGATTTCATTTACATGTTGTGAAATGATTACCATAATAGGTTCAATTGACTTGTGACTTCTCATATACGAACAATAAAAAATGAAAGAAAGAATAATATAATTTTTTTCTTGTGATGAGTACTCATAAGATTTACTCTCTAACAATTTTCCTATGTATTATACAGTAGTGTTAGCTATAATCATCATGTTGTACATTAAATCCCTAATAGTTATCTTATAACTGAAAATTTGTACTTATTGACCTTCTTCCTCCAAGTCCTCTTCTACCTACTATCTTCTGGTAGCACAAGTCTGATCTCTCTTTCTATGAGATTGCTTTTATTTATTTGTTTGTTTACTTATTACTTTTTTTAAAGATTCAACATATAAATGAGATCATTTATTTTTAGTTAATTTCTGTGAGTAGTGTAAGATAGGGGCCCAGTTTCATTTTTTTACATGTAAATATCCAATTATCCCAGTACCATTATTGAAGAAACTGTCCTTTTTCCACTGAATATTGGCCCTTGCCTAATATTAGTTGGCCATTTTGTTTGGGTTTATTTCTGTACTCTCAGTTCTGTTCCATTGGTCTATCTGTCTGTTTTTTATGCCTTTACCATAATATTTTGATGACTATAGTTTTATATGATAGCTTAAAAGCAAGAAATATAATTTCTCCTGCTTTATTTTTCTGTCTTGGGATTTTTTTTCCTCTTCAGGGTCTTTTGTGGTCCATATAAATTTTAGTAAATTTTTTTGTACTTCTCTAAAAAATATCATTGCAAACCTGATAGATATTGCATTGACTCTATACATAGCTTTCAGTAGTACTTACATTTTTAAACTATTAATTCTTCCAATCCATGGATACAGGATATTTTTCCATTTATTTGTCTTCCTCAATTTTTTTCATCAGTGTCTTGCAGTTTTTAACATAGACGTTTTTTGTGCCCTTAGATTTATTCCTAAGTATTTTATTGTTTCTGATACTATTGTAAATAGGAAAAAATTTTCTATTTTTTGGAAACTTCATTGTTAGGGTATACATATGCTACTGATTTTTGAATGTTAATTTTGTATCTTCAATTGAATTGCATTCATTGATTAGACATAACAGTTTTTTCATTGAGATTTTGGGATTTTTCTCTATATAAAATTCTGTCATCTGCAAATAGAAACAATTTTATAATCTTTCTTCCAATTCTGACACATTTTATTTCATTTTGTTGCTTAATTTTTCAATCTAGGACTTCCAGTATTTTATTGAATAAGAGTGAGAGTGGTCCCCCTTATCTTGTTCTTGTTTTTAGAGAAAAAGCTTTCATCTTTTTACTATTGAGTATAATGTTAGCTGTGAACTTGTCACATATGGATGTAATTACATTGAGAAATGTTCCTTCTGTGTCTAATTTGTTAAGAGTTTTTATTATGGATAAATGTTGAATTTTGTCAAATTCTTTTTCTTTGTCTATTCAGATAATCATTCAGAATCAGAATCAATTCATTCTATTAATGTGATCTATCACGTTGATTGATTCAAATATATTGAACCATCCTTGCATCGCAGAGATTAATCACATATATATAGATAGATAGATTTTATTTATTTATTCATAGAGAAAGAGAGAGAGAGAGATGCAGAGACACAGGCAGAGGGAGAAGCAGGCTCCATGCAGGGAGCCAACAGGGGACTCGATCCCGGGGCTTCCAGGATCACGCCCTGGGCTGAAGTCAGTGCTAAACCACTGATCCACCCGGGCTGCCCAAGATTAATCATATTTGATCATGGTGAATGATCCTTTAAATGTGCTGCTTAACTTGGTTTGCTGTACTTTATTGAAAATTTTTTAAAAATGAAAATTTTTTTAACTCAATTTGTCAGAGATATTGGTCTATACTTTTATTTTATAGTAGTGTTCTTTTCTAGTTTTGATATCAGGATAATTCTGCCCTTGTAAAATGAGTTTGGAAAGTATTCCCTCTTCTCCGATCTTTTTGGAAGAATGTGAGAAGGATTGGTGTTAATTCTTCTTAAATATTTGGTAAAATGCACCAATATAGTCTTATCTTTTTCTTCATTGCAGATTTTTGATTGCTGATTCAGTCTCCTTACTAGTAATTGTCTAATCAGATTTTCTATTTATTATTGATTCAATCTTGTTAAGTTGTAGGTTTCTAAGAATTTTTCAACCTCTTCTGGGCTGTCCAGTTTGTTGGTATATAGTTACTCATGGTATTCACATGATCCTTGGAATTTCTGTGGAATCAGTTGTGATTCATTTGGTCTACAGTGTTATTCAAATCCACTATTTCTTTATTGATTCTCCATCTGGATTATCTATCAATCATTCAGGGCTTAAAGTTTCCAACTATTGTTTCATTACTGTCTATTTTTCCTTACAAGCTCTGTTAGGTTTTGCTTTGTATATTTAAGAGCTCCAATGCTGGGTGCAATAATAGTTACAATTATTATATCTTCTTGACAAATTGACACCTTCATAACCATACCATGACCTTCTTTTTTCTCTTTTTATGACTTTAGTTTAAAGTCTATATTGTCTGCTATAACTGCCCCTGCCTTTTCTTTCTTTTTTTCTTCTTAACTTTCCTACCATTTATTTGCAATATCTCTTTTTATCCTTTAACTCTCAGTCTCTGTGTATCTTTAAGGCTAAAGTGAATCTCAGGCAAGTAGCAAATTTCTTCTGGTATAAGTATGCTTTTACTTTTAATCATGTTCCTTTGCATAATTACTATAGGATTTTCTCTTGTGGTCGCCATATGTCTTAAGGAAAATATCTTCAATTTATAGCATCCTATTTTAAACTGATAACTACTTAAGTTCAATAGAATTTATATTTCAAATTTCACTTTTTCTCCCCCTCACATTTTAGGTTGTTGTTTTAATTTACATGTTTTTAAATTTTCTCAAAAATTTTAAAAATTTTATAATTTTAATTTTTTTAGAGAAAGAGAGAATGCATGCACGAGCTGGAGGTGAGGGCCAGGGAGAGAGAGAGAATCTTACAGGCTCTGCACTGATCCGCTTGGAGGCTGAAGTGGGGCTCAATCTCATGACCCTGGGATCATGACATGAGCAAAATCAAGTGTAGGATGCTTAACTGACCAAGCTACCCAGGTGCCCCACAATTTACTTGTTTTTTTTTTTTTTATTATGTAACAAATAATAGATTATGTATTTATGGTTATTTTGGCTATGTTCTTTTTTTTTAACTTTTGAACTAAGGTTATAAGTGAATTATGCACCACTATATTGCAAAGCTCAACTGTGATTATATATTTACCATTGCCAATGAGATTTAAAATGCTATCTTTTGATGTTTTTATGATGTTAATTAGCATTCTTTACTTCCACTCAAAGAACTTCTGTGTGTGTGTGTGTGTGTGTGTGTGTATAAACAATGAAGTATATGAATTTTCTCAGCCATCGAAAAGAATGAAATCTTGCCACTTGCAACAACATGGATGGAACAATAGGGTATTATGCTAAGTGAAATAAGTCAATCAGAGAAAGAAAAACATCATGATTTCACTCATATGTGGAATTTAAGAAACAAAACAGATGAGCATTGAGGAAGGGAAGGAAAAATAAAGTTAAGATGAAAAAAGAGAGGGAGACAAACCATGAAAGACTCTTAAATCTAGGAAACAAACTGCAGGTTCCTGGAGGGGCGGGGGGATGGGGCAAGTAGGTGTTGGGCATAAAGGAGTGCACATGATGAGATGAGCACTGAGTGTTGTATACAACTGATGAATCACTAAATTCTACCTCTGAAACTAATAATACAGTATACGTTAATTAAATAAAATTTAAATTTAAATAAAAATGTTAAAAAGAAAATCTTTTTCCTTCCTTTGTTTCTGAAGAAGTTGCACCAAGTATAGAATATCTTGGTTGAGTTGACAGTTATTTTCTTTCAATATTTTGAATCCCATTCTTTCCTGACCCTAAAAGTTTCTGTTGAGAAATTCATTTATAGTCTTATGAGGGCTCCCTTCTATGAAATTTCTGTTTTCTTGCTTCTCAAATTCTTTGCTTTTGATTTTTGGTGTTTATGTGTTTATAATTATGATGTGTCTCAGTATAGTCCTATTTGGGCTGAACCTATTTGGAATCTTTGGACTTCTTTGATCTGGTTGTCTGTTTGTCTCCCCAGGTTTGGGAAATTTCTAGCCATTATTGCTTTAAGTATGTTTTCCATCCCTTTCTCCTTTTCATCATCTGGAATTTCCATAACGTGAGTATTGTTTCTTTTCATTATATATTATAATTCCTTTAGGCTTTATTTACCCCATTTTATTATTTTTTTCTTTTTTTGCTCTTCTAACTAGGTAAATTCCAATGTCTTATCTTCCAGGTTACTGACACTTCTGAAAGATTGAGTTTACTTTTGAAACTCCATTTAGTTATGAATAAATCATTCCAGTTCAATTATTATATTTCTCAAATGCAGGATTTCTGTTTGTTCGATTGTTTTGATGGTTGTTTTTCCCTTGTTGAACTTCTCATTTGGTTCATGCATTGTTTTCCTAATTTCATTTTGTTGTTTGTATTTCCTTATAGTTCACTACACTTAAGAGTATTAGTCTAAATTCTTTGTCTGACTGTTTATAGTTTATTTCTTTAAAGATAGCCATTGGAGGTTTTTTGAGATCTTTGATTCCTTACATTGGTGTTTTCACATTTTATTAATGGAGTTCCTTTTTCAGATTTTACAGGCTTTCTTTGGCAGAAATAGTTCACCAATCATCTCAATTTGGGTTTCTGGGTGTATGTGTGTATACTTTCTTTGGGCATATGGGGTCTGCTATTGTGATCTACTTTCAGGAGAGACAACTGTTTGAGCTCTGAGGACAGGGATAGGTTAGTGTGTCACTGACTGAGAATAGTTGGTAGCCTGTTGGCTTGGTCCCTTACCCAAAAGAGGCTGTGGAATGGGCTCCACAGTTGCATGAATTCTCTGCTTAGGCTTACTAAATTGTCAGAATTGAGGGTTATATTCAGTAGCAAATGGGGCTATGAATTAGCTTCCCTGTCCTAGCAGGACAGGAGACCAGGGCCTAGGACCTATATGTCTCATTGTTTGGGATCCCAAATCAGCCTGAGTGTGCACTGATTTCCCTGATTACACTAGGCTAAAAATTCTATGAAAAATACTTTTAAAAATCTTGCGTGATTATAATTTTCAAATTTAGTATTTTCAACTTATTCCATTTAGAATAATATTGCTGCTCTTTTTTAAAAAAATAATGAGAATAAAAAATATATGTTATTTATATTTTAATTAACCTGAGAGAAAAATGAAAGTTAAAAAGTAAATGAGAATCACATATTTATCTGCCTTTATGGACAGATAAATCTTAAGAAATTTTAATGTAATTTAGGATATATTCATTTATTAAGTGACTTATTTCCTAAATGAAAATTTAGGAAATAAGATTTATATTAATCCCTCAAACATGTGCTAGTTCATGGAACAGATGAACTATACCTGATAATTTTGAGATAAATTTCATACAGAACTTATAATTTCTCCAGCTATCCCTAGGCAATACAATCAGTACAGGTATATCTCAGTCTCCATGTATGCTATACCAGTGCAGTGGCTATACTTGCTTGGATTCCAGACAGGAGTCCTGACAGCAGATTTTTGAGTCTCAACCTGATACATTGAAAGTCGGGAGTATTCCATCCTATAGATCCTTTCTTAATTTCAAGTTATATATGTAGAAAAATCACATAATAAGTAAATATACAACCAGAAGCTGATGGTGATGAATTTGTTATTTTACTCATAATTCCTTCTTTAATGCCAACATCATGAGATGTTTTATAGCTAATCTCTGGTTATGATATGGATTGCCGCAGGACAATGTTCCTGCTGAGAACAGCTAGAAAATTTGGACAAAGTATCAAGCATTTGCTTGAATTCAGCATAGAATTCCTGAGGCAAATTACCTAAGGACCTAGATTTTAGAGAGAAGACCCTGAAGAGAAGTGAGCAGATATTTTGCAGTGATTTCTTCCCTGAAGGTATTTGCCAAGTCTTGCTAAATCCAAGGGGAGGCTTAAGAGGGCCACTGTTACCTAAGTGGCAGAAAAGCCAGTGGAATCTGGCAATCTCATGGAGTTCGAGAAACAAGTAAAATGTAGATAACTTTTGCAGGGGAGAAGTAAGAAAGAATATTTGTAAGAAGTATTGCAGGGTGATACAGAATGAAGGGTGATGCAGAAATGTTATCCCAATTCACTACTTTTTTTATCTTAATGCATTGGTAAACTCTTGAAATATGCTGAATATATAATATAAGCAATCTACAGAATGCTGTTGAGAGACATAACAATACTTCTTTTTTAAAAAATGCTTCTTTAATAGGAGATAATAAAATAATTCACCTTTAAAAGTGTCAAGATTATGAAAGCTGAGCACTGAATGTTGTAGCTTCATCTCACCTTATTAATTACATAAGTGCTCATGAAAAATTTCAAAAAGTTACATAGTAATTAATCTGACTATTTTAGAGCAGAGCTGAGCGCAAACATAAGAGTACCTATTTAAGACTGTATGAGACAATATTTTTAATCTATTCTTAAAATTTTATTGAAAACACATGACAGAGAAATTAACTGATTAATAGTTAATATACATCTGATCAAAAATATTTTCCTCCTAATGATGAATTAAACAAAAATTGAAATATGTAAGTTAATCATAAATTGAAATACCTATATTATACATTTTTTTCACAAGTATAAAATATATTTACAATAATTTTATGATTACATATTAATAAATTACTTATGTCTTCATCTCATATATTAGTTTCGTTTTTTAATATTTTGTGATGATACAGAAGTAATATTACTTTTTTCAACTTTCTTTTTGAAATGATTTATACTGGTACAACTGTTGCTACCATTCTGTATATTCCTCACCTAGTGTTCTCTACTGTTATTGTGTAATAGTCGTACATTACCAAAATGAAGATATTAACATTGATGCAACTAACTAAATTTCAGATTTTATTTTAATTTCATTAGTTTTTCTACTAGCATATTTTTTTCCATTCAAGAACACGATCCAGGAACTCGTGTGTATTAGCTTTTGTGCCTCATTAATCTGCTCCCAAGCTGTGACAGTTCCAGACTCTTTCCCGTCAAGCCTTAGCCTTAGGCATTCCCTACGTCCTTCAGTCCTAGGGGTTGACCGTCTTAGTCCCCAGCCCTTTCGCAGATAGTTCTGAGCTCAGCAAGTCGTCCTATTTCTTCTTTACTGGTAGAGTGTTGTCTTTTTTAATTATGCCCTTATTCCTAGGATTGCCAGAAAACATTAAATTTGAATAGTACATTAAACAGTGGATGATTTCACATAAATGACAAATATTACATGGTACACACTTATACTAAATATTATTTTTTAATCTGAAATTGAAATTTAACTGGGAGTCTTGTATTTGCTAAATCTGGTAGCCTTACTTCTCCCAGCTACACCAGGTGTTCTTAAGTGCCTCAAGAACAAGGTCGCTTGTTATCTTTCCTCTCACAAATGAAAATTGTTGTTCCAAAAGGGAAATAGAAAGGGCATGTTATTGGTGGCGTTTTGTGGAATTCCCAAAGCGGTTGCCTTTTCCCTTTTCCAGTTGTAACCACAAGGGAGACTTTATCAGGATGCTCATGATCTTTTCTGAATAGCTGGTAGGATTTTTAGAGCAAACATCTGCAAAACAATGTAGAATCTTCATATGTTTTCAGTTCCCAGGAGTTTTGTCCTTTCTCACTAGTACACACTCAACCAACCTCTACCACTTCACCAGTCTAACTAGCTGAAATCTTATCTGTCTTTGGCTACATCTTAATCTTTCTGCTAGACACCTGTCACAGATTTTTGGTTGTTTGGCTGCCAAAAAGTTCAAGAAATTCTGTGAACTTGCTGTTTTCCTCTTTCTTTTATTCCTTCCTTCCTTTTTATTTTTCATTGTTGTTTTGTTTTAATTGCAAAGTTGGGAGGGATGCTCTTTCAAGTTCTTAATATCTATGAACAAATTCCCACAGCCAATAATTCAATTTTTAACATAGATATCAAATTGCCATTTTAAAAAGACCTCACTTACCCTCATTATTTTTCTTTCAGTGAGGATGACACTCTTAGTTGCACTGTAATAGGTCCATATTGTATAACATCTTTTGTATGAAAAGTATTCAAACACAAAATGTGTGTCCAAATAAAATACCATGACCTATGAATTTCTTAGCTTTAATAATTTTGGGTGACTTTACAAAGACATATTTCAAGTTAAATATATTTAGAAAATTAACCAGAGTTTAGGTGTTTTTAATGATTAATTTCATATTATGTAAACAAGGAATAGATTTTTTTCAATTCTTCACAACTCATTAAATGCTGTAGACTTCATTTTATACCATATCAAAATTTATATATGTAAAATATATTTTCACAGTTCACACTCTCATTCCATCTAAGATGTACATAGAAGATGTGTTATTTAAAGTTAATTAGTACCCCTAAATGAACTAAAATGGATTATGCACTTTACAGGCTTGAGTGTGAAATATAAAACTTTTAGGGAAAAAAAAAAAACAGGAGACAATTTTCAATTTATAAGGCTAGACAAGGAGTTCTCAGACTTCATATCAAAGGCAAAATCCATTTAAAAAAATGCTTGACTTCATCAAAACTTAAAAGTTTTCCCTTTGAAAGTCTCTATTAAGAGAATAGACAAGCTACAGAATGACAGAAAATATGTACCGGTCACATATCTAACAAAAACCAGTGTCTACAATATATGAAGAACTCAAAATTCAATAGTAAAAACAAAACAAAAACAATCCAATCTAAAAATGAGCAAAAGACATGAAGAGACATTTCATTAGGGAGGATTTGCAAATGGCAAATAAGCTCATGAAAAGACTCATTACTGGTAGAGAAATGACAGTTAAGGCAGTAATGAAATTACTCCATACTTATCAGAATGACTAAAACAAAAAAAAAAATAGTGGCAACACCAAATTCTGGTGAGGATGTGGAAAAGCTGGATCACTCACATTTTGATGGTGGTAATGTATAATGGTACAGCCACTCTGAAGAGTTTCCAATGTCAATGTCTCATGAAACTAACCACTCAGTACCGTTCCATCTTTCTCTTGTTGCGTTCCCACCAACGGTGTGAGAGGGTCGTCTGTTCTCCACATCCTCACCAACACCTGTTGCTTCTTGTGTTGTTGCTTTCAGTCATTCTGACAGGTGTGAGGTAATACCTCACTGTAGTTCTGATTTGCATTTCCCTGATGATGAGGGATGTTGAGCATCATTTAATGTCTCTGTTGGCCATCTTTGGAGACATGTCTGTCATGTCTTCTACTCATTTTTAATTGGATTATTATGTTCTGGTGGTGTTGAGTTTTTAAATTCTTTATGTATTTTGCATACTAGCCTTTTAAGCCCTTTATCTGATATGTAAACATGTTCTATTCTCAGGTTACCTTTTAGTTTTGTTAATTGTTTCCTTTACTGTGCAGGTTTTATATCTTGATTAAGTCCCAATAGTTTATTTTTGGCTTTGTTTCCCTTGCCTCAGGAACCATATCTAGAACAAGTTGCTATAGCCAATGTCAGAGAGGTGACTGTCTGTGTTCTTGTATAGCATTTTTATGTTTTTAAGTCTCATAATTAGGTCTTCAATCATTTTAATTTATTTTTTTATATGAGGTAATAAAGTGGTTCTGTTTCTTTCTTTTGCCTGGTGCTGTCCCAACATCATTTATCAAAGAGCTTATCTTTTCCCTTTGGATATTCTTTCCTGCTTTGTTGAAGATTAATTGACCCTATAGTTGTGGATTCATTTCTAAATTTTCTATTCTCCTTCATTGATCTATGTGTCTATTTTTGTGTGGGTACCATAGTGTTTTGATCACAACAGCATTGTAATATTCCTTGAATTCAGGAATTGTGATGCCTCCAACTTTTCTTTTTCAAGATTGTTTTGGCTATTTGGGATCTTTTTTGATTCCATACAAATTTTAGGATTATTCTAGTTCTGGTGAAAAAATGCTGGTCGATTTTTAATAGGGATTGCATTAAATGCATAGATGGCTTTGGGTAGTGTAGACATTTTAACAATATTTGTTCTTCCCATCCATGAGCATGGAATGTTGTTCCATTTCTTTATGTCATCTTCAATTTCTTTCATTAATGTTTTATAGTTTTCAGGGTATAGATCTTTTGCCTCTTTTGTTAGCTTATTCCTAGCTATCTTATTGTTTTGAGTGTAATTGTAAATGGGGTTGTTTTCTTAATTTTGGCTCTTGCTGCTTCATTATTGATGTATATAATTTTACTGAATTAATTTATCATTTCCAGCAGGTTTTTTTTTGGTGGAATCTTTTGGATTTTCTACATATAGTGTCATATCTGTTGCAAATAGTGAAAGTTTTACTTCTTTACCTATTCACATGCCTTTTTGTTTGGTTGCTGTGGCTAGAATTTCCAGTATTATGTTGAATAAAATTGGTAAGAGGAGACATTCTTGTCTTGTTCCTCTCCAATGGGGAACATCTCTCAGTTTTTCCCCATTAAGAATGATATTTATTGTGGGTTTTCATAAAGGACATTTATTACGTTGAGATATGTTCCCTCTAAACCTAGTTTGTTGAGGCTTTTCTATCATGAATGGATGTTGTCAAATGCTTTTCCTGCATCTATTGAAATGACCAGGTAGTTCTTATCCTTTCTCTTCTTGATTTGATGTATCACATTGATTGATTTGAACTATCATTGAAACCCAGGAATAAATTTCACTTGATCATGATGAATGATTCTTTTAGTGTATTGTTGGATTTGGCTTGCTTGTATTTTGTTGAGGTGTTTTGCTCCTGTGTTCATTAGGGATATTGATTTGTAGTTCTCTTTATTTGTGGTGTCTTTATCTGGTTTTGATATCAGGGTAATGCTGGTTTCATAGATTGAATTTGGAAATTTTCCTTCCTTTATTATTTTGTTGGAATTTTTGAGAAGAATAGGTATTAACTCTTTAAATGTTTCATAGAATTTGCCTGTGAAGCCATCTGGTCTTGGACTTTTGTTTGTTGGGAGTTTTTTGGCTACTGATTCAATTTCTTTGCTGGTAATCAGTCTGTTAAAATTTTCTATCTCTTTCTGTTTTAATTTTGGTAGTTTATAAGTTTTTAGGAATTTGTCTATTTCTTTTATGTTGTCCAATTTATTAGTGTATAGTGTTTCATAACATTCTCTTATAATTGTTTGCATTTCTGTGGTTTTTATTATTTTTCCTCTCTCATTTATGACTATGTGGGTCCTTTCTCTCTCTTTTTTTTTTTTTTTTTGATAAGTCTAACTAGAGGCTTATCAATTTTACTGATTTTTGAAAGAAATAGCTCCTGGGTTCATTGATCTCTTCTATTTTTTTTTAAGATTCTATATCATTTGTTTATGCACTGATATTTATTATTTCCTTCCTTCTGCTAGATTTGGATTTTGTTTGTTATTCATTTTCTAGCTCCTTTAGATGTGAGGGTAGGTTGTTTATTTGAGATTTTTCTTGCTTCTTGCTGTAGGCCTATATTGCTCTATTGCTTCCCTCTTTTCAAAGATGCAGCTTTTGCTGCATCACAAAGCTTTTGGACCATTGTTTTCGTTCTCATTTGTATGCACATACCTTTTCATTTCTTCTTTTGTTCCCTAGTTGGTCCATTTATTGTTTAGTAGCATGGAACTTAACTTCAATGTGTTTGTAGCTTTCCAGATTTTTCTTATGTTTGACTTCGAGTTTCATAGTATTGTGGTGAGAAAAGACACATGGTATGCCTTCAATATTTTTGAATTTGTTGAGCCCTGTTTTGGGACCTAATGTGTGATATATTCTGGAGAAATTCCCATGTGAACTTGAAAATAACGTGTATTCTGCTGTTTTAGGATGGAAAGTTCTGGATGTATGTGTTAAATCCATCTGGTGCAGTGAATCATTCAAAGGCATTGTTTCCTTTTTTTTTTTTTTCTGTTTAAATTCTTTTTTTCACTGATGTGACAGGAGTGTTTAAGTTCCCTACTATTATTGTATTATTACTAATTAGTTCCTTTATGTTCATTATTAACTGTTTTGTGTATTTGTGTTCTCCCATGTTGGGTGCATAAATATTAACAATTGTTATATCTTCTTGTTGGATTCTCCTTTTTATTATTATACATTGCCCTTCTTTATTTCTTGTTAGTCTTTGTTTTAAGGTCTACTCTACGTATTGTTACTCCAGTTTAATTTTGACATCAATTGGCCTGATAATATTTCTCCATCCCTTACTTTCAATCTACAGGTGTCTCTAGGTCTAAAATGAGTCTTTTGTAGGCAGCATATAGATCAGTCTCAATTTTTTATCCATTTACACCACGTGTCTTTTGATTGGAGCTTTTAGTCCATTTATATTCAAAGTAATTATTGATTTATATGTAATCATTGTCATTTTATTATTTATTTGTGGGTTGCTTCTGAAGATTTTCTCTGATCCTTTCTTGTCTTTCTTTCATTGTTGCTGGTTTTTCTCAGTGATATATTTGGACTTTATTTTCTTTATTCTTTGCATATTTATAAGTGGTTTTTAATTTGTGGCTACTATTAGATTTGTCTACAACCTCTTCTGCATATAGGAGTCTGTATTAAATTGATGGTCATTTAAGTTTGAACCCATTGTATTCTCCTCTTCTTCCCACATTTTAGGTATATGTTTTTATATTTTATATCCTTTTATTTTGTTAGTTCCTTGACTGATTTTTTTTTACAGAAATATTCACTTTGTGAAGCTTTTGAGTTTCCTACCTTCATAGTGTCATTGTTGGTTTTTCCTTTCCATTCAAAGTGTCTCCTTTAATATTTCTCACAGGGTTTAGTGGTCAAGAACTCCTTTAGTTTCTGTTTGTCTGGGAAACTTTTTATCTCTCCTTCTATTCTGAATAATAGGCTTGCTGGGTAAAGAATACTTAGCTGCAAGCTTTTCCCATTCAGTACTTTGCATAAGTCATGCCACCTACTTTTGAATTGAAGGTTTCTGCTAAAAAATGTCCTGCTAGCTGTATGGGTTTTCTCATGTAAGTCACTGTCTTCTTCTTCTTCTTCTTCTTTTTTTTTTTTCATTAAAAAAAAATTTAGTCACTGTTTTCTTTTGTCTTACTGCTTTTAATATTTTTTATCACTATATTTTGCCAACTTAGTTACAATATATCTTGGTGTGGACCAACTTTTGTTGATTTTGATAGGAGTTCTTTGTGCCTCTCATATCTGGTTATCTATTTCCTTCTCCAGATTAAGAAAGTTTTCAACTATTATTTCTTCAAATAAATTCTCATTGCCATCTCTCTCTCTTCTTCATCTGCTACTCTTATAATATGATACTATTATGTTATGTTTGTTGGAGTCCCTGAGTTCCCTGTCTATTCTCATTTTCCCTAATTCTTTTTTTTTTTAATCTATTTTGTTTAGCTTGATTACTTTCCAATACTCTGTTTTCTAGGTCGTCACTAATTCATTCCTCTGCATCTTCTAGTCTGCTGCTCATTCCATCAGGTATGTTTCTTATTTCATTTACTGATCCCTTTAAATCTGTTCTTTTTTTTCTTAACTCTCTGTCAAGGGTCTTGCTCATGCCTTCCACTCTCTTCTCCACTCAAATAAGTGTCTTTATAATCATTACTTTAAATTCTCTTTCAAGAATGTAATTACATTTGTTTTATTTAGATCTCCAGCCATGGTCTTTCCTGTTCTTTCATTTGGAATAAATTTCTGTCTTCCTATTTTGTCTAATTCTCTATGCCTGTTTCTGTGTTTTAGGAAGGTCAGCTATATTTCTTGTTCTTGATGGTAATGATCTTATAAAGAAGAGGTCCTGTAGTGTCCTGCTGTGGTGTCTTCTGTTCCCAGGGGCCTGGTACTTCTGGGAGTGTATCCTATATGCATTGCTTGTGTTATGTCTTTTTTCCTGGCCACTTTATCCTTAAGGCTAGTTCTCTGAAGAGGCTCTCTGTCTAGTGGGAAGTGTTTGGTTCCTGGCCTGAATGTGATGCTGTTTAACTAAGTGTGTTCTGGCTTGCTTGTGAAATGAGACTTGTCACCACTACTGCTGAACTGAGGCTCCCCCCAGAGCTCCCATAACAGGAGACGGTGTGAGCAGAGGTATGGTCCCGTCTTCTGAGAAAGGGATCCCACTGCACAGGTTCTGAGGCAAATGTAACTAGGAGATGCTGTTTCCTCAAGTGTAGGGGGTGGGGCTTGGTGTAAGCAACTTAGGTAGTAAGTGTCTGAGTTGTGCTGATTCCTGAAGGTGGCCCTGTGCTTATGCTGAGGGGCAGAAGAGTAAATGGTGGCAGTCAGTTCCTTTGTTCCCTGTGGGGCCTCCTGTGAACACTGTCCCTGGGAGGCACTCTGAGTTGAGCAAATAACCCCTCCCGTGTGTGACCCAGCTGCCCTTCAGATTGCTGTTCCCCTCTGTGGGCTGTTTGTTCTTCCTTCTCTCTGAGAGCAACCCAATATCCTCTGAACTTTCCCATTAGCCAAACATGCTGACCTTGAAAGCTCCAGACTTTAAGCCCTGCTGGTTGCAAGATTCCATGAAATTCATTCCCTCTCACTCTCCAAGCTAATTGCTGTAAGATTTGTTTTCCTGTGTACTCCACTTATGTCCATGTGTCTCTCATGCTTCTCCATAGCTGTGGCTCCTTCTACCACCAGCCATGATTTGTTTCTGTCCCAAACTGCACCTCAGCCCTTTCTACTTTCTTTAATGTGGCCTATTCTCTACCTTTAGTTGTGGAGCTTGTTCTGCCAGTTGTTAGGTCCATTTCTTTGGTATTTAGGATGATATGACAATTATCTAGTTGTATTTGTGGGATGAGGGGAGCCTCGTTGCTCCTTCTCCACCACCATCTTCTCCACCTCTCCTACACAGAAGGGACTTCTGAAAACACAGAGTTAATGATATTATTTTTTAATATTTGCTTCCCAGGATTAATTTTATAATGAATAGCAAAATAAATTTCAAACAAGAGTATTCATGAAGGACCATAACATCAACAGTATACCCTGTGGGACCAAATAGCTAAGGATATGTTGTAATAGAAGTGTGCAAGCTTTCAGAAGACATAATGTATTTCTTGTTGCTATTTTTCATTATAATAAAAGTGTACAGGCCAACATCATATTGTATGTATATTCATAGCATAAACACCTGGCATATCTTGGGGCTCAGTATTAATGTGGAGATGAAGAATGAAGACTCTAATGGAAAGGAAATGTGCATGCTATTATGTATTAGATCAGACAGCTCTCTTCTCTAATTTTCTCAAAAATTCCTAAGATCAGCATTATTTAACATTTAAAGCGAATCCAATTTTTTACTTCAATCTATTGGCAGTTATAGAGCATGAAAAAAATCACCATCCTGATCAATTAGACTAACGCATTGTATTTACAAGTGATTACTTGAGAATATATAAACTTAGTACTTGTCTTATAAAAAAAATAAAATTCTCCATTCAAATATATAGCTGTCAACCTAAAAATGCCTAAATGAATTAATAAATCCAAGACACAGTAAAAAATCATAACTTGGGATTTTGCTTCTGTGCAGTGTCAAGTGTAGTATATTATTAATGCTAACTTGAAGTCACTAGATTTTTTTGATATATTATTGTATCCCTTTGATATTTTATTTATCCTTTATAATAAGAAATTTGCAGAGAACAGTGTAAGTGATAGAAAGGATATATTGATTTGCTGTGATTTACAGCCAAGTAAGCAAGGCTTCCAGTTGTTCTCAACCACAGATATTATAACTACAATGGCTTTGATGAACTATCCTGAAGCGTTGTTAAAAATGAACATCAGTCAAATTATTACAACTTTGGCTGGTTCATTAGCTGACAATGAATTTCTATGGGGAAAATTTTTATGTGTAATTTACCATTAGCTAGCAACAAAAATAAGTTTGTCTAATAGAAAGTCACAACTACTCAAAATAGAGAAAATCCAACTGGAAAAATCTTAGGAATAGAATAGAGCTTAAATGCTTTCTAGGCTAAAACTCAGAAGGATGTTATAATGGACTTAATAATTTGTTTCTTAACACCTATCTCGTGTCATCTGAGGTGGTTTTTTACCAGGAACAAATGGAGCCTCCTTATGCAGTATTATGTACTCTACTTGTAGTAAGCTATTATCCTTAGAAATTAATTTTTTGGAAAATAATTTTTAAATATTTATTTTGAGGTAATTTTAGAATTAAAGTTATAACAGTCCCTTTTATTCTTCACACACTACTTTTACCAATTTTAATTAATGCTATTAGTAAGACAGTTTTACTTTTATACAATGCTTTTGATGACTAGACCATAAGTTATGCAAAGCTCAGTATAGAGAGTTTTGAAAACTCTGGTGACCAGAGGAAACTGAATTAAGAGCAGCGATAGACCAGTTCAGGTACAGATAAACTCATAAGGTGAGCTGCATATGATGTAAGCTGCATTCTAGTTAGGGGTAGAAGAACTGTGTTATAATATGATATTTTAAAGTTTGTCCATTTCACTTCCAAGTTACATAAAAACTACATAAGGTGCAAACATTTTTCTTAGTAAATTACAGTCTTTTTAATCAATACAATTTTTTGTATAGAATGTAAGATTATTAACTAAATTAAGGATGTAAAATTCACATCATTTAATTCCAATTTGCTGAAAGTGAAAGAAGCTTCATTAGGATTATTTGTTGATAAAATATATACCTTCTTGAATGTGACAATAGCATTAGCCAAATCATGACAATGGAAATGATGTTGAAGAAATAAAGACCAAAAGAAGTGCTTCTAGTTTTAGTAGGAAGTATTATGATGCTCGTAGGAAAGTATTACTATATATTGAATATTGTTGTGGCCATAAGTGATGTAGTCTGTAATTTGCAAAGATGTACTAGGAAGCAATCATAAAACTGTAAGCACCATTTACATATAAATGATTAAATATGAATTCAAAACAAAAAAAAATCTTGAACAATATTCAGGTACCTTACAGAACTATCAGGCTTGCAACCAATTAGAAATTTGCAAGTAAATAGACAAAGTCCTTTATCAAAGAAATTTGAGATGTACTGCCCTAAGTTTCTGGGAGAAAATGGGGCAGAAAGGATCTTTCAGAAATCCACCTGGGACAAACTAGGAAAGCTGAATGGGAAGTCAGGATAAGTGGTACCAGCAGTTGTAAATGTAAGTAGAGTCAGGAAGCCCTAAGAGGAGTTTAGGTAAAGTGGGGAGCACTTCTGCTGGAGAGAATATTTTGATACATAGCTCACTGGGAGGTAATTAATATAAAGCTTAATTTAAGACTTAAGTACTATATGCCTTCAAAATTGACTGTATCTGTATAATTGCATTTCAGACAATGAAATATGGATACTCAAAAGTTTCTAGAATAAGAGTTATTGGTAGGGGAAGAGAGAAGAAACAAGTGGTGTTATGAGAGTCCATAAGGCACTGATTTTATTTTATAGTGGCTATTTGGTTTCTCTTTTTCCTCTTCTTCTTCTTCTTCTTCTTCTTCTTCTTCTTCTTCTTCTTCTTCTTCTTCGGTCTTCTATTATGTTAAGTGAATGTATTGTCTTAGAATTTAATTTCTCTATTGGTATTTTATCTATGCTGCTGCATTATTTGCCATTTCTCGACAGGTTAAATTATATATTTTTAAATTTTCAAAGTGTATTTAGAGTTAATATTTTACATTGCACATAAAATATAAAAATCTCCTATCAGTATAATTTATTAGCTGCGTATGTTTTATTCTATAGTTATTTTATACACATACACTATAGATACCAAAATACAATCTTATAGCTATTTCATTAAAAAGTCATAGTATTTTAAACAAATATAGAAGGGTAAAGAAGGGGGATCCCTGGGTGGCACAGCGGCTTAGCGCCTGCCTTTGGCCCAGGGCTCGATCCTGGAGACCCGGGATCGAATCCCACATCGGGCTCCCAGGTGCATGGAGCCTGCTTCTTCCTCTGCCTGTGTCTCTGCCTCTCTCTCTCTCTCTCTCTCTCTCTCTCTCCTCTGTGTGTGAGTATCATAAAAAAAAAAAAAAAAGAAGAAGAAGAAGGGTAAAGAAGGTAGTTTTAAAAACACATTAATCTACATATTTATTATTTTCGCTGCTTTTTATTTCTTTCTGAAGATCTGATTTTTCCATTTGGTAACATTTCCTTCAAAATGAAAAATTTTCTTTAGTATTTCTTTTCATATATGTCTGTTGGCATTGTGCTTTTAGTTTTTATTTGAAAAATGTCTGTATTGCACCTTTATTTAAAAAATATATTTTTTCATTTAATGTAAAATTCTGGGTTAACCTTTTTTTTTTCTTTTCAGCACTTAAAATAATGTTACCCACTTAATCTAGCCTCTGCTGTTTCTTTCTTTTAAGATTTATTTACTTTAAAAAAAAAAGATTTATTTACTTTATTGGAGAGTGAAAGAGAGGGAGAGAAAGAGTATGAGCAGGGAAGAGAAGAAGAAGCAGGCACCCCACCGAGAGGGACCCCAAGGTGGACTCAATCCCGGGACCCGGGAATCATGACCTGAGCCAAAGGCAGGTGCTTAACTGGCTGAGCCACTCAGGGACACCTAGCCTCCACTGTTTCTGATGATGTTAACCTAATCCAGGTTTTTTTATTTTACCTATATTTTACTGGTTACTTTCAACATTTTTCTCTATATATTTGGATTTCATAAAGTGTGTTAAGGTGGGCTTTTTATTTAAGTGCTTGGATTTCTTGAATCTGTAAATGTATGCCTTTCAACTTTTTTGAAGTTTTGACCTTTATTTTTTCATTATTTTTTTTCTGCCAAAATTTTTCTTTTTCCTCTTTCCTTCTGAGATTCCAGTTACAGTTATAATTATGCTTGATATTGTCCATAATAAATATGTTATTTTAAAACAAATATATTACTAGCTTTTGGTTACAACGGATATTTTTGTGAAATAAAAACAATATTTTTAGTCTTAAAATGTTAGAATGTTATTATTTGAAGGAATCTAATCAACCACCTGATCCTGTTCCTATATTTTGCAAAGCAAAATAAAATGGAATATGGAAAAATTAAATTACTGAAGTATACATTGAAAATTTATACCTTAGATTAACCTAAAGCTCAAAATCTGCAAAATTTTAGATCCATGATAAGTCCAATACAGTATACTATTACTGGTAAATATGTAAAATATTACCTTATATAATATAATTAAAATACATTATGGATTTATAAAAAAATAATGTCACACAGCTATTGAAACCCAATTATATTCTTGTCCTTTGATGATTAATTAATTTATTTTGATAAAATAATTTATTAATTTTTTGCTATACTTTTGGTTTTACATTAAGAAAATATTGGTTAATCCAAACCCCAAACGTTTATACTTACGTTTTCTCCAACAGTTTCATAGCTCTTAGCTCTTAAATTTAGATTTAGAACTCATTTTGAATTAATTTATTATGTGTTATGAAAAATCCTACTTTTATTTTTTTTTAATGTGGATACCCAGTTGTCCTAGCACCATTTGTTAAAAGAATATTTTATTCTCATTGAACTGTGTTACCATCTTTGCTAAAAATCCATTGAACATAAATGTATGGATTTATATCTAAACTCTCAGTTTTATTACATCTATCAATATTACTGTCTTCATGTCAGTACCACTGTCTTGATTACTATAACTTTGTATTAAGCTTTTCATCTGGGAAGTGCAAGCCTTCCAACTTAGTTCTCATTTTTCAAGAGTGGTTTTGGTTATTTTAGGCTTCTTGGGTTTCCATATAAACTTTAGGATAATCTTGCCAATTTCTGCAAAAATACATTTAGATATGGATTATGTAGAATCTATCAATGGACTTGATGAGTCCATCTTAGAAATGCCAAGACTCTAATTCATGAACATGGGATAGATTTCCATTTATTTAGATCTTTAATTTCTTTAAACAATGTTTTGTAGTTTTCAGTATATATCATACTTTTTTGTTAAGTTATTCATAAACGTTTTATTCTTTTCAATGGTATTAGAAATGGAATCTTCTTGATTTTATTTTTAGATTATTTATTGCTAGTGTATGGAAATACAAATTAATGTTTGTGTTTTAATATTTGTCATGGAACATTGGTGAATTCATGTATTATTTCTGATAACTTTTTATCTGGTTAGAATTTTCTATACACAAAATCATTTTACCTACAAATTAGAGATGGTTTTACTTCTTCCTTTCCAATATGAATCCTTTAGATATCTTTTTCTTGTCTAATTGCCCTATCTAGAACCTCCACGAAGATTTTAAGTAAAATTGGCAAGAAGGGATATTTTTGTCCAATTTCTAATCTTAGTAAAGCATTCAGTTTTTCACCATTAAATGTAAATGTTAGCTACAGTTTTTCTGTGTATGATTCAACGTGTTGAGGAAGTTCATATCTAACCCTAATTTGTAAGTTTTTTTTATTATCAAAGGATATTAGATTTTGTTAAAAATCTGTTGAGATGATCATGTGGCTTTTATCTTTTTTTTTCTGTTGATACATTGTATTAAATTGGTTGTTACATGTTAAGCCAATTTTGAATCCCTGAGATAAACCCAATTGATTATAATGTTTAATCCTTTTTATATGCTGCTGGATTTTGTTTGCTAGTGTTTTGTTGAGGGCTTTTATGTTTATATTCATAATGGATTTGAGTTTATAGTTTGACTTTGTGATATCCTTATATGATTTGAGTACAAGGGTAGCACGTGTAATTTACAATGAGTTTGTATGTGCTTTACTTTTTTGAAGAGTTTGTGAAAATTTGGTGTCAATTCTTTACTATTTGGTAAAATTTGCTTGAGAAGCAATTAGGGCCTTGGAGCTTTTCTTTGTGGGATGTTTTTAATTATTTAATCTTGTTACTTATTACAAAACAGATTTTCTCTTTCTTTTGACTTTTATTGGTAATTTATATCCTTCTAGGAAATGCCCAATTCTAGTAGGTTATCTAATTTTTTGGCATATAATTGCTCATAATATTCCTTTATATTATTTTTTATTTTAGTAACTTGGAAGTAATGTCACCTTTTTTATTCCTGATATTAATAACTTCAGTTGTATCTCTGTTTTCTTGGTCAGTACAACTAAAGTTTTGTAATTTTTGCAGATGTTTAAAAAGCTGATTTTTTATTTTCTTTGTTGTTTTTTCAATCTCCATTTCACTGATTTCTGCTATAGTCTTCATTATTTTCCTTTGAAGCACCACTTTTACTGTAACCCAAAGTTTTATTATGTTGAGTTTCCCTTTTCATTCATGTCAAAATATTTTCTAACATCCTTTGCTATTTCTTTTTTAACCCATTTGCTTACTTATCAGTATATTTCTAATTTCTGCATATTTGTTACTTTGCAAAATTATTCCTGACATTGATTTCTAATTTTATCCATTGTGGTTAGAAAACATACTTTATCTAACTTAAATCCTTTAAAATCTGTTGACATTTGTTTTATGGGCTAAAAGATGGTCACTACTGGAGACTCTTCTATGAGCACTTGAGGAAAATGTCTGTCCTGCTATTATTGAGCAGAGTGTTTGTGCAAATGTTTGTCAGATCTATTTTGGACAATGCACCTGGTAAGAATTTGCATCTGCTGTTGTTCAATGGAGTGCTCATTAAGTGTCTATTAGGTCTAACTGGTGTATACTGTCAATATTCTTTTCTTTTCTGTCCATTATCAAAAAGGGTATTAAAGCATGCAGCCATTATTGTTTAACAATGTTTTCTCCCAGTTATGTCAGTTTTTGCTTCATTTTTTGGGATTCTGTTGTCAGACATATATGTTTATAATTCTTATATCTTCTTGATAATTGGTTCTTTTATCATTACAAGATATCCCTCTTTGTCTCTAACAACTTTATCTTAAACTTTTTGTCTGATTTTAATAGAGCCTAATTGTCCTTTGTATACTGTTTACATGGCTTGTCTTTTATCATCCATTTACTTACTCTGCTTTAGCCTTCATTTTCTGCTTCCACAGAGATTCAAAGTCAGCCCAAGGTTAGAATTAAAAGCCTTCTCAGATCTTTCCTGAGCATGTGCACATCCCTGTGTATCTTTGTTATCTCCTAGATACCCAGCTTTCTGTTAGTAATTGCCAAAGTTCTCTAGGAACATCACATTTTCTAATTTATTATTATTATTATTATTATTTATTGTTATTATTATTTATTATTACTTCGGTCAGCTTTTGTTAGCCATAACTAGCAATGCCAGCTACGATACAGGAACTTTAAGACCATTGCTGCTGATTATATCTGACAAATGCTATGAGAACAGGCTATTTGTTCAGAGCAAAGCGCTGTTAGGTCAGACAAGAGGCGACATGAGAGTGGAGCTTTTCAGTGAGCAAAGATGTCAAATAATGACAGTTCTTGGGGAATGGACTTGTGTGGACCTCCAAATTGCTTATCCCTGGCAGTGTCTGCTAGGCTGCTCAGCTCACATAACCTTATTTTTTAAGACTCTTTTCATGCATAGTCAAGTTAGGGAGGCAGGAATAAGAGTAGGGTAATTCAAACAAAGCTTGCTCTTTTTACTGAGATTTGTCTGTATCTCTTGAATAAATACTATTCAGATGGTTACAAGTGTTTAATTTTCAGTGTTCTAAAAAGTTGATGTGGACAGCTTTTATGAATCTTGCTTTTATGAAAGAGTGGATTTTTGAGGTCCTTACTAGGCAATTCTGATAGTACCCCCTCCTAAATGTCTTTTTAATGTAAATTTAATGTGTAATTTATTCTCACTTTTTATTAAGTATCTACTATGTTAGAGATAATATTTTAATTAACAGAGTTAAAAGCAAGCTGAGACACATAAATTCATGATAGTTAACAATTACTGGGTGGCAAAGGAGTATCTGGTAAAATGCCAAGTGCATTATGAATGCTCTCATTGCATTTACACAATCACTTTTTAAGGCAGTTTTTATTATCTCCCTTATCTGGATGAGTAGAGTCAAATTTAATGATATTAGATTACCTTTCCAAGCTATTACAGTTGGTTTGGGGCAAGGGCACTGCTTGATATTCAGATTAATATGTTTTAACGCTAAAATATTATACATTAGGAATAATTTCTAATGCATATATTCTATAATTAATAAATTTAAATATACTCCATATTTAATTTCATAAGCTGCTCTGATAAAAGTTAAAAAAAAAACTTTACTAAGGGACATTCTAGACCAGGTTTGAAATCTTCAAGCTTAATACCCCAAAATTTTTGAATTTGTTTACATTTAATTGAACAGACATAAAGTAGTATTATAACTTAAAGTTGACTATTTTTATAACCATTACACAAGAAGTATTAAATTATTTTCCCACTGACCCATTCAAAACATGAGTTAAAAGTGTGACTTAGAGGAAAAAAATGTGACTAAGGGGCACCTGGGTAGCTCAATCTGCCTTTGGCTCAGGTCACGATGCTGAGGTCCTGGGATCGAGTCCCACATCAGGCTACCTGCACAGAGCCTGGTTCACCCTCTGCCTGTGTCTCTGCCTCTCTCTCTCTGTGTCTCTCATGAATAAATAAATACAATATTTTTAAAAATGTGATATAAAATCTTTTCCTTCGTCAATAGGGAAAAATCAAATTTATTTTCTGCAGTTTTCACTAGGGATTAAGGCAATATGCCCTTCATAATCTTAGCTTTACACATCTCAACAGGGAAAACTAGAGATGTCCATTCTGAATTTCAATTTTCTTAGAATTTTCCATTTGGTAATGTGATTTTAGATATGTTCTTTTATGTCTTTAAATTTTTTCTGTTATATTTTTAAATTTTTCTGTAATTTTGTGTTTCATATTTTTCTGTAATACTTGTTTTTAAATTAAATTTTATTTTATTTGCATTTGGTTAATTAACATATAGTGTATTATGAGTTTCTGAGGTAGAATTCGGTATTCCATCTGTTGTATATAACATCCAGTGCTCATTACATCATGTGCCCTTCTTAATGCCCATCACCCAATTACCCTACCTCCCTAAACCCCTCCCCTCCAGCGACCCTCAGTTTGTTTCCTATGGTTAAGAGTCTCTTATGGTTTGTCTCCCTCTCTGATTTAGCCTTGTTTTATTTTTCCACTCTTCCCCTATTACCCTCTGTTTTGTTTCTTAAATCCCACATATTAGTGAGATCATATGACAATTGTCTTTCTCTGGTTGACTTGTTTTACTTAGCATAATACTATCTAGTTCCATCCATGCCATTGCAAATGGCAAGATTTCATTTTTGTTAATGGCAGAGTAGTATTCAATGGTATATATAGACCACATCTTCTTTATCCATTCATTTGTCTATGGACATCTGGTCTCTTTCCATAGTTTGGCTATTTGGACATTGCTACTATAAACACTGGGGTGCTGGTGTCCCCTTGGATCACCACATATGTTTCTTTGGGGTAAATACCTAGTAGTGCAATTGCTGGGTCATAGAGTAGCTCTATTTTTAACTTTTTGAGGAACCTCCACAGTTTTCCAGAGTGGCTGCACCAGCTTTCCTTCTCACCAGCAGTGTAAGAGGGTTCCCTTTTCTCTGCATCCTTGCCAACATTTGTCATTTCCTGACTTGTTCATTCTAGCCATTCTGACTGGCATGAGGTGGTTTTGATTTGTGTTTCCATGATGCCAGGTGATGTTTAGCATTTTTTCATGTATCTGTTGGCTACTGTAAGTCTTCTTTGGAGAAATATCTGTTCATGTCTTCTGCCCATTTCTTGTTTGGATTATTTGTTTTTGGGTGTTGAGTTTGAGAAGTTCTTTATAGATTTTGGATACTAGCCTTTTATCTGATAAAACATTAGCAAATATCTTCTCCCATGTGTTGGTTGTCTTTTGGTTTTGTCAACTGTTTCCTTTGCTGTGCAAAAGCTTTTTATTTTGATGAAGACCCAATAGTTCACTTTTGCCTTTGTTTCCCTTGCCTTTGGAGACAGGTCCTAGATGAGAATATAAGCAGCAACTTCTTTGACCTAAGCTGCCCCAATTTCTGGCTAGATATATTCTTTTAAATTTGATTTCTAGATTTTCAACATACAAAATAGACAATTTTAGTATCCCTAAATCTGATTTTTAAAATTTAATTAAAATCAAAGAACACTTCAGGCCAGATGATTTCACTAGCAAATTATTTCAAACTTTTAAGAAAAAAATGTGATGTTAGTCTTACAAAACTCAGAGATTATAGTATAAAGGGACACATCTCAATCCTGATTAGGAGACTAACACATTTCCAAGCCAATATGAACTATACAAGAAAAGAAAATTATTGTCCAATATATCTCATGGATACATATGTGACAACTCTAAAAAGTTATAAATGTAACTTATGCAAATATATTTAAAAATGCAAAATACATTTAAATTTGATTACCTAGGGTCTATCCTAACTCTTCAAATTTGGTGTAACATTTAAAAAAAAAGAAAATATGTATTTTACTTCTTCACATAAGAAATTAAGAAAAACTATAGAATTTTTTTAAAGAATGGCAGTTTTGATAAAAATGAGTTAGTTTTGACAAAATTCAGTGCCTGCTTATGGTAACAGTCATTACGTTCTCAGAAAAAAAAAAAAAAAAAAAACAACAGAAATTGCTTCTCTATCCAAGTAATAAATACCTATGGGAAACATGCTATTAAGTGGAGAGATAACTGAATTTTTCTCCCCTCCAGCACAGGAATGACATATGCATATCCACCCTAATGAGCTTTGTAAGGGGCATCTTACCCACGAGTTGGTTTTGTAGACTTCTGTGGCCAGATATGACTATTATGACCTGTTTTAACTTGTATAATATGAGAAAATATGCAAGAATAAAATGCTTTAGCTAAACCACTAAGTATTTGATGAATGTGAAACCATAGGAATGCTTGTGTAGGCTAAGTCCTTATATCTGGAGGTACCCATCCAATTGCCATACACCATATGTTTCACCATCATAGTGAACTGGAGAATGAAGTCTGGTGTGCCAGTCATGATTTCCAATTGGCCAGCCCAATGTTGACTCCCTTCATGAACCACTCGACTATCAGAGCAGAATATACCTGGAGTAGTCAAGGCAGAGAAACAGCCTCCCCAATTCAGAAATTCATATGCACCTCTTCAATCTTTTTAGATTGTTTAGCCATTTCACTTGTTAAGGAAATTTACAAATGCTTAGTTATGCTTTGATTTCCTATATTCCTTCTGCTTTCTACATCTCAGGACATTTAATTTTGATCCACAAAATTAAATAAAAACTAAATATTGGAAATTAAAACAAGCAAAACACATATAATCAACATAGTACTGGAGTTCCTATAAGTGGCATACACAAAGTTAAGGAAAAATAACGAATTACATTTTCATTATTCTCAAATGACATGATTCTGTACATAAATCAATAAGCTAGTAGGGTTATCAAATTTAACAGGTGGCTGAATACAAGTTGAGTATACAAGTATCAATAATATTTCTATAAAATAATAGCAAGCAACTGGAAAATACATTCTTTTGAAAAAACTATTTCTTGTACAATCAGAATAATTAAAATACCTATAAATTAAGCTACCAAAATGTGTGCAACTCCAAAGTGAAGGGAGCTTAACAGATTTGAAGTCTCAACACTATTAAACTATGCATTTTTCTCAACTGATTTATAGTTTCTACACAATCACAAACAAAATTCCAGTGGATTTTTTGGGGTCAGTTGACCAGCTGATTCTGAAGCTTATATGGAACTGTAAGACAGTCTTGAGAAAGATGATCCAAGTTGGAGAGAGAGGAATTTCAGATAGGTTAGACATATAGACCAATGGTGGTAAATCATGTGTCCAGAAAAATCTCACAAATGTTGATTTTTTAAGTCTGATTACAAGTAAAGTACAAGGAGGGGTTCCATAAGGAAGGGTTATTTTCAGTGTCATGCTGAATCAATTTTATATCTAGTTGGAAAAATAAATTATATCTATTACCTGACAGCTTGTTAAGAATCACATATGAAATTTAGATGTGAATATAATAGATAAAGCAATCAATAGCTTATGAGGAAATATAGGAGAGAATTTTCACAAAGCAGGACACAAAAAGACTAACCATCAAAGATATGATTGATAGGGACTGGGTGGCTCAGCAGTTGGGCGGCTCTCTTCCGCTCTGGACATGATCCTGGAGTTCTGGGATCGAGTCCCACATTGGGCTCTTTGCATGGAGCTTGTTTCTCCCTCTGCCTGTGTCTCTGCCTCTCTCTCTGTGTCTCCCATGAGTGAATAAATAAAAATCATTTTTTTAAAGATATGATTGATAACATCCATATACTTCTCTTCCTTCCTCTGCACTAATTCATTCACTAAAATGATATCTAGCCCCTTTAAATTCCTTTCATTAAATCCTCTAAATCAATAGAAGTTTCTTTGGAGCAGTTGACTTTTCAAACATTTTTAAGCCTCAATCCACGTTAGGAATTACATTTTACATCATTATCAGTTTATATATTAATATAATTAGGAAAAGATCATGAACAATGTTTATCCTAAGCACATCAATCTTATTCTAGTATATAAATATATGCTACCTATTGCCAGTAAGATGTTTTGGTGATCTTATCTTGGATAGTACAACAAGAAAGATATTTGTCAGGAGTTTGCTAAAATATTTTCAATATTATTTTATTTTACTGAGTGTTCTATCGCTTACCTTAGTTGAAAATGAACTCACAGTTGGGAAGAGGGGGAAATATATATTTTTTGTCACTTCCAAAGCATAAGTCTCTATTTTTTTTTAACAATGTTTATCTTTCTAATAATTTTGGACACATTCTATTTTATCTACTCCCACTAGTCTCCTCACATTCATTAAAGACAATGGATGTGATTTACTGTCTTATTCACAGTTAAATATGTTTCATCATTCCCATGTGTTCAGAATCTATGTAGATAACATAGTCAATGCCTTATTTCACAGCTCCCAGCATCTATTGCAATGGTTCTCCCTCATTTTAGTTGCTTGAAACACTCAACTCCTGAATCTTTTTTTGTACTTTCACTTATATACTTGAAAATAACTTAAAGAAGAAAAAATATAGAATGGTACAACAAATACTTATATATCTTTCATCCAAATTCTCCAATTTTTAATATTTTACCAAGTTAAAAAGAAATTTAAAATTTGGGGTCCTCTAATCTATCTGAGGAAACTATTATTGTGAGTTAGAATATGGGTTTTTATGAATTTATAAGCATAAAAATAGGATCAGATATAAACATGAATTTTATAACAGCATCTATAGGTAAAGAATGCAAATTAGCAACAAATATTAACATATGAATATTAAATGTAAACAAAAGTTTAGGTTTCTTTTGGATAAGAAGAAATAAAACGAACAAGTAACAGTTCTAATCCAGTTATGATTCCATTGTTAGATTTACATAATTTACAAAATAAAACTCCTATTTCTTGGTAAGTCATGGATCAGCAGTTGAGAATACAGAACCACTGTGAGGGAAATCTTGAGGTGTTTAGGTAAGACAAACTTTGTAATTACTTTAGTAAATAAAACCCAGATGAAATGGAGGAAAAGACATTAGAGCAAATACCTCAGAAATCGCATTAAAGCTTATAAAAGACTGAAGAATTTCATGGGAATACATATTTATTTGTCTTTAAAAGCATTTATTAATCTAAGAATCAAGGTGTCATACTTTTACTAGATGAAACAATGCTAACTTTGGGGACTGGGAAACAAATATATTCAAATTGCTTAAAATTTACTGTAGCGCAAGAGTTATTATTGCTGATTCAGTTTGCTAAATACTATCCAAAAATCAATGCAAGTGGGAAAACAAATTGAACTTGTACTAAGATTTGAGGGATTCCAATACTGTTTCTCTTAATCTGTAGCCCCTTAGGCATCACATAAAATGAAACACATAATCAGCTTTCAGTATGTATTTGCCTTCATTAATCATAAACTGTAGGCAAATTCTGAGCTTGCAAGTTTAGATTCTTTATTGTTGCTTCATGCTAATCATTATTGTCGTTTATTGCCCTCTGGGTTTAACATTTTCAGCAACTATAGAGTACAGATGGTAGAAAGCCCTTGCAGAAATGTAATCAGCAAGTGTGAACACGCTGTATTCAAAACACGTTAAAAAAAATATTGAAATACTCCTTCCCCTAAATGATAAAATGCTATAATATAAATATATATAGCAAAGCAGTCAAAATTTTGTTTTATTATTGGAATCCATATATGTATGCATTATGAAATTAAATATTAATGCCCGTGTTTATGTCAGACAAAAAGATACATAATAATCTGTATATTAGAACCAATTACAACATTAATGAAATATGGTTACCTCCTCCATAAAAATGGCTAATAATAAAAACATTTAGAAAATTTGTTTAAAAACAATGACAGCATTTTAAACATTACTTCGATATTAGCACCTTATAAAACTGTTAGTCTACAAAACCATTTTAATCTCAAAAAATTGCCACAACCATAGTCAGACCTTTAGTTCCATGCAAACGCCACCCAAACAAGAATACCAATATGTTTTAAAGTATTTAAAACATCTAAAAAATATTTAAAAAGTAAAATATTTTTAACATACATAAAGTTTACAAGCTCCTTCATGTTTTGTAGAAAGAAAATGATGCATAACCTCGAAAACAAACCCTGGGTTAGGTTCCTACTAACATAAAGGGATATTATTCATAGAATTATCAATACAGAGAACAAACTGATGGTTGCTGGGAGTATGTGGTGGGGGAGGGGGGTGTTGAGCAAAGTAGATGAAGAGGAAAGGGAGACACAGGCCTCCAGGTATGGAATGAGTAAGTCACAGGAACAACAAGCAGAGCATATGGGGAACAGTCACTGATATTGTAACAGCGATGGGACGGGACACACGGTAGCTCGACTTGGGGCAAACACAGCATAGGGTATACGCTTGTCAAATCACTGAGTCGTACACCTGAAACTAACTGTAACAGTGTGTGGCAACTATACTAAAAAAAGTAAAGCTAAAAAAAAAAATTCTTTTTTTTTATATTTTATTTATTTATCCATGAGAGACACAGAGAGAGAGAGAGAGGCAGAGACACAGGCAGAGAGAGAAGCAGGCTCCATCCAGAGAGCTTGATGGGGGACTGGATCCCAGGGCCCCAGGGTCACACTCCGAGCCAAAGGCAGACACTCAACTACTGAGCCACCCAGGGATCCCAAAAAAAGAAAAAATAAATACATTTTTAAAAGGATACAGATTTAGAGGAAGGCATGCCTGAATTACGATCAAGCTTTTTCAGGACTAGTTCAAAAATGAAAGGAGCCATCAATCCATTTTCAACCACTTTTGTTTTCTTTTTAAATAAAAGGCTATGGGATTCAGGGAGAAGAAATCAATATCTTCCTGTGACCAACCAGCTCGGGGATCCCTGGTGGTATATTTGAAATACTGGTGCTTCATGGCGTTGCAGTCATAGTTTTAAAAAGTTTGATTTTTAGCAACAACAAAATACTTTAAATTGAAAATAGCTGCATTTCTGTTGTTTCCTACTGTTTCTCAGAGTGGAATACCAGCATCTCAATTAACCATTCTGCTAGCGAAATATCAGGATTCTTATTTCCTTCTCCATTCTACTAAATCAGAATATCTGAGACTATAAATTTCTTTGGCTTTCAGCCTCACAGCTATGCACTTTTGCATTAGTTATCATCTCATAAGTCCAGAAATTTAGCCATTTCCCCAACTTTTCCATAGCATTATCACAAACTGTAGATGTTACCTCAGCATTTTCCAGAGTGGCCCCACGTACAGATTGGCAAATTCTTCTTCCTTTTACTGTATGTACCGTGTTATTGATTGAGTGACGTTGAATCTACAGCCAACGGCGCTGTAACTCATGCCTGAACAAAGCTTATCTACATCACATATTTGCTCCATAAGGTACATCACATCCTTTTGTGCCTAGAAACTCTAGACAGCACATCAGCACGATGCTTAGGGGCATATTAAATTGCAAAATCACCAGCAAAAAACCTCCATGAAAAAGACAAAAAAAAAAAAACAAGGAACCCTAAATAAACCTTTAAAAAGACACTTATTTGTAGGATGGGAGCTGAAAACAAGAAAGCATAACAGGTATCTTGTTCAACATCAGTTGAGAACTTGTGTCTTGAGCAACTAATGATTTCTGCCCCTTTGTATTTGTCTGTAAATGACTACAAAAGTACGCAGAGCATTGATTTGGGGTTTCAGCTGTATTTATTTTTATTATTAGCAGGAAAGTGACATAATTATGTGAAGAACAGTTAACTGTTGTGTCTCACAAGGAAACAATGAGAGCATGTATTCCTTACTCTCAGCTTATGAATTGGCTCTGGGCCAATATTGGAGTGCCTGCGTGGCTCAGTCAGTTGAGGAAAAATGCTGTCAAACGTTTTTTTTTTCTTTTCTATTACTGGAAGACCTACTTTTTCTTCTACTACCTGGAGATATGCCTTATTTACTCATAAATGAAGATAAATGCAATTAATGATTCTAGGAAATTCTTACACGTGGAGGCCAAGATCCAGTGACTACTGACTCCTAAGTCTTTTCTGTTAAAGGACTTGAGCATTACATGGAGAAATGGTAGCAGAAGCCTGGTCTACACCGGCGTGAGTGTGTAAACTCAATGATCAGGAAGGCATATTGCTAGTTTCGGGTACTACATAAAAAAATGGAATAATAGGAGGACCAAAAACTAAATGGCTGCAAATTTCTATTAGCAGATGCTCCTGAATGCTATCATAAAGGGAAGCTGAGATAAACCTCTTCTGAGACACTGCTTTTAAAGTGGCTGTACTATTAATACAAGACCTTAGACCCATTTATTGATGACCAAAGAGAGAGCCTGATTAATAGTTATTGACGTTAATGATGACAGATGTGCTCCATGACATCAGGGATGGAAACTCCTCACTATGGGCTCCTCATGTAACTGTGCCAACCAGCTGGCCCAGGTTCTGTGCAGAGAGTGTATGATATGTGGGTCCAGAGCACGCAGAGGAGAGTGAATTCAGAAGAAAAATAAAACAGAGCAATTCATAACGAGCTCATGGAAAGAAACTCAGAGACCAACAGTATTATTTAGGTTTTGGCAAAATCATGCATCATAGACTTCCCTGACCTGTCTCCCAGTGCTACTCCCTGTGGATGTTTCCTAGAATCGCCTCCCTAGCGTGACTTGCATGAAACCTGCTCAGACTTTGCTTTAGGAAAGACTCGAAGTAAGAAGCAGAAGCAGACTAAGACTCACAGAGATCCATAATTTACTCGTTTTAAGCTTTGATTGGCTTTACATATGCATTTCCATTCTAGATGTTACCCAAAGTAAAAAAAAAAAAAAAATGTAGCTAACAACAAAAGTATCATCATTCTTTTTTTCTTTTTTTTTTTTTTTTCAGCATATTAGCCTCAGTTCTGCAGCCCATCATAGTCCTGAATGTGAAGCCGTGAGCCATGAATAGGGGAGAAAACTAGCGTAAAACCTAGTTTATTTTGCTGTTTTTCCCACCTGGATAGAGAATGAGTCCACATGAGTTTGAAGCTGAATTGTGAACATCGGATACTTGGGGAATTATGGAAAAGTAAACAGGAATGTAATAGAGTTTACTAAGATCAAAGTGAATCAGGCCCCCAGTAGTGTGGGTTCTTTGGAGAGAGCTGGAGCTGCTACCTGAAGATAATGCCCCATGTGTGTGTCTCGGGGGAGAAATAGTGAATTCTAAGCATCGGTCGAACCTAGTAATTATGGCCACGTTATCACAGCATCAATCAGAAAATAAATAATAAAGTTGCAGCCAACTTTTCTTTCCTCTACCCTACCATCTATGGATATTTCCTAGTTAAGGCTGCCAGCTTGAAATATCTGACAAGCCTGGGAAGCGTAAAGCTCAGAAGAGAGCAAAAGTTTCTTTTAAACGGCTCTTAAATATCTAGCCACTTTATTCCTTATGAATAAGCTAAAAATGAAGAGTACTGATTAAATTACAGTAGCATTACATCTTTGGTTGATTTTTTAAAACTCCTTTTAGTAAAACGAAAAGATATTTTGAGATAATGCATTTCTATTACGTGAGAATGATAGAATTCCTCCAGCTCTTCCTAAGTTAGACACCCAGGGAGTGATTTTAAAATGTAGAGAGAATAAAACAAGCATAAATGCACGTAGGAAAAAAAAAACAATATTGAATCTACTGTATGTCAATAGGTACGTTGCGTTTAAAGTTAATTAGTGAGCACATTATTAGTCTTTGCGTTTTATCATGTTAGCTTTGTGAAGCAGCCTTGGAAATTTTGACCTATGTTCTGATTCTTGTTTTTTTTTTTTTTTTTCTACCCTGCTTATTCAAGCTATTTTGGACTGCACACAGTGCAAAATGTTTGCTAACTCAAAGCAAACTGGAGTGCTGATTTTATAAGGGCAACTGGATGTACAAATCATCTGTTTCTCGAATTGGTATTCCTATCACACTCAGCCAGAACTGCTGTTTACAGACTTAATAAACTTGGTTTTGAGTATACAGGTAAATTATACACTGAAGATAAAGATTAAGTATGTTTCTTCTCAGCTAAATTAACAGAATAAGAGAACTACAATTAAAAGTACCCGCTGATTATAAATATATGGCCCAGAGAAACTGGCTTTCGCTGATTCTGCTTTTAATAATTTTAGAAATGACGGCTTGAAAGTGAGAAAATTATTTTATATTCATAGTTTTGGTCCTTGAACTTCTCCTGCAATCTGAAGTTTCAAAAAATGTGTTGACTCTTACCACTTTAAAGTTCTTATGTTTTATATATGTCTGCATTTTGTAGGCTCCAAAACAGAAGTGGAATCATTAGAAGGTTTGTTCTAACTACGTTTCTAGCCTGAAGGAAAGCAGCAATCACCAGCAATCTAATAATAAAGCTAGTCTTTAAGGGGTTAGGTTTCTAAGAAATTTTTGCAGACCTAAGATGTTTAGAGAGTTTTACTAAGTTTTGGATACTTCTAAAATTCTCACCACATTGAGATTTTTTTCATAACTGTCATTATCTTATAGTTACCTTTTGATCCTATGGAAAAGGACATCTGTGGACTTAGAACAAAATTTCCTAAACTGTGTTCCACAGCAATTTATATTTATAAATTATTCTCACACACATACACACATGTGAATGAGTGCTATAGTGCTATAATTTTGTGACTGGCTGGATTTAGATTTTTCTAACTATCAGTTTTACTCAGAATGTGTGTGTGTATATACACACACACATATCTCTCATATACAGTATATATGATTAGTTATTCTTCCATTGGATGATGCATGTATAATATTTTCAAAATTTATTTGAATATAAAACCTCTTATCCAATCAAAAAACAAAACAAAACAAAAACACTTTTCAAGAACATTTCTTAAAACTAGTATTTATCAGGGCATATTTGGGGAAATATTCTTTTAAGTCAAAGGGGTTCACAAGGCAGAGATGATGGATTACTTTTCTTGATCATGTAAATCAAGGATGGATTACTTTTCATGATCATGTATTGATCATGTAAATCCCGCTGTAGAAGAGAAAGTAATATCTGTTTATTTCGGAGTAATATAATGTGTTTTAATGTGTATAATCTAGGAAAACAGCTTTCTAATGCTTGGGCTCAATGCCACTAAATTTTCAATAAAATGGCCAACCTTCCGTCTACCTCTGGACACTTCTTAATTTTCCGCTTGTATTTATTTATTTAATTCCACAGCAATATCATGAGGGAGGAGATAATGCTATTGCCCCCAAATTAAAGAATAGGGATCTGAAGGACAACGAAAATATCATAATTGAAATCATAGAGTTATCACATTGAGCAACTGGATTCGATTCAAGCTGTTTGACCCCACCCACAAACACACTAAAAACCCATTTCGTCTACCACTATTTTATACTGCTATTTGACATTTATCATATAATATTTGATAGTTCAGGAGGAAAATTAATACAAACACTGATGTTAAGAATAATATTGTACACAATCTCACCCTCGAGACTGAATTACTTAAGGAAAGAAACTAATCAGAAGGACAGTTTGATTATAAATTTAACAGAAAAGCTAGGGTGTCAACTCATTAAAAGTGACAACTCATGTTTGTTGCTTGAATACTACTTATGAAAATAGGTGTTCTTTTTAAAAGAAATGTATGGTCTTTGGGAAAACACATTAATAGGATGCACACTATTATTTATAAAAGGTTTTCTTCAAAATATCAGCTCACATCAAAGTTTTCCATGGTAAACAGACAAGCAAAACTGATGATACCACCTATTCATACTTGTCTAATGCTTTCACGCATGCAGATTATATCTTTCTTAATATATACTAAGCTATTTTAGGGCATAGTTATTTCTCCTTATGCTTATTTTGTCAATAGTCAACCAATATGTTTAATGAAATAGCAAGAATATACGTGTTAATAAACATTTCCGTCATTCACTAGCGTTCGTAATCGTGGCCAGCAGCAGAAGTTGTTATAAAAACAAACACTTGACATGTGGCACATGGAAATGGTTCAGTAGATGTTAATGTCTGAAAACAATTTTTATCCTATAGCAACTTTTGTTAAGATTTTTTTAGATTTCAATTCAATTAGCCAACATATAGTACGTCATTAGTTTCAGATGTAGTGGTCAATAATTTACCAGTTGCGTATAACACCCAGTGTCCACCATGAACCTATAGTAACTTACAAAATTATGTTTATCCTTGGGATAACGAAAGATTGTTTCAGGTACAAAGTATCATAAAACAATGAGATTTTCAGGAAAAAAAATACTCTAAATTTTAAGCAGGGGATAAATAAAGGAACTACATGAAATAAATGAAAAATAATTAAATTCTAAAGAAAACTTGATCAAAAATTAGAGATTTTAGTAAAAAAGAACTAATAAAAATTAAAGAAAAAATGAAAATTTGCCACAATCTGACAGATCTTAACACATTTGCTAATAGTTTATAACTCTCTGATTACTAGGTTGACAGAATTATACCTCCACTACTTTCACATCATATATTTATTATTTACCTCCTTCAGGTTTCTAGTTTGTCCTGTGAATTATTAAAATTTACCTAGATGAACTCCAATTTTCTCCAATTTCAGAATTCAGACAAGATATGAAATAAATTAGTTGCCATTGAATTAAAAATATATTGTCCAAGTGTCCTTGCATATGCTTTGTTTTCTATGACAAAGTCTTCAAATAATTCAAGAACTGAAAATCAATTTATATGACTTATTTTTTTAATTTATATGACTTCTAATTTAAGTATTATCTCTTTTATCTTGCTGAGTTAGATCACCACTATGTGATTTTATATACAAGGTAAGAATTCTAATACTATATGGTTTTGTATCAACCATAGTTAGTGAAAAATCAGTTACCTTCGCCTCCTATCCTTAGGAATAATGGCAATAAGAAGGATAGACCATTCTATCATCCCAACTGCAGCAAATAAAAATAGTATTGGCTTTCCTATACTAATTGACATTATGTCAAGATAATTTTTATTATCCATTAAACTTTGTTAATAATCTAGCGTGTTATACTACTCCTGAAAGGCGACTAAATTAGAGTCTTCATGTGGCGCAATAGTTTTCATTTGGTTAATTATAAACTTGTTGAAGGAATTTAGAAGCAAGAATAAATATATAACCTTGATTTCCACTTGGGCAGAACAAGTTGCCAGCAGTTACGGTGGTGCTGAAAATTCTTCAGATGTTTTTAATGAGAGCTATTAATTCTCTAGCCTCTAATGACATTAATTGCTCACTACAGAACACAAAGGATATGCCTGCCTCTGAGAAAGAAGGTTCAAACGCTGATGTTAGAGATCATATTTCTCTCTGTAACTTCAACAACAACAACTAGAACTATTGTGATACATGGATCTTTGGAAACAACTGGGGATGTTGAAAAGGAAATTAGCAAGTTGCTTGGTCTACCCTTAGATAATAGGAAAAGTATTCATTCCATATCTCTTATTAAACTTGTTTACATTAAGTGGTTCTTAATCTGTGAACACACACATAGTAACAAATGTCTTTTATGACTTATATTTGAGGAAAATACAAGAGACTGAAGTGTTATCAAGGCTTCTAAACTGTACCTATTTGCATTGTTAGATTAATATCCAAAAATGTCCAGTGACGACATTTTAGACAGAACTTTTCAATTCTTTATCCTTCTTCAGACAGTTAAGTATATATTTATTTCTCCTCAGTGTACTCGCTACCTAATAATTTCCTTTGCATGAGAAGATATGGATATCTTAAGGAGTTAATATAAACTTCTCAAGAAGATATGTACACATAAGAAAATAAGTTAACGTTTATTGAGCTTTAAGTAGTGCCACACATAATGAGGTAAAGTTTCATTTCATTGATAAAATACTACTTTTAGGAAGCTATTGTTTTTATATTTTAATAAAAGAGTGTTTTGTATTTTGTCCTATAGTGAGTAAATGGGAGAGATGAGATTTGAATGTCAGTCTTTGATAGGAGAAACCTTGCCTTTTCCTCTACAGCATTCTCCTTTCCTTTCCCCATTGTATACTAATTAGGAAATTCATAAATTAAGAACTCATTAGTGTGTCACATATGCTGATTCATAAAATATATATATTCTGTGCCTATTATGGGCCCAGCCCTGTTCTAGAAGGCAAGAGAAAAATATACAAGAGAATTCTGATATATGGAGTCACATTTGAATGTGGTCAAGAATAACTTTTGGTCAGGAACAACTCTGTGGAGGGCTGACATCATACTATGGCCTCCTTTACAAATGGGAAATATAAAAAGAGTGTGTTTCAGGCATGGAACAGAAAATGAAAGGCCCCGAAGGTGGAACTAGTTTAGTTCACAGGCTAATGGGAGAGGAGCCTGATTGATTACAGAATGAGAGGCAGTTGGATTTGTGGTTAGAGATATGGAAGGAGAGTCAGCAGAGGCAAACAGTGTAGGGTCCTACAGGTCATAATATGCAGATTGGAATTTTGCAGGTGAAAAGCAGTTTTGAATAGTGAAATCTATAGTTTTATTTATTACTTTGGTTAGTATGTGCAGAAGCACGTCTAGAATGGAATGGATCCCAGCCAGGAGAATGTCCCCCTATAATCCAACTGAGAAATGGTGTGTCTTGCCAAAGGAAGTTGGCAGTGGGATGAATCAAAAATGTCTTCTAGGTTTTTGACCTGGGTAACTTAGTAAATAGTCATGCCATTTATTAATTTGGAAAGACTATAGGAGAAAAAGTTGACTATAGGAGGAAAGTGACCATATGTATTATTTTCAATTCCTGATAACCTCAAGAAATAAAATTTCACAGAAATTTATTACAAGTTTAAATTATATTTGGAACTGTAATTCTGAATCAAATTTTCAGATGCATTTTCACAAAGGTTATTTTTTCTCTCTTTAGTGTTGTATATTAGTGCAACATAGAGACTAATATAGCTAATAGCGTATCCATTTTATACTTCAGCCGTAGAGCTCCATAGACTATCATCTCTAGTCACTGCAGTAAGAAGTAGTCATACAGTCCTATTAAGATTTTCATAAATATTGATAAATGGTTTTTGAGCTTCTCAATTAAATTTTTCTTTTCTCTGACATTTTTGAAATTTCAAAAACTTTGTATATTTACAATTATTTATTTTTTTTCAGCTGAAAAAATAACTTTTTAAAAGACTAGATCCTTTTTAAAAGGTTTTCATTTATCATCTGGCAAAACTAATCAAGTAAGAACTCCTTAAGTCTAAGACACTTAAAAGCCTCTAAACAGAAGTAGAGCAAAGGAAAGTGGAAAGAGGAGCTTGTAGATGCCACCACTTTACAGATATGACCTTCCAGTCTCCAAAATTATGATTTACACTTTAGAGCATGGCTAAACACTTCATAAATATAGACCTGCCCTGAGAAAAATATATTTGGTTCAGAAAGATAGTTTCTATGCACAGATAAAAATGGTGAGTTATAATATTTTGTTGATTTGTGTGATATGATATATGCATTATATGGTTATTTAGTTGTATATTATAGAGCTTTTTAAAATTTATATACTCATATGCCAAATATACGTTTTGAACTAAAAGAAATCTTTTGAGAAAGCAAATTTGACTACAGGATAAAAATCTGCAGCTACATAATAGGAATAGTGATTATTATATACGACAAATAAATTTTCATTAAGAGGCAGAAATTCTTGTTCCTGATGGAGTCAGCATTTTTTTCTCTGACTAATTAGACATACGCTATACTTATGATAAGAAATTGTCATCTCATTAATTGTGGGTAGATCTAGTGTTCTCTTATTGTAGTCATTTCAAATTATCCTAATTTTATCCTGGGACTATTTTATCAGTACCAACTAAGAAAAAATAGATATTAGGCTAGAGAATGTGTATGTTAAAAATCTAAGTACTTATTAAAATATCTTTTAATCTATCTTCTGTAGAATTTGAAATTTTACAAGGAAAATAGCAATCAAATGTGTGTCAGTACTCTTTCCTCTGGATCTTGTTCACTCTGCAAATGACACTTCTATCACTCTGCTTATACCTAAGATTTTTGAAAACGTAATCAGCTAGTCTTTGATTTTCTCATCTCATTCTCCTTAACACTCAGTCAAGACTTGTCTTTTGCTTCCACTATTTCATTTAAACTGCTCTTGCCAAAGGCATTGATGAGCTTACTTTTGTTTATCAGATTTTTTTTTCATTTAAGTCATCATCAGCACTTGTCACTGTAAGTCACTCCCTCTTTAAAGCACTTACTATCCTTGGTTTGCAGGATATTATACTCCCCTGGTTTCTGTAATATGTCACAAAATTATTCATCCCTCCATCTGATTTGCAGGTTTATCCTTATTTGTCAGATTTCCTAAGGCATGAATCCTTGCCTTTCTTTCTTTTTCTTTTTTTTCCCCAGCTATATACTCTCTTAGAGGAAATTTTTCCATCTTCATGCCTTTGAATTACTTCCATAAGATGACCACACCCAAATTTGTGTCTACAACCTGTACTTCTTTGAACTCCTAACTCCTAACTTTGAACTCCAATGTGGTCGAATCTGTATGTAGTAGAGGTCACAATCCTGGCATAGCCAAAATTAAGCCTGTGATCTCTACCTTGAGAAAACCTGCTTTTTCTGCCACGGTCTCATCTCCATTGAGGGCACTTTATCCTTCCATTTGTTCAAGTAATAAACAATGTCATACTAGGTTTCCTTCTTTCTTTAACAACATAAAAATATAGTTAGGTTAAGAAGGAAAAAGCAATTTACTTTGCTGTATTAAAAAATTTAAATATTGACATATATTGTGTTAATTGAAAGTATGCATACTGATGAGTAACATGGAGAATCACTATTAAAGCTATGATTTTATTTCTCAATACTCAATAAATACTTACTCTTAAGGGCACCCGAGTGGCTCAGTGGTTGGGCGTCTGCCTTCGACTCAAGGCGTGATCCCGGGGTCCTGGGATCGAGTCCCACATAGGGTTCCACACAGGGAGCCTGCTGCTCCCTCTGCCTGTGTCTCTATCTCTCTCTGTGTCTCTCATGAATAAATAAATAAAATCTTCAAAAGAAAAACACAACTTACTCTTGAAAGGCTGATTGAATGGAAATATGTTGGTGGGAATGGCAAAAGATATAGCAATTTTCATCAAGCAAATAATATTCATTTTTTTTTCTTTAAATGAAGTGATGGTTCATTTGCAAAATATATCAGTAGCCAGGCAAACAGGTTATCTTGTAAATATTTAAATTAACTTTTAATTTAAAAAGTGGATTCCAACTCATATACTCTTGATGGAAGACAAATGTCAAAAATACTATCAATCAAATTAATAAGATATTTTCTAATAAAATCATAGATATGTAATACGTATTATAACTGACTTCATTGATGATTGTTAAATTATAGAAAATGTGAAAAAAATCTATAGACACTCTGTTTTTCCAAGCTTATTATTGTCATTTTTCCTTCAAACTTTTGTGGTATTCAAAGGTAGTTTGTACTCTTTCCTTGCATGGACCAGTTTTGAAATTATTAAAAATGTTATGATTATTATTTAATATTTAATCCTTAAGATGCTTATAGAAGTATATGCTTGGTATTTCACATTTAAACATTAGTATGGTTTGCTTTGACTGCTTATAAATGACATTTTTAGTTGCTAAGACTAAAGAATCACATACAATTTTGATTATACTAAAAGATCGCATCAAATATATTTATTTGAAATATTTGGTGAATCAATGACAAACAAGGTAATTCAAGTGCCACTTTCAGCAATGTCATGACTTGAAATACTCAGTGTGTACTTGATAATTTTTGGAAGGTTATTGCACAGAAGAAACAAATCCAGCAAAGTATTTCTTTTTGCAGGTCAATGAATATAATGATATGTGCTGGCGACATGTATAATTCTTGGTGACAATACAATTACTTTAGGATAAAATATATTTGAATTCTAATGAAGAAATAATTATTTTTGACTCATTGCTGACCAATATTACTAGTTATTAACTGTACCAATTTTGATCAATTACACTATCTTCATATATCTATAAATGTAACCATTCATCAGTCCCTTATACTATTTTATTCATTTTAAGTAAGTTGTAGATATCAATAACTTTACTCCAAAACATGTTAAAATTAGAATCAAGGGATGCCTGGGTGACTCGGTGGTTGAGCATGTGCCTTTAGCTCAGGGCGTGATCCTGGGATCCTAGGATCAAGTCCCACATCAGGTTCCTGCAGGGAACCTGCTTCTCCCTCTGCCTACATCTCTGCCTCTCTCTCTCTCTGTGTCTCTTGTAAATAAATAAATAAAATCTTTAAAATAAAATAAAATTAGAATTCAATATCATTTATATATTTTTTATGAGATAAATTTTATATATAGTGAAAGACACCAATTTTAATGGGCTTTGACAAATCTATATATATGCATATACTATGCAAATGCATATAACGTAAAACCATAAAAAAAAAGAGAATGTTACGTCACCTAAGAAAGGTCTATTATGCACATCTTCTGTTGATCATTGGCCCACCCATTAGAGTTGTGTTTTCCACCAATAGTTAGTTTAATCTGTTCTAGACTTCCCTTAAATAAAATCATAAAAGATCTATTTTTGTATAATGTTTCTTTCATCCAAAATTTCAATAAGAAATTAATCTATATTTTACTTAAGTCAGTATCAATAACCCATTCCTTTTGAAATCCATGTTTTCCATATCCCATTATCAATAACTCTTTCCTTTTAATTGCTGAGAAATATTCCATTCCATTTTATGAAAATATATATGTGTAAGATTATACAAAGGGGAGCAGAGCTACTTTAGAAAAGTCATAATCAAACTGCTAAATATCACTCTAAACAGCAGTTGTGGAAAAAAGACACGTTGCCTCCAGGAAGCTGAAAATAAGACTGACAGGTTAAGTTTTCGACTGAAACTATAAAAGCTAGAAGACAATGAGGTGACACCTTTAAAGTGTTGATCTACATTTTAATTAAGAAAAAAGAATGAAAAGATACTAATCTAAATTTTATTTGTATTGAAAGTATCCTATGGATAGTAAGGCAAAATTTTCAGAAAAATAAAATGTCTAGAGACTTTATTACCAGAAGATAGGTGAAGACACACTACTGTAGTTCTTCAAGGTGAGATAGAACAAAATAACTCAAGAAGGAAGCATAGATATTTGGAAAAGAATAAAAATCATGGGAAAATTATCATGTGGGTAATATGCAAAAAATTATTAACTATTTAAAAAACAATAATAAAGTATCCTGAAAGTTTATGACAAATATAAAATTAAAATATATGAAGAAAATAGAAGAGACAGTTTATAGTAATTCAGTCAGTTTTGAAAAGTACGTACATTGTATGGAAATCGTTAATGTTTACTCTGATAAATCACGGCTACTTATTGTTACCTTCAGAATTTACTAGTGATCATCAACCTGAAATTTTTTTGTGACTTTATATTTGTGGAGCAGTTTTAGGTTTACAACAAAATTGGAACAATGTTCAGAGATTTCTTATATAGCCCTTCCACCATCTGTGCATAACACCCCCTATTATCAATACCCACCTACTAAAATGGTACTTTTTTTCCCCTTTTCTACTAGGGAAGAACAAGCATTGGCACAGTATAATCACATCAAGTCAATGGTTCACCCTAGTACTTAGTTGGTGTTGTGCATTTTATGGATTTGGATGAAGGTATAATGACGGTGACATATGCATCATAATATCACACAGGGTATTTTTACTGCCTTAAGAATCCTCTGTGCTCTTCTATTCATCTCTCCCCTCACTCTCACCTCAGGCAACCACCAATCTTTTTATTGTCTTCCTCGTTTTTCTGTTTCCAGAATAACATATACTTGGAATAATTTGGCTTCTGTCATTTAGCAAGAAGTATTCAAGTTTCCTCCATGTCTTTTCATGGCTTGAAAGTTCTTTTTTTATTTTAACACTGCATAATATTCCATGGTTTGGATGTACTGAAGTTTATTTATCCGTTCATCTACTGAAGGACATCTTGGTTGCTTCGGGATTTTGGTAATTATGAAAAAACAGTTATAAACACTCATGTCTAAGTTTGTTTGATCTGCTATACCAAAATACCACAGAGTAGTTGACTTGTTAATAGCAAAAATTTAGTGTTCATGGTTCTGGATTCTAGAAGTCTGAGATAAGGAGGAGACATGGTCAGGTGAGGACCATGGTTATGTACTTTATTCTTCAAAGGGCAGAAGGGGTCAGGCGTGGGATGTTTTTTTTATAATAATGCTAATACCATTGATGAGGGAGCGCTTCACCCTCATGACCTAATCACTTTCCAGAGGCCCCACTTATTAACGCCATTGCCTTTAGAGGATTGGATTTCAACATACGAATTTTGGTGGGACACAAACATTCAGACCATAACACTCCACGTGAGGGTTGGATGGTACATTAGTTTTCAGTTCCTTTGAGTAAGTACTCAGGAGCTTGATTGCGGGTTCATATGGTACAGTATGTTTTATAAGAAACTGCCAAACTGTCTTCCAAAATAAATGTCCAGTTTTCCATCCCCGCCAGCAACAAATGAGAGTTGGTCATTCATTGTTGGTCCACATCCTCCCTAGCCATCATTTTGTTGTGTTATGGGTTTTGGCCGTTCTAATACGTTTCTAGTTGTATTTCATTATTTTAATTTGTGTTTTCCTCGTGACCTATGATGTGGAACATCTTTTCATATGCTTACTCTCCATCTGCATATATTCTTCAGCAAGTTGTCTTTTTAAGGTCTTTGATCCATTTTTTTATTGAATTGTTTTCTTATTGTTGAGTTTTGTTGGTTTATTTGTTACAAGTGTTTTATTTAAATACCAATTAGTTGTGTCATGTAGTATAATATTAGTTTCAGGAGTAGAATTTAGTGATTCATCACTTACATATGATGCCAGTGTAACTGTTGAGTCTTAAGAGGATTGTTTTGTCTTGTTTTATATAATATAGATAACAGTTATTTACCCACTGTGTCTTTTGCAAATATTTCTCCCAGTTTATGGCTTATCTTTCAGTTCTCTTAACATTTTCATTCACAGAACTGAAAATTTTTAATTTTATGAAGTCAAGCTTATCAGTTATTTATTTCATGGATCATATCTTTGGTGTTGTATCTAAAAAGGCATCACCACACACAAGTCATCTAGGTTTTCTCCAAAGTTATCTTGTAGGATACTTTTGTATTTTACATTTAGAGCTATGATGCATTTTGAGTTATTTTTTGTGAAGGGTATGAAGTCTTTTTAGATTCAGATTTTTCATGGGGACATCATTTCAGGACCATTTTTTTGCTCTTTGCTCCATTGTGTTGCCTTTGCTTTTTTCAAACATACTTGTAAGTGTCCTGTTTCTGGGCTCTTATTCTGCTCCATTGATCTTTTTGTCTATTCTTTCACCACACTGTCTTGATTACTGTAGTTTTAGAGTGAATCTTGAAGTTGGTAGAGTTAGTCCTCCAACTTTCTTCTTCTTTTTTAATATTTGGCTACTCTGCATTTTTCACCTCTCCATATAAAATAAATTGCTGAGATTGACATTGATTCTATAGATCAATTTATGACGACATCTTGACAATATGAGTCTTCCTATCCATGTACGTGGGATATCTCTCCATTTATTTAGCCTTTGATATTATTTATCAGAGTTTCATTTTCTTCACACAGATCTTATACATATTTATTAGGTTTATACTTAAATATTTTATTTTTAGGGGGTGCTAATGTAAATGGTATTGTGTTTTTATTTAAGTCCACTTGTTTATTGTTGGGACATAAGAAAGCAACTAACTTGTGTGTATTAACCTATATCCTACAATCTTGCTATAATCACTTGCTGGTTTAAGGTATTGGTTTCAGGAGTCTTTTAGGTTATTCTTTCAGATTTTCTGCATAGTTGATACAGCATCTGCAAAAAAAGACAGTTTTATGTCTTCATTTTTATTCTGTATCCTGACATGATGCACAGGGAAGGACTTCTAGCTCCATGTTCACAAGCAGTGGGGAGATAAGACATCCTTGCTTTCTACCTGATTATAGTGGGAAAGCTTTGAGTTTCTCACTTTTTTTTTTTTTAGGTTTCTCACTAATAAGTATGAATGAGTTTCTCACTTCTAAGTATAATGTTTGTTGTAGGGTTTTTGTAGTTTTTAACCTATATTCTGGAGAAAACTCTTCCTTATTCCTAGTTTACTGAGAATTTTTATCATAAATAGATGTTAGATTTTGTCAAATGCTTTTTCTGCATCTATCAATTTGATTATGCCATTTTTCTTTTATGGTCTGCTAATGTGATGAACTACTTTAATTGATTTTCACATGTTGAATCAACCTTGCATCCTTGGGTAAATCCCACTTGGTCGTGATGTATAATTTTTTATTTACTTTTTTTGGATTCAGTTTACTATTACTTTGTTAGAGTTTCTCCATGGCAAATGTGTTTATGAAGGTTATTGGTCTGTAAGTTTTGTTAAAATGTCTTTGTCAAGCTTTGGCATTTGGGTAATATATTGGTCTCATAGAGTGAGTTAGAAAGTATCCCCTGTTTCTAACTTTCTAAAAAAGTTGTAGGGTATTTGTCTGGTTTCTTCCTTAAATGTTTGGTAGAAATCACCAGTGAACCCACCTGGATCCGGCAATTTCTGTTTTGGAAGTTCATTGTTTATTGTTTAAAATTCTTTGTAGATATAGTTTTCTTCAGATTGTCTATTTCTTCTTGTTTGAGTTTAGGAAAATCATTCTTTCAAGGAATTTATCCACTTCATCTAAATTATCAAATTTGTAGGCTAGAATTGTTTAGAGTATTCTTTTATTATCCTTTTGATATACTTAGGTCTTGTAATGATGTCCCCTCTTTCATTCTTATATTAGTAATATATATCTTCTCTTTTTTTAGTTAGCCTGCATATTGATTTATTAGTTTTATTGATCTTTTCAAAGAAGTACTTTTATTTTCATTGATTTCCTGTTTTAACTTCACTGATTTCTGCTCTAATTCTTATTATTTCTTTTATCCTAGCTACTTTGCATTTAATTTGCCCTTTTTTCTAGTTTCCCAAGGTACAATGCTGATTTTAAATATTTATCTTTTCTAATACATGCATTCAATGCTATAAGCATCTTTCTAAGCACTACTTTCACTTCATCTCACAAATTTTGATAAATTGAGATTTCATTTTCATTTAGTTCAAATATTTTAAATGTATCTGGAAACTCCTTTGACCCCTATGTTATTTTGAAGTATGTTGTTTAATCCCCATGTATTTTAGTATTATCCAGTTGTCTTTTTGTTATTTATTTCTAGCTTAATACTACTATATTCTAAGAGTATATATTGTATGATTTCTATACTTCAAAATGTTAAATTGTATTTTATGGCCTAAATTATGATCTATCTTTGTGAGTATTACATGTGAGCTTGAGAAAAATGTGTATTCTACTGTTGTTGGATGAAATATTTTGTAAATGTCAATTATATCCAGTTGATTGATGGTATTGCTGTGTTTCACTGTTTCCTTACTGATTTTTGGCCTGCTTAAGCTGTCTATATTCTGAGAGAATGGTGCTGAAGTCTTCTGTTTTGATACTGGATTCATTTATTTTTTCTTATAGTTCTATCATTTTTTGCCTTATGTAGCTTGATACTCTGTTGTTGGGTACATACACATTAAGAGTTATTATATCTTCTTGGAAAATTGATCCTTTTAAAATAATGTAATGCTCTTATTTATTCCTGATAATTTTCTTTACTTTAAAATGTGCTCTGTTTGAAGTTAGTATAGCTACTCCTGTTTTTTTTTTTTTGATTAGTGTTAACAAGATATATTTTCTTCCATTTATTTGCTTTTAATCTATATGTATTTTTATATTGATAGTGTGTTTCTTGTAGACAAAATATACCTAGCCAATATTTTTTTTATTCACTCTGGCAATCTCAGTGGTGCATTTAGGCCATTGACATTGATGAATTAATCGCTACTATATCCCTTACTGTTTTCTATTTATTACCCTTGTTCTTTGTTCCTTTTTTGTCTTCCAGTAATTATCTGCCTTTTTAAAATTTTAATTGAACATTTTATATAATTCCATTTTCTCTCTTAGTACATCTGTTGTACTCCTTAAAATTGCTGACCTTGATTTTGTAATATACCTTTTCAAAATGCAAGTCCCCTTTCAAATAACACTGTATCACTTCACAGGTACTGTGAGTAACTTATAAGAAAATAATTCTTATTTCTACTTTCCATCCCTGTGTCATTGCTGTCTTTCATTCATTTCATTACATATAAGCACACACAGGCCTATATATGTATGTGTTGTGTATGTGTGTGTGTGTGTATACACACACACACACACACACACACACACACATATACGATATCCCTAAGCATAATAATCTAATACATGGTTGCTATTATTATGTTGAACAAATTGTTATCTGTTTAATTAAAAAATATGAAAAATAAAAGTTTTTTATTTTACTTTTACTTAATTACTTCTTTGCTGTTCGTCCTTTATGTAGATTTGCATTTTTTTTATCTGTATTATTTTCCTTCTCTCTAAAGAAATTTTTAAAATATTTTTGCAACAAATTCTTTCTAATTTTGGTTGTTGAAGAAGTCTTTATTCTCCTTTACTTTTGGGAGATAATTTGCAGGGGACAGAATTCTAGGTCGGTGATATCTTTCAACATTTTACTGCATTTTCTCCTTGCTTATACTATTTCTAAAAAGTCAGATGTAATTGTTATCTTTAGTCCTCAACTTTTCTTTTCTAAATTTGGTATTTATCCTGTGTGCTGTTTTCTGGGATTCCTGGATCTGTGGCTTGGTGTCTAACAAAAAACTGGGGGAAATTCTCAGTCCCTATTTTGTTAGCTACTTCTTTTGTTCCTGCTTTTCTTTTTTATTCATCTGGTATTCCCATTAGGCATATGTTTCACCTTTTGTAGTTGTCCCATACACCCTCGATGTTTTGTTTGGGATTTTCCCCTGTTTTTGTTTTCTTTGATTTTTGCCTTTTGAGAATACTACTGAAATATGCTTTACCTCAGAGATTCACTCTTCAGTGATGTCCAGCCCACAAGTAAGTCTAAAAAGCATTTTTCATTTTGGTTTCATTTTTATTCTTCCTTAGGATTTCAGTCTTCTGCTTTCCTTGCCCATCAGTTCTGCGTGCTGTGTAGTTTATTCACAGAGCACTTAGCATATTAACCATAATTGTGTTAAGTCCCCAGTTGGATAATTCCACCATCTATGGCATGTGTGGTTCTGATGCTTGTCTTCTTGTATTTTTGCCTATTGGTATGCCTTGTAATTTTTCTTGACACTTGGACATCACGTACTGAGTAAACAAAGTTGCTGTAACGTTAGTAATGTGGTGGTGAGGTATGGAGAGTGGGAAAGTGTTCTATAGCCCAGTGATTAAATCAGATATCAAGTCTTTTAGTAAGTCTTTTCTAATTTACTTTAGGTCTGATTTATGTTGATGTTTCCCTTTTACTTTGTTGCTCTAATTTTTTCCATGCTTTTTTAAAAAAAATTGTATGAATGTATTTATTTGACAATGTGAGCAGGGGGAGGGACAGAGCGAGAGAATCTCCAGCTGACTCCACACTCAGCACAGAGGCCAATGCAGGGCTTGATCTGACCACCCTGAGACCATGACCTGAGCTGCAATCAAGAGTCAGATGCTTAACCGACTGAGCCACCCACGTGCCCCTTATTTTTCCATGCTCACACAAGTTGCTGTTCAATTTACTTTTCCTATCTGCTGATATAGAAGTTCCTCCATACTTTCTGTTTCATTGATGGTTGCCATCATTTCCCTGCCTTACAGATGAATTTCACCCTAATCATATTTGTAAATGAAGTAGCAGCAATTTTCTCTACAAACTGTTCTCCACACCACAGTGCTTGTTTTTCTTCCTCTTATTTTCCTGTATGACAAGATCTGCTCTATTGTGTTGGTATCCAATTGGCACAAAGCTCCCACTTACACCTCCTTACCCTCTTGATTCCAGGACCTGCTTGCTTCAGGTGAAAGAGTCATTTGAAAGAAGGATTTTCATCTCTCCAGCAGATATATTGCATGGTAGGTTTTTGAACTTTTGATTTTATTTTTCTCAGTCTTAAATTTTCCAGTTTAGTGTGTTTCCCATGGTATGTGCAAGGAGGGAATGAGGGGTTTAAATTGTAGAGGAGGCTTCACTGTATCACTTCTTGTTAGATAAAGAGAAATGGAGGTAGAAAGAACATTTGGAATCAGTAAGACCTAATAATTTGTAGCTCTTTGATCACTGCATATTAGCATTGATCTAAAAGGTATCTGACTTTCTTGATTTAGGTATCTTTAAGTAGGGATGATATGTTCTCAAATAGTGATGATAGGCTAGTTTTAAAAATCAAGTGTGTTGCACTCTGTAAAAGTACATTTTAAATTGAAAAGTGACATCGTAAAAATGTTAGATATTATCTTTAAAGATGTGATACTATTTTGCATGTCAGTTTCAGATTTTTCTTAGTTTTTTGAAGTCAACATTTTTATGAAATTACTTATATGGCTTGCTATGTTCTTTTCTTGGAGTATATTTCATAAGCCTTTTTTTATTTGTGACACTTGGAATATTTATTATCAATGGATTACCTTGCATTTACTTACACTAAACTTGTATTTTGCCTTTTAACTATGCTTGTTCGTAAGTTATTTTCTTCTCTATGATCTTGGAAAGTTTAGAGTTCCTTGGTAATAGGACAATCTCATCCTGAATATTTTATTATTTGATTTTTTTACTTTAAAGATCTGAACTGGTATAAGTATGGTGAAAGTAAATTTACATGCTAACCCCGCTACTAACAGTAGGAGTGAGAGTGTGGCCAGGTGAACTTATCAGTATGACAGGCATATGCTGCGACTACGAAATTGGCCCCAGGAACTGCACCTTTGATGCAGCCAGTCTCTGACCTACTACCCTACAGATATATGCACTGTTTGTCAGTTTCTTAATACTTTGTGAAACAGAACCAGAGTTCGAGAGTATATTAAAAAATTGAAAACAATATAAAATTTTCAGCTACTCATTTTAAATGAGCTATTTATGTGCTCTTTCATTTTCTAGATTATATTTATTTTCTAATCATATACTCTGTTTAAATTTATGAGTTTGGATTTGATTAAAATCCAGGCTACATTCCTTAGGCTCTATATGTAGTATTGATGTTGTTTTGTCTATTAAAAAAATTTTATCAAAATATATCTTCTTTCTAATACAGGTGAGATTTTTAATGGGTTATGTTTCCAAATGTTAAGAATTATATTTCTGAAATAGTTCTTTATGATTTTCATAATGATTTAATGATTTTCTTTTTTAAGAAAATGTTAGTATTTGCAACAGATATTGAAGTCTAAAATTTGATGTAAATGCTTAGAAAAATTTTTTAGGAAGTATTTCTCAATCATTATAACAGATTATTTTCTCCTTCATATTTGCTTACTATATTCTTAGGAAAAACTTTCACATTGTATTTATTTTATTTTTATTTTTTTAAAGATTTTATGTATTCATAAGAGACACACACACAGAGGCAGAGACACAGGCAGAGGGAGAAGCAGGCTCCCTACGGGGAGCCCGATGCAGTACTGGATCCCAGGACCCTGGGGTCACCACCTGAGCCACTGAGCCACCCAGGCGTCCCTCATGTTGTATTTTATATTATAATCAATAGTTTTAAAACTCACTTCCAAAATTTCCTTTATCCTTTTTTGTCTATGGATTTGATCAATTGAGCCTAACAGCAGACAGTGGGGAAACAATGGAGCTATAGCTACTTAATGAGGTGCTTTTCCTATTGTAGCAGATACGAATGATTTAGTGGAAAATTACATCTTCGTATTGCTAGAAGTTAACTTGTGCATGGTATGGCCAAATTCCTAAAATAAATGTGTTCATGTTCTTGGAATGCCAAGGTGAAAGGGATTCTAAGAAATATCCTGAAAATCTGACTCTTTTCTCTCAGGTGATTTGCTGGCCAAACAAGCTGTTCTTCTCAAAGGTAATATCCTACAGGCTTACATCACACAGACACTGCTCTGTTGTAACTGCCCGATGGTAGCTTACAAAAAGTGGTGCCACCTTCCAGGTGAAAAGCTCCTCTTTGTAAAAAGCACACACACACACAAAAAAAAAACAACATCTTGACATTATGGTTTTAGGCAAAGAAACCCTCACTGTCACCACTTCACTCAACAATATTTTCTGTCAGAATACATCATAGGGAACAAATTGAGGGATTTTTGGGGGGGAGGGGGACGGAGGAACAAATTTAAATCATGCAACTTGTTGCTTTGTGGACATATCCAACTGGTACAAATCCATCTTTTTTCCAAATAATCTATTTTTAGGACATCTGATTTTTCCATATGGCTTGAAGCACATTTATCTTAGATTTTGTGTTACTCAAAGGGCGATTTTCTGTGCCAAAACTTTTGGAAGTACAATTTTAATGAAAGATAAAGGTGATTTTGAAGTATCACTGAAGAAATGCTATAGAAAGAATAACCTTCCAAAGTATGTCTCTCACAACCCTCCTCTACCAACAATTTTCTCTTCTCTTGGAGAGCATGGTAAATCTTTGTTACGTTGAATTTTATGTACAAACTGTCTAATATTCAAATTATTTATTACTTTCATAATTTGTTTTCATTTTTCAAATGGTAATACTCTTTTCCCTATCTATGGAAATTATTTACATACCTTGAGTTGAAATTAAGAATGTAAGTTTTTTTAAAACTAAAATTTGTAGAAATCCTAACAGTTTTTTACTTAGAAACATATTTAGAATATTGTGTGGGGTAGATATATGTGGATCTTTTAGTCATGTCCCATGAACATATTCTTTATAGGAAATTTTATGATCCTTAAGATAGATATACATGGTTGTCAGATTTTATATAAAATCTTTTAATTTCTAAATGTTGGGAAAACATTTATTTAAAAATTGGGCATCCAAACATATCAATCTGGGGTTCAGATATAACATGAATGTCATGTGCTGTTCTCTAATTAAAGATATTTTCAATATGTGATGATGGTGTTTTACAGTTTTATATCTAGTTCTATTAAAGGTGCTACTTCTATTAAATCTGCTACAATGAGGAATTTCCTATACCTCTAAGTTTCTTTATATGTGGGTTTCTTGCTATTCATCTTATGATACTGCATAATTTATTTGATTTTCTACTTTTGGGAAATTTCCACTTTTTCATTGTGATAAATAATGCTGTAATAAGCATTCTTGTACATATATTAATTTGCACCTTTTGGACTATTTCTTTAGGCTCAATCTTAAATATGGAATTAATGGGTCAAAAAGAATATGTATTTTAGCCATCTTACTATATACTCTACACTTTACCCATCAAAGTTAATTGTACAATTTAATGAGTTAGAAATGTAATTCAAAGGTCCAAGTACAGACAGAGAAAATTCAGATATATCAAGATTCATCTTGATTCTTAGTTTCCAGTATGCTAATGATCCAATTTTTACCATCCACATCCATTTAAAGGTGCAATATCAGGCTATAAAGTAGAGTTTAGGCCTTTTGTCCCTCGAGGTAATTCAGTTTCTAATTTCTAAGGAAAGGAGGCTAGAGCACCATATTCAATTTAGTCACTTGATGCACAACAGTGGTTGAAACAGACTTAACTTTTCTCAGAGTAATTTTAAATATTATTGGAGGGGTTCCATAGATTTGGGTGTAGTTTATCAAAATGTAGAAGTATGAAATGACTACTGATAAAAAAGCCTCGTCCACTTGAAAAAAGAGCTTTTTTTTTTTTTCTCTTGATCCTTTTTCTTAATGGTACAGATAAGGAAATAAAACCACTTTGCAGTCAATCAACCAATAAATCAGTACATAATTATATACACTTTGCAGATGTCTTCAGAGAGAGCCCAAAATATTTATTTCTACCACACCAATGAAATCAATTTGTGGGTCCTTGAACTCAAAAAGCAAACGTTTTCTCCTTTTATCACAAGTGCCTAGCTGATTCTGGCCATATGCTTTGGAGATAGGTCAGCTTACTATTTTCTTTTTGTTGTTTATATATCGTCTTATTAAAGTACAATCCTTGGTTCATGGCATACAAGCTAACTTAATTCGTGAATTTTCCCTTTATTCATTTATTCATAAAATATTGAGTTCCATCCACATATCAAAATCTTTAGAATACTTAATGTAAATGTTGAAAATTATTTTATAATGGTCATTCAATATGTAATTCATTTTGACAAATTGTCTTGCAATATTTGGCTACCTTAAGTTGCTTTTCAGTTGTATTTCCAGTTCCGCATACATTAGCTACTTTACTGTTTTTTAAATTTTTTTCTTTAGCATAACTTCTTACGTGACTTTTTATTTTTCTACAAATATTAATTACTGTGTATATTCAATATACATATTCTTCTGCATGCCACAGATGCATGATCAAATAGTACTGTGGAGACAATGTTTGCCGAGGTTAGGATTGATTCCTTCTTAAACAAAGGATATGAATTATTATTTAGTAAAGATTAAACAGAATATTTAATAACTCAGAATTGAGAAACTTCAAACTGAGTTAGACTATAGAGAAGTCTTCTTTTCAAGAAGATGTTTAAAAATAACTAATGTTGAACTTCCTTTCTGACCACTCATTATCGCAGCAATATCTCTAAGGAATGTCCCTCAATAGATGTTATAAAATTAAACGGTTGTAAAGTTAAATTTGAAATTTTTGCTGTCTTCTTAAAAACTGGCAAGAATACTACTTACATAATTTATTAAAGAAAAAAAATCATGAATGAGAAGAAATCTGTCTCTTCCCTTCCTAAATCTTCTTCGCTGAGAACAGTGCCTTGCATATGTTTATTGAACAAATATCTCTTTCAATATAAATCATTTTAACTATTCATAATTACTTATTATATTAAAAAACACAACAGTAGCAATACACCGTAGTGTCCTTTATATTACAGGAAATGTGTTCACATATATTAATCTTTAGGAATTCTATTAGATTTACAAGATAAATATTATTACTACTTCAGGAGAGTAAAACATATTTTTTACTTGTTCATGATCATAGAACCAATGTTTTCACAAATAGTCCAAGGAGGCCATCATTCTTGTTTCTGGTCCAATGTTTTTTTTCTCTCTGCTTCAACATCACTTTTGTGATAAATTCTTATTTCCACCTAGTATTATAAGTACCTTTTATGCTTTTGACTCCAAAATCAGTACTAACACTTAATCTACAAAAATATGTTTAATATACACTGTACTTAGAACATCTTCCTCCATGTTTTCAATTCAGGCCAGTCAGATTAAATACAATTAAATTCACATTTATGGTACATTTTCTACATACAAAGTCCTCTGTTAGGAACTGAGAGATCCATATTTGAAAAGGTATTTTCAGTACACCTGAAAATTTACCATTATACTGGGAGACTAATCTGTACATAAACAACCCTAATATATAAATGTCCTTGTGCATGCTATAAAACACCTGTAAACAAAGTTCTATAATTTAACAGAGGAGCAATTGATTTGACTAAGAAGAGGAACATGGAAGCCTTCATTTTGAGATGACATGTGTAATGCGAATGATATAATATGCCATATATACTGCCTATGAAAATATTTTTAAAATAATTGCACCTAGGTCCTTTCCAAAGCCCCAATATACCATCCAGGATTTCCAGTAGTGGATATTTTAAGTTGATAATTTTAGAATAAACTAAGCAACTTCAGTACTTCTTGGATTATTTTAAAGTTTTCTCCCTCTCCTTTTTTGGATTTGCACTTATGTTGGAGATACTTACTAGTTTCAAGTCATAAGTGGGCAAGATGTGATGAATAAGAAAAGTTCCCACCAAAAGTCGTTACAGAACATCCAGTAAGGTTTCTGTTATCTCATGTAGTCTGTGGTAACTATTCTCCTTCCAAGAAGGCATCTGCTAAATAGCTGTGTTCCCTCTGTACCCATGTTGCACTTGCTATTATATCCAATTATTTAAAATAGATTGGTAGAAGTCTTTGGGTCTTCTTATTCTTCCTTAAAGATATAAGTATTCTCATCTATTATTATCCATTCTTTGGGTTTGCAGAAATCAGTACAGCTGGCTTACCCTTCCATGAAGTTTCCCTTTGGTCTCTGCCCTGCTCATGCTGGGAGTTCAAACCAGTATGTGAAGCTCTTGCCAGCCAGAGTCCCCGATAGGACACAGAACACCAGGAGGCCTACTAGCAGATCCTCCCCGTTATCTGAGGGTTCCACCTCCAGTCCCCCTTCCTCATACTAGAGCCAGTGAGGTGGATGAGTAAGTATAACATTCAAACCAATATCTCGCTCTACTGTTCTCTCTTTATTGCTCTTTTTCAGTTAATGGTTAGAATGTCCTTTGAGAAAGGAGAAAAACAGTCTCAGAAACTTGTTTTTAGATACATTTCTTACTATAAGACCAGTACTATTGAGTTTGACTTTGCTTTCGCTGACAACTCCTCAAGTCAATGAACAATTCCAATCTAACTGGCTTAATGACAGTAATTGTAAGTGTGGAGGGAAAGAAGCATGTTGGCTAATTGGTCACAATATTACCTCGTTAAACATCCAGCTTGGACCTTGAAAATCAAACTTTGTTTCTCCTCGAGTAAATAAGAAGAAGTTCAATTTCAGCAGAAGTGGCACTGTATACAAAAATATGAAGATGTGAAAATACATGGCACATTTGGATAATAGTCTGTACAAACACTGCCCTGCCCTGACTCACGTTGATCATCTCCTACATGAATGTGTTTCTTCTCCAATACTTCAAAATGTGGCTGAAAATTCATGTCATGAAGGAAGTAGGTTTCAACTCTTTTATTAAGAGCCTATTAATCAATCCCAGCAATCTCACCTCTACCAGTGACAAAGATAGCATTGAAATGGAACTATACGTACCCTCCTTTTACCCCTTCAGAGCATGGCTTACTTTTAGTACAAGGAACAGAGTAAAATTTGACTGACTTTTTCAGATTTAAATATTATGAAAATAACTTTGTAAAACATAAATGTGATGGAGTTGCACTGCCAGTCTTGGGTTATTTACAGCATGTATTCTTTGTTGTAGTTATTGGTTTATTTTGTTAGTTGACACAGACAGAAAGAAGAAAGGAGCTCTTTGTCCTTGGCAATCTATGAAAGAAAAAAGTAGGCTTATACACTGATTTGTATCTGGGTCAAGTGAAAATGTGGGCCAAAGGATTTGTCATATTGGTTATACTTCTTGTTGTTAAATTTTACTAGAAAAACTCAGTGATTTATTTGTATTATATTCTGTTCAGTAAGATTGCTCCATTTTTTTTTTTTAGGTGCATGTATTTTAAACAACTTGGCAGTTCTTCATAGTAGAACCCTACCCTTATTAAGTGTGATTACCAGTTATCGAATGAATGATATACTTGTTAAAATAATACCCTCTGGAAGTCAAATGGTTGGCAAATGAATTATTTTATCATCAAAATAATGTATTCTCATAGTTTAAATAGTTATTTCAGTTGCTAGTCATCACATGTTAATTAATTATTTCGATATTTGCAATGCTGGAAAACAATTGCTCTGCAGAAGGTCAAGAAAGCACCAAATTTGGAAAAAAACTCTTAAGATAGGAGGTGCTGTTTATATCATCCCCTTTTCCCATGATTCTACTTATTATTTATTTATAAATTAATGTAAAATAGTTCCATAGGAAGTAATAATCCATTTTTTACAAAAACTAGAGAGGATAAAAAATTATAGCATACTAAGTTACAAGTATATTAAATATGTTAAATATATGAAACTAATTTAAAAACAGTTAAATACATATTTATATATTTCTGGTATATAATAGAAGATATTGAAACATTTTGCTTTTTATTTTGGTTGTTAATGTCCTATTTTAGAACTATTAAGTGACAACTAACACTGCAATTTTTTTTCATATGGAATTTATGACGGAGTTTAATCTCTTCAGCAGTATAACACTATATAATTTTTCCTGTGTATTTATTTTTTTCAGGAGAAACACTCATTTTCTGAGCTCTTTAATTCTCTGCCAGAATTGTATACTTGTCAAAGAGTCATGTTACTACAAGATACAAAACGATGATAGATAGATACCTAGATAGATAGATAATAGATATAAATATTTGCATGCATTGATATGTTTCATTTTCACAGTAAACATTAGTGATGAATTTTTTGTTAGGAAATTTCAGTCAGGTATGCAAGGCCCATCAGCCATTTTTAATTCCATTAGCCCCTGTTTACTGTAGATATCTCCAGATTATCAATTAAAATCTATATAGTTGCTAATTTCTTTGTTGTATTTTCTATAGACTAAAATTTAAATAAAAGTTTTCTTCTTATGATAATTTCAATTTCATATGTAAATTACAAATTTACTTCTGCCTTTGGAAAGCCATAACAAAATAAAATAATGAGAAATATGAACATGATTTAGTATCATATCAATATATAAATGGGATATATAATAACAGATTTTTTTAATAAAAGGTCATATATTTTTGTGAGAACTTAAAGGTTTCTGTATGTCAAAGGAAACTAGAAATGAGCAGATTTTTTTTTTCTCTTTGCTGTCAAAATATGGGAGGAGGTGGAATGAATTTGCTCCACAGAGAGAGAAAGAAGATAAGGGATGCCTGAACTGATAACTAGATAATTCACTGACAAAAATGAGTAAGAATATAGAACTTAATTTAATAAAAATATGCATCTTAAATATAGTGGGTAGGGGCACATGGGTGGCTCAGTTGGTTCTTGGTTTCCCCTCAGATAATGATCTCAGGGTTGTGAAATCGAGCCCTGCATCAGGTTCTGCACTCAGCAGGGAATCTGCTTGTTCTCTCCCTCTACTCCTACCTGGTTCACACACTCTCTCTCTCTCTCTCAAATAAATACAAAAATCTTTAAAAAATAATAAAATAAAATATGAATAGGTAAATAAATAATAAGTTTTTTGTTTCCTTGTGCTCCTTTACTCCACTTCCCACCTCTAATTTAGACTAGTCAGCACTTTCTAGTATTATTCTTAAAAATGAGATTGAACTCAATCCAATGACATATAGGATGCTAATCAATTGACAAATCATATTCAAAATAAAATCCAGAAAAAAATAATCTCAGCTATATGAATCATTCTAAATTAATCTAGGTATTTATTTTGTCCTGAATAAAAATCTAAGTATGAAAAAATTCAAGTGATATAAAAGTTGTTTACTCTTTTACTCATACAAATGTTTAATGCTTATTTTAAACTCAATTGTCCCTTGAACAATATGAGTTTAAACTTTGAAGGTTCACTTATACATGGTTTTTATTTTCAATAAACACAGTATAGTAAATGTAATTTATCTTCCTTATCATTTTCTTCAAATATTTTTTCTTTAGCTTACTTTATTGAAAGAATACAATTTTTAATACATATATAACATAATTGTTAATTATTTAAGTTATCAATAAGGCTTCAGGTCAACAGTCTGATATTAGTAATTAATTTTGGAGAGAGTCAAAGGATATATGAGTTTCTGACTGTATATGGGAGGTTGGTACTTCTAACTAACATGCTGTTCAAGGATCACTTATATTTTATTTTCTTACAGTAATATTAGTGACAAGAAGAATTTCAGTTTATGTTTCATTAAAATATGACTAAAATCAATTGCATTGTAATTTTGTTTATATCAGAGAAAGATATTTTTACATAATTTTCCAGAATTACTAATGATGAATACTAAATTCTGGATTTCACTTACCATAATTCAGAAAATGGCAAAGGTAACTATAGAATTAAATAATGAAATGGTGAGAAAAAAACCTATTTACAACATTTTCAAATATATTGAAACCTTTGCCAATTTTTGTTTTGCTGAATTTCTAATAACAGTTTTATTTTTTAACCTGAATGCTATTATTAACCTGTTATTAAAAATGTGATTTGTGATAGTTGAATATTTTTATTTTCAAGATTATGCAAGTTTCTCCCAACATTCTTATAATTGCATAGAAAATTATTTCTGAGCTACCATTGAATATCAATAATATGTTATATATGAAAACCCATTTTTTTTTCAATTAATCATTTAAAGTTTGTAATAATATTATTGAAATCACCCTGGTAAAATCTCAGTGTTAAAGTTACTAACAGTGATAGTGTTAATATGACTAAATGTTATTAATAGTAATAGAGTGTTAATTATTAAAAACAATATAACAGGCAGATTATCTTTTATGAAATGATGCTAAAATTTAGGCTCAATTGAGAGGACTTTGGCATTAAATAATAAATTAAAGCATATGTTTTAGTCTTCATGGTTTATATTTTATTTAAATGCAGATCAAGTCAATAACATTCACTGTAAGGAAAAGGGCTCAACTTTATTTGATGGGACTTAAATCATAATAGTGTAGTCTTAGGAGAGTGGAATTGAATATGCAACATTTCTCAGGAAAGTAAAAATGAAGAATGACGTATGAACACATTTTGAAAGAACAACAGCTTAGGAAAGTTTGCTTCAAATAGCAATCTTTGATAAAGGTTAGTCCTGGATTGAAACAACACCATTAAAGATTAGCCATTTTAGTAAATTATATAATCAATACTATATTTGTTTTCTAGTCATTGAAGATTAAGTACGTATTTGAAAGAATTAAATGTATGCTTTGGCATTCACTGGGAAAAATTAATTGGAGAACACTTTTCTACTAAGTATATTGTTGCTTTGGTACACTCAATTGTAATGTCCAAATAAATTCATGATTCTAGAAAGTCAAGCGTTCATATCACCATCTTCCAGAGAATGGAGGGATTACAAATCCACCAGATAAACTCGCTATACACTTTATTTATTTTATTTATTTTTATTTTTTTAGTAGAGATATTTTAGTTCAATTGACATCGTAAAGAGTTTACCAATTTTAAAGAAATGAATATTTCTTTTTTTTATTTTATTATTTATTTATGATAGTCATACAGAGAGAGAGAGAGAGAGAGAGGCAGAGACACAGGCAGAGGGAGAAGCAGGCTCCATGCACCAGGAGCCCGACGTGGGATTCGATCCCGGGTCTCCAGGATCGCGCCCTGGGCCAAAGGCAGGCGCCAAACCACTGCGCCACCCAGGGATCCCAGAAATGAATATTTCAATGTGAATCTACTTTCCATTTGCCCACATGACTTTTAATTAGACTACACCTCAAAGTATCAGGTGGTCAATAGGGAAAGACGAATTGAAGATGTGCCTAATTACATATACAGTCTTAAATATGCAATAGAAAAATCATAACAGAAAATGTATCAATTAAATAATAATAATGTAATACCTAGTCTGGAAATTTGTATGAGCAGGGATCACCAAAGCAATTTAGATGTAATGGCACCTTTTGTGCAGTTCCTATGAACCCAATATCCTCACTAAGATGTAAGAAATTGCAAACTTCACCAACTAGCTGGTTCTTACAACAAATAGCAAAGTAGACTAGAAGTGGGATAAACACTATATCTCATTTTTTTATTTCAAATTTTAGTCATAACCGATTCCAACAGGAATTATATTGACAGTGTCATGGAGATTCCTACCCTAGAAGTGTTATGCCAACACTGATACCTATTAAATATGGTATTACAACTATTAAGGCCAATCTGTGAAATATGTCACGTTTGCATGTAATTCAGTGAACCATATTCAACTAGTATAACCACCCATTAATCAACAAAATGCAATCCTTTCAGAGCTTCACTAAGGGAAAATGAATTAATACACTTTATCTGGCAATGGTTTCCTTCTATAGTGTTTCTAATTTTTTTTTTACTCAGTATTGTAAGTTTTATCATTTAAGTTCAGATTTTATATCTTTTAATATTTTGCATGTTTCTTAGTCTGCTTTAGTGCATCTTATATCGTGGTTTGCTCACTATCTGTACATATGTATATAGAGATATGGAAATATTGATAGCCTAAGCCTGATTAATATGTTTACAAAATGTATTTATTCTTATCCTCTCAGTACTGAAATTCATTGCATAAAATTACAAAGCTATGCCTCACAGTCTTGTGTGATTGTATATAAGAGGCATCATGTAAATATAATAATATTAAGTTAAAGTATGTATGACAACCTAAGGGAGGATCTTAGAATAGAGGGCAAAGTAAATTTTTTTTTTTTGGTGGGATTAGTAAAAGAGAAAGCTAATGTTAAAAAGAAAATCAGATTGTTTGCAAGATATATAGATAAACTGATTAAAGCAGGTAAAACAGGAAGAAAGATCTTGGAACCTTACAACAAATGATTTTTCACAACCTTGTATATATGGGCAAAATTTACTTACTCATCACTGTCATAAAACTAGCAATTTTATACACATCTTGCTTTGAGAATGATGTCATGTCTAAAGGGCATATTAATTTGTTTTAAATGAATGAAGTCATCAGTGAAGTCACTTAAATGAGTGGATGAAATTTTCATAACAGACACATTTGTGTACTGCTAGTAATAGTGTAAACAGATGCAATATATGATGGAAGCAATTTGACGTAATGTACAAGATGAATAAAACTGTCCTGATCCTTGAAACTAGTAGTAAACCTGTTAGAGAGAAATTCTTAGAGGGTGGAAATTTGACGATGTGTCAATTGAAAAGATATTTATCACAATATTATTATAATAGTAAAAAATAGAAATGGAGGGAAAAAAAACAGAATCAAATCAAACCATTGGACTATGTAGAAGTAGTTCTTAAAATATATATATTCCAGAGATTAGCTTAATGATAGAGGAAAATCCTTGAAGAAAAAAAAAAGGATATGATACTTTACATACAGTAACCCATACAATTTTGTTGTTGTATAAACATTCATATGCACACATTGAGCTAGAAACTGCAGTCATAGTTAAAACAGATAATGGCATTTCAACTCTGAATTTTTTTGATGAAAAAATTTAACTATTTTGATCCTCTTTGCCATCTTTGGTATATTTGTACTTTCCCTTCAGTCTTAATATTTTATAGTCATATGACTGTAATCACAGTTTCTCCTTTTCTTTATGCAGGTGGTTATTATGGGTCTTCTATGTTTTGGTAGCACTTTAGTCTTGTTATGGTGATGAACAAGATGGATAAAATACATGTCATCCTGGAAACAGCGCCAGGGTTCATAGAATCATTTTTTGTAATGGCAAGATAGTAAATATATCTGTTGCACAGTCTTTGGGTTTTTTGCTTTGTTTTGTTTTGTTTTCTTTAAACTTGCTACAAATGTAAAAGCTATTCGTAACCTATAGGCCCTACAAGAGTCCGTAGGTCCGATTTGGCACATAAAGCCATAGTTGGCCAACTCTTGTTCCAGTTCAGTGGTATCCCAGTGGTTTGCTTTGGTTCTCATTATAAAGATTGGAACACTTACCAGGAAAGGGTCAAACATTGCAGAGACCCCACAAGCAGTCAGACAATCTGAACAACTAAAGATTAGTCCTGTGTGTCCAGTAAGTCTTTTGAATGCCTTGCTGCCCATCATCCATATGAAATACTGCATCCTAGTGACCTGGGTCTAAAACCTAACTTATCTTACAAATAAACGCAAATGATTTTTGAAAAGATTTTAGTATTTACTAGACTACCTAAGAATAAAACTAGCATATTAAAAAAAAGGAGGATAACTCCTCTGTTGCTGCTGTTGGGAGTCATTACTAAAAATTGTACATCAGAAACCCTGCACATAGAAATTGAATTATAATACAACACACTTGAATCAGTCAACATTTTTAACTGTTGTATTCACTGTCACTTTTTAATTAGGAACGAAAATCTATTTCATTGTTTCTTCTAATGTAGTATCATTTATTTTAAATTACCCTTGTTTTATTTTTCTTTATAGCATAGTCAAGGAATCATATACTTGCATACCCACTGACATATGCACACATAGGTGTTAAATCATTTCTGAATTTCATTTCTTGATAAGGTTTGATTATCTTAATGTAAATCAGATTCCATCCAAGCTATACTGTATTCTAAAATGAATGGCTTGGTGGAATTAAAAGGAAGAAAAATGATGGATTCCTTCATTTGATTATCCTGTATGTATACATATATATTTAATAGACTATTTGTCTGCAGTTACACAGAACTGATTATGGTTAGAATTGCTTACAAAAAAAAAATTGGCCTATCAATGAGATACAAAAGATTGATTTTTATATTCATTTACCAGTTAAGACTTCACAAAATATTTTATCTTATTGTATGTTCATTTTTCTGAACCTTTCTGCTCCTAGGTCTCTTCTCATTTCACCTATTCACTTATTTGAAATTTATTTACTTTCTTTGTAGCATTTGTGCAACAGCATTTAATTGTAATGCTTTATATATTAGGAACATGACAGTATACAATATTTACTAACTTAGAATCATACATGGTGTACTAGGTATGCTTCTTCAATTAAATCCTCTCTAATGAATGACAAATAATTTTGTTTGGTAATAAAAGTCATTGACTTTGATATGTAGGTGGTAATGGACAGTCTTTTTATCTTTAACTCATTAAAAAAAAAAAAAAAACTGCTTTCCTAAGCCAGAATAAATAAGATCATCTAACAGAGAGTTCAAGCTTGTTTCTTTCTACCTCAATACTTTATTACTTAGTTGGATACTTCCACATGAAATCCTGGGGTTTTGGTTGGGATTAGCTTAATATCCTTGCTTGGAGCCTTCTAGTGACCTCAAGAGAGAGGAAATTACTAGAAAGTTCAGAGACAAAGAGCCATTAGGTGAAAAAGGATATCAGCTAATGAGACTCCTGTGGTTAAAAAGTACCTACTACTATGAAATTTATGAGGTCAGGCTCTTTTTAGAATCCTTTTCTGTTTCAGTTCAGATTGAAAAGCAGAGTAGAGTTCAAGGTACTCTTGAAACTATCCTTGTGATTCTCAGCTTCTAGAGTGAATTTAATATCCATTCAAAAAATGAAAATCATGTTTCTTCTTCCAACAGTTTTGTCAGATATTTTTTTAGGTCCCAGCTATACATTAGGAAAAAGAAAAGAGGTTTTCGATCTCGTAGGACTTATATTTTAGTGTACATAGTAGGAGGTAAGGATAAGGAAACGTTTAATACACATATAATTTTTTTAATGAAGTTTAATGTTATGTGTGTGTTTTTTTTTAAGTAAATATGAGAGACTGAAAGGCCTAATAATTAGTCAGGGAAGGTTTCATGGAATCAGTGATGTCTGAGCTTAGATTGAAATAAAGGAATGGACTAGCCTGAAAAAAGACTTCTATGCCGAAGGAACTGCCAATGCCAAGGCCCCAAGGCAGAAAAAAAATTGCAAGGCTTGTGAGGTTTCAGGTCAGTGACTAAATTTGAGAGTCGTAGGTAAGAAATGTGTATGCGAAGGTAAATGGTGAGACTACACAGGGCATGGAGAGCAAATAAGGGTTTGGATTTTATTTTAAGTAAAATGGAAAGTTATCAATGTACCTTGAATAGCTAAGTATCATAATCCAGAAGTGCCTTGGATAAATTTTTATAGCAGAGTAAGACTAGAAAAGGAAAGACATTTAGTCCATTGCAGTTACCCAAACAGACAGGTCTGACTTACGAGGAATGGTAGCTCCGTATAGGAAGTGGATTAACATTTTGGTCATAGTGTCACTAAAACTTGCACAATACATAAAAATACATAGGCTCCATAAAAGTGAAAATATATCAGTTTATAAACATTTGTCAAATGAACAAATAGTTTAGATATGAATAATGGAGGAAAAGATAATTCAATAATTCCTAAGTTTGGGGCTTGAAATACTATGTGAGTGGGAATACCATTTACTAAGAAGAATACAGGCCTCTTCCGCCGTCCTTTCATCTTTTAGTATGTGGCTGCTATTCCATTGTCTTTTGGTTCCCAGAATGGAAGATACTGGACCTGAAAGGCTATTTATTTTAGCTTAGAGATAATTTGTTATTTTCAATGAAAGCCCCCAAGATTTTCCCCTTTTTTTCTAAGTTCATGAATTTTATCAGGATATGGTTAGTTATAAAACTTCCCACAGCAATCCTGTCTGGAACTATATAGAACCTTTGAACCAGAAGACTCATATCTGAAAGTGGTTTATTCCATAAATAACGGGTGACAAGAATGGAAAATTTTCAACCAAATGCCAGAATAAATTAAGATTTATTGTCACCTGAAGAAACAGATGAACATAATATATATGTATTAAACTGCAAATAAATGTAAAACAACGAGAAACTTATAATTCACAGGATTTATTTTTACATTTGTATTTTAAGATTTTGATACATCACAATACACATATAAAAACTAAACACTCTATTATTATAATATCAGTATGTGGAAGATTACCAAAATTAGTAAGATCTTACATATTCAACAAATGAAGAACATGGGGGAAAAGCATGTTCATATAGAAATGTTGAGTATTTATGGGATCTTATAATTTCTTATGTAGTGTAGAGGTGTTGGAAATAGTTCTCTGGAGTTGAAAGGTACAGTTCCCTTGAAGAATTGTCAAATAACATATTCCCTAGAAGTAGTAAGCAGAGAAAGGTTACACTGGTGTCAATTCAATTCTTCCATTCTTTGTTTTATTTTCCCTCCAAAAATCAAATCAGTTATCTTCTTTGTTACATTTAAAATTTTGCATGCATAAAGTTTAAGCTTTATGAAACTACTATTTTTTTAAAGACCTATTTGTTTATTTTGAGGGTGTGGGGAAGGGGCAGCAGGACAGTCCTCAAGCAGACTCCCTGCTGAGTGGGGAGCTCGGAGTTGGGGCTCAATCTCACTACCCATGAGATGGTGACCTGAGCCAAAACCATGCTCAACTGACTCAGCCACCCAGGACCACAAAACTATTTTGATAGACTGTTTCTCTTTTGTATTTGTTTTTAGATATAATAATTACTCTGATCTTTCTCCTGTATTTTTTTTTTTAAGAAGCATCCCCTGTGAAGACAGATGAGCTCATAGGTGGGTGGCTTATTTCTCTGTTATTAATATATTTAAATTTATGTAACTGGTGAAGATCAAACTGATATTAAGCTTAGCATGTTGGCATTTCCCCTCCCCATGATTTCATATAAAATATGAATGACATTGTTTGTTGTAAAATAGCTAAGATTATGAAGTAGAACAAATGTGGAAACGAATGTTTGAGAGCAAAGCAGACCACATTTTTCATTAAAATTGAAGAACCAAATTGCTCAGAAAGTAGTATAAATAGAAGGGGGAAAATGTCTGATTTATGAGAAAGATCATAAAATAGGGGCATTTGTTGAGTCCTTCCTCAGCATTTATTTCCACCAAAATACCATTGGTTTCCCTTTAGAAAAGTCTATCCTTTTTCACTGTGTAGAATTCAGAGTGTATGTTTGGGCAGGGATGGGGATCGGGACTGCTCTTACCCAGAGTTCCCTTAGTTGGTCCCAATTGAGAAAAACAAAATAAATTCTTCAACTCTCTGGCCATAAGAGTCATTTCATTTCAAGGCAGGTGAACTATTTCAAGCCAACGAGAGTAATAGAATCCCAGTATTTGCACAGAAGATACCAGAAATATTATCTGTTATCATTTGGATGTGAAATAAAAATATGCATATTAATTAGGCAGCCTTAAGGTAAAGTCTGAAATCATAGATATCCGTGCAGAGATGGAGAGAAATTCTTCTTCACTGATATTTTTTTAGCAACTGTATCAAAACTTCCCAAGGTCATCCTCCTGTATAATGTTCACAGCTGTTAGTATCTTTTTTTTAGTGTTTAAATATATTTGACTAGGTTTTTGCTATTAAATGCATCCTAACTTATACTGAATTTCAAGGACAGAATGGATAGATAGCTAGGATATCTATCTATGATATTCTAGATATATCTATATCTATCTATCTATGATCTATCATCTTTCTAAAGAAAGAGAGATAGTATGAAAACATCTCTGGGTCGTACGTGAGAGAAATAAAATAGGCATAATAACAGTGCCTTATAGAAAAGAAACAAAAGGGAGAAGTAGAAAGATACTGGGAAGTAGAAAAGGGGGTTGAAAACACATCATAAGAGACCCAGGAAAGATAAATATGGAATATAATAAGGAGAATTAGGATGCTTTACAAAGAAGATAGAATATGACAGTCCTTCAATATATGTACTCCTTGGAACAACTGGGCTAGGTATTCCTCTAAGATACCTTTGTTTAATGAACTATATCTCAAAAAATAAAAATAAAGAAAATAAAATGAACTATATCTCATTTTATAGGAAAAATGTGAATATGTGTTATCATTCTAGCTTCTTAAAATGTTCAAGCTAGTCAAATATTTGTTATTTATTGCAAGAAGTATTCAGATTGATGATAAATAGAAGCCTAATAATGAGTAGAAATATAATTATTGTATACTCGTATGTACTCTATGTTTACATATATTTATTACATACTCCGTATATGTGTGTGTGTATATATAGGTTGAGAGCTGAGCTAGACTGTATATTGTAGTAAAGTTGTAAAATATAGTTGCTTGCAATATTTTATTCTCAATAAGGAAATGCTAAAAAAGAAATGTCCTTCACTAACAAAATACCACGGTTCTATTCTAGGCATTAGCAGACACCATTTTCCATATCGAGAATAAAATTAGAGCAAAGTGCCATATTTTCCAAGTATAAAAGATGACTAGGATGACTCCAGAGCACCAGTAGTTTCTTTGCTGTCAGCAAAATCAGCGGGGGTGCCAGCCAAGAGCACTGAGGCTGGTTAAAAGCATAAATGTTTCTAGAGAAGAACATATTTTGAAGTGAGATATTTTAGTTCAACATTCTGCAAAATTTACCTTCTAAATATGGACATAAGTGAGGCTTGGCTTTAGAGATTACTAAATAGAATATGACAAGGAGAGTGGAGACCCTGTATATACAGGAAAATTATTAAAGACTATAATTAAAGTCATTCCATCACGGGAATGTTGTCTTTAAGATATTACACTTCAAGGTACATTATATCTCGCTCTAAATTAGAGTTAGACTTTGGGTTTAAGTGAATGTATTTTATCTGCAGAATCCTATTTTAAATTAAAGATATATAAACACATATAGGTTTAGATATATGTAAATATACATGTCATACTTTATATAGTATTTCATGGAATAACTCACATTTTCATTGTCTTACTGCCTGTTAGTAAATTTATTCCCACTTTATGAATCATAAAATAAGTTTTGGTAATTACTAAAGACAATGAGAATAATGGTCATATATAATTATTTTTTAAAATATGATTATCATAAAGGAAAAGATTTTTTTTTTTAAAAAAAAAAGGAAAAGATTTTAAACAAAAGAAGAAAAGAGTTTTTCAGAAAGACTGGTTATTATGATCTAAAGAAGACTGGAAAGTACACAGTAGTATTAATTTTAAATTTTATGCTATTTAAGGCAACTTAAACCTTAGTAAAATGTTATTATAATCATAAGTAATAATATGTGAGTGTCCACAAAAAAATTAGCTTAGGGACAACAAAAAGGGAGGGGAGTAGGAGTTTTTGAAAAGTCGAAAATAACTTGGGAAATTAAATATAAGTGTGTACACTCACTCAAAGAATCATTCCTAAAGAAAAAAAAGAAAACCGGTGGCCTCTTTCATACAGCAAATGTCTCAAACATCAGAAACCAATAAGGATGGATTTCTGTCTTTTATATCCTCATTTACCTTTGTGACAGCAAGTTTGAACCTCCAAGATTTTTAATTCTTTCTTTTCTTTCTATGTACATACCTGTACGTAACTTCACCTTAAATCCAAATTATTTTGGATGTAATTATTAGCAGGCATTAGGTATTTACTTTCTTCTTATACTGAATAAGTACTAACTAGTATTTAGTGACCATAAATATTATTGCTTATTACCATTATCACCAATATTATAAAATAGGCATGTGTATGGAAGAGTGGGAAGTAAGACTAAGGAGCACGTGAAGCTGCAGAGGTTGGAAGAGTGCAGTAAGTCCTTTTAATCCTAGGACACAAACTGAGGGTCCCTGGAGGGGAGACGGGGTGGGGGGTGGGGGGATGGGGGGGTGAGGGGACCTGGGTTATGGGCCTAAGGAGGGCAGTGATGTGATGACCACTGGGTGTTATGTAAGACTGATGAATCCCTGACCTCTACCTCTGAAACAAAAATTACATTATATATTAATAGAATTTCAATAGAATTTTCTAAAAAGTATATGCAGCCAAAAAAAAAAAAGAAGAAGAAGAAGAACCAGTTCCAAGTTTCATTGATCTGTTCTACTGTTCTTTTGGTTTCTATTTCATTGATTACTGCTCTAATCTTTATTGATTCTCTTCTCCAACTGCATTTAGGCTTTATTTGCTGTTCTTTCTCCAGCTTCAATTTCCTGTTTTTAGCTCTTCTATTGCTCTCAGTTTTATCGCTTTTTTCTACCACCTTATTATTTATCCTTTCACTAAGACTTGATATTAATTAAAAAGTCCACAATCCAATATGATCCATACATAAGGTATCTCTACACCCCTATCCAGCAAGAAGAAGTTCTAGAAGATAAGATCTTTCACACTGAGCGACCTTAAAGATTTAAGGGTCAAAATTGTTCAGGGGGGAAATGATGAGAATAAAGGCCAAAGAAGTGTTGATAAAATTTCCTTACAATTTGCAGCCCATTGATAAATAACCAAAAGGGGCAGAATGTGATATTCTTCAAGGAAATCACAACTGTCTCAATGTTAATGCTTTGCTAGAGGCAAAAAGCAACGTTAGCGTGACAATAGCCAGACTTCCCAATCCCATAAGTCTTCTTTAACATATGAAAATCCTTTTAGAAATTTCCTTTATCTCTACCCTCCCTAATTTAGAAGTATATAATCAACCCATCCTCACAATCCCAGTGCAGCTCTTTCTGCCCACGGGTCCTTGTTCCTGTGCTTTAATAAAAACACCTCTTTGAGCCAAACAAATAAGTAAATAATGGCTGAAATATAATAAAAATTCTTTCCTAGGAAAAGGATTAAAATAATCGCTCTGGATTAACACATAGTTTTCCTCAAAACTCTCATTTAAGCTTCCTAGCCCCTTGCATTTTTCCTTTCCACCATTTCCTTTCAGGGTGACTGTTCTTATCTGTATCACATTCATAGAAATGAAAAGAGCATGGGGAATCATTCCCCGGACACTGTTAGTGGCAAACCTGGAAAGGGTGCATGTCACTTCAGCTCACAAATAAAAAGTGATGAGGAAATAGGCATTTCTAGACTAAAAAACCATAACTTCCTACCTGTGGATCTGAAACATAAAAAAATGTTTTTAAAAAGTTGATGAAATAAACTAGCTAGATTTTGTGTAAAAAGCAGACATTCATGCCCAGAAATAAGGCCTCTCTGCAGGTAAGGAGACTAAAAATGCTTATTTTAGACAGCAAACCTGAGCAAGGTTTATTGATGATGCTAGGGCTGTAGATGAGGTTCTCCTACTCATTAGAGTCTAAGTCTTCTTTTTTTCTTTGGTTTCCCTTTTACTGCCTTTTTTTTTTTTTTTTTTTTTTTAGATTTTATTTATTTATTCATGAGAGACACACACACACACACAGAGAGGCAGAGACACAGGCAGAGGGAGAAGCAGGCTCCATGCAGGGAGCCTGATGTGGGACTCGATCCCAGGACCCCAGGGTTACACCCTGAGCCAAAGGCAAATGCTCAACCACTGAGCCACCCAGGCATCCCTTCCCTTTTACTGTTATTGCTGTTTCCTAACTGAGATTTCATTTTAAATCAAAATTCTTGCCATCAGAAGATGGGGAAAATCAGCCTTAGTACTAGAAATTAAACACGACCACCTTCTCTTACTGTCTCCTTTATCATTTCTTCACACCCTTACAACTCATGGGAAAAGTAGTTCTTAACAATCTATGATTACATAGTTAATGAATTACATAGCTGTATATGAATTATAAAGACATAATTTTGGATCCGGAATCCAAAAGTGCTAGTGGAAGCAATAACAAGATGAGTAAAAAAATGAAGAGTGAATGAAAGGAAGGAGAGAAGGAAAATAAAAGTTTGGATGGAGAATAAGCAAACTAAATTCACAAAATGTAGGGATGTATCTAGTAATAAAATAATTGAGCTTGTAAAATCAACAGTAGCCGATCTTATAGGTAAAACGCTTTGCATAACATCTGAAAACATTTTTAATTATTTATTATGATACAATTGAGGTATAACATTTTATAAGTGTAGGTATACACCATGTTGATTTGATACTTATTACAAAATGATTATGATCTCTGCATCAGCTATCAGCTCCATTACCCCAATTAATTATCATTTGTGTGGTGAGAATGATGTGAGAAACAAAGGCAAAAGAAAAAAAAAAAACTTAGATTCCCTTGCTGCTGATAGCCTTTTGATAAGACCTTAAAAGAGGTCCAGTGACCTTCCTCTAGAAAGTCAACTGCCTCAAAGTTGACTTTCCTGAGGACAGAAGGCAATATAGCCCCACCCTCCAGGATCCTGTGACTCTAGTTTAACTTATAAAAATACCTTTGGAAATTTCTTTCATCTCTACCACCCAAGATACATGTTGGCAATCATCCCCCAAGAATATAGCCCAATGATCCCATCTGAAGGGTCTCATGAGGAGGGTTTTACCAGACAATAAATGACCTTTTCCTAACAATAGCTCGCCCTCTCAAGGTCCTGGAAACCCTGCTTCCAAAACTCCTTAGAGTCTTATGCCATCCCTGACCCCCTCCCAACTTGAAAGTATAAAATAGGCCCCCCTCCTCATGACCCTAGTGCAGCTCCTCCTGCCCCTGGGTCCTGTCCCTGTGCTTCAATAAAACCACCTTTTCACATCAAAGATGTCCCAAGAGTTCTTTCTTGGCCATCAGCTCCAAACCTCAACATTTTCCTACATCAAGAACATTCAAGATCTACTCTCTTAGCAACTTTTATATGTATAGTAGAGTAGCATTAACTGTAATCTCCGTGCTGTCCACTACATTGCCAGTTGTATTTATCTTATAATTGAAGTCTATACCCTTTGACCACTGTCTCCCTGCTCTGCTCTCTGTGTCTATGAGTTTTGAATCTTTCAGCTTCTACCTCTAAGTGTCTCTCTGATTTATTTCATGTAGCATAATGACTTCAAAGTTCATCCATCTTGTTGCAAATGGCAAGATTTCTTTCTTTTTTCATAACTCAATAATTTACATACATTCATATACACCACATCTTTATCTATTCATCCATTGAGGGACTCTTAGGTTGTTTCCATATCTTGGCTATTGTGAGTAATGCTGCAGTGGACATCAGAGGGGAGCTATCTTTACGGAGTCTTGATTTCATTTCCTTTGGATATATACCCAGAATTGGGATTGCTGATTAAAAGATTTTCAAACTAATAGACTGAAAATATTTGAAGAGTTAAAAGAAGCCATTTATAAGACTTAGGAACAAATGGCTCCTGAAATTAAAAATGCATCATATGGAGTAAAGTATAGCTTTGAAAGAATTAGAATTGAAGAGTTCACCTATAATTTCATTGCACTTAAGAGGTTAAAAAAAAAAGAATAGGCAATTAATAGTTGTGCATGAAAAATTTTGAGACTCCAGTGATATCTGTTATTTTTGTTCTTTTGAAAAAACAATGCTCAGATAAATATTCTTGTATACGTCTTGCTGTTTACCCATCTGTGACAATTTCTCAAAGTTTTGTATTTAGTAATGAAATTGGTGTGTTGCAATATGAACTTTTTTCTCAAAACTTATGGTTTTAAATTGTTCTTTAATATAGACACACCAAATTACATCCACACAGTGAGGGTCTTTTCCTACATTTTAATAACAGTTGGTAACATGAGGGTCTTCTCCTACCTTTAGCAATTGGATGGACTTAAGGTAGAAATCTCATGACTTTGTTTTACGATATTTTACATATTGACAAGATGTGTCATGAATCAAAAACTAAGTTCTATGTGCTTGAGGTCCAAAATACCAATAAGCGAATTGCATTTTCAACACAATAATCTAGGAAAAGTAACCAGTAAATCTGAATATATTGAAGGAAATAAAGATAAGCAAAGACACTAGTTGAAAAAGGAAAAAGACAGGGACGTCAGGTGGTTCAGTTGGTTAAGCATCGAATTTTGGCTCAGGTCATGACCTCAGTGTCCCGGGATTGGGCACTGCATCTGACTCTGTGCTCAGTGGGGAGCCTGCCTTCCCTCTGTGTCTCCCCACCCCCCACTCATGCTGTACCTCAAATAAATGAATAAAATCCTTAAAAAAGGAAAAAAGACAATAAAATGAGATAAGAAATCAATAAAACCTATATAGCTTATTCATTGAAAAGTCTGGAAAAATTAATAAACATTAGGGAAACTGATAATTTTAAAAGAGAAAAATATAAAAACATGGAAAAAAGTATAGATTCAAAAAAAATTCTTTGTGAACATTTTGAGCATTTCCATGCAAATGAATTATCAATAAATAGATGATAAAAGTCACTAGCCTAAGCTAAGTTTTACTTAACTTTCGCAGAATAGATAATCACTATTTTTAAAATTATTTCAAACTGTAGAAAAAAATAAATAGAAATATATTATATTATAAAGTTTTTATATACTTGAATATAAGATTTTCTTCTCAAGGAAAACACAGAAAAATAAGATGATAAACAAATCGCCCTATGGACAGAATTTTATCATAAGCATTAGCCTATTGAACTCGGCAGTGTTTAATAAACAAAATATGTTCAGGAAATAAAGACATAAAACTCACTGTTTGCAGATGACATGATATATATAGAAAACCCTAGCCAATACCAAATCACTTGAACAAATCAAGGTGGGGGGATACATGCAAATTCTTTGAAGCCTGTAAAGATATGGGACGTTCAAGAAACTTCATCAAGCCAAACATATCAATCTAAGAATGAACAGATACATCAACTTCTCTGGCTAGCTGTTATGCCCAAGGTCTTCCTTATAAGTGTTTTTGTCACAAATAAAAGGACGATTATAGGAGCACTGGGTGGCTCAACCAGTAAAGCATCAGATGTGATTTTGCCTCAGGTCCTGTTCTCAGAGTCCTGCGATTGGGCTCTATGTGGGGTTCCACTCTGGACATGGAGCTGCTTGAATTCTCTCTCTCTCTCCCTCTTCCCTGTGCTCACTGTCTCTTTTTCTCAAAAAAAAAAAAAAAAAAGGATAAAAGATAATTAAAAGTGTGAACATATCTGCCACCTTTACTGAAATCCTCAAGAAGGTGTTTGTTTCACATTCAGCCTTTCTTTTTTTTTTTTTTTTGATGTTTATGTGGCACATAAGTAGATGTTCCAAAACTATAGCATGAATTAATTGATGCTATCAGACAAAATAATTATAAAGAATATGAATTACAGCTTACATTTTATAAGCGTTTTCAGGAATTTTGCTCAGTTAGGGATTTTCTAGAGAACCATGCTGGCGATACAGTGTAGGATTTTACTCGACCACAAGGGTAGTAGGTACACTGGTTTAATCAATTGTCAGACTTCATTGAAAAGAACCTTGGTGCATTTCATTTTATGTTAACTGTAGCTCAATTAAAATAAAATAAGTAAAGACAGGTCCTCTACGTCGAGGCCAGATTTGAGTGCCCTGAGATACAGTATGCAATACGTGTCAGGTGGAAGGAACTCTGGGTTGCATGGAGAAAGATGTGCAGATGAACAGATAGGTAACTCTTCACAAGTCTGTCCGCACTTCATAGCTGCAGCATGTAGAAAAGCTGAAGTTTGGAATCAGGGCCATTATAATTTGATAATGATAATTTTGCCTATGCTTTAATACAATATAGCAAATTCTGATTCTGACCAACTTCTTGCCAATTCAACAAAGCCTCTTGTTAATATTAAGCACGTGTCTGGGGGGCTGTGTCAGGGAAGAGAGGGTATGTGGGAGTTTAGAGATGCAGCTGAGGGGATTTGCTCACTCTTGATTTTGAACACGAGTATGTAAATCTACACGTTAAAATATGCTGTGATTTATTTCTTTTTAAATACACAAAAATGATTAATAAAAGTGCTAGTTGACATTTTAATTATCTCGTACTTTTAGACATTTACAGAAAGGATTTGATGGCTTGAAAAGCAGTGACTGTTTTCTTAGCCGTGTATGAGAGCTGATTGATTTTCAACAAACAGTTTTGCTTTGATGAAATCAACATTAATTTTCTCTTCATAGACTATTTACCTGTCAGAATGAGCAAACAGTCTATCAAATGATTGCATCACTTTTCATTTCATTCTTAGTAGGGATAATATATCGTTGAGTGATAAGGTGGGGGAAAATTCTAGAGAACAACGATCTTCAGCTAAGAGGCATTGATTGAATATATAATTCCATTACCTGTTTGATGCTCTCAATCATGCATCAGCTGCCATTTCATTCAAATAAGCCCTTTTAAGTTCTTTATCCCACATCCTATTTTTGGAACGAGTTAAAGGGTAGTGACTATATGAGATAGGAAAAATCATCAGTTGAAATCATTTGCATAGCTAAGAGCACAGTGACTGATATATAGCCAGCACTGCAGATTTTGTAATATCATATTGCAAAAATGTGCATGTATGTAACACTTAATGCATATACAAATACACATATGTAGGGACAAACACGTACATCCAGATAAAGCTATAGTCCGCATCTGTAGTCCACCATGGTGTGTGTGTGCACAATATACATGTATATACATATATATACACACATGCACCACGTATGTGTGTACATAGTACATATTAATGTGCGTTTATATACATACATACACCACTCACATGATTTATACACACACTCGTGTGTTCAGAAATAGTGTTGAATTTTATTTTCCAATCAATTGAAAATTGCTCTTCACTGGCTTTTAAATACACAAGTGTTATTGTTATGAGGATTACCTTAAGCATTGCAAAATCCATAGCCGATAATTTTTTCCGAACATTGAAAATTGCCTGTATAAATTTTATAAATTTGGGGGTGGGGAGAGATATATTATTAATATCACCTGGGAATGTGTGTGACAATTACTTATTTATTTAATTCCCTAAAATATCATATTTCCGCATCTGTTTGAATAAAGTGGAGTTTGAAATGAAGATTTAATACATACTACATGTCTTCAAATTTTAATGCAGAGCTAGTCATGACTAGTTGCTCCAGAAATAGCAACAGAGTAAAAATATGTAATGCTGCAAGACTTAGTGGTTGGAGAAATCAAATTTTGGAATGGAAATTTGATTTTAAAGTAAATGCTAAAATCCTTGCTATGACAGATGGACTCAGCAGCTTCAGAGTGGGCCCCTGCTGTCTCTGTCACACTCTTGGCTGCCTTGTGTGGGCTCCAGCCCTTAAAGCAATAATGGTTCCTGTGGAGGCAGAGGGATAATGCACACCTCGAATAGCTACAAATGGTGTAAGCCTGACTAATTAATATGTACTCTCAGGTCTTATCCACTAGTAATTCACCTTAAAGTCATGTCAGCTGTTAAAAAACGTTGGCTAGGCTACAATAGAATGCCATATGAAAAAAATATCCTATAGCTTTTTTTTTAAGATTTTATTTAAAACACAGAGAGAGAGGCAGAGACAGAGGCAGAGGGAGAAGTAGGCTCCATGCAAGGAGCCCAATGTGGGACTCCATCCCAGGACCCCGGGGTCACGCCCTGAGCTGAAGACAGACCCTCAACCCTTGAGCCCCCAGGCATCCCCCCAAATCCTCTAGCTTTTATATATATATTACACCTTTGAGTAAACTTCCTCTCTGTAGCTTTCTACTTTTATCTGCAATGCTTCAATTATTCATAAACAATAGTTCTCTAAAAGAGCGCGATGCATCTGTTGCTGTTGTAATGAATGAAACCGTAGCTTACAGTTAACCGTTTGGGAAATACCAATGACTACATTTCTGAAGGAAAAGAGGATTAGAAAATAGAGAACTGTTTTATGTTTTGGAGCAATTTAAACTTCTTTTTAATGTTTTCAATCGCATTTACCATCTACAACACAGAGCTCACTACTTGACACGTTTATGACAGCTTAAATTGTATCCATACAATCTCAAAACAATTTGCGGATCAGTAGGTAACAGAAAATCAAAATAAAACAAGATACAATTCTGGTCATCTTTGTGGAAAAAAATAACCAGGGCTTAGATGGGATTTATCTTTTTACAGAAAGGCTGCCTATAATTATGTAGACATCATCAAGATGTGGGAGACAAGGTTTAGGGAGGAAAAAATAGCCCCTCTCTGATCTAAATACTTAATAGCACTTTAGTCGATCTTTCTTTTACTGTTTTAATAAATTACGATGTAATATGGCCACAGAGCAAAGATGAGACAGGAAAATGAAGGACGTACATAATAGATAAATAGTAGTCAGAAGCCAAACGTAGTGGTTTAAGTACTAGTGGACTGCATCCTCCACATGCCCCCGAGAGTGCTGGGGGCGCGAGTGAGAGGACTGTGTTCCTGTGGTGCATTCTGTGCTGTCTCCTTTGCTCCTTATAGGGTCCTCAGATGTCCATATAGGGTATTCAAGAGAACAAGATAGCCAGCGGGGCTAGAAGTAGCTTACCTGGGCACCAGGCCCTATGGGTTTAGATACCAAGTGTTCACGGTAGTTACTTGAAAAACATCAGGTTCCCAGTACCTGGAGGATGTGATGTATGTAAAAACCAAAGTTCAAATGAAATTGTCCAGTCAACATAGAGTGAACTTGCTGGGTCAGCTTCAGACACTATTGAAACTGCTGCGGTGATCTGCTGTCTTTAGAGATCACGCCAAAATAAGCATAGAATCACTTATTAAAATCTAAAATAAGCATTTTGATATTTAAAAGCACAAAACTTGGTATTCCTGGCTGGCTCGGTTGGTGGAACAATGGGCTGTTGAATTCTGGGTTGTGAGTTTGAGCCCCACCTTGATTGTTGAGATTATGAAAAAACAAAAACCTTCAAAAATAATAAAATAAAGGCACAAAACTTAAATCAGTATGTTTATGTTTTCATGAAAAAATACTAAAAGCACACAAATATTATTAAAGTAATGACATCTTTACAACCCCATTATTCTATATTACTAATTAAAGAAGACATTCCTTTGAACCAACTTCAACATTATCCAATTTATATTTTATATTCATGATTGTATTTTTATGGAAATTAAAATATGGGAGCTTATACATATATATTTTTTAAATTGTTTTATCTATTAAACAGAGTATTTTATATGTGTCAGTATTACCATTTCTATAATGGCAATACTCTCATTACTACGTTAAATTATCTTTATTTATTTATTATTAATAAAATTAATAAAAATGCCGTTTAATTGTTTCCTGTTCAGTTTAATTGTTTTCCTGTTTCAAACATTTAAAAGGGGGAAATTTTAAAGAATAAAATAATGTTGGGACTCTGAAGAAATAAAGGAATATATATTTCTTGCCAGGTATTGATGCTTACCTAAAAAAAAAGGAAAACGTACAAAAATGTTGCTTATATGACTTTCCTATCCCCTCATCTGATATATTAAGAAAATAATTTAAAATTTTATAAAAAAATATAAAAATGAAGAGAAAAAAATGAGAATGGGATTTTCTGTCTTTGGAGATTACAACAAAATAATCGTAGGGTTAAATTTATTAATATCTAAAATAAGCATTTTGGTATTTAAAGACACAAACTTAAAATTCAATGTTTATATTTTCAAGAAAACTAAAACACACAAACATTAGTAAGACATTATTGCCTCATTTTCTGCATCATGCATTGCTGTTGGGGATGATTTGGCTTTCTGTGACCCAAAAGTATGATCCATACCTCTTCCTTTATGTAGAATTAAGCAAGATTTTTTTTTAATACATTGATGTAGACTTCAGTTGTTAGTTATATGACCAGCCACACACCTTTGACTATCTCTTTAAAATTAATTGATTGATTGATTAAACCTCAAACATAAGGGATATAACTATTTTTAAAGCACCAAGAGCCACAATTATAAGGAATTATACGGCCAAAATCTACATGAAATCAGAAAGAAAGAGAAGCTAACTAGAAATAAAGTGACCAATATAAATTTATTTTGCCATAAGGGTATTTGTTTACTATCTTGCACTTGATCTTTAGCAAAGTGCAAGCAAGCCTATCGCCAGCTTGCAAAAGTAGTACAAGTGCCCACAGTGCATTAAGTGGAGAACATGATGAACATCACTCTCAAGACAGAAGTAGCCACTTTTCTACCAAGAAGAAAGCAACAAAAGTTATCAGATCACTGAATAGAGGAAGAATTTTTTAATCAGAAGCTAGACTTAACACAGAATTGCAGTGTACGTTCAAATGCCCGTCCTGCCCCCATATTCCCAAACTATAAATTCTGTTTTAAAGTTGACAAAGACTGGTCATTTCCTCAAGTCTCTGGTAGACAAAAACAAAATGAATTCTGAAGAAACGTTGTGATAAACATCATGACAGACCAAAAAGAACTTCTTCGAATAATTTTTCAAGGAAAATGAGCAGCTCAGGGTATGCAATTACAGTCAATACAAGAAAATAAGGCATATGAACAAGAAACATCAGAAATGCCCTTAACTATAGCTCCTCAAATATCCTATGTCAGAATTTTCAGATACAGAAAATAACAGTGGATTCAATATTTTTAAAAATAAAAAATAAACATGAAAGAAATGATTTTCTGGTTAATGAGAATGACGAGGATGTAATGAAATAACCAAGAATGCTGAAAAATAGCTAGATCTATAACTAATCCATTTACATATAATCTCTCTATATATTCTATGAAACGTACTATATAAAATATAGATCCTTATTTTAGCCAAATAGAATATCCGCAGTAGGAAAATGTAACAACAGGCATTACTAGCTCTGTTTTTTTTTTTTTTAATTTTTTTTTTTTTTTTTTTTTTTTAGCTCTGGGTTTAACAGCACATTCAGTTGAAAATTGGTGAAGTGAAAGTAGATGGTAAAGAAATAAGAGAATGTAACAGAGATAGATCAAGGAATAAAATACAGGACAGTGTACATGATACCAAATACAGAGTGAAAAGTTCTACCTTCTAGCTAAAGAAACTTCCAGAAAGAGAAGACGGAATGATAAGAGACAAGACAATGCTCACTGAATCGTCATGACTTGGCAGCCCCAGAGGTGAAGCAAGCTATGCTGGAAAGACAACTTGTGATATAACTGTGATTGTCTAGGATGTAAGAGTATCTTTCATGGCCAAGGAAGAGGAAGATAAAATGTTTTTTTTTTTTTTAAGAAATAATCTTTTAAAAGATTTTATTTTTTTATTCATGAGAGACACAGAGAGAGGGAGAGACACATGCAAAGGGAAAAGGAGGCTCCATGCAGGAAGCCTGATGTGGGACTCGATCCCAGGACCCCAGGGTCACAACCTGAGCCCAAGGCAGATGCTCAACCACTGAGCCACCCGGGTGCCCCAAGAAATACAATTTTTTGAGATGGTAAATGAGAGAGCTAAAACACTTTTAACTTGAACTGAATGGAAAGTTATTGTAAGATCTTGAATAGTGGAATGAGAGTCCGTGGGTTCCACATTGGCGGCATTATGCTACTAAGTCAGAGAAAAACAGATATTATATAATATCACTTATATGTGGAATCTAAAAAAGCCAAACTCAAAGAAACAGTATAATGGTGGTTACTAGGGGTTTGGGAGTGGATGGGGGAAAAGGGGAGATATTGATCAAAAGGTAGGAATTTCCCGGTATAAGATTAACAAATTTGGTATATGGTGATTAGCAAGGTGATTATAGCTGATAATACTATATTGTGTACTTGAATGTTGCTGAGAGGAGATCTTAAGTGTTTCAATAATTTTGTGACTTATAAATGTATCAAATGAACACATCGTATACCTTAAACTTAACAAATGTTATGTGTCAGTATATCTCAATAAATCTGGGGGAAAAGAAAAGAAAGTTGGTTCCACAATTATGGGCAGCTCTCAATTTCTTTTGAAATATGCATGAGTTTATCATCATTTTGTAATTTTTCAGATTAATTTCAATGTGTATCTTGATAATATCTTGCTGGGCTTTAGAAATTAGAATTCTAGGGGATCCCTGGGTGGCTCGGCAGTTTAGCACCTGCCTTTGGCCCTGTGGCGTGATCCTGGAGTCCCAGGATCAAGTCCCACGTCAGGCTCCCTGCATGGAGCCTGCTTCTCCCTCTGCCTGTGTCTCTGCCTCTCTCTCTGTGTCTCTCATGAATAAATAGATAAAATATTTTAAAAAAGAAATTAGAATTCTATCATTATTTCTCTAAGATGATATGCATCATGATAACACAAGAAATAATGTTTTCTTTGCATTAGGTGTAAGAGTAGAAGGTGTTATCTATTAATCTAAAATAGAGTAACTAAAAATTTATAATTTTATACCCCGAGTTAATTCGCAATTCCCTTAATGGTAATGAGACACAGTTGTTTTGTTCCAGTGATGAAATAAACAGCCACACAAGGTATAAAGGTTAATATTGAATTGAGCTATTTTCAGAAACACAACCAACCACATTCAGGTTGTGTTTGAAAAGCCACCGTAGAAAACGTATTTTTTTTATCATTTTCCCCAGTGTGTGCGATTATGGTTTTGAGCACTTTGTACAACAATGTGCACCCATGAACGGATGCAGCAGGATCAGCTGTGGCAGGAGGCTAGGCCTGCCGGCCGTCGAAGCAGCTGAGAAGGCAGGATTGCCCCCGCCTGCGAGGACAGTGAGCCTCAGAGGACTCTAAGGGAAGGACTAATTGATGAGCGTTTACAAGAGTGACTTTGCTGACACTTAGTCCATCTGTCCTTTGGGTCATTTGTGGTGCAAGATTCTTTGGAATAGGACTTAGTAGGTGTAAAGATGAAGATGATTCTATGACATCGTATGAATGTAGCCCTGGCCACGTAGTACACATAGTTTATACTAAGATCTGATCACTAAAGAACATTCTATGATCATATTGAAGCTTAATACCTGATGTTTAGTTCTTTATTGTCCACCACGGCTTGGAATTTATGACCCATTGATTCAAACTTAGACACACCCTCCTTCTGGGGGCACATTTTAGGGCATTTTTGGCTTTTGAGACGGAAGTGTACTCAAGAGATACTAAACAATGAGTCATAAACAAATCTTTCTCACACACAAATAGTATCGGGGGTTTAGCTTTATTTTACTTACATTAGATTTTTACTATTTTAAACATCAGCATATATGATGATACTTCTTTTGCACAGGTCAGATTTTTTTTTAATCCCTTAGATTTAATACGCTGAGCAGCCCCAATGTATCCGTTAAATACCCTGGTAACTAGAAGAAATCAAGACAGAGTCTTTAAATAAATCTGACACAAGGAACACAATTGAACCTGCAACTGACATAAAGAAGAGGCTGGGGTGTAAAATCGATTATTGATGCCTGGACAGGAAGGATATGGACTTCAATGGTGTGTCCCATAAATACAGTATCTTTAGCATAGTCATAGGAAAATATTGCTTAAAGTGGAAGACTTGTAGGTGTCCTTAATCTTCACTGTTGCCACTGCCTATCCCCAGCCGGTCATGACCACCAGCCCCCATGTCCGCTGTGTCCTCCTCACTCCCACAGGCCCCCTACCCCCTAGCGCTGATGGAGATCAGATACCGTGTGAGAACTCAGGAGTGTCATTGTTGTAGTTTCTACCTCAACCTCTTTATATAGATCAGGGAAATCAAAAAGGAGAAATAAAATAATTAAATCAGCTAGAAGGATTTACATTATAAAAGACGACGAATGACCACACAACGATAAAAAGGTTTCACAGAAGAGAAGGTTGGGTGATTAGAGGTTGAATTGTCAAAAACTGTAGACTTTATAGAATTGAGAGGCAGTTTATTAAAAAAAATAAAAAGAAAAAGGGAGGAGGGGGACACGGATTTGAGAAGTAGGCACCAGACTTAGAAATGAAACTAAGATGACCAGGGTGGGAGAGATTTTTATGAAAATATTCCTGTTTCCTCTCATTTTTTTCTAGAGACTCTGGTAAATATTTCAACTGTTCTCTAAATATCTGTAATGATAGCTATTATATTTTTTTTGGTACATCTAGGGACTCAACCTAGAAACCAGCTAAAGGAATAGAGAAAATAAAGCCAGGATAATAACTTGTCCAAGATCGCTCTGCTAATGAAGAATAGAGCTGGGACTAGAGCAAAAGCTTCCGAACCCCTCGTTTTGATTCCTATTTGACTAAAGCTACTCTCCACGTAACCACAGACTGTTCAAAACCGCCCTTGTTTCCTCTTCATATTCTGTATTAGGGAAATATTTGTTCAGCTCTGTTTCTTGGAATAATTTCAGGAAATCAACACTCTATTATCCCTGACCAAACTATCCATAGAAATCTTTTATTTTCACTTTTTAAATTTTCTTTCCTAGTAAATCGGCTCATGGGCGGTTGACCACGTTAGACAATTAAGCAGAGCTCAGAACCTAGCAGCCTGTGGTGGTTTCTGTGAACTTCTGAGACCAATTGTATCCCACTAAGTAGAAATGGCTTTAAATTCTTTTAGAAAATTATTTCCCCACAAAAATCGCTTTCATAGTATCACACAAGTTGATGATGTTGAAACTGAATGCATCCCCTTTGCCCTGAAATCTGAATTTTTGTCTCATGTTTACAGTAACTAAAGTTAGGGTCTTGAGGTATTTACCTCTGATCTCTCCTTCACATTTAATATCCAGCCATTCTCCGAGGCTGACCTCATAAATGCCTATTTGACCCCACAGTTATCTCCAGCAACTTCTAAATGCTCCCCAAATAGATGATTCTTTGCTCAGGTTACCTTACAGCCGACAGCACCCGCCCAACACACACACACACACACACACACACACACACTCCTAACCACAGCAAACCATTTGTCTTTCTTGTCTTCAGGTCATTCTTTACCCTATTACCAACATTTTGTTCCATAAACAAAAATACAGTTATGACATTCTCCTGCTTAAAACTCTTTCATCGTCCCCGTGGGCTGAAGGCATAGTCCAAATCCCAAGGCATGGCCACCGCCTACTGCGTGACCTCCTCTCTCGCCACTTGACCTTCACTGTCTTCACTTCCTCCTGATCTAATAGGTTCTAAGACCTGCTGATGCTCTTTTTGGTGATGACAATACAGTCAGTCTCTTTTCCCACCAGCTCTGGTCCCAGTTAAGTGCATCACTCCCAGTATTCTTCTGCAGCTTGAACTTTCCTGTTGCAGTACCCCTCATGATTTACCGTGTTTGTCCCATTATTTTTTGTATCCTTGACATCCTTTCCAACTGATTATGATATCAGACAGGACAGAGATGATTTCTACCCAGTTGACTATTATAACCCCCAGTATATAAGGTCCTTGGCTAATAGTTTTTTAGTGATTAACTCTTTGAATGGCCAAACACCAAACAGAATATAGGATTTAACCATAAACCTTTATTTGGTGAGGGAAGGTGCTGTTATATCTACACCTTTCCTTTCCCTTTATCCTCTTACAAATTCATCATTCCCTTTGCTCACAACTGATTAAGTAAGCACACACACACATACACACACAGCATAAGTTTTGTGGGCAGAACTAAAATTTTCTACCCTGAATTTGGCTACGACATTTCTTTCAGTACTCCAGATCATTAGCCAAATATCCACAACTGCAGCACTGGAACAGATGCATTCTAAAAATTCAATTTCTGTCAGTTGACTCATGTTCACATTGATTTATATTCTAATTTTAAGATCACTTTATTTTCATTTTCCAGTTTTTTCCAATGACCACTTGTTCCTAATACCTTGCTACTTTTTCTCAGCCCATAGAATAATTGTATAAACACTTACCTGTGTGTGACTCTGTAAAAGGTTGGCAACATTTAAAGATACTGCTTTTTAAAGTTTACTCATTTAAATAGTCTTCCTGGTCAGATAATAATATTCTCCTTCATTATAGTAAAAGAGATTATTAAAATCCAGTTAGTCTTAAAATGCAGAACGTGCACTGTTTATTCTACAACTTCTGGAAAATTGTCATTAAAAGTCTGGATGACCAAGCTTCCAAGTTTAATTTGTTTAGAAAAGATAAAATTCTTATGTGAATGGTGGAGGTCCAATTTTGGGCTTTATAGCTACACTATATGTGTCCAAGAAGATAACTGCAAGAAACTTGCATTTGCACAGTGCTTTAAAATTTGCAGATTGCCTTCTTACATATATACTTAATTGGTTATTCACAGCAAGCATTGCAGGTAAACAAGAATTTTGCTATCATTTACAAATATGTTAATTAATATGGAAAAACAGTAAGTATTTTTTAACATCACTCACAGACTAAATACTAGAGTGTAGATATACGTGAGGTTTTTATATACATAATTCCATTTTCGGTGGTTATTCTTCTTTAAAGTATTACCTACTTATGATGGCAAAGGCATTCCTAGCCACTGGGCATTCAGCCGTAAATATGCCATGCAACACTCTAATTGGCAGGGAACTTGCATAAAAGTAGGAAGAATTAAAATAATCATATTTAAAAAGCCTTTTCCAGACAGATAAGGGAGATGAAAGCAAAAAAAAACTGTAACATAAAAACGACGTGAGAGGGATAAGTCATGATAATCAAGGGAGACACTATTTATAGAGGTGACATTTTCCCTGGAGAGAGAACTCCACACGGAGGTCCTGAAGAAGAAGCTAACTTGGCTAGTTTGAGGAACCCAAAGAAAGCCAAGATGCTTAGTGTATGAGAACAAAGGTATCAGGAGATGAGGTCAAATATGTAGGCAAGTAGAAACAATAAAGTATAAAAGCTGTGATAGAGAGATTCAGTGTTGCTCAGTGTGCATTGAGAAGCTATTAAAAGGTTCTAGGTGAGGGAATTATGTGATTTGATTTATAGTTTAAAAGAGAAGCATTCTCTACTATTGTATATAGAGTGGATTTGAAAAGTAGAAGTAAAATTGGAATCAAGGAGATGAGCTATTGTATTAGCTCTAAAAACAGATAAAGTAACAAGTTTAGCATGATAGAGTTGAGGTAAAAAACAAACTGAATTGAATAAATTAAAATGACTGTGAAAGTAGAATTGGCACAAAGCAATGATTTATTGAATATGGAATGTGAGGAAAATAGAAGAATCAAGGCTAAAAACAGTGGTTTATTTGAGTCGATGGATATTGGTGCATCTTTACTTAGGTGGGGTCCGCTAGAACATTTTCTAGTATCTGAGAACCAACAATATTTTGCATGTGTTGAGTTTGATATTTTTAGCGACCAAGCTGAAGATGCCAATAGGAAAAAAAAAAAAACGAAAACAAAACAAAACAAAACAAAAACGTGGAGCTTAAAATAGGATTCTGGACCAGGTTTAAGTATTGGTGAATGAATTACACACACACACACACACACACACACACACACACACACGACACAAAATGATGTAATGGCATTAGACAGGTGTGGTTACGTAGGGACAGTGTTTGATGAATAAGAAAGTCCAGGGGAGTGCTAGCTCCGGAACTCTTCAATATTAAAGGTAAGAGTAGAGGAAACTAATTCAAAGAAGGAGACTTGGGAAAAATAGGCAATGATACTAGAGTGTAACATTACAGCTTTCTTATATTATTGAAAAGGTGCGAAGGAAGAAAAGAAAGACATATGATTAATTTTTAAACCATTTTGTAGCATTTGATTGCAAACTATTTTGATTAAGTGAATTATCTCTATGGTAAGACTAGCTGTGAATGTGAAGACAGGTCTACAAAATTTTGGTCATTCATTCATTCCTGGGACTGTAATTATTCAGTTATGTGTTGGCCCATTATTGAATAAAAGTGGTAGGGCCACCCTAATAGGCTACCATCTCTATAGGAACTAAAAGAACATTAACACATATTTAGAATGCAGTAAGTGTAATGATAGAAATACGTAGAGATCAGTTAATCCAGTCTAAAGTTCAGACAGACTTGTAGAAGAAATCAGATGAGTGAAGAGAATAGTGGAATGCATTTATTTCAACTGAAAAAAATTTTTTGGCAAATGTATAAAGGCATAGCAAACTTGCAAGATGGTATGTAGCATAAAGTGAGTCAAGAGCTGAGATTGCTAGAATTGGCATGAAGAGGTTGCCATGACAAGGAGCTTGGGTTTTATATGATGGTGAATTAAGAGACTTCAAAATTTGGAGATTAAGAATGAATGGCCTGTTTTTGATTTGGGATACAACAAAATTGGGATTGCAAGAAAGATAGAATGGAAGATGTCTGGCCTAACACCGAAGCACATGGTGAGCACTATTTGCAATAATTCTGGTAAAAGAACACAAGATCCCCAACCAAGATAACAGTAACTGCTATGTGGAGAAGGCACAGAGAGTATAGAACTAGTTGGCATAAATTTTGCAGAAACATCTGATTACTTGTAAAGACAATAAGAGAAGAGCCCATATGGTTTTTAGTGTAAGTGACTGAATGATGTAATTAACCATCATTGAAGGGATTTTAGGTAGATGGGCAGTAGTAATGTCTACTGCAAGTAGACCAAGATCGTAAAGAAAAGTATAACCAATCACCATTAAAGACATTTCATTCAGATAAAATAATATCTTTCTTTAAATTCATGAGTGAAGATATACCCAATTTGTTTCACATGAAATCTCCCAAAATTGATGCCACCATGTCTTACTTCAACCTTGAATAGATTAGATTGATTTGGGCAAAACTCAAAAGTCTGTACGGCAAACACTGCTAGCTTACTCGTTATTAGTTTATTATTACTGAACAGTATTATCTCCTGCATTTTCTAAGCTGGCAAAGGCGGTCTCCAAAGTCAGAAGCTGGAAATTGCTTCTTCATTAGTCCTGAGACGTGGAGCAAAGAGAAGCAAAAACTGAATTGAGTAGGGGGACTTCTGGTAAGATGTTTTCTCCCAGATAAAAATGGAAAGATATCTAAGAAGTCCACTCTCACCAATTAGACCATCCCTTGTCCTCTCTTGCTTTGTATGCATGGGCAATTGTAAGGGCAATTGTTTGTAGGTTTTGTCGCCCTACTAAGATCATAAGTGAAGACATGGACACCAGGCTATGGACGGCAAAATAAAAGAAAAGAAGGAAAGAACTCTATCAGAGGCTCTGATCCAACCTGGCGACCATCTTCCTGCAGACTCCTTGTCACGTCGAGTCACTAAATGTCATTCTTCTCTAAGTCTCTGTGAGTCAGGCCTTCTTCTACCTTGTGCTGGAAGGATTCTAGCTAATATGGCAAGTAGATAGATATAACTCCCAAACGGTCTTCACTTAGTGGAGTAGAAACAAAAAACAATTTTAATGATTTCTAAATACAATGTTCAACCATTCTGTGTTGAATTTTCATGTCAAATCTCTTAGGAGTATTTTGGGCAGACCCATTGCCCTGTTGCCACTTTAAATATTTATGAAGTCCAATCCAATGTAGTCCCGTTTAAAAGTTCACATTCTTATTTATTGCAGCCCTTATTTACCCTCATTTTACCTTCATTTCCCTAACCCACATCCCCCCAAATAGGCCCGATTTTGAGAATAAATACTAGTTCTGGGGGGTTGGGAAATGTGGATGCATTTTTTTTTTTTTCCTCCTCTTCTCCTTCCAATGAGCCTGGAAGTGAGGCCTGGGCCAACTTTGTTAAAGGCATAAATGTATTTTTCCGCTTATCTTGGTTTTTAATGTGAAACCCCAACCATTTATGCTACCATCTGTCTAGTAGAGCAGGGAAGTGTCCTTCCAAGTCCTGAAAGGGCTCCAACCCATTGTAAGGGGAGCAGCCTTTCCGGAGGAAATTGTTGGGTATGGCAAATAAGAACAAATACAGGTTTAGATAAAAATAGTTTAACTGGAAAGACTATGGCAATAGGGAGAATCCTTTGGGTATAGGAAGCATCTCGAAATCAAAGAGAAAAAGGTATTTCCTTTTATAGGTAACAGTAAGCAATAGATAAAGGGAAGGTGGGCAAATAAAGGGGAAATGACAAGCAGGTGTGACAGAAATAGCATCTGGCTGTGTCAGCGGGTTCTCGGGGTGGCTGATAGGTTGGCAGGTTCAGCTCTGTAGTGCTTGCTCAGGCTTCAGGGTAAGCAGGGTTCAGGGGCCTACAGGGAGGACCGAGGCTTGACTCAAAGTCGGTCAAGAGAAAATAGAAGATGTAAAGTGGGTAGTGATGACACTGGCCAGGTGAACCATACGCAGTAGTTTGCTTAGTTCTCTCCCAGCTTATGCCTTTTGTCTGAACACTTAGTCATAGCAACACATTTTCACTCTTAAAAGTGTCCCACGCAGGACGATAAATTATACAGCCACCCACGGCATCAGCAAAGCCACTCGGCCCACTTGAGTCAAGGGAAACACATGGTCGGTCAGCGGGTGCTGGGGATCTCTCACCCTGCCTCTTTCCCTTCTCTCCATTTCTTTCATCAGACAGGCACCTGGCTGGCCACTAATTTTGCTTCCTAAGTAGGCTGATAGCTCACCCAGGAACGGTATACTCCTATTTCCTTTGTGTCGGTCTCTCCTTTTTTTTTTTTTTTTGGTGGTTTTTTTTTTTTTTTTTTATTGTTTTTGTCTTTATCATTTTGTTTTGGTGGTAACCTACTCTTTGGAGAGTTCTGGAAGTTTCCTCTCCCTCCTTCTCTAGAATTCTGCATACACAGCTTCAGGGAATGTGCGAAGATGGGGATAACATTTCTGGATAACAGAACTAGTATGACTGCTTTATATTTAGCCCCATTCAAGAGGTCTGACTGCCAATTTTTTAACCCTTTTTGGTATATACAGCATTTTTTTGCCCAATTCAAGTGCTGATTTTCAATCCAAATTAATCAAAAAATACCATTTGAAACTACATAGAAATATACTAGCTATTAGAGTATGGGTTTTTCAGATAAGTTATCTTAGCATTATTTTTGAGGATATATAAGAAATTGAAAATTCAAAATATAATCAGCAACCAATGAGAAATGCATTCCAATGCATTCTATATTTAATTATATATATAATTATATATAATTATTTCTGATTATTTTAATTAGAAAATTAAACCAATGGGAATAATTATGCATTTGTGTATGTGATTCTGTGTGTGCATAAATATGTTTGCACTTTCAGGGAAATCCAGTGCTAATAACTATAAAACCAGATATATGGACAAGTATCATCATCTTCATTGCAGGCTTAAAAATGAATACCAGTTTATGCACCAGTACAAATTTAATCAGGCTCTAATGTGCGCTTGCTGAAACACAATCAATGCTTGCAACACATTATTCCGGTTGATTAAAAAAAATGTAACATTAAGAATAAGCAATTGGCATAATGTTATAATGGATATTAATTGTAAGGTTTTGAGAGTCTGTGTCATGTTCCCGACGGCTTCTAGCAACAAACCACATGTTCCAATAAGCAGAATGAGTTAAGAGGGGAGCAAAGCAGAGAGTGTCTTCCAGGGGTGCCCATTTGTCAGGGTCAGCAGGAGACAAGCGGCTGCTAAATAAACCCAGCTCCCTCTTTCTAGTCTCCAGGAATCCACAAGGGAAGGGGAGCAGGACACGAGTGGAGAAGCAAAGAGCCGACTCAGCATCAGCCGCTGAGTTGGGCAACTTATCAGGTAACTGGGAAAATCCTGAGTGGTATAAATTTACAAAAGGTATCTAAATTTATTGTGGTGAATAGAAAAGATCCCAGTGGCCAAATCCAATCCAATTAGGATAAAAACATTTTCCTCCCCAACTGCCAGCTTTTGTATGAAAAATTGCTTCTTCTCAAACCCAGTCAATTTTAGAATGTCGACTGGCTGGGCTTGCCCGGCAGGAGGCTAAAGGGTCTATTACACTGACAGATGCTCCCTGCTTTAAGAGTGTGCAGAATTTAAATGATTTTTATTTTCCATTTATAGCCATTTAAATGGAATTACTATGAAAACAAAACTAAAATTTGCCGTTTAGAACGGTATCCCTTTCAGATAGCACTTTAAATGATTGCGGATGTCACCAGTAGTCTATATTTTTGATATAAGAAGTCATATTTTTCTCAGTTTTGTATTCGTCAGATACTTTAAAATGTCAATATTTCTTACAACTTTGTAATCTACAGAGTTTTGACAAATATATCCTTTTTGCATTATTGGGGTGGCCATCAGATGAAGCGGGGAGGCAGGTACAATGATATCCAACTACTTCGAGAAAAAGTAATTCCTTAGTTTTAGTTTTTGATTATTGTTTAGACGTTGAGTGGTAGAGCCAGGACTATTTCCCAGAATCTTCCCCACCTGGGTCAGAGTACATCAGCTTAAGCTCTCTTGACATTATATGAATTCGAGTGAAAGCATTCATTGTATTGCACTATCATAAAAAAAAAAAAGAAATAAAATATTTGGAGCAATTATCCAAATACCTAGGAACAAATCTTAGCCTTTTGGGAGTAGGAGAATGGAAAATGCATTGGCCATGTTCATCAACTATTGAAACAGAATCTCTTAATTTGTTTTTCTTTATCTATGTATCTCTAACCCCCTGTAATGGTTTGGGGGACGGCTGCCACAAAGTACAGGTGGCTTAAATGGCGGAACAGTATTGTCTCACAGTTCTAGAGGCCAGATGGCCAAAATCAAGGTATTGGCATGTTTGCTTTCTTTTGAGAACCGAGGAAAGGGTGTGTTGTAGGGCTCTCTCCTTGACCTGTCGATGGCCAACTTATCCCTGTGTCTCTTCACATCTTCCCTCGGTCTATATGTTCCTGTGTCAGGATTTACCCTTTTTATAAGGACCCGGGCACAATTTTATGCATACTAACATGTTCTTGATTACTTTTTTAATGTTCTTAACCTCAAGTTATTTACCAGCTGTTGTCCTCCCATCTCTGCCATTCCTAGCAGTGGGGCTCCTTGGGAGTAAAGAGGGTCTATGCCTACTAATCCAATTAGTCGTCTCCTTCCTAATTATCCATCATCTCATCACTGTTCAGGTTCTAACCTCACAGTTTTAGGAAACTACTCAGAACAGTCAGCCATACCGAAGAATGAATTGAAAGTAAATTTTCATCTTGCTTCTCATGTTACCTCTCTTTGGTATTTGTTATTATTAGTCATTTTTTCCTTGAATTTTCTTGTCTTTTACTTTTCTCTCCTATTGCCTCTCACTTCTCATCATTATCTTCTTCCAATCATCTAAACATGTTGGGTTTTACTCCATCCTGTTGGCCTTGTGCTATTTTCATTCTAAATAGGTATTTTATTTAACTTAACCCAACACTTTGTTTGGAGTGCCACCTATGAACTTCTCACCTCCAAACTGATATCACCGGATCTGTATATGCAGTGGCCTAGACTCATCATTTGGAATCCCCAAAATTTCTCAAAATCAACATAAAAGAATGAACCAATCATCTTCCATGCTCCTTTCCAAATCTCTTTTATGTGTTTTTTTTTTTTTTTTCATTTTGGACATGTCTATAGCCTTAAACTTTAAATAAACTTAAGACTTTTGCTTCTTATCATTCCCAAAGTAATAGAAATCTAAGTTAATTTATGTTCTAAATTATTCTATGATTCACAATGAGATATAAAACCAATGCTGAATAAAAACCTAGTCACTGTCCATTTTGTATAGCTTTTAGTGTTATTAATTTTTTTCTATAAATCGATGTGTCAGTTTTCTCTGATTTATTTATTTATTTATTTATTTATTTATTTATTTATTTATTGTATTTCTCTGTATTTTATTTTGACTCTGTATTTTATTTTGACACCAAGGTATTATTCTGCTTTTCATAACAAATGATGACTGAATGGATTTCAGTACCTATGCTATATAGTTTAAAACTTAGCGGTATTAGTCTGAGCTTATTGTCTACAATGTTAAATTAGCATCTTTGTCTTTAATATCAAATTACAACTATTATTTTGATAAATCTAGTGGCAAAATACTATAAAATCATCTAGTATCATAGATATAAGTTTTAGTACACTGTAAATTATTTTAATTTTTTAATAATCTTTGTACAGTTTTGGAAAGCAATACCCAAAAGCAAGTGCTTTACTGTATGGTCATGTCACATTGAGATGTGTCTTCTTCTAAGCAAAAAGGTTTTCTTTGCAAACAAAATTTTACTTTATGATATTTTTATAGAGCTGTTTGAATTTAGAAACATCTATTATTTTTCTACAGGGGTAAATATTTACTTCTGGTACAATTAGGATTTTCAATTCGGGGAAAACGATAAAATAAAAGGGGAGGATTATTCTAATTACACAAAGCAATTTGACTCAGCAGTTTTAAATATTTGTGATTTTCAGTAACTCTTCTGAACCAACTGCCTCTTGGTTAACTTTATGTCACAGAAACGAACAGATTGGAGAAAGCAACACATACACACAAGTATGGTACATGTATAGTTTGTGGATAACATTAGTTTAAATCCAATATTATTTTAATAAAGCATCCTAGGATGATACACATTGTTTATGAACACAATAGAGGACACTAACCAGAAGATAAGTAGTGATAAACTGCAAATACATAAGACTGTCTTATCCAATTCCAGTTTTTATGTCTACAACATAATGGAATTGAGTACAGACCTAATTAATACTCAATTTTATCAATAGTTGGCAAGAATTTTTCAGCCTTCAAATTTATATTGGATGGAGAAAGTCTGCATTAAATGTTCCAATATGCCTATTATCTTTGCTTTCATATAATTAGATTAATGAAAATTAGATGTCTAACTTCAGGAAAATTTATGGATACTTTTTTCAAATAGGAAATATGAGTATTGTCAGTAGAACTTTCCAAAAGTTGCAAGGAAGGAGACCAGGAGAGCCACCATAAAGGCACAGCGTACTGGATTTGATGATAATCTGATTAAATATATTTACATAATTACAGAACAGTGTTCCAATCAGATACAAAAGATAACTTCAAAAGCATCCTCAGCCACAAAAGCTCTAATGGTATCACCCACGCCCTGACCAGGGGAAAGGGGACTTGGCCCATGGTCTCCGAAGATTGCTGGCCCCATATTGCAAACCAATCAGCGGTGTATTTGTGTGTCTCCCGTCAAACACACATTGATCTACTTACCTGCTTTCCTCCTATGCCAGGGCCATATAAAATGCTAGGAAGAGGGGTTGCCTCTCCTGTAATCTAGGGATGGGAGGTGATTGCAATGGCTGTAGGAAGAAAAGTATTCTGATAAGCGTGTTGTATTTATAATAGAAAATGAATAAGTTAACATATCTACGAGTTACACAATCTCATGAATTTTAGTTATGGGTGTGCAAACTAGAATGACAAGAATCCAAATTGTGATAATTTAATGAAATAAAAAGTTTCAATGTGTAAGATCTTTAGACAGCCTAAGAGAGGTTTCTTTGCTTTTTAAATTTTGCTTTCAAAACCACCAGATGTTCCTTTTGCAGGGAAAGGACTTCCTGTAGACCCTGTATTTTTTGATATTTAATTCTGACACCTTTTGTTTTAGACAATATCAGAGTTTCCATAAAACAAAGCAAAACAATAGAAAAAAGACAAAAAATAAGGAAACAGGAGAATCTTGATTTAGGACCACTCTATGACACATTGATTTCTTTTGTGCCATTATGGATTCACAATTTTTACTTCTTTTGAGCTGACGGTTTTGAGGACTGTGCTATCTTTTAAGAACACCTTAAAATACTTCTTAAAGAAGTTTATCAAGTGTCTGAATTAGGAAAAAATTCTATTGCAACTTTTTCCTCTTCAAAACACACTAAATTAAGACACATAACATATTGTGCTCCAATACTTAATCTCCATAAGATTTAAAATCTAATCCTGCAAGATAGTTATCTATTTTATAAAGATTTTATTTATTTATTTATTTATTTATTTATTTATTTATTTGAGATGAGAGAGAGAGAGAGCATGTGCAAGCTTGAGCGAGCACAAGCAGTGGAGAAGAGCAGAGGGATGCTGGACTCAACCCCAGGACCCTGAGACCATGACCTGAGCAGATGCTTAACCACTGAGCCATCCAGGCACCTCGAGATGGATTTATTTTTAATATATCTATAAGATATCTTATATTTACAATAATTTAAATGAATTATCCATAATAATGTAAGAAGCACTAAAATATCAGTGTTGCCTTAAACATTTTATTTAACCTCTCATTATTATCCTGGAATAAACTCTTACATAAATGCATTTATTCATATAAAGTATATTTATTGATCAAAAGTCTATCATCTATATATCCTCAACATTGATCTCCTATCACATTCAAATACCATGAAAGACTGAATCAAGCAAAACAGCGATGTGTAATACTTCTGTTTCACTCTTTTAAAGTCTAAAAGAGTAGAGAATCAATAAGCATTTGTTGTCATGATATGGAAGATTTTTATAGAGACCTTCAAAATAATCTAACCAATTCTGCCATTAATGCTGGCCATAAACCCCACAGTGAATTTGTGTTGGATGTTCTTTCTTAGCACCAGTGATTTAAAAACAAACAAACAAACAAACAAACAAACAACAAACAGCAAACAAACAAACTAGTTTAAACAACAAATAGTAAACTTGAGATTTGCAGGTAATATCGATCAGGGAATTTCCTTTTCATCCATAGCCACTGATGGCATCACTAACCATCCCTCTCCCCCTCAGCAAATATCTTACAGATGTGCAACAGCTTGGACAATAAAAAAATTTAAAAAAATTGGAAAGATGATAGAAATTGATCCATAGGAATCTAATGTAGTCTTTGAAAAAATATTTTAAGGTATATACTTATGAAAGTGAATAAAAATATTATATTTTTCTTGTAAGAAAGTAAGCTACTTGATATTCATTTTTGTTACATAGAATTTTTTGTTACATAGAATTTTTATATTACCCTTAAAAATTGATAAAAAGCATGTTAAAATAATAAAAGTCGAATATCAGAATCAAATATTTCATAGCTGTGTTGCCAAATTTTCTTTGTCTTTTAATTATATTTCTTGGAACAAAATGCTGGCATTTCAATGTCCATTTTCTTATGAATTATATTGAATCTAAAGGTTGAAAAAGTATCAAATTTTAACCTGAAAAAAATAACTTTTTCCGTACTGACCTTCTAAGAGATAACTGGGAATAACCAACAGAAGCAGAAAGGAAATTTTTGTCATTGAACAATTTCAAGGCCTTGAAAGGAGATGATCCGTTCTATTGGTTTTAAGATTAGAGTTTCTGACACAATTCTCTGTTGTTATAAATGTTCCAAGCTAACATATTACCAATTATTCTTATCAGCATAATGAATAATCTCAAGTATAAGAATGATATGACTTTAAAATATCAATTCCCTGCTTTGGCATAAAACTGTTTTTTAAATATGAGGTTTAATCTCTTTCTTTTCTAATCTGGAAAATTCTTACTTTGCTATAATCCCATGTTGCAGATGTTGGATTGTTTTTTTTTCAGGCTGCTTCTAGGTGTTTTAGAACCCAGTTAGTGTTTTTAGGACAGGAGTAGATTTCCCTGTTTGTCCACCTCACACTAGTACCTCGTTGCTGAAACTGTCACATCCACATAATATAGAAATTAACCACAAGACTGGCCTACCTGCCGCTGACAGCTATGCCTATCTGTGCAGCATTCGTACTGACATCTGCACAATTGCTACCTCAACTAGTCCTCAATTAGCGAAATCAGGAAGGTGTACAATTCCCAATGCACAAATCATTGAGAATTGTAACTTTTACCTGTCTTCTCATTGCCTAAGATTAATAGCATGCTCTTCACATATTCAATAGATTTGCATAAATTTCCATAGTGTACCCCTCTGTTGCTTTCCTGTCATCTTCTCTAAGGGGATGAATATAAATGCCTTTTCCTTATTAAAATTAGCCATAGGTATTTGTTTAAAAATACATTTTCATTCTAGAATAAATTAATTTCAGCAGCGAGTAGTATCTTTCACATTGTATGTACTTAATGAAGGTCCCAGGAATTAGTAGCATGTAACAAAGCAGTGAGTGTTGTTATGAAGATATAAACTACAATCTTTATAGTCATTCACTGAGGTTTCTTCCATCTTTCCGTCTCAGTTGCCTCTTCACATTGCACTTGCTCTTAAAACATAAAATATGTGCATTATTCTGAAATATCTGGTAATTATTCTAAGACTCATTCAATTCAATTTTAGAGACAAAAATTTTAGTGACAAAAATGCTGGGAAAAATTTAAGTCTCTGAAAAAAAAAACACCTCTCTAACAAATTGAATGAATATTAGAAATATTTTAATTTCATAATTAATTATGAAATTAACATCATAATGATTTTAAATCTTATTTAAAATGGCACTCTCTTTATTTTACTTAAAACAATATAGTGTGCGTAAAGACTGTGCTGCTCAATGCAGATCAAAAGACCAAGACTAAAATATCATCAACTTTGTCTATGTGAACATTTTGTCTTATTGTTTCATTTAAAAGTCAAAAAAATTAGAAGAATGCTACTGCTAGAATTCATTATGTATTCTAATTTGGAGATGACACATTTAATTCATACTTTTGTTATTTTTTGCAAAGTCTTTGGAAAATGTTGATTATAAGATGGAAAAACAAATCTCTGCCCATCATCCTTAGTATTTGAGGTAGCAACTTGGCAGTATCCAAACATAGGCCATTCAGTTAGTTTCCCCTGTATTTGATCTGGTTGGAAGTCCATTGGAGGTGAGGAGAGGAAACAAGGATATGGCATGAGTAATAGATTTTTTTAAGTATAGTTTGAGAGTTAGAAAAGTAAAGTAACAATATTTTTTTGCTGAATTTAAGCTCCTTTTATTCCTTGCCTTTTTGGTGGGTGGTGAGAAGGGTAGAGAATTAATTGAAAGACAGACGTGAAGGAAGAAATAGGAGTGCACCCTTTGGAAAGCGGAACTAAAAGCATGAAAACAGACATTTTATATGCTATGCCCCGTGAAAAATTCTATCTCAAGAGTTGGAAGTAAAAGGAACTTAAAATTTTGCATCTAATAGTATTTTTTAGAATTAAAACATGATAGTATGGTTAACAGAGAAGGGTCAACTGACAATGCCCACAATTTCAACTTGATTAATTATTAAATATACCTTTAAAGAATTGCGAGCAATTTTGTAAAAAGATCAAAAAATAAAGGTAAATTTTAAAAGTACATTCTTCTAACAACAACAGAAACCCCTGTAACTTGGTATCTGAGAGAGATGTCTAAGAAATGAATTCAATTACCTCAAAAATATCCAAAATAACTATTCTGTGTTAATTTTTATCATTTAGATAATCAATATGAAGCTGTTTTAATGTTGCTTTTATTATACAGAAATGCATGTTACATTTATTCTTTTTTAAAAAAATCTACATTCTGGAATGACTTAGACTTGTAGGAAAATTTCCAGCTACTGCAGGGAGTTCCTGTACATTTGTCACTGTTGTGATGGTTAATTTTATGTGACAATTTTTAGTCCATGATGCCTAGTTGTTGAGTCAAACATTTCTCCAGATGTTACTGTGAACATGTTTCTATGGATGTGATTAATACGTTCAATCCTTCGACTTAGAGGAAAGCAGTTTATCCTCAATAACATGTGGGCCTCACTCAATCATTTGAATCCCTTCACAGTAAAAACATAAAGAAACATAGTAAAAACATAAAGAAATTCTGCCTCAAGTCTAAAACACATTTTTTTTTTCATTAATGGGGTATGACCAATCACCTACCCATTTTGTGTAGACACAGTTTCTAAAGCATTTGAGTAAACACCTAGGAGGAGCATGACTGCTGGAAGATATAACAAGACTATGTTTGGCAAACACCTTTGAAAGTGGCTGCTGGATTTTGCATTCCACCAGCACAGTGAGTGTTCCTATTGCTCAACATCTTCGCCAGCATTTGTTATTTTCAGATATTATCCCCATAGATGGAATGTTGAGCATCTTTTCATATACATATTTACCACTTATATATTATTTTCTTTGATGAGGTGATTGCTTAAATCCCTTGCTCACTTTTTAACTCTTTATATTATTTTTGAGTTTTAAGAGTTCTTTATACATTTTGGATACAAAACCTTTGTTCAGTATGTATTTTTCAAATATTTCTTCTAGTCTGTGACTTTTTTTGTGCTCCTAATGGTGACTTTCTCAGAGCAGAAGTTTTGAATTTTAATGAAGCCCTACTATATCAGTTTTTTCTTTCATGGATCATGCTTTTCTTGTATCTAAAGAAATTATCACCATCATTAAGAAATTGCAAATTAAAACAGCAATTAGATACCATTCATTACACAGTTATTAGACTGGTAAAGAAAAAAAAAAAGAAAAAATCCAAAATAAGGATAATAGGAAATGCTAGTGAAGATGTGTGGTGAAAGAAACTCTCATTAATTGATTATGGGAATCCTAAATGGTGTGGTCACTTTGGAAGACAGTTTGTCAGTTTCCTACAGAATTAAGCATTTTCTTACTATTGACTAGCAATCACACTCCGTAATATTTACCCTGATGAGCAGAAAACGTATGTGTAGCCAAACACCTGCACACAGTATTGGTGGCAGAGTTGTGAGCATAGCCGACTTCCAGAAACCTCACACAAAAGTTTATTTCAGCCTTATTTATTACAATTGCAAAAAAATGTGGGGAAAAACTCCAGATATCTATCAGTAAGGAAATGTATAAATACACTGTGGTGCATCCATAAAATAGAATGTTACTCGGTGCGAAAATGAAATGAGCTGAAAAGGCCTGAAAAGACAGGAGGAAACTTAAATGTGTGTTACTAAGGGAAAGAAGTCAATTTTAAGAGGCTGCATACCATATGAATCCAACTTAGTATTTTGGAAAAAGCAGAACTACAGACACAGAAAAAGATCAGTGGTTGCAAGGGGTTAAAATAGAAGGAGAGACAGAGTATAGAGGATTTTTAGGGCAATGAAACGTGTTATTACACATTTGTTTAAATCCATAGAGTGCACAACACCAAGGGTGAACACTAATGGGAACCATGGACTTTGATAATGATTTGTCACCACAGGTTCATCAGTTGTAATCAATGTACCAGTCTGATACAGGATATTGATAGTGGTAGAGACCAGGGGTATGGGGCCAAGGAGTATATGGGAACTATGAACTCTGTACTTCATACTCAGTTTTACTATAAACCTAAAATTGTTCCAAAACTAAAGTTTATTTTGGCAAAAAAAAAAAAAAAAAAGAAAGAAAGAAAAAAGAAAGTCATCACCAAACCAAGGACACTTAGGTTTTCTCCTACGTTGTCTTCTATGAATTTTATAGTTATGTATTTTACATTTTGATATGCTACAATAGGTATATTAAAATTGATTTATGTTCATCAAAGATGTAGAGTCTGTGTCTAAATTCCCCCCTTTTTTTTCATTTTTTCTTTTTTTTGCATGTGGCTATCTAGGTATTCTATTACCATTTGTTGAGAAGAATGTTTTTTTTTTCTCCGTAGAAATACCTTTGCTCTTTTGACAAAGTCAGTTGCCTACATTGTGTGGGTCTATTTCTGGGCACTCTGTTTCTGTTGCAATGATTTATTTGTCTGTTCTTTTGCTAATACCTGACTCTCTTGATCGCTGTTGGTAGGTCTCAGAGTTCAGGAGTGTCAGTTCTACAGTTTTGTTCTTTTTCAATTTTGTTTTGGCTATTCTGAGTCTTTTGACTTTCCAAGTCATCTTCAAAATCAGTTATTCAATAACCAGAAAGCAAGTTAAAAAAAAAAAAACAGGGGGGCACTTGGGTGGCACAGTGGTTGAATGTCTGCCTTTGGCTCAGGTCTTGACCCTGGGGTCCTGGGATCGAGTCCCGCATTGGGCTCCCCGCATGGAGCCTGCTTCTCCCCCTGCCTGTGTCCCTCCCTCTCTCTTTGTCTCTCATGAGTAAATAAATAAAACCTTAAAAAATTCCAATTGTTCATTGCTGATATATAAGAAAGCAACTAGCTTTTGAATTTTATTTTTTTATTTATTTTATGATAGGCACACAGTGAGAGAGAGAGAGAGGCAGAGACACAGGCAGAGGGAGAAGCAGACTCCATGCACCGGGAGCCTGACGTGGGATTCGATCCCGAGTCTCCAGGATCGCGCCCTGGGCCAAAGGCAGGCGCCAAACCGCTGCGCCACCCAGGGATCCCAGCAACTAGCTTTTGTATATTAATCTGTATCCTACAGTCTTGTTCAACTCATTGATTAGTTCCAAAGATTAATCATGTCAATCAGTATATCTTTATTTACTTTTATTTTTTATTACATTACCTAGACTTCTGATATGATGTTCAATAGGATTTGAGAAACGAGATCCCGATTTTGTTCCCATTCTTAGGGGGAAAGCTTTAAGTTTCTTTTTTTTTTTTTTTAAAGATTTTATTTATTTATTCATGAAAGACAAGAGAGTGGGGCAGAGACACAGGCAGAGGGAGAAGCAGGCTCCATGCAGGCAGCCTGATGTGGGACTCGATCCCGGGACTCCAGGAGCACGCCCTGGGCCGAAGGCAGGTGCTAAACCACTGAGCCACCCAGGGTTTCCCAGCTTTAAGTTTCTTATTGTGAAGTAGGTGTAGGTTTTTCATAGATGTTTTTTTAATCAATTTGTGGATATTCCCTCTATTTCTAACTTATTTAGTTATTTTTATTGTTATTATGAATGGGTATTGGGTCTGGTAAAATACTTTCTTTGTATTTAATGATATGATTATTTGACTTTTTGCCTTTATCCTGTTGATGTAATGAATTATATTTATTGATTTTTTTTAATATTGATTCAGCCTATATCCCTAGAATAAATCCCACTTGGACATGGTGCCCAATTATTTTTATGAAGTGTTAGATTATACTTGCTAATATTTTTGCATTTATATTCATGAAAGATATTTTTCTTTCTTGTAATATGCTTACTTGTTTTGGTATAAGATGTCAGAATGAGTTAGGTACCATTTCCTCTGCTTTTATTATCTGGAAGAGATTATAGAGAATTGGTATCATTTCTTCCTTAAATATTTAATAAAATTTATCAGTGAACTCATCTGGATGTAATGGTTTCTGTTATGGAAAATTGTTGATTTATTTAATTTTTAAAATAGATATAATTTTATTCTGATTATCTATTTTCCCTCACGTGAGTTTTGCTAGACTTTCTTTCAAGGAATAGGCCTATTTTATCTAAGTCATCAATTTTGTGAGTATAGAGTTTTCGTAATTTTCATTTATAATCTTTTTAACATCCTAAAGATTGCTAGTGATGACTCATCTTTTATTTCTAATATTAGTAATTTGTGCCTTCTCCCTTTTTTTTTGTTAGCCTAACTAGAAGTTTATCAATAATATCTGTATTTCCAAAGAACCAGCCTTTGATTTCGTTGATTTTTCTCTATGGTTTTCCCATTTTCAGTTTCATTGATTTCTGCTCTGATTTATATAATTCATTTTCTTCTGCTTGATTGGATTTTTTTTTCTACTTGACTAACTGGAAGCTTGGGTTATTTTTTTTTTTTAATTTTGATATCTTCTTTTCTAGTATATGCATTTGGTGGTACAAAATTTCCTATAAGTGCTTTTTACATTACATCCCACAAATCTTAGAAGTTGTATTTTCAGTTTTATTTTTTCAAAGTATATATTAATCTCACATGAGACTTCTTGTTTGACTCATGTCTTATTTAGTAGTGTGTTGTTTAATCTCCAAGTACCTTGTGATTTCCCAGCTACCTCTTTGTTATTGACTCCGTGGCATATATGTGAAATAAGAAAAGAATGTTCAGTGCTGTGTCTTGAGTTAGAAGAAGCTATTACATGAATGAAAATTATTTAGAGCCTATTTCTATTGAGGTGTATCATACAGAAAGAATACATTTCTCACAATAGTTACTGGGCTTTTCTAATGATTATATAGGGAGTCATTCTACTACTAACATTAATACTTTTTGCTAAACTGATTCTTCATTAAAGACAATATTTTATTAACATACTCCTGACAGGGCAATCAAGTTGTTTTTCAAAAATATTTCAAACAACTTGCTCAATGCCCTAATGAATCATACTGAAAATTTTGCAATATTTGGACTTTCAAGAGTTTGATGTGTAATCATTTATATAAATAGCCCATATCTTGGATATTTTTCAGTATATTAAGCTTTATATATATATATATATATATATATATTTATGATAGTCACAGAGAGAGAGAGAGAGAGAGGCAGAGACACAGGCAGAAGGAGAAGCAGGCTCCATGCACTGGGAGCCCGACGTGGGATTCGATCCCGGGTCTCCAGGATCGCGCCCTGGGCCAAAGGCAGGCGCCAAACCGCTGCGCCACCCAGGGATCCCAAGCTTTATATATAAAACATGTCTTTAGATAGATTTAATTTATAAGTGCAAATATGAAAAATATCACATTTTTGTTATGCCTGAAATCTGGTCTAAAATGGATTTTGAAATACCTTTAAATTGCACATCATGATAAGAACCCACATGTTTCTAATTTCAACCTCAATCACTCAGTTCTTCAAGAAGAGAACAGTAGCTTATGAAACATAGTTTCTGGTAGTAAAAAGCTAATAAGCAGGAGAAAAAAACACTTTAAAAGCATGGCAAATAACAATTAGCATGGTGCAAAATCATATCACTCTTTGTATTATTACTACCTTTTAGACACAAGATGAGATATTTAAAAGTTTTAAGTTTAATTTGTAAGTAGAATATTATTTGGCCTAATATGTTAAAATAATATGTCAGACAGTTTTAGAGACTAACAGTAAACTGCTTATTATCATTTAAAAACATAAATAAACCCAGTTTCTAAAAATATGCAAGATTTGAAAAATAGTCATTTTTGATCCAAGAAACACTATTCAGAATATAATAGGAGAGAATAAGAGTAGAATGGTAAATATGAAAAATTTTCAAAGGTCCATAGACCCGTACAAAGTTCAATATTAGAGCAAGTTAAATTACCTCTTCTAAAATAAAATGAGATTTAATGTGATCAGAAATACAAACACTATCAAAGAGTTTTGGTAACATAGTTCTTTATTCAACAACTAGAAAGGGGAAAATACTCTGTGCTGTTTGTTTCTTTGACATCATTACAGAAGGAGCACATGACAGGCAAGTCCCTGCCCTCATGAACTATTATGAGTATTATGGTTGATAAAAAGCCAACATAAAATGTGACAAATAATAAAAATGGTAATTAGAGATTACTATTAAGAAAACCAAAAGTAAACCTGATGTCCTAATGCTAGATAAGACAATAAAAGTGAAGACTACTCTAGATCAGAATGATCTGGACAAAGATTTGGGGAACTTTTTGTTTCAGTTATAAAATAAAAAGACGCAAATGTTGTGAGATGAGAAACGGTATACGATGTTCAAGGGAATGAGAGGACACTCAAGTAATGGGAGTTAAATGAGAAGGATCGAAACAAGAGGAGCTTGCAAGTGTATCACCTAGAACTGCACTGACTACTGACTCGTCTGCCTGAATTACAAGTAAGATATATTTATTTTGATCAGATTTAAAGATTTATATGTACTAGTTTGAAATGATTTTCCCACAATTATTGCTTAATGAAATAATGTGTTTGATAGATGCTGTATCGATGTATCCTGCATTTGAGCCTCTAAACAAAACAAAGTAATAAATAAATATTGTTTATGCTGCTCAAATATATTAGTTCATGGAATATAAGTATCTGTGATATTAGTGGATTCTAGGGTGATGAATAGGACTTATCACAGTACAATGAATTCTCTTCCTCACCATTTCTTATATCTCTAATCATGCAGGGCCTTCTAAAGATCAAAGGTGAGAAAAAGGGAGAGAAACAAAGATATTTCAGATTTTATTAGGGATGAGTCTGTATAAAGTATTAATTTACTCCCGCTCCTGAACTCTCCACCAGCAGTGTTGGTTTTCAACTCAAACCGATGAAGATTGCAAATAAGACACCTAAGTGTTCCTAATTCTGCTCTTAATAATAGATGACAAAGCCTTCTGTCATTGGACATCGAAATTTACTTGTTTGGGGTTTTCCAATGATTGAATTTTCATATGAAGATATAACTCATATTCCATAAACCACAGCTGTAGGGAAGGAGCCTTTACATCAGGCTGCACCCCATTTACAGCAAAAGTAAAAATCTGAATTTCACTAATGTAAAAGATAGCAAACCATACAGCTTGTAGTATTGGGCTACCGATCCCCTCGTCAAAATAAAGAGCTGTATCAAGAAAATTGCAATTCTTATAAGTCTGAAATTCAGGTTGTTTTTTATTAATAATAAACAATTGCAGCTGGTGTATCTTTAGTTGGAAAGTCCACAACAAAATTAAGGTAAAATAAACTATCAAGTCAGCCAAAAATTAGTATTAAGGTGCGTAGTGAAGAAGATGATAATGTGAAATGGTTATATGTTTATAAGAGAATGAATAGGGCTTAGAAACACTATTTTATGGAGTTAGAAACACTCCATAAATATGTATTAGTGACCTAATATTTAGGCAAAATTGATGGATAGTTTATCTAAATGTTCTCATTAAAAATGCTTTGTGTTGCTACCATTGTGGTTAGTAAAGCCCTCTATTATTCTCTTCGAATCTGATACCTATAGTACTATCTATGTTTTGGTGTGGAATCTGATTTAAATATATGCTCAATTTCTTTGTTCCCAAGTATCAGTTCTATGCCGAACGCTTCACAATTGTTCAAACTTCATATTACCTCGGCCTTAATTTATTTTCTTTATATCCACTTATTAGTCTACATAATATGTTTTGTTTAAAAGGCAACAATATCATGGCAAAAAGAAAACCGGTATCACTTACCATTTATAAAAGCTAAATACATAGTAGAAAATGTTACGTTCTCCTTAGATATTGCTGCCTGCCAAGAGTTTGAGCATAAAAGCTGTTCTCTCTTTGTTAAAACAGAGTTTAAAAAACATTAGAAGTTTTTCCTTGGTGCAATATATGGGACAGAAAAGTAATAGAAAAATGGGTTAAAGAAATGGATTACACATTACATTCAAATATCTGCCAAATAAACAAAACTGCCAATATAATTAGAATATTGGAAATAATTTAACTACATGCATTCTTAATCTCAGAGCTCCTCTCTATATAGGAAGACAGAGACAGGGAGAGAGATCATAATTATTAAAAAAATAATTCCAAACTGTTTTTCAAAGTTGGAAGTTGGTTGTGCAGCAAAGTAGGAGGGCCCTAAGGCAGGCCTAGGGCCTCATACCACACCAGATAATATCACATCATTCCAAAACCAATCTGAGGACCAACAGAACAAATTGCACAACCAGAGGGAGACAAGAGGCCCTATCGAGGGAGGTAGAAGGTGAAAAGATGTGATTTGGTGGGAGAAAAGAATTACAGGTACTGCTGAGGGGAGGGAACCCTGATCACAGTGAAAGGAGAGAAGGAGACAGAGAGAGATAGCGAGGAGCGTGCAGGGGATAGCACTAGGAAAACACTTCCCCAAAGCCATTGCCTGGGAAAATGATTGTCCTGAGATCTCACAACCAGAGGAGCTCAAAGCCTAGAGCTGTGGAGGTTAGTGCTACAGCTGCTGTTGAGCCCTGGGTGCTGCAGTGCTGCTGTGCAGGAGGGCAGGAGCCGGGGAACAGAGGGTGCTACCTGAGGACCCCCTGGCACTCCCTGGGAGAAATGGTTCCTCCCTCCTAGAGCACACCTGAGAGAGGTGGCATTGCCTTTCTGTGGACAAAAGAGCTAGCAGGCATCATTCTGCTCCCGTGCCCTTGAGCAGAGACACCTGCTGCGGGCAGAAACTTGGACACCAGCTCTTTGTCGTATGTTACTCAAACACTCCAATCTCCTGTGCATTGGTATGACTGCCCTTCTGGGGGTAAGCCTGCACCAGCTGCATCATGGAAATACCCTTCCCCAGAGGACCGGCCCGGAGCCACGCCAAGCCAGGTCCGTAAAGTTTGGGTTTTTAAAACTCAGCTGGCCTGCCTGGGATAGAACACAGGTGTGCTGTTCTGCTGGGCAGGCAGACAGTCCAGACACAGGGTGAAGGCAGGGATCTGAGGGACACCTGGGACCCATAAAGGGAGGGCTTGCTGGACAGCAGTAGGCACAAACTCTCCTCCCTGAGGATGGGGAAGGGGGCTGGTGCCATTTCCTCACTTGCTCCTGAGCATAAACTAACTTCAGTAAGCGGCACAGCCCCGGTGGCCTAAACTCCTTACACCAAGCTTTGGCCCCTTGCACTCAGCAGAAGCTTCTTTACTAAAGCAAGTGTGCCTGAGAACCAGCACAGCAGGTCCCTAGAAGACCAGCACAAACACTGCCCCCTAACCCCCACACCCTCCTGCATGCACCATGTCTCCCGACCATAGAGTTCTGCAAAGCTGAACTTCTAGTAGAAAAGACTGTAACAAGAGATGAAGAAGGGCACCATATAATAAAAGGGTCTACCCAACAAGAGGTCCTAATAATTGTAAATATGTATGCCCCTCAGGGTGCCTGGGTGGCTCAGTCATTTAAGGGTCTGACTCTTGGTTTTGGCTCAGGTCATGATCTCACGGGTTGTGAGATGGAGCCCTACATTGGGTTCTACGCTTAGTGGGAAGATTGTTTGAAGATTCTCTCCCTCTGCCCCTCCCTTGCATTCACACATGCTCTCTCTCAAATAAATAAATAATTCTTTAAAAAACTATAAAAAAAAAATTATACCCCCAACTTTGGAGCACTTAAGATATATATATGTATCTGTAAATAACAAACATAAAGTCATTTTTTTTAATAAAGTCATTGATAATAAAATAATAGTAGAGGACTTTAACACCCCCAATAACATCCATGGATAGATCATCTAAACAGAAAACCCACAAAAAAAGGATGGCTTCGAATGACACACTGGACCAGATGGACTTAGAGATATTCAGAACATTTCATCTTAAAGCAAGACAATAGACGTTCTTTTTGAGTGCACATGGAACATTTTCCAGAAGAGGTCACATACTGGGTCACAAAGCAGCCCTCAGCAGGTACAAAAAGATTGAGATCATACCACACATATTTTCAGACCACGATGATAGGAAACTTGGAGTCAATCAGAGAAAAAATTTGGAAGGGCCACATATACATGAGGGCTAAAGACCATACTATTAAAGAAGGAATGGGTCAACCAGGAAATTGAAGAAGAAATAAAAAAAAAATACATGGAAGCAAATGAAAGTGAAAACACAAGAGTCCAGAACTTTTGGGAGGCAGCAAAGGTGGTCCTAAAATGGAGGTACGTAGCAATATCTTAAGAAGCAAGAAAAGGCTCAGATCCACAACCTTACTCATAAAGAAGCTAGAAAAGGAATAGCAAATAAGGCCTAAAGCCAGCAGAAGAAGGGAAATAATAAAGATTAGAGTAGGGGCAGCCCAGGTGGCTCAGTGGTTTAGCATCATCTTTGGCCTCAGTGCGCCATCCTGGAGACCCGGGATCGAGTCCCACATCGGGCTCCCTGCATGGAACCTGCTTCTCCCTCTGCCTGTGTCTCTGCCTCTCTCTCTCTTTGTTGGTCTTTCATGAATAAGTAAATAAAATCTTAAAAAAAAAAATAAAGATTAGAGTAGAGATAAATGATATAGAAACAAACAAAAATCCAATGGACAGATTGATGAAACTAAGAGCTGTTTCTTTGAAAAAATTAATAGATTGATAAATCCCTAGTGAGACTTCCCAAAAAGAAAAGAGAAAGGACCCATTAAATAAAACCACAAATGAGAGAAATACAGACAATTATAAGAGAGTATTGTGAAAAATCATATGCCAACAAATTGGGCAATCTGGAAGAAATGGATAAATTGCGAGAAACATAGAAGCTACCAAAACTGAAATCGAAGCAGGGATCAAAAATCTCCCAACGAACAAGAGTCCAGGGCCAGATGGCTTCCCAGGGGAATTCTTCTGAAGATCGATTTTTCTCAAACTGTTCCAAAAATAGAAAGGGAAGGAAAGCTTCCAAACTCCTTGTATGAGGCCAGTGTTACCTTAATTCCAAAACCAGACAAAGACCTCACTAAAAAGGAGAATTACAGGCAATATCCCTGATGAACATGGATGCGAAAATTCTGAATAAAATGTTACCAAGTGGAATCCAACGGTACATTAAAGGAATGACTCTCCAGAGTCCTGTGGAATTTATTCCGGGGCTGTGGGGTTGGCTCATATGTGGAAAGCAATCACCGTGATGCACCACGTTAATAAGATAAAAGAACCATACGCTTCTCTCAGTAGATCCAGGAAAAGCATTTAACAAAACACAGCTTCTATTCTTGATGAAGACCATCAACAAGTTGGGGATGGGAGGAGCCGTACCTCAACTTCACGAAGGCCATGTCCGATACAAGGCGCAGCGAATATCATCCTCAATGGGGAAAACCTGAGAGCTTTTCCCCCGTGGGCCAGGCATGAGGCAGGATGTCCATCTCACCACTGTTTTTTGACATAGTCCTAGAAGCCCTGGTGTCAGCGATCAGAAACAAACAGAAATCAAAGGCGTCCCAATCTGCAAGGAAGAAGTCAAACGTTTACTATTTGCAGACATGGGGAGACTCCATGGAGAAAACCCAAAAAACCCCACCAGGGACCCCTGGGTGGTGCAGCGGTTTGGTGCCTGCCTTTGGCCCAGGGCGCGATCCTGGAGACCAGGGATCGAATCCCACATCGGGCTCCCGGTGCATGGAGCCTGCTTCTCCCTCTGCCTGTGTCTCTGCCTCTCTCTCTCTCTGTGTGACTATCATAAAAATTTAAAAAAAAAAAAAAAAAAAAACACCAAAAAATTGCTGGAACTATTAGATGAACTAAACAAAGGTGCAAGATCCAAAATCAATGTCCAGAATTCTGTTGCATTTCTATACACCAACCCTGAAGCAGCAGAAAGAGAATTCGTAATTTCGTACACAAAAGCCAAAGTGCCTTTCTACAAAATCTTGTTAATTTTGGATATATACGAATCAATATTTCTGTCGCCACAGTAAAATGAAAAGACAAAATATGATCTCAGTCAATATATATACAACTCGTAAGAGAGGGAATAATGTCAAGAAGACATTCACACGCACACACACACTTTTCTAAAAATAAATTAAAAAACAATCCAATAGAAATATGGGCAAATTCAAAGCACTGATTTTACAAACATTTGATTGCAACACATTAGAGCCCTGATGATACCAAAGGTCGCAGCGTATGTCTCTCAGGACGTTCCCTTACAGGTCACTGGTTGGAATGTCAATTGGCACAACCAACTTTTCTGCTTAAGTTTTTATTTAAATTCTAGTTAGTTAATATTCAGGGCAATACTAGTTCCAGGGGCACAAATTAGCGATCCGTCCCAGGCAACACCCAGCGCTCATCGCTGTCTGGGCCGCTGCCCGGCTGCCGCCGCCTCCTGTGCATCAGGGCGCAGGTGCCCGACGTGCGGTGTCCTGCCAGGGTCCGCCCGCAGAGGCCGCGCTGCCCACGGGCGCCTCTGGGTGCTCCCGGCGCCGGCACACGGCGGTGGGGGCTCTGCAGGTGCACCCCGGGGCCCTGCATCCCTGGGGCCCTGCACCCCTGGCCCCCTGTACCCCCGGCACCCTGCATACTCCATGCCCTGCACCCCAGGGCCCTGCACCCCTGGGGCGCTGCATCCTTGAGTCTCTGCAGTTGTATCCCAGGGCCCTGCAGGTGCACCCCCGGGGCCTTGCATCCCTGGGGCCCTGCACCCCTGGCCCCCTGCACCCCTGGCTCCCTGCATACCCCATGCCCTGCACCCCAGGGCCCTGCACCCCTGGGGCGCTGCATCCCTGGGTCTCTGCAGTTGTATTCCCGGGGCCCTGCAGGTGCCCTCCTGGGGGCCCTGCATCCCTGGCTCCTGCACTCCTGGGGCCCTGCATTCCTGGGGCCCTGCACCCCCGGCCCCTGCACCCCTGGGGCCCTGCAACCCGGGGCCCTGCACCCCCGGGTCCCTGTATCCTTGGTCCCCTGCATCCCCAGCCCCTTGCACCCCGGGGCCCTGCACCCCCTGGGCCCTGCACCCCGGCCCCCTGCATCCCCGACCCCCTGCACCCCCGGGGCCCTGCACCCCTGGCCCCCTGCACCTCCACTCCCTGCATCCCTGGTCTCCTGCATCCCTGGCCCCCTGCACCCCCTGGGCCCTGCACCCCGGCCCCGGGGCCCTCCTCCTCGCAGGTTAGAGCAGCTCCTGCCCTCGGGGACTCAAGCTCCTCCAACTACACCCACCGCCTGCTTGATCCGACGGATTGGAATTTCTTTTTATTTTATTTTATTTTATTTTTTTTTTGAATTTGAATTTCAAAATTGCCTTTTAATATTTGAAAGATCAAGCCAGGATTTTGACTTGTATCCCTGTGAATATATAGATTAATCTGAGGAGCGCTGTTATGTTTATAGGACACTTATTTAAGTTTTTAAAAATTTCTCTTTATACTTTTAGGTAGGTGTAGAGGTTTGTAGCACTTTTTAGGTCTGTTCATGGGAATTTTATAATTTTTGATGCTACTGAAACTGATAAGATGTTAAGTTTGTGTCCTAGTTTTACTAATGTGCAGAAAATACAGTTGACTTCTGTGTATAGATGAGGGCCTTCTCATAATATTTATTAATTGGGTAGATAATAAATCTTTTTGAAATTCTTATGTAATCTTATATGCAAATAATAATTTTATATCTTCTCTCTTTATATCCTTTTTCATTTCCTTAACTGGAAATATGTGCTTTTTCCTTTTCATTGACTAGTTTTGAGAGGGATTTATTAATTTTATACATAGTTTCAAAAACAAATCTGACTTTGTTGTTCTCTATTCCATTTGTTTTCTGCTTCATTAAATTCTACTGTGGTCTATATTATTTCTGCCCTATTATCTTTAAGTGTGATTTTTTTCTTTCTTCCGTTCTCTAGATGGGAGGGTAAATTATTTTGTATATATTTTCTGTTCTTTCTATTATGTGTATTTACATCTAAGCATTTCCTCCTAAAGGCAGATGTTTTTGCATTGTATAACTGAGGATATTTTATTACTTTTTTGTGTTCAAAATGTATTCTACTTCACAGTTTGATAATTTTTTCTTTCCGTTTTGGATTATTTAAAAAAGTAATGCTTATATAATAGCAGGTTGGTGATTCTCTTGTTATTGATCTTTGGGCTAATTGCATTGGCTTTTAAAAAGCATACGCTGAATAATTTGAACTTTTTGAAATATAGACATACCTCATTTTATTGTGCTTCACTTTATTAATCTCTGCAAATAATTGTGTTTTTTACAAGTTGAAGGTCTGTGGCAACCTTGTGCTGAGCAAGGCTATCAGCACCCTTTTTCCAACAGCATTTGCTCACATCATGCCTGTCACATTTGTTAATTCTCATGAAATTTCAAACTTTATTCGTTACGGCGATCTGTGATCAGTGATTACAACTTTCTGAAAGGTCATTATGATGGTAAGCATTTTTCAGAAATAAAGTATTTTTAATTAAACTATGTAGATTGTACACATAATGCTATTACATACTTAATAGACTACATAGTATAGTATAAAAAATTTTATATGTGCTGGGAAACCAAAAGATTCATTTGACTCATTTTATTTGGTGACACTCTTTTTATTATGATGGTCCAGGACTGAATCCACAATATCTTCTGAAATGCGGATACAAGGGATTTCTCCATGTCCCAAAACATCTATTTAAAATATTTTAAATACATTTGAAAATATTGGGTGGATTGGGATCGGTTGAGGTCCAGTATTCAATATACATCAATTAGGTTAAATTAATGACTTTTTTATTTTTCTGTATTTTTACTGATTTTTATCTCTGAGGGATTTTATTTCTGTCTTGCTAAATGCACCATCTGAATGTATTATTATGGATGTGTATATTTCTAATTTTGTCTTTTATAATCTTTATAGATTTTACAGCTAGATTGTTTGGATTTGGGATTTAGGAGAATAATACACTGCTGTCAGATTATATATTAACATTGTGAAATATTCCTTTTCATTTCTAATAATAGATATATTTATTTTTAAGTAGGAACAAAATATCATAATTTTATTTGGAGTATTTTATTCATTAACATGTAGTGTAATTACTACTATATATGACTTGTAATCACTCATCTAATTATTTGAGTATTACATTTGAGCATATGACCCACCAGTATTATGTTTCTTTTTTTCCTTTTTTGGGAGTGTTAACTTTTTTCTTTTTTCTTTTTGTAATAGCTATTAATTATACATGATTTTACTATTATTTCAATGTAATGTGAGCCCTTGTCTTAATGAATTCTAACAAATCATTAGTATAACCTCCTTCTTTTTCAATGTTGTTAGAATGTAATTTCATTTTGCATATCTTAAACTCCAAAAGATAATGAAACTCATTATGCTTACGGTCAATATTTGTTTAATTTCACATATATTTGCCCTTCCAGGTATTTTTTTATTCCTTCATTAATTTTTATGTTTTGAAATAAGAGTATTTTTCCTCTGCCACAATAATTCCTCTAGTTTCTTTTAGTGTAATACTACTAGATGACAAATTCCCTCACATTTTCATTGACTGAAAATTTATTTTCTCTTAGGTTTCGACAGATACTTTTCCCTGTGTATAAATTCTAGATTGAAAGTTGTTTTTGTTTGCCTGTTTAGTTCTTTCATCATGTTAAAGTTTGTCATTCTGTTGACTTCTGGCTTTCATCATCTTTTTTGAAAATATTTTAAAAATAAAAAAAAAGAAAATATTAAAGAAATCAGCTCTGTTTTAATATTTCCTGACTCTTAAAGAAATGCCTTTTTTTTTTACTCTGAACTTCTTTAAGAATGTTTTTATGTTTGCATTTTTTGTTTACTCAGGAATTTGACTAAGATATAGTTAAATGTGGTTTTCTTTGAATTTATTTTACTTAGTTTGCTCAGCTTTTGAATCTACGTGTATGTTTGTTAATTATTTTTGTACTTTTTTTTGTATATTACTTTTGAGGAGATAGCTTTAACCCCTACGATGATAAGGTATAAAAGACAAGCGCATGCTTTGAAGAGATAGTTGCCAACAGTTCCAAGTGTAGTATTGGTTTCAACAAGATCTTATGAGATTGGGTGATGTGTCTGTCCTCTGTCGTCATATTGATTAACTTAGCCTGGCAAACACCAGTTTACAGTAGTTTGAGGATTCATAGGGGGGCAGGGTAATACAGGGAATTCGTATAAATAACTCATGCATGACATTAGGTTGTGAGGAGGAGAAAAAAGGCAGTCGTTCTTGGGGAAGATGAGTAGAACAAAATGTTTTAAAATATGTGAAATAAACTTGACCTTATTTAAAAGTTAACATGAGAGGGAGGAGTTAAAAATATAAAAGAGAAGGAGGATAAGTGATAATGAAATTTCCTTGAAAAGGAAATAGAGGCACTAGTATAGAGTATGTAGGGGCAGGATCTGCACTTAAAATGTGATAGAATTTTCTTTATAACATGATGAAAGAAAAAAAAACTGTGTATAAAACATACAGTGCAGATAACTTTTTTCAGATTTGATGTCAGGAAGTTATGTTAGTGAACATCTGATGACATATTTTCTCTGTGAATTAAAAGGCAAGGTCATTTTCTGAAAACCTTTGGGGGTGTTAGTGCTTTGCAGAAGTTTCAGGAACGCAAAACATTTTTAAATGATTATTACGAAAATTGTAAAATGCTTAAGTGGGTCAGTGGTAAAAGACTCCTGGGTCTCATTTAGTCACCAGATGAAATTTCTAGCAATGAATTTCATGTAGGGTCACTCTAAACATCTAGATGATTTTATCTAAAACATTCAGCAGTTTAATTGTGGAACAAAAAAAGTGAATAGTTAGTAGATTTGTTCAGTGTTTAAGACTCAAGGATGTAAACCTTAAAATATGGGCATGAACAGGGTGAAAGGATGAGCCATTTCCAGAGCTGTGTAGAATGAGGAGATAGCAGATAGCCTGTGTGCAAGGAGGAAGTAAATGCATTGGGGGCAGAAGGAGAGTCAATGTATAAAAAGTTTTCTAGGGAAAGAAAATGAAGATCACTTGAACATAACTATAGTTTTAATTTCAATAAAATTTAGTGTCGATAAATGTGAATTATATCATTTTTGTTAATTTCTACATAGTATTATTAGTGAATTCAAATATTTTATGTCAAAATTTCCTATTATTGGACATTTAAATTGCATCTGCTTAGAGAATTCCAATCTTCATATTAAAAAATTAATTTCAATTCTTCTTAGAATAGCAAAACTACTTTAAATTTTAATATTCCCCTCATTTCTGTGCTTCTTTAGTTTCCCCTATAATCATGTAATAACTAATAAAATTCATATATAAAACGTTTTTTTTTTGAAAGATTTTATTTATTTATCCATGAGAGACACAGAGAGAGAGGCAGAGAAACAGGCAGAGGGAGAAGCAGGCTCCATGCTGGAGCCCGACGTGGGACTCGATCCCAGGACCCCAGGGTCATGACCTGAGTCAGAGGCAGATGGTCAACCACTGAGCCACCCAGGTGCATCTAATATATAAAAAAAAAAAAGTGTTTGCAATTTATAAACTAACCAGTAACTGAAGACTTAACATAAGTAAATGGCAAGGGATTTTATTTAAAGAATTTTATTATAAAGACGTTGTGAGTTTCATGCCTTTATTGTATTTTCTAAGTAAGGTGACATAATAAAGAAAGTTTCCATAATTAACAAATAGTGCATTAATTCTCACAGAAAAGATATTTCCCATATGATCTCCATTTCTCATAGCATAAAAGACAAAATGAAATTTTGTAAAGGGTCTATTAGTGTCAGACCGTGAGTAACAAACATGCATGCGATGACTCTCTAAAAAGTGAGGCAGGAAAGATGAGGTTTGCTGTAGTCCTGCTCAGCAATAATGCATATTAAAGCATATTTGTAATAGGGTAGACTTTTAAAATTTGTGTTGATTGCTTGCAGCCTGGGAGTATCATTTATTTCCTAGTGTGACAGGTATGAGGTTGTTTTGGATCAAATTATATAATGTAGCCTGGGATACATGGTTTCTAAACAGTACGCTGGAGTCTACGGAGAGGTTAATGAGGAATTAAAAATAAACTGCAACCAGAGGAGAGAAGTTATCAGGGAACAAGTGAGATTAATTCCACAGTAATATCCAGTTAGGACTGGATTGGACGGCTGTTGCTCATTTTTATAACACTGGTACACGATGGATGCCTGTGAAGTTTTACTCCAAATACAAGATTTAGTCACCAGTAGCCACTTACACCGAGACACGCGTTGGCTGCATTCTATTCTATTCCTCAGTTAGACTCTGGTGATAATGAATATAGGAAAGCAAGATTTATTTTCGGACCGTATTCGGATGCATCTCAGACGTGCATCTTTACCCTTGATGGCATAGGAATAATTAACGTAACTTTGCAGAGAGACTGAAAAAAATGAGGAAGAAAAGGGAGCTAATCACAAGTGATTATTAGCAGCATGAGAAAGGAGAGCCTAGGGGACGGTTCCTGTCACGTCAGGAGACCTCAGTTCCAATAAGATAAGAGCAGTTGGCAGGTGCAGTTGTGCAGGTATGGACGCAATCCTATGTGATTTGATTAGTGAGGTATCCCCGGCTCTCTGCTTCCTACACATTTTGGCCTAGAATTCAAACATTCAGCTGGCTCCTAGGGTCGTTCGCTACATGGCACACAAATTGCACTGGAAATTCTCAATGCATTCTTACATCTACTGTTTTTATTTCTTAAAAAATGATTGACATGCACAAGCCTGTGGAATGATTCATCGTTAAGTTTCAGGAGGAAAGATCTGCAAACTGCTGGATCATCATATCAGCACTTCAGTGACTAAAACACATTAGAGAAAGAACGACAAATGAGCATTCTACTATTTAAATGATGTAAGTAATCTAGTTTGTAAAACTTGGCATTTTTAGTGAGAATTAATAGGTTGGTTTGTTTTTTGATTGCGGTATCCTCTATGGCTTCATCATTGTGCAAAAACAAATGACAAATCGCTATTAAGATTCATAGAAGAGGCTACCCCCCAATAAACTACTTGTATCATTAACTTTTCTCCATTTTCACTATGAGATGAAATCCCATGACCTCCTCACATGGTCCCATCATATTATAACTCAATGTTTCCTATTTTATTTTTTTGTATTATTTTCTCCATCTTTGTCTTTGATGCAGGTTCACGTTCAGTGATGTCTATCAATGTGGATAGATCCTATTTTAAGGTAATTTGAATTAAAAGAGATAGCTGTCTAACAAATAACCTGTTACAAAATCAAGAGAAATGTCACTGAATACAAGCCCAGGGAAGATAGTGAGGTACTGTCCTGAAAGTGATTTCCGGAGACAGACGTCTCTGGAAAACTCATTTTTTGAGGCTTTTTCATCATGAACTAACCTATTTCAATGTGAACATCATTTTCTTAATCCAAATTGGAGCTATACACATTTAAATATCTGAAGACTTTAGTGTGTATACAAAATGTTTTTTTTTTTTTTTCCGTCCTTGCATTATCAAAGGGGAACTGGCCTTGAAGTGCAAGGGGCTAGAAGAAAATAAAAAGGTATGGCAATGTAATCAAAGCTGAAAGTTAGCAATTGATGAAAAAAAGAAAGTCATTCAATCTGATTTTTAATGGCATAAACCCTCCATTTCAGTATTGGTGCGCAAACTCTAGTGACTCAGCACTTGGAAGAGGAAGCAGTCAGATTTAGAAAATTCATCTCCTTTGTATCTGCATCCATAAAATAGATTGTATCCTTTCTCCAAGTTTGGCTAATTTTAACACTGGAAATTTTAAAAATTTCCCTGGGACTACCTTCAAATGGCTCCTTTTCTTTAAATATTTTCTTTAAATTCCTCTGTTGTATCACAAAATCCTTTTCCTAGAGGTTCTTGGTTCTCAATTTATTGTGAAATTTCAATGTGTCAGATTTATCCTGATGATATCTGAATTAATTAATACCTAAGGCCTCGCTGTGGGTCTGATATCAGACTGGGGTTTATTTTATTTTATTTTATTTATTTTATTTTTTTCAGACTGGGGTTTAAAGATAGAATCCCGGGGGTGTGTGATGGGCTCAGTCGGTGGAGGATGCAACTTTTGATCTTGGGGTCATGAGCTAAAGCCCCCTGTCAGGCTTGGAGCTCACTAAAAGAAAAAAATTAAAAAAAAATCTGTTAGAGACATATTTCATGGATGTGTTTAATAGTATATGTTGTTTGTTCTCGTACCCTCTCTACTGCACATATTCTTTATCAACCCCGTCTTCTGCCTTTAAATCACACTCAGAGCATTCAGTTGACCCTGACTATAACTCAGTCCTTCTCTGCTCTTAGAGCAATAATCCTCACGTGAATAATTAACTCATCTAATATTCTCCTCCCCAGCCCCTTGTTTATTCTCTGTAGCTAGCATTCTAACCTACGCTCTTGAGCTGCTCCTCTTAAATATCGCTACGGATGTTCTCCTAGCTGAATTCAAAGAAAATCCTACTCAAACTCTCAAATTTATTTAACATGGTTAATCATCCCTTCTTCCTAATACTGTGTATTTTATCTTTGTAATTCCCTATCTCATTTCTCGATTCCTTGTTTTTCTGGCTTGGTGCTCTGTTCTTAAATGTAAACAGTTACCAGTAGTCCTTGTCATCTTTTTTATATTTTTTAGAAAGATGTGTCTCAACTAACTGTAAATGCTCATCATTCCCTGACAGTCTTAATTGGAAAATCTCTTCCTTATATTGATAGGAACACAGTATATGTAGTTTCCCAATTTCTCTATTTTTAAGTAAGTTTGTTGAGTTTCTCTTATTTACCTGTTACATTTATTTAAATGTAATTTCTTCATATTCATGTCTCTATTTAATTGTTTATGTCACTGCCTCAAAGCTACTTGACTAGATCTTTTTCTTTCTTCATGGCTAACCATTCTATATGTCATTATATAGAACATACATCATGAAACATGACTATGCTACTTTAAAATGGGCTATTTATTTAACCTTTCTGAGTTTTGATTTCTTAAGATGGAAATGTTAATAATATTACCTCATAAAGTCATTTTTGAATTCAATAATGGATATATGTAAAATACTTTGGAAATTACCTAACATATACTAATTATTCAATAAATACTTGTAATAGTACCAGTGAACCTTTAAAAATAACTAATACATTTTCCGAGATGCCCATTCTACTTTAGAATAATCACTTTTTTATGGAATAGCCCTCAAATTCCTAAACCAACAAGGGAAGCCTATAATACTGTGACAGTTATATGGCATATTAGTGTGGCTCAGCTCCACTAGGGTCCTAAATATTCAAACAATTATTTAGGTGCTGCTGTGAAGAAATTCTGCAAGTGGGATTAAACTCCCTAATCAGGGGTACCTGGGTGGCTCCGTGGTTGAGCATTTGCCTTTGGCTCAGGGTGTGATCCTGGATCCAGTCCCATATCGGGCTCCCTGCAGGGAGCCTGCTTCTCCTTCTGTCTATGTCTCTGCTTCTCTCATGAATAAATAAATGAAATCTTTATTTTTTATAGAAAAATAGAAAAATAAACTCCCTAGTCAGGACTTTATCCTGCGTGGGCCCGACCTTAGCAGGTGAAGCCTATTGAAGATGATAGGCCTTTTCTGTGTTCAGAGACTCTATTTAGTTTGTGCCTGTGAGGCACAAGCAGTCTGCTCATGATCTTCTCTTTCTGACTACCCTCCCTACGCATTTCCAGTTTGCTTAGTCAGCCTCCACAGTTGCATAAGCCCATTCTTTATGTACACACACACACACACACACACACACACACACACACTCTCACTCACCTCCGACTGGTAGGCTCTTTTCTAATAATCCAATAGTCTTCCTCCAAGACACTATAGTCTCCATGCTCCGTTGCTCTTGCTCTCGTACAATTGTTATAAGCTAATAGTACATTTTGGAACAACTAGCATATTAACTCAAATAAGTCATCCCTAATGGTATCATATAATTAGCATGGCACTCAAATAGTATTTTTAATGTAGTGCCAGTTATATTTCTCTAGTCAGCCTGCAAACTAATGTGAGTCTCTTGTTCTCATTTTTTTGTATCGCCAACAGTCTTATCACATAAATCAGATTTATATAGGTGATAAACTGTTCTCCCATAGTTTATAATAAATATTATCAGTGACTGGGCTGGTTGACTAATTAAAAATAAAATAGATTTCCCATTGAAAATGCTATTTTGTGGATTTCCCCCATCTGTAAAAGTTAACTTTTTCTTTCAAAAACCTTGAGTTAATCATAAATTAAAAGCCAGGATTGACAACTGTAGCCTTCTAACTGAAAATAGCCTATTAAGTGTCAGTCTTTTAAACTTCTGCACAACCTGATGACACGTGGCTAGATGAACTTAGGCCATTAGAAATTAGCCAGTTGATAGAAAGGCAATATAAAGGATGAAAATTGAAGCTTTTAGCAGTTGATAACACTGGTCACTATCACAAAACTAAACAAAAGACATTTTATTTTATTTTTTAATTTTTTATTTATTTATGATAGTCACAGAGAGAGAGAGAGAGAGAGGCAGAGACATAGGCAGAGGGAGAAGCAGGCTCCATGCAGGGAGTCCGACGTGGGATTCGATCCCGGGACTCCAGGATCGCGCCCTGGGCCAAAGGCAGGTGCTAAATCGCTGCACCACCCAGGGATCCCGACATTTTATTTTTAAACATGAAAGCCCATAGATACTTATTGAAACAAAAAATGGTTCCTTAAAAAGATAATAAAATAATAAATATCAATAAAGACAGACCAAGGTAAAAATGACAGACACACTTACCAATACTAGGAATAAAGCAAAGGCTATAATTACAGATTCTGTAGCACTAAATAGCTGTAAACAACTCTACTCACATAAATTCAGCCACTTACATGAAATAGGCCAATTCTTCCTGAAATCACAAACTACCAACTCAATATAAAATGGAAATTTAACCCACAGTTAAAAAGCTTTGGAAAGGTCAGATGGTTTTACTGGAAAAACAGACCCATGTGATTTCATTGGAGAATTGTACAACACAGTAAGAGAAAAATTAGCAGCAATTCTACTAATCTGTTTGAAAAAAAATAAAAGGCAAGAAACATTCCCTAACTCATTTTATTAGGGCCACAATTATCCTGATAGCATAAACACAGAAAGACATCACAGACCGGTATCTTTCATGAGCTTCCATGTAAAAACTCTCAATGAATACTAAGAAATTAAATTCAGCAATATCTTAATGTAAGTATACATTAAGACTAAGAAGTGCAACCTGTGATACAATAGAATAGAAAAAGCATAAAATCCTATCATTTGATGCAAAAGAAATAGCTTACAAAACTCAACATTAGTGATTCAGCTCCTGGCAAACTAAGAATGGAGAAACACTCCTTCAATTTGATAAATAGCATCCATACAAAACCTGCGCTTCACTTATGCTTATTCATATTACAACTAACTTATTCCCTTTATTGCACTTCCTAAAGAGAGGCTGAATTATTCCCCCCTAAGATGGGAAAAAAAGGCAAGGACGCTCACTGTCACCACTTTCATTCAACGCGGTCCTGGAATTCTAAGCCAGCATAAAGCAAGTAAAAGAAATAAAAGACATATAAATTAGAAAAGAAGAAATAAAACATCCTAATTTACAGGTGACAACGTCATCTGTATAGACAATCCCAAGGAATCTGAAACAAAAAATGTCAAACTAATGAGTGAGTTCCCAAGGTCACAGGATACAAGATCAAAAATGAACGGAATCAATCATATTCTATACACTAGCCGTGAACATAAAATTGAAATTGAGATTAAAAACACAATACCCCTCACAGTGACATGTTCCTGGTTTGATACTATACTAAATTTATATAAGATAGGACTTTTAGAAACCTGGTTGGAGGATAAACGATACTCCATGTGCTACAAGTGAAGCTTCCAGTAATACCAGAAGGACTTCGACCCCTCTCTAAAGTCTTCACTCACCGTTGTACTCCGTGCTTCTCCAAGTGTTGGTAACACTTTGGGTGATGAAATTCCTTAACTATGTAGAGACAATATTTTTGGGGAGCTCTGGCAAAATGTCAGAGTGATGCTGGCCTTGCTTTGAGGCCCGGGTTCTGGGAGCCCTATTTTGTGCCAGGCATCATCCCTACGCATTGCTGGATTAAACAGAGGAAATTTGGAAAGAGATGTCTAGGGACAGTGAGGCATTCAGTTCACTCAAAATCCCGGTTATCTACCCATCTGTACAGAATTATTTCAGTAATCTTTTAATCATGACGTCTATACTGGTACATATTATCTTATGTGAGCTCAGATTGCTTATGACTTTTTCCATAAATGCCAGTTGTTTCCTCCCCCAACCCCCCAATTTTCCATCTAAATCCTATATGATTTAGGTGGTCATAGCATTGTCTTTGGAGAGCATAGCTAAGTCACTGAACCATTCTTTGCCAAAAATGTTCACATTCTACTATTATCAGTTATTCTCTGAAATAAATTGGTATTTTTTCAAGTTTTTATTTAAATTTCAATTAGCAAGGGCACCCAGGTGGCTCAGTGGTTGAGCGTCTGCCTTTGGCTCAGGTCGTGATCCCAGGATCCTGGGATCGAGTCCCGCATCGGGCCCCCTGCAGGGAGCCTGCTTCTCCCTCTGCCTGTGTCTCTGCCTCTCTGTGTGTCTCTCATGACTAAATAAATAAAATCTTTAAAAAACATAAATTTTGATTAGCTAACATGCAATGTAACATTAGTTTCAGGTGTGTAATATAGTGATTCAACATCTCCGGACATTACCTGGTGCTCATCCCAGTGAGTGCACTGCTTGATCCCCATCACTGATTGAACCCGTCTCCTCACCTGCCAACTTCCCTTCTTCTAACCATCAGTTTGTTCTCTACAGTTAAGAGTCTGTTTCTTGGTTTGCCTCTCTCTCGCTCTCTTTTTCCCTTTATACATTTGTTTTGTTTATTAAATCCACATATGAGGGACAGCCTGGGTGGCACAGCGGTTTAGCACTGCCTTCCGCCCAGGCCGTGATCCTGGGGACCTGGGATCGAGTCCCACGTCGGGCTCTCTGCATGGAGCCTGTTTCTCCCTCTGCCTGTGTCTCTGCCTCTCTTTCTCTGTCTCTCATGAATAAATAAATAAAATCTTAAAAAGAAATAAAATAAATCCACATATGAATGAAATCATGGTATTTTTCTTTCTCTGACTAAATTATTTCACTTAGCATATACTCTCTAGCTCCATCCATGTCCTTGCGAATGGCAAGATTCCATTCCTTTTTTTTTGTTACTGAATAATATCCATCGTGTGTGTGTGTATATATATATATACACACTTCTTTATCCATTTATCAATAAATTGGGCCCTGGGGGTATTACCATAATTTGGTTATATTACATAATGCTGCCATGAACATTGGGGTGCATGTGTCCCTTTCAATTATATTTTTGTATTATTTTTAGTTTTGAAGAACCTCCACACTGTTTTTGCAGAGTGGCTGCACCAATTGTATTCCCAGAGCAGTACAAGGATTCTCTACATCGTCATCAACACGTATTACTTATTATGTTGATGAGTTCAGTCATCCTGACAGATGTGAAGTGACATCTCATTGTAGTTTTTTTTTTTTTTAAGATTTATTTATTTATTTATGATAGACACAGAGAAAGAGAGAGGCAGAGACACAGGAGGAGGGAGAAGCAGGCTCCACGCCGGGAGCCTGACATGGGACTCGATCCCGGGACTCCAGGATCGTGCCCTGGGCCAAAGGCAAGCGCCAAACCACTGAGCCACCCAGGGATCCCCTCATTGTAGTTTTGGCTTGCATTTCCCTGATGATCAATCATGTTGACCATTTTTTCAAGTGTCCATTGGCCATCTGATGTCTTCTTTGGAAAAATGTCCATTTATGTCTTTGGCCTGTTTTTTTAGTTGTATTATTCATTTTTGGGGTGTTGAGTTTGATCAGTCCTTTATACACTTTGGATGCTAACCCTATATTAGATGTGTCATTTGCAATCATCTTCTCCCATTCTGTAAGTTGCCTTTTAGTTTTGTTGGTTGTTTTCTTTGCTGAGCAGAAACTTTTTATTTTTATGTATTCTCAACAGTTTATTTTTGTTTTTGTTTCCCTCATGGTGGAGACATATCTAGAAGGAAGTTGCTATGGCCAATGTCAAAGAAGTTACTGTCTGAGTTCTCTTTTAGGATTTTTATGGTTTCCAATTTCACATGTAGGTCTTTGATCCATTTCGAATTAATTTTCGTAGATGGTATAAGAAAGTGGTCTAGTTTCATTTCATTATTTTGCTTGCTGCTGTCCGATTTCCCCAACACTATTTGTTGAAGAAAATGTCGTTTTCCCATTGGATATTCTTTCATGCTTTGTTAAAGATTAGTCGACCACATAGTTGTGGGTTCATTTCTGGGTTTTCTATCCAGTTCTATTGATCTAGGTGTCTATTTCTATGTCAGTGCCCTGATTTTGATTACTACAGCTTTGCAATATAATTGAAGTATGGAAATGTGATGCTTCCAGCTATGTCTTTCTTTTTCAAGGTCGCTTTGGCTATCCAGGGTCTTTTGTGGTTCCACAGCAACTGTAGGTTTTTTCCTAGCTCTATGAAAAATGCTGTCGGTATTTTGATAGGGATTGCATTAAATATGTAGATAGCTTTGGGTTGTACGGACTTTTAACAATATTTATTCTTCCAATCCATGAGAATGTCTTTCCATTTCTTTATGTGCTCCTCAATTTCTTTCATCGGTGTTTTATAGTTTATGGAGTGCAAGTCTTTCATCTCTTTGGTTAGTTTATTCCTAGCTATCTTATTGTTTTTGATGCAGTTGTAAATGGGATTGATTCCTTAATTTCACATTCTGCTGCAACAAATTTCTGTATATTGATTTCGTATCCTGTGACTACTGAATTGATCAATTCTGGTAGTTTTTTGGAGTATTTCATGTTTTCTATATATAGTATCATGTCATCTGCAAATAGTGAATGTATTACTTCTTCCTTGCCAATTTGGATGCCTTTTATTGTTGCTGTCTGATTGCTGTGGAGAGGGCTTCCAGTACTGTGTTGAATAAAAGTGGTGAGAGTGGACATCCCTGTCGTCTTCCTGGACTGGAGAGGAAAAGCTCTCAGTTTTTCCCCAGTGAGGATGATATTAGCTGTGGGTTTTTCACAGATGGCCTTTGTTATGTTGAGTTATATTCCTTATAAAACTACATTGTTGAGGGTTTTTATCATGAATGGATATTGTAGTTTGTCAAATGCTTTTTCTGCACCTATTGAAATGATCATATCCTCTATTTTATTGATTTGCAAGTATTGAACCACAGTTGGAACCCCAAAATAAACCCCACTTGATTGTGATGAATGATTTTTTTTAATGTATTGTTGGATTCAATTTGCTAGTATTTTTTTTTTGAAAATTTTTACATGCATGTTCATTAGGGATATTAGACTCTAGTTCTCTTTTTTGGTGGTGCCTTACCTGGTTTTGGTTTCAGGATAATGCTGACCTCATAGAATGAACTTGGAAGTTTTCTTTACTCTTCTACTTTATATAGTAGCTTGAGAATAGATATTAACTCATCTTGTAGAATTCACCTGTGAAGCCATCTAGTCCTGGATTTCTGTTTGTTGGAAGTTTATTTTATTACTGATTCATTTTTTTTTCTGATTATTGGTCTGTTCAATTTTTTTGTTTCTTTCTGTTTTAAACTTGGTCGGTTATATTTCTAGGAATTTATCCATTTCTTCTAGGTTGCCTGGTTGGTTGGCATATAGATTTTCATAATATTATTTTATGATTGTTTGTATTTCTGTGGTATTGGTTGTTATTTGTCCTCCCTCATTTGTGATTTTATTTAATAGGGTCCTTTCTCTTTTCCTTTTGATAAGTCTGGCTAGTGGTTTATCAATTTTGTTTATCTTTTCAGAGAGTGAGCTCCTGGTTTCATTAATCTGTTCTATTGTTTTTTAAATTTCTACTTCATTAATTTCTGTTCTAATCTTTATTATTTCCTTCCTTCTGCTGGCTTTAGGCTTTATTCTTTTTCTAGCTCCTTTGGGTGTAAGGTTAGGATGTTAATTTTAAATTTTTTATGCTTCTTAAGGTAGTCCTGTATTGCTATATACTTCCTTCCTAGGACCACTTTTGTTGCATCTCAAAGCTTTTGGACCATTGTGATTTTATTTTCATTTGTTTCTATGTATTTCAATTTTTTATCTGATTTCCTGGTTGACCCACTCATTGTTTAGTAGCATCCTATTTCACTTCGGTGTATTTGTGGTCCTTCTAGATATTTTTTCTTGTGGCTGACTTCTAGTTAGATCACATTGTAGTCAGAAAAGGCTACTTCAGTCTTTTTGTATTTATTTAGTCCTTATTTGTGACCTCATATGCGATCTATTCTGGAGAATGTCCCATGTGCACTTATAAAGAATGTATATTCTGCTGTGTTAATGGAATGTTCTGAGTATATCGGTCAGATCCATCTGGTCCAATGTGTCATTCAAAGCCATTGTTTCCTTTTGATTTTCTGTTTAGATGATCTGTCCATTGATGTAAGTGGGTGTTAAAGTCCTCTATTATTTGTGTATTACTATTATCACTTAGTCCTTTGACTTTTATATATTTGGGTGCTCTCATGTTGGATGCATAAATATTTACAATCGTAACGTCTTCTTGTTGGATTGCCCCTTTATTATGATATAGTGTCCTTGTTTGTCTCTTGTTACAGTCTGTTTTAAAGTCTAGTTTGCCCAGCATTTCTATTCCAGCTTTCTTTGGACATCCATATGCATGCTAACTGGTTCTCCACCCCCTCACTTTTAACCTGCAGGTGCCTGTAGGTCTAAAATGAGTCTCTTACAGGCAGTAAATAGATAGGTCTTAGATTTTTATTCATTCTGACATCCTATAACTTTTGATTGGAGCCTTTAGTCCACTTACATTCAGAGTGATTATTGATAGATATGAATTTAATGACATTATATTAACTGTTAAGTCATCATTTCTGGAGATTTCTCTCTGTTCCTTTCTTGTCTTTGTCACTTTTGATCTTTCTTTTGCATTAGAAGAGTCCCTTTAATATTTCATGCAGGGCTGGTTTAGCGGTCACCAACTCCTTTAAGTTTTGTTTGTCTGAGAAACTCTTTATCTCTCCTTCTTTCTGGATGATAGCCTTGCTGGATAGAGTATTGGCTACAGATTTTTTCCATTCAGTACTTTCAGTATATCATGTCATTTTCTTCTGACTTGTCAAGTTTCCGTTGACAAATCTCCAGCTAGCCTTTCTGGGTCTTCCCTTCTAACTTAAGGACTTCTCTTGTCTTGCTGCCTTCAAGATCATTTCTTTGTCACTATATCTTGCAAATTTCACCAAAATATGTCTTGTTGGCCTGTTTTTATTGATTTAGATGGCTTATGGATCTGGATGTCTGTGTCTGCTGGATTTGGATGTTTGTCTCCTTCTCCAGGTTAGAGAAATTTTCATCTAATTTTTCTTCAAATAAAATTTCTCTCCTCTTTTCTCTCTCTTCTTCTTTTGGGGGTGGGACTTCTATGATATGAATGTTATTACATTTGATAGAGTCACTGAATTCCCTAAGCCTGTTCTTGTGTTGCATAATTTTTCTGTCTCTCTTTTCTTCAGCTTCCTAATTTTCCATTGTTTAGTCTTCTATGTCACTAACCCATCCCTTTTCTTCTTTCAGCTTGCTGTTCATTTCATCAAGAATGTTTCCAATCAGTTTTGCATTCCTCATTTCTAATTGATTCTTTTTTAACTCTTTTATCTGTGTGGTAAGGGTCTTACTGATGTCTTCTTTTCTCAAGCCCAGTGAATATCCTCATGATTATTGCTTTAAATTCTCCATCAGGTATGTTACTTATATCTGTTTTGCTTAGATCTCTGCCCATGGCCTTATCCTGTTCTTTCATTTGGGATAAATTACTCTGTCTTAGCATTTTGTCTAAGTCTCTGCCTTCTTATCTGTGTTAGAAAAGCTAGTTATGTCTCCTGCACCTGAAAATAATGACCTTCTGAAGAAGAGGTCACATAGTGCCCAGGACCTGGTGCTTCAGGGAGCATCTCCTGTGTATGCTGCATGTACTCTGTTGTGTTCTGGCTGCCCTGTCCTTCAGGCCGATCATCTACACGGGCTCTCCTTGCCTCATGTAAGGAGCATGTTCCTTGGGCTGAATGTGGTGAGTTTTAACTAGGTGTGCTCTGATCTGCTTGTGAACTGAGACCCTGCAGCATTCTTTAGTCAGGAGATATGGTACGGACAGGGATTTCTGGGGACAAAGCCCACCATGCTGGGACTGAAGCAAGCTGAACTGAGAAGGGCAGTTTCACCAGAGCACAGAAGTAGGTCTTAGTATAAGCCAAATTCAGCAACCAGTGTCAGGGCTGCACTGCTTCCTGCAGGTGGCTCCAAGGTTATGCTGAGGGACAGGGGAGGATAATAATTCCAGCCAACTCCTTTTTCCCCAGAGAGTTGTTCCTGTGAACTCTGCTTCTCAGGACATACTTGGAGAAGAGCAAAATATCTCCCCACTGTGTATACTCTTCAGTTTGTCATTTCCATGCTGTCTGCCCACAAGTTGTTTGTCTGCCTTCCCTCAAGGAACAATGCTGTTCCATTATCGATCTCAACCCAAGCCCACTGACCTTTAAAACTCTAGGCTTTAAGCCCCACAGCTTGCAAGAACCCACACAATTCAGTCTCTTTTCCTTTCCAAGCCACTGGCTTTGTAGAAGTTCTCCTTGTGTGTCCCCCTGTGTGCTCCTCTCTCTCTCTCACCCTTCTCCATCACCACCGCTCCCTCCCCTCTACAGCAGTCCTGATTCATTTCTCTTCTAAACCGTATCTTCACTTCACACTTCTATCTTCTCCAGTGTGGCCTCTTCTGTTTCTCCAATTGTAAAGTTTGTTCTATCAGCTTTCAGGTTGATTTCTGGGATATTAAATGATTGATAGTTACCTAGTTGTGTTCATGGGAGGAGAGGCTTCGGTCCTCCTACTCCACTGCCATCTCCCTGCTCCATTCATAAATTGGTAGGTTTTGAAAAGAGGAATAAAATGACTGTTGATTTTACATAGTAAGATATTTAAACTCAGAGCATCTGGATAGCTCAGTCAGTTAAGCAACTGTCTCTTGATTTTGACTCAGGTTATGATCTCGGTGTCATGAGATCAAGGCCTGCAATTGGCTTCACACTGGGCACAGAGTCTACTTAAGATTCTTTCTGCCCCTCCTTCTGCTTCGCCCTCTCCCCCAGTCATGTGCACATGCTCTCTCTCTCTCCCTCTAAAAAAAAAAACAAAAAAGATATTTAAATCCAATGAGTATTATTTCAGCTTTTCTTTTTAATGCTACTTTTCGAAATACTCTAAGCAAAAATTATTTTAATGTAAAATATAATTGTTATTGATATTTTATGGACTATTTAAGATGCAGGTTTTAATAAGTTGCACTTATAGTATAGCTTATAGATTATACTGTTTTTATTTCTCTAGAGTCTAATTCTGTACACCAAGAATCTTACTTTTATCAAAAATAAACTGTTTCTCTTTGTCTTTAGGCCATTTCATTTTCAGGAGTTGTAGTGTATTATAGAGGGACTAAGCTCTGGAACACAGACAGCAAGGTTACATAGAAGAAAAATTATTAATGGGGAGAGGTTGATAACTGTCCATTCCTCTGAACTAAACCCTACCAAACAAAAAGAACAGGGTCTCCATGTAATTCAAGGATCTACCAGTTGCAGCTTTTTTCTGTCATTGTTAATGCAAGTGAATATGATTTCGTTAAAAAGTAATACATACATATTTTATTTTTCTTTTGTCTATTTTATCGTTTCATTGACAAAACATCAAACTAATGACATTTTTTAATGAGTTTTTAGCTGCTAACATGTGCTGTCATAATTTCGGCAAACTGCCTTGACTAACCCATGTATTTCAAGTATTTATGCCTTTTGAATAATTGTATAAAATCTTATTGACGGTTACTTCCCCTACCATGGTGAGCATTGAGAATATATATAATTGTCAAATCACTAAGTTGCACACTTGAAACTAATACAACATCATATGTCAACTTTAATAACAATAATTTTTAAAAACATGCAATGAAGAATATCTGCTTTCATTCGTTTATGAGAGTTAAAAATAAAAATTGCATGTGTGCACGGATTGTATAAATACATCTAATTTTATAATTATGTCATCAAGTATTGTTAGAACTTTGAACATATTCTTAAAATTTAATAGTGTGTTAGTTTGCCATGTCCTGTTTTGCTAAATATAAAAAATGTAGTGTTGGTATCTCACCAAATCTTATTTTTGTTTAGTGCATTCTTAAAATAGCATAATACATGAAGTTGTTGAATCACTGTGTTGTACTCCTGAAACTAATGTGACACTGTCTCTCAACTATACACAAATTAAAAAGCTCAACAGTGAATTATTTTACTAAAACTTTGACATTCTGTTACTTAAAAATGGATATGTTTGTCCACATTACTATAGAATGGTTTCTCCAGCTATCTTACGTTATAATTCCAAGTAACCCATCTTTATGTTTACATTGAATGAAACAATTCACATTTAATTAATAAAAGGGAAAGAGTACAATTTGTTGTATTCAAATAGGAAATTATAGAAATTGCATCAATCACTACCAGCTTTAAACTTAAATTCCTAAAAGAAAAAAGAAAAAACTTAAACTCCTGTCCTCAAAGTACACGATGCTTACCATAGGTTCTGGGTCTACGTGGCTATATGGGAAGACTCTGAACTTACCTCCTCATTAGAACACACCAAACTACATGTATTAATAGATAATTCCTCCTGAAGAAGAGCTGTGGACTGACTGAATAACTACTGCACAGCCAAAGATAGAGATATTGGCCAGAGAACAGCAAAAGAGATGAGATACATCACAGTTTAAAAGAGTAACTACTAAGATAAATAGCCACGACTCCAGCCAGCAGAAGTCACCAAGTACTCACAGTCTGCATAGGGGATACTGTACACAAGATTGTTCCTTTAACATTGAGAAGTAGCCATTTCACCTAATCTATAGAAATAAACACCAAAGGTCAAGAAAAATGGGAGAGACAGGAGAATACACTCCAAAAGAAAGAGCAAGAAAAAACCTCAGAAAAAGAACTAAATGAAACAGAGACAAGCAATATGCCTGATAAAGAATTTAAAGTAGTGATCATAAAGATATTCACTTACTGCAAAAAAGAGTGGAAGAACTCAGTGGGACCTTCAATAAAGAGATAAAAAAAAAATACTAAGAAGAATCAATCAGAGTTGAAGAATACAATAACTGAAATAAACACACACACACACACACACACACACACACACACCAGAGGGAATCAACAGATAAGAGGATGCAGAAGAAGGTAAAGCTATGATCTGAAAGGGTAGTGGAAAACATACATAACAGCATAAAGGAAAGAAATTTTTTAAAATATTTTTTTAATTTTTATTTATTTATGATAGTCACAGAGAGAGAGAGAGAGAGAGAGAGAGAGAGAGAGGCAGAGACACAGGCAGAGGGAGAAGCAGGCTCCATGCACCGGGAGCCTGATGTGGGATTCGATCCCAGGTCTCCAGGATCGTGACCTGGGCCAAAGGCAGGTGCCAAACTGCTGTGCCACCCAGGGATCCAAGGAAAGAAATTTTAAAATGAGGCTGGATTAGGAGATCTCTCAGACGTATCAGCAAATAAACACATGTAGGAGTTCCAGAAGAAGAGAGAACAGAGTAGAACACTTATTTGAAGAAATAATAACTAAACTTCCCTAACTAAGAGACGGAAATGGACATCCAAGTTGAAGGACACAGAGTTCCAAATAAGATGAACCCGAGGAGATTTGCATTATGGCACAAATAATTAAAATGTAAAATGTTAGATAAAGATACAATCTTAAGAGCATCAAGAGAGAAACAAAAAGTTACCTACAAAGGAAGACCTATCAGGCTGTCAGCTGGTTTTTCAGCAGAAAATTTGTAATCCAGAAGACAGTGACATGATATATTCAAAGTGCTGAAAGGAAAAAAAAAACCTACAACCGTATTCTCTACTCAGCAAAGCTATTCAGATTTGAAGGAGAAATAAAGAGTTTCTAAGACAAACAAAACATAAAGGAGTTTATCACTATGAAACCAGCCTTACAAGAAACGTTAAAGGGACTTCTTGAAGTGGAAGAGAAATGGCCATAATTAGATGTAAGAAAAAATAAATAAAATATATATAAAATATGACAACATATACATAAAATGTGGGGAAGGGAATAAAATGGGAAAAGAAGGGGAAAAAGAAAAAAAGCTTTTTTTCTGCTTCTTCTTCTTCTTCTTCTTCTTCTTCTTCTTCTTCCTTCTCCTTCTCCTTCTCCTCCTTCCTCTTCTTCTCTTATAATGTGCTTGAACTTACATGACCATTCAGTGAATATGGAATGTTATCTATTGTTATAACCACAAACCCCAAACTGGTGATAAACACACACACATGCACAAAGAGAAAGAAATCCAAACAAAACATTGAACATACTAATCACTGTGAAACAGCAAGAGGAGAAGAAAGAACAAAGAACTACAAAAGCAACCAGAAAAAAATGACAATAAGTACATAACTATTAATAATTATTTAGAATGTAATCAAATGGTCCAATCAAAAGATATAGAGTGGTGGAATGGATTAAAAACAGAGGAGAACAAAACAAAACAAAAAAAGAAAACAAGACCCCATCTATATACCACCTACAAGAGATTCACCTCAGACCTAAAGATATGTACAGACTGAAAGTGAAGGGATGGAAAACAGTCATTATGCAAATGGTAGTGAAAAATCAGTAAGATAACAATACTTACTTCAAACAAAATAGATTTAAAATAAACACTCTAAAAAGAGACAAAGAAGGGCTTACAAAATGATAAAGGGACCAACTCAACTGATAGGAAATAATATCTATGGATCCAATACTGGGGCACCTAGATACATAAAGCAAATATTAATGAACATAAAGAGAGAAGTTCATGATAATACAATTGTAGAGGACTTCAACACCCCCATTACATCAATCCATAGATCATCCAGACAGAAAATCAATGAGGAGAGGATGTCTTTGAATGACACATGGCACCAGATAGACATAACATATTTTACATATATATAAAATAACAGAGTACACATTCTTTTTAAGTGCACATGGAACATTCTCCAGAATAGATCACATATTAGACTATAAAACAATGTTCAATACATTTAAGAAGATTGAAATCATAATACAATGATATGAAAGCAGCAATAAGTCACAAGAAAAAAAAAACTGGAAAAAAACACAAACACATGGAGACTAAACAACCCAAAACTAAACAACCAATGAGTCAATGAAGTAATCAAAAAATAAATTAAAAAAAATATGTAGAGACAAATGAAGATGAAAATGCAATGGCCCGAAATCTCTGGGACATAGTGAAAGCAATTCTAAGAAGAAAGTATATAGCTGTATAGGTCTACTTCAAAAAAACAAGAAAAAGTGAAAAGATTGATCTAAACTTATGCCTAAAGGATCTAGAAAAAGAAGAACAACAAAGCCCACTATGATTAGAAGAAAAAAAAATAATACAGATCACAGCAGAAATAAATGATGTTGAGATTTAAAAACAAACAAATAGTAGAAAAGAATGAATGAAACCAAGAGTTGGTTCTTTGAAAATATAAACAAAATTGACAATCCCTTAGCCAGTCATCAGGAAAAAAAAAAAAAAAAAAGAAAGGACCCGAATAAAGTCAGAAATGAAAGAGAAAAATTTGTGAAATTTTATATGCTAACAAACTGGACAACCTAGAACAAATGGATAAATCCCTAGAAACAAAAAACTTCCAAAACTGAACCAGAAAAAAATAGAAATCTGACAACAAAGGCAGGCAACAAAGAATGACTTGATAATAAAAAAACTACCAAAAATAAAATCCTAGATCAGGACAAGACTAGATTCACAAGTGAACTCTACTAGACATTTAAATAAGAGTTAATATCTGTTCTCCTCAAACTATTCCAAAAAAATTGAACAGGAAGGAAAACTTCCAAATTCATTCTCTGAAACCAACATTACCCTGATACCAGAACCAGACAAAGACACCACGAAAAAAGAGAACTACAGGTCAATATCTCTGATGAACATAGTTACAAAAATCCTCAACAAAATATTAACAGACCATATACAATAATACATTAAAAAAGATAATTCACCAAAATCAGGTGAGGTTTATTCCAAGAATGCATGATGGTTCAATATTTGCAAATCAAACCACATCATACACCACCTCAACTAAACAAAGGTTAAAAATCATATGATCATCTCAGTAGAAACAGAAAAAAACGTTTGACAGGATTCAACATCCATTCATGATAAAGACTCTCAGAAAAATGAAGTTAAAGGGAACATGCCTCAACATAGTACAGTCCACATATGAAAAACCCACAGCTAACATCATCCTTAATGATGAGAACCTGTGAGCTTTCCCTCTAAGGTCAGGAATAAGACAAGGATGTTCGTTCTTGCCCCTTTTATGCAACACAGTACTGGAGGTCCTCACCACAGCAATCAAACATGAAAAATAAATAAGAAGACTTCATATAAGAAGAAATTAAACTTTCACTATTTGCAGATAAAGTGTTATTGTACATAGAAAATCATAAAGATGCCACGAAAAAACTACTAGAAGTAATAAACAACTTCAGTAAAGTGGCGGGATATAAAATTAACACTCAGAAATCGGAATTGTTTCTATACACTATCAATGAAGTTACAGAAAGAGAAATTTAAAAATCCAACACCATTTATAATTACACCAAAAAGAATAAAATTCCTAGAAATAAACATAACCAAAGAGGTGAAAGACTTGCACTCTGAAAACTATAAAACACTGATGAAAATTGAAGATGACACAAATAGGAAGTTATTTCATGCTCATGTATTAGAAGAATCAGTATTGTCGAAGCGTCCATATCACCCAAAGCAATCTACAAATACAATGCAATCCTTATCAAAATACCAACAGCATTTTTCACAAAACTGAACAAATAATACTAAAATTTGTATGGAACCATAGAAGACCCTGAGTAGCCAAAGCAATCTTGAAAAAGAAGACCTAAGCTGGAGGTATCACAATTCCAGATTTCAGGTTTAATACAAAGGCATAGTAATTGATGCAGTATGGTTTTGACACAAAAATAGACACATAAATCTAATGGAACAGAATAGAGATCCCCCACATGTATATGGTCATATAATCTATGTATATAATCATTAATCTATGACAAAGAAAGCAAGAAAATACAATGAGGAAAAGACAGTCTATTCAATGAATGGTGCTGGGAAACCTGGACAGGTACACGTAGAAAATGAAATCGGACTAGGTGCTAACACCATACACACAAATAAACACAAAGTGGAGTAAAGACCTAACCATGAAACCTGAAATGATAAAAATCCTAGAGGAAACACAGGCAGTCATTTCTCTGACATCAACCATAGCAACCTTCTTCTAGATGTGATCCCTAAGGCAAGGAAAACAAAAACAAAAATAACCTATTGGGCCTACATCAGAATAAGAAGCTTCTGCACAGCAAAGGAAGACATCAAGAAAACAAAAAGACAACCTACTGAATGGGAGAAGATACTTGCAAATGACATATTGGATAAGGACTTAATATCTGAAATATATAAAGAACTTACATAAGTCAACACCAAGGAAACAAACAATCTCAGTAAAAAATAGGGCAGAGGACCTGAAAAGATATTTTTCCAAAGAAGACATACAAGAAGTCTACAAGTCACATGAAAAGATGCTCAACATCACTAACCATCAGGGAGGTGGAAAGCAAGACCACAGTATCCCCTCACACCTGTTGAATGGCTCAAATTAAGAAATAACAAATGTTGGCGAGAGTGTAGAGGAAAAAGAACCCTCGTGCAAGGTTGGTGGGAATGCAAACTGGTACAGCCACGGTGGAAAATAGTAAAGCGGTTCCTCAAAAAATGAAAATTGGAAATAACCGTATAATCCAGTCATTCCACTGCTGGGTATTTTACCCGAGGAAAATGAAAACACTAACTCAAAAAAAGATTCACACATCTCTATGCTTTTTTGTGGCATTTTTTACAGTTAGCCGAATTATGGAAGCAATCTAAGTGTCCATCAATACATGGATGGATAAGGCAATAGTGCACAGCCATAAAAAAGGATGAGATCATGCCATTGGAGCCACCATAGATGGATCTAGATGGTATTACACCAGGTGAAAGGAGTCAGACTGAGAACACTTACCAACCACATGATTACACTCCTAAATGGGATCCAAAAATGGAATGAACAAACAGAAATCAGAATCTGAACTATAACTGAAGAGCACAAACTGATGGTTTCCAGAGAGGAGATTGGTGGAGGGTGGGGCCGTATGGATGAAAAGAAGAGGGAGGAGTAGGCCTCCAGTGATGGAAGGAGTAAGTCACAGGAATAAAAAACAGAGCATAAGAAATGAAGTCAACGATGTGGCAATAGCCATGGAGCAGGACACATGGTAGCTCTACTTGTGGTGAACACCACATGACGTACACAGTTGTCGAATCACTAGATTTGTGCGCATGAAACTAATATAACGTTGTGTGTCAACTATATTTTAAAAAATGCTCTACTATAGGACACCTGGGTGGCTCAGCAGTTGAGCATCTCCCTTTGGCTCAGGTCATGACCCTGAGGTCCTGGGATCGAGTCCCACGTTGGGCTCCCTGCATGGAGCCTGCTTCTCCCTCTGCCTGTGTCTCTGCCTCTCTCTCTGTGTCTCTCATGAATAAATAAATGAAATCTTACCCAAAAAAAATTTGGTGTTTACACCATCCAACCTCATTAGCGGGGAAACCCTGCAGAAACCACCAGGCTGGAGGCCCGGGTGAGGCCTGGGTGGAGCATCCTCCCCTCAGGTGAGGCTTCCTACTGACCATCCCCATGAGGGCCACGTGTAGAGGGAAAGTAATACGGTTTGAAGTGAAACATTTGTATGGGAAGCAAACTGGGGGACGTTTCTTTATTGCAAAATAAGATTTAGATCATGGAGGAGAGCACCTGATTTAGGTATAAAAATATTCCTTGGAGTCCGCAAGCAACAGCCGTCAGCTCAGCACTGGCCATTTCCTCAGCCACTGATTATACCCAATTCCATGTCAGTAGTAAATGTGAGTGTTGCTTACTCGTGTAGCCTTCCCTGCTCTGCTGGCCACCGGCTCCCACGAAAACCAGGTCTCAGGACAGTGGAAGGCCCTGGGTGACAGTCTCAGAGCCAAGCAATTCCGCTCTTCTTGTGCCATCACCCTAGAGGTTTGTGCATTTCCACAAGGGACAGCTGAATAGGGGTCAGCAGAGGGGGCTAGCGGGGGTCAGAGTGGGAAATCAAAATATCCTGGGAATAGATGGGATGTGCACATGGAAAAGGAAGAAATCAATGCTCTCTCTTGAGAGAAGGGACAGAGACATTTATTTTCTTTTAAGTGGACAGTGAATTAAATAAATTAAAATATTCTTCAATTAAATTAAAGAATAAAACCATATTTATGCGTTTGGTAAGAAGGTCCTAGAAATCAAGACACTTTTCTGGCAAGGCTGTTCTGAGCAAAGCCGGATTTTACATGATTTTTGTATTTTAAATCAATCTCCCTATTTGACTTGTGAAAGAAAGTATTAATTCTATTTCAATTTTCCTTTATAGCGGAGTGGGACGCCAAGCCACACGGATTGTCAGTTGCAAGGGCTTTCCTTATTACAGCTGAGGTTAAATCATGGAGATTAAGAAATTTCATATATATATTTATTTAATATTTTATTTATTTATTTGACAGAGAGAGAGAGAGAGCACAAGGTGGGGGGATAGTGGCAGAGGGAGAGAGAGAGAATCAGGGTCCCCGCTGAGCAGAGGGCTTGATTCGGGGCTCATTCCCCGGACGGACCCTGGGGTCATGACCTGAGCCGAAGGCAGATGCTTGACCATTGAGCCCCCAGACGCCCCACCTATATTTTAAAGAGATAGTTAGAAGTGAGCTAATGTAGCTACTTTCTAATTAACATTTATAACAGCGTCAGCTAGGAATTTCTTTATAACAATCCTGAAATTCAAAAATAAACCGAACACACCAGTACAAGGATCTATTTGATGACAAGGATGAGATGGCTCATGTGTAGAACAATCTGACGATGGGATTTTCCACTCTTCATTTCGGTGGAGGCATGATCTTTTCTGAATCTTCAAATTCCCTAGGACTCCGTAGTTCGTCAGTCGGGAGCCCTTGTGGATCAGTAGCTAAGCAACAGATTTAAGGTCCAGAGGCTCTTCTCCTGTATTTCCTTTGCCAATAACTTAGCGTGTGATGCTGAGCAAATCATTTAACCTTCCGATTTCCCTATCCCTCATCTTTTCAACAGGGAGATAATATAGCTTACTTCTCACAGCTTGGTGAAATCTCTCTTAAAATAATTCCTCAAATACAATGGGAGAGATGCTGTGCTGTCATAAAAGTAAAAAACAGTTCCGCTTTCCGCTTTTGCCCCGTGAGGTGCCGACCATGAGATCCAATGGGACTCCTAACAGGGCACTATTTCCTCACCATGCCTGCACGTTTCCTATAATTTTATAAATTATAAATTATAATAAATTATAAATTATAAATAACCCACTATAATTTGCTGATATTTCATCAATTCCCAAATCATGGAAACCTTCGCAAAGGAGGCTGGATTTATTTAATGCTTTTCCATATTTATGGTTATATATAGAATCTGTTTCACTGTCCTTAATATTCGAGAATCATCTCTTATCAGGAATGAACACAGGGGAAAAGTGTGTTTGAATTCGACATCATCTTGACATAGACATAGAACAGATGTCTGTGGTGTTTTTTTTTTTTTCCTTAGCCTCCTATTAAAACCTTACATTTGCCTGTGATCCTGGTTTTTTACTGAAGTGCCTGCTTTGAGGAAAATAAAAAGAAACATGAGACTGAGTATCAGAAAGAAACCAGACCTCAATGTTTTCTCAGTGAAAGTAACCTTTGCTTCTCTCTGTTCATAAATTTGAGTCTAACACATAAAACCTGAGCTGCGCCGGGGTGGGAGGTGGGCAACGCTGTTGGTGGCAGGGGGTGTACTTCCAAGACCTATGTGACAGGGTTTTTGTCGATAGAGGAGTGATGATTGTGTGCAAAGAAGCCTAATTCAGTCTGACTCTTTCTTCCCCCCTCAATCTTAGTAGAAGAATATACAAGGATAGTTCATAAATTTACTCATAGGTCCTCAATTCTGCTGTTTGTATGAAGTAAGAAATGGGTGGGGTTTTTAAAATATTTTATTTATTTATTTATTTATTTATTTATTTATTTATTTATTTATAAATGTTATTTACTTGTGAGAGAGAAAGGGAGAGGGAGCGTGCGTGTGAGTGGGGGGAGAGGGGCAAGCAGAGGCCACACTGAGCTCATGATCGGAGCTGAAATCAAGAGTCAGTCACTCAACTGATGGAGCCACCCAGGGCCCCCCACCCCCAGGAAATGCATTTAAAACCATCAAAGTGACTTCCTTAACCGGCTCTCATTAAGGTGCACGTAGTTGGCCCACACTTACACATCCCTTTTGGGGCCAAAGAAAGCTTTCTGAGCATTTTTGTTATATGACAAATTTGCAGGTTGTGTTTTATTTGTATTCCATTTGTTTTCTTATCTTGTTTTAAAGAATCTGCCAAACAGATGAAAATACCGGGGAATATAGACAGACAGCAGGTAAACTTTTTTTTTTTTTTCTTTTGAAATGGAGCCATACTAATCCCAAGAGCCGGGGAAGTTGATGTCTCTTCAATTATTAAAAATCCCCTAAAGTCATATTACCACGCCAGATAGGCCGGTAGATAGAATTTGGACACATTTTAATAAGTGCTATTACCTGCTGCCATAGCAGTGGGTCCACAAAGAGGGAATCTCAGCAGGTTGGGACGATGGAGAAGAAACAAGCTGCATAAACCAAGGCTGGAGAAGACTAGCCCTGAAGCAGCAGCGTGGAGCTCCTCGCACCCCAAACGCGTTTGCATTTCCCCATCACGACGCTAAAGCCACCTTATAAAAACTGACCAATATTTATTACAACGTATGTCACTTCCTCATTTCTTATTCAAACTTACCGTAACTGTAGAGCACATCACCTGTCTTAGGAAGGAGCATCATCCTTGTCAGAACTTAAGGATGTGTTCTGATTCAGCCTCTTTTTTCCAAAAAAAGGAGCATGTGATAAGCTTCTTTTTTTTGCCCTGAAGTAGAGCGCAGCTATTACTTTATTTCTATATAATTGCCAATATAACAGTTTTAAGATCTCTATTTAAATTTACCTTTTTTGTTTTTAAATTTACCTTTTAAAGCGGGGGCAGGTTACTTTCTTAAAGACCATTGACCCAAATCGCAGAAAATTGCACACTGTCATTCTGAGACTTAAACTGCTCCATCAATCTGTCAAAATAACCTCTCTTCTTAAGAGAAAATAAAGGGTAAACAACCCATTTGGTGACTTCTGATATCTTCAGTCCTATTTCCAAAAGGTTCAGATATTTAAGATATTTAAGCTATCTTAGAGTCTGAGCCAGTTGTCTTGCATTAGGGTTTAGGTACGACTGAGCACATCAGTAGGATGAGAATTTATTTTTACACCAGAGAGATTTCTATAGAAATAAATGATAGAGTACATTTGAGGTTAATCCGAAACAACTGGCCAATATTTTAGAGGAGAAATCATTATAAATGCAATGAAGTTTCTGTCACTCGAATTGTGCTCTGACGAGGTGTTTTGGGTTCAAGGTTGTCAGGTCTAGGTCAGGGCAGGAAGAGATCAAGACCCAGCAAACACACAAAAGTTCCTATAACACGGAGCATCACTGCCACCGAGGCTGGAGTGTCTGCAGCACCTTGGAGGTGATGGTGTGATTGCTTGGGGGAGAGCTGGAGTGTCTGCAGCACTGGGAGGTGAGGCTGCGATTGGCCAGGGGTGGGGGGCAGGCCCTGGCCAGAGTGAACACTGGCATCATTGACAAGGACCCTGTCCCTCCAGGATGCACAGGGTGAGGAGCCACTAGCCCTGGTGGCGTTACGTCGATCTTTCGGCCCCGTAGGCCCTCCTCTTGTCATCTCCTCCCTTCCTTCGCAAACTTTAACTTGCCTCAGTTTCCTTGAACATTTATTGGAATTGAAGCCGACGGGCGAGCGGGTCCGAGGGTAGGACCGAGATTCTGCACTTGGGCAACGTGCCTGCAGGTCATGGATGCTGCAGGTGCGCAGCCCGCACATCGAGGTTCGAGGCTCACATGCCTCTGGAGTCAACCAGCATGAACTGGGGCAGGAAAGGGGAAAATCGGTACATGAGCCTTCACCTGGGTGAGAAGAAATTCAACGTGGTCTCATGTTCCTATAAGCAAGAGGCTGCAGCTCTCCTCATCACATTCCCACTATCAGGCCACTTAGCCCTGGGACATCTCTCATGTGTCATCAATAGCTAAATGTGTGATCAACCCTAAAATGTGGCACTGCTCTTGCACCTGAGGTGTGTTACCTGTTTATAGGTGTATCCACCCCTACCTATACCTATGGCTGTATACATTCACTCTACATTGTGGTTACAGGGCAGCCCGGGGGGCTCAGCTGGTTAGATCCCAGGGTCCCAGGGTCTCAGGATCGAGTCCCACGTCGGGCTCCCTGCATGGAGCCTGCTTCTCCCTCTGCCTGTGTCTCTGCCTCTTTCTCTCTCTCTCTCTGTGTCTCTCACTAATAAATAAGTAAAATCTTAAAAAAAAAGAAAAAAAATTATAGTCACAAAATTATTATATTACTTTCTTAGAACTTTCTACTATTTCTGCAGGTTTAGGTCAGAAGGATAACTCTAAAATTATTTACCGAGGCTACTCAAGGGAGAGTCCAAATTACTAAATAATATGTTTTGTGGCCCAAATACTCTTGACTGGAGAAATTGTAGCAATCTGTCTCGACCTGATCACACTCGATGTGAGCTGAATGAACTAAATTCTATCACACAAGAGCACAATTGAGGGGACAGACGTGGGTAAGTCTAGAAAGCATAAGAGCCCAAAAGCACCCAAATAGGTTCTGTTCTTGGGCTGTGATTAGACTTTTCTCAGCAGACTCTATTATCTAGTGGGAAGGTCCTGAAATGGGTGAGGATCCGGCCGCTGTCCAGGGTTCCTTGCTGGAGGCCGCGGTCCTGGTGGACCAGTTGATGTCCCGCATGTCCCCCGGCCTCCTGAGCAGGGGAGCAGCGGTGGCTCCCAGAGAGCCTGGGAAGAGCTCCACCTGGAAGGTTCTATAGAGTCTAGGTGTTCTGGGTGGTCTGGGAAAGAACATTTGCCTTGGGTGACTGATGTGCAAATAATGAAAAGCGGCAATGGCTTGCAACCCACTTGTGTCCTAAAGGTGACAGCACTAAGGTCATGACCGACTACTAGTGTGCCCTGGAATTTGCATGCTCTTACTTACTCTTCTAAGAGTCAAGGAGTCTGAGTTGATCTAAAATTAAGGCAGTTGATTGCAAAAATGGCTCCACGTCTTCTGCTCCATACTCTTTGACTTGTAGCCCTTCCTATCAAGCAGTAGAATCCAAGTCCCCACTTCTTGACTTTGGACTGGACTTTCAACTTGTTTGGGTCAATGAAATGAAGCAAGAGTGGTATTCTGGTGGGGCACCGGGAAGACGCCTGGTCCCATGGTTGCCTGGGTTCTGGGGGGAGGCCCACCATGGGTTCCAGTATTCTAAGGAAGTTCTTAAAGGCTTCCCCGAAAGTAGCTGAACAGAAGAGTTCCTTGAACTTCTGTCAAGAAGGGCTCAGCGTTTGAAGACGTACTGGGAAGGAGCTCTGGCTGGACTGGCCCCTCCGCTCTTGGGGACGATGCTGAGGACCATTGGGGGTTACACAACGCCTCGGAGGGAATCTCAACTGAACATTGGATGCCCCTGTGACATATGCAACCAGTCTTTCCCAGGGGACACAGACAGACACCACCCCCGGAGACAGAGGGTCAAGGAACTGGATCTTCAGTAGATAGAGTTTAAATCCTGAATTGGCTCAGGACGTTCCAAAATAGCCGGGAAACACAGACATGGCGAGTTAGTCCTGAAATGGCTAGAATCTAGTTTGTTTGCATCTATTGGATGGAATGAGAGTGCAGGACTAAGCTTAGAGACAGAATAAAAGAACTTAGTCCTTTGTTCACCCAAATTTTCTTTTTTTTTTCACCCAAATTTTCATTGGCAAATTTGTCTCCCTAATAGTATGTTTTTATATGAACATGCCACTTTGTATGTTTTTTTTTCTTTTAAAGATTTTATTTATTTATTCATGAGAGACACACAGACAGAGGCAGAGACACAGGCAGAGGGAGAAGCAGGCTCCCTGCAGGGAGCCCGATGTGAGACTCGATCCCAGGACCCTGGGGTCACGCCTGAGCCCAAGCCAGATGCTCAACCCCTGAGCCATGAAGGCGTCCTTAGTATGGTTTTAATTTTGATCCTGTGATGAGGACATTTACAAACAGAATTTCATACCTGATGCTTTTATTTTATATGATTCTTCAAACAACTTCTACTTTTCTGCACCTCCTACCAAAGTTGGCTCTTACCTTTAATTGTTCCTCCCTGCGTACGGTGTCCTATTGTTACACGAACTATAAGCTAATATCCGCGTGAAGCACCTCCGTACATTTTTTTCACTTCTTTGTCACAAGACCCCAGTAAGTAGGCACATTTTACCGAAGGGGAATCTCGGTTTCATAACTTGCTAAAATTCAGATCATTAGAAAGTGGAGGACATAGCATTTGAGTTTAGCTCTAGCCAATAAATGTCCTATAGCACTTGTCTCAGGCTAAGTCTGCCAACTGGAGATCCCCTGCTGCAAAGTCGAGATGTAGAATGACCGTTGAGCCATAGCCGTGGCCTTCTGATGTCTGCCTCTCCAACATGAAATCTCTTTCACTGGGGAAAAGACCTGTGTGTTCAGTTTGGAGACCTTCTCTCTTTGGCTGCTCAACCCCAAGTCTGCAGTTGAGTTGAGAGAAGCTTGGCCCAGGAGTAAAGCACCTGACCGACGCCTGAGCCCCGTCTGCGGTCACCTCCGTACAGGTCCTGGTTCCCACTGGAACCAGTAAAGAATGGGGAGATTGGACTTGCACTTCTGGAACAGAGTCAGATGTTTCTCCCCATTATATATGCACTTGAGGGCGCGTAAGAGCTGAAGCTCTTGCAAGCGTTTTGCTGCAGAGTCTGTGAACTGAGACGCAAGTAGCCCCACTGTGCGTCTGCCTCAGCTGCATCAGTGTTCATTTGCATCACTTTTCATTACTTATTCCATGACGTGTTCATTCCACGATTCAAGAACCCTTTATCTGATTAAATAGTTTGGTTGGGATCTTTGTCACTTGCTGCTAAGAGAAAATGGGATATAAGAGATGCCTGGGGTGAGGCCATTCGATGTCAAGTGAACTATTCGTTGGTGGGTAACGCGGATTCCATCACTGAAAGAGCCATCCGGCCCCCAGGGGACGTGGCTTGTACCTACATAGAGCCGTGTGGCGGAGGCCGGGAGAGGGCCCATCTCCCCACAACTTGTATTCCATTTTATTCCGGAGATCTTGCTAGCTCCAGTCACAGGATCCTCTTTTCTCCCCAGTGAAAACCAGTTCTTCCCGGATTCTCATGTTTTATATCTTTCTCTGCCCTTGCCCATCCCTTTACAGTTTGACCCAGACTTTCATTTCTGCCTCTTGCATGTTTTCTTCTGTTTTGCCCAACCCTTCAGAAACGGCTTCCCACCTATTTCAAAATGCTCTCATCCTTTTGCTTGACTTTGGCAGGACACCTCTGAAATTCCAGTTTAGGTCAGAGATCAGATCTGAGCCTCTATTGAATCTCAAAACCTCCACCAAACTAAAAACTTCTAGTTCTCAGCTTTGATCACTCTGAACCTTGAATGACAGGATGCGTTACGGAGACTGTATCTGCCTGTGTCAATTTTTGTTTTATTAAAAAAAAAAATCCCAGATGAGTCACTTTCTGTATATTTTAACAATAATTTTACTGATTTTCTTCTGGCATTTGCTTTTTGAACCCATAATAATTTGCACACAAACACCCCACACCCTCGTTTTTTGTTCTCTTAAAAGGTTGAAAAGTAACCATTTCATTATGGTCTTTTCTCAATTGAAGTTTCAAAAACTTCAAGTTTTTGAAAATAGCAGGTGCGATATCACAAGCATAAAAAATCCTGTCATATTTATCCTAAAAATATATTTCTACAGCCTGATAGAAGATAAGATTATTAAAAGGAGGGAATTTCTCTCTGTTTTAATAAGATTGCCAAGGTAAACAAATTCAGCTCAAAGAGTCGCAAAAAATTTTTTTTTTAAACATTGAGTTAAATAATACTTAGATATGTAGAGAATAGAATAGAATCGGATGTAGATAATGCCACTTTCTTACAAAAAATATCATAACAATTATTTGGATATTTAGAAATATTTAGTCTGTGGGTGTGTGTATGGATGCTTGTGTGTGTGTGTGCATGTGTGTGCTCACCCCACCATTTGGTTAAAAGCTCTGTTTATTTAATATCCAAACCGTGTCTAGCAGAATGACTACTATTGTTTTCATCTGGGCCGCCTCCTATCTTCCATCTTCAAAGTCACCCCAATAGTTTAGGACCTTATACTTTTGAGATGACTGTGGCTTAGGCCTCTGCATCTCTGGATATCTGGCCTCCTGCAAAAACCTTCCTTTCCATCCTCTAGTCTGGGGCAGGTTTAAAATTTTAAGTTGCAATCCCAGTCCTATCAGCCAAAGGAATATTAATAGATCATTATTATTTGTTTCAGAAAGGTAGAATGTTGGTTAAAAACATGCAGCTCGACACACTAAGCTCTGAGCCGGGAGGGATCCTTAAGCGATCAAACAGACCAGTGGTTGGTCAGTGTTCAAAGCGTACCCCTTGGGGCACCCGGGTGGCTCAGTGGCCCAGCGTCTGCCTTCGGCTCAGGTCATGACCCCGGGGTCCTGAGATCGAGTCCTGCATCAGGCTGCCTGCTCAGTGGTGAGCCCGCGTCCCCCTTTCCTGCTCCCCCAGCTTGTGTGCCCACGCACGCACTCTGTCAAATAAATAAACAAGATCTTTTTTAAAAAAGCAAAAAACAAAGTGTACCCCTCAGGACAGTATTTAAATTGTTCTTTTGTTCACATCAGACACTTCATAAGTCTAAGTTATTTAACTTTTATAGGGAGAGGTTAAATATGTGTGCATGGAAAGGCCATCCTTAAAAAACATGAGAATCATCTCAAGGCCAAAATGCCAATGCTAGTAAGTTAGAACGTGCCAATAATACTTTGTGTTTTCTCTTACGACGACGACTGGCTGAACTTTGAAAATATATATCCCCAAGTCTATAATATTAGTTCTGACAGTTAGGCTTCGGGGCTTCCCTTGAAATTTATGTAATCTAGTTGCTCTTAAAGTAATCTCATAAAATATTATGAACATGATGCATTTTTTTGCGTGTGGCTTATTCAGTAGTCCGCTTAGGATTTTTGTCTCAGTTATCTTTGAAGGTTACGAATACTCCTTAGTGATGTGTCAGTTTACCATTCCGGATTGTATGTGTTTGAACCTTTGGTGAAGCCCCTGCCACGTGCAGCGTTCATATCCTTGAAAATAATATATCACCTCGGCAATATGCTCACCTTATAAAATCAAGGATTTTTCAAATTGAGACAGACACCTGGTAGCTTTAGGCAGAGAGATACGAGAAACCTGGCTTTTCGTTACTGTTTCTGGCCCCGGCATGGACACCGCAGCATACCTACGTGAGTTCTAAGTGGACATACTAACCATGCAAATCTAGGACACCCACCATATATCCCCCCTATTCCTTTCCCTTCCCAGGACTACTCAGTAGTCCCTTGCCGCTTAAGAAGTGTGCAAATTATTTACATGCCACCCATGTTGCACCCTTTGCAACATGACTCTCAAAACTGTATTAGCTCATCTTTCTACTATTTCAGTTCTGTGGATCTCCAGTATTCTGGAGCTAGGGCCTGAAGACTTCTTCTATAAAGGTTCAGATAGTAAATATTTTAGGATTTTCAGGCTACAAGCATTCTCCTCCTCCCTGTCCTCCTCCTGTTTCTTCTTCTTTGCAATTCTGTAAAAATGTACAAAAAAAAAAAAATATTCCTTGACTCACAGGTCATACAAAAATAAGCCAAGGACCAAATTTGGCTCTTTCAATATTGTAAAATATTTCCCCGGGTTCCTTTAATGTGAAGACTTTTACTGGTGTTCCTTGTGCTGGGACATCCTTATCTTTTCCGTTGCAACCGCTTTCCTCATTATGTCTCTAAATTCTCCTTTGCTTAGATCTTCTGGCTGCATTTGTAGTGTGTAGAAGGGTGGCAGCATCAGTATCTCCACATTTCTTCTATATTTCTATTTCCATTCAATTCCGATTTTCTTTTTTTTTTCCAGTATTATCACATTTCATTTCTTTGTTGCGTTTTCATTTTTTTTTTTGCTAGGCAATTGCCTCATTCTATTATCCACTTCTGTGAATGTCACCTGGGCTTCTCACTGTGAGACAAGGAGTCACAACGACTCCAGGCTTTGCTATCTGCAGGTCATAAATGCACAGTGGCCAGTTGCTGATAGACTTCGGAAGAAGTGATGGGACGGTCCCACAGATCATGAGACGTATTCATGATTTACGTAACGATTAGCAGACTGGAGAGCTCACAGGGAACTTTACCCTTTATGCTACTACTCACCTTTAACATAGGAAGATCACTAAAATTGACGTGTGGTGTTGGGGCACTGCTATTATTTACTAAAACATGGTAACTGAACTTGGAAAATTGTAAGTTAAAAATAAAATAAGCAATACAGGTACACAAATTCATTTGGTGTCTCTCACTGTGGTCACACCCTCTCTGTCTCTCAAAAGTAATTTGTCCTTGCTTCCTTCCAGATTCTTTTCAGTCAGTGTAAAACATATGAATATAAATGGATTTAAAGACATGAACTTTGCTTTTTTTGTTGTTTCTGTTCCAAAATAAACGGGCACTGGAATCTAGAACAGTCCCTGGAACATAATGTAGAAGCAGTTGATACCTGTTGGACACATGTCTACTATTTTCTTTAAGCTCTTTTCACGGGACATTAATTCTTAAAAGATGGTTTCACAACAGCACACACAGAATTGCTCCATTCATTATAGTGTCTGCGTAATATTGCATAATATCAATAAAATTATATTTTATATGTTATTCCCTTGTTAATGGACAATGATTTTACTTCCTTTTTTTGCTATTGTGAAAGAAACTAACAAACTAGCAAATACTGTTGTTTATATCTTTTCTGTAAGTATGAAATATTTCTCTAAAATAGATAGTTAATTGCTGCAGGTTTTTCTTTTCTTCCCCTAAAGGTGTTTTAAACTCTCATTTTATATGGTCCTAATGTTTTGAAAAGTTTGACTTTCATCGTTTGGTCTGGCTTAAAGCATATACTGTCATAAATTTTTAGCTTGTGTAGTTGCATATATCAAATTCGAAAATCTTATCGGTAAATCAATGAAAATAACAAAATGTACTCCATATGCTGATTGCGAGTCCTACATGAACTGGTCTGCCGAACGTATTTTATTTGTGGTAAGATGTCATGCAGGTCTTTGTTAAGAATTAAACATTTAAGGGAAATTATGTGATGAAATATTTTCTTACTTATACAGATAAAAATATTTTATGCAAATAATCTGTTTTGTAATTCATAGTCAGTATTTTTATTAGTAATGATATAGTAATCACTCCAAAATTTTGATCTGTTTAATTAATAATAGTGTTTAATATCTTTTGGTATTATAAATATCTCCATATAATACTAATACTTCTATCCTTTTATGTTCAGATTTTAAGATATATTCATCCAGATTCTATTTTTAATCATTTGCTTTAGTTTAGCATTATTAACACTCTTCACATTGCATTTTATTTTTTTTTTTAAGATTTTTATTTATTTATCCATGAGAGACACACAGAGAGAGGCAGAGCAGAGACACAGGCAGAGGGAGAAGCAGGCTCCATGCAGGGAGCCTGACGCGGGACTCGATCCCAGGACCCTGGGGTCACGCCCTGAGAGAAGAGAAGCCATTGCCTTTTTACCTCTGAGAATTGGCTGCTATTTCTATGTAATTTTCTTCTGAGACAGCCATAGAGTTGGTTAGAAAAAGGCTTTTACTGATGAGATATTGTTAAGCATTCTTGTATCAATATTCTCAATTTAGCAATCAGAAAATTTTTCCTCAGGAAAGGAGTACTGTGTGATGAAAACCCAGTATTCAGCATATTTTCTCCCATTTTTTGGAAGTGACATTTCACACACAGGTGCCAAAAGTGAATTGGGGTGGGGAGAGTGGGAACCTTTCAAATTTATAGTTATTACAGAAATTGTGGAAATTATGATCTGACTGGAAAGCAATCTTGTATCACCTCCCAAAGAATCATGGTCTTTTTTTAAATAAAAAAAAAAAAAAAAAAAAAACAGACAAAAAAAAAAAAATGCAGACGCTCAACCCCCGAACCACCCAGGCGTCCCTTCACCGTGCATTTTCATTCTCTATTCTGTGATGTTCTAGAATAATGATTCCATGTCTTTGAAGAAATATCCAGGGATCCCTTATCCAGGGATAAGATATTTAAAGTATATCAAAAGCAACATATCAGGTTCTGACAGTTCTTATAAATAAATTTTCCTTAGGACTAAAGATGTTTGTAATCATCTTGAATGCCTAGCGGTTAAGTATAATCTAAAATAATAAGAAAAAATATTTACTTATTTGATATTTGCATTTAGGCTTGAACCAAGATTTTAAAAGCCATTTTAGAAGAACTGTAAAAAGATAAAGGATATACGTAACTTAACTTTTTTGAAAATCATCTCTTTTTGCTCTCCAGTTGTCATCTTACCAGACATGGGGAAGGCGGAACTCTCCGAGCCAAATACGGCTTCACTCTTTGACTCCCAATGGCCAACTCAGTTCAGACTAAGCTGTGGTTTAGTGGGGGAAGGTGTGAAGGTTGTGGCCTCTGCTGAAGCAGCCACGGGAGGCCATGCAATCCTACCTTCCAGCAGAGAAGGTCCAGGACTGATTTGTCCCCACACGAATGTTTCAGCAATACATTCATAGAATTATTTGAATAAATAACTATAATTTTGAATTTATTTGATAAACATATTATCAGAACATTAGACCAAACTACTTTGTAGTCATTCTATGTGTTTACATCATACACTAATTATCAGATTAAGATATATATTACTGCTACTTTTTAGGGTCAAAATGTTGAATGTTAAACTTAGAGGGTTCAAATCAACATAAGTAGAGTTAACCTTCATATACTCTTTTATAAATAGAAATCAGAATCCTGAGGATTTTTTTAAGACAATGTTTTTAAAGAAAAATCCTGCCTAACCCATTTTCTAAAAGTAACAATAAGCAAAAAAATACTCAAAATAGCAGAATAAAAACAGTAAATTAAAAGAATAATTTTTAAATATCATTTAAAAAGTTATTAATTCAAATTGCTTGTCTGATATTGAGACTTAACTACTCGAAGGTATTATTATTTTTTTTTCCCCACAAAAACTTGTTTCAATCTATTTCCTCAGCATGAGGTAGGGAGTAAGATTTCCTCAAGCCACCAAATAAATCATTTTACGGTGTTCTGTGACCCTTAAAAAATATGGGAGTCACTAATTACTTAGGATAGAAATGAACATTTATCCTTGTATATTCACTCTTATATGGTCAATATTCTACATAATATTTCTTTAAAATGCTTTTGGAGAGATATGTAACTTTTAATAAGAATCACAAAAAGATCAAAATAAGAGACAAACTGAAATGAAAATATCCATTCATTACGTGAAAGATATGACTGTTTCTAGTATATTTTTATGGCTTGTTTAGTGAACTCTAAAAATGTGTCTTATCTTATCATAAAGATTAATTTATTTTGGGTTTTCTTTCCCCTCCTCTTCCCAGAAGCCCCTGGGACATGAAAACAGAGAAACCTGTTTAGAGATTTTCTATTTTTCAGTTGTCTCTTTTTTTTTATTCTTTTCCAGTCATTACTCTATCTAGTGAGTGTGTGATTAAGAGCCTGAGTGATATGTGAGTGTATGAATGTGTTTACTTCAACTTTACACACACATTCTAACAACAGCTGTTGAAATTTAATATTCGCTCTCTCTCTCTCTTTTCCCCAAATCTTCATGTTGTGTGGGAAAGTTACTTAACTAAGGACCACAATACAATCTTTGTCTTGTTTAAAAAATATCCCTGAATCTGCACCGCTGTAGCTTTATGATCAAAGCATTCCCTTATTTTCCTCTGCTTGATCTATATTCGCAGAGCTTTTAAACAATGGCTTCCAACTTACATGGGTTTTCTTTTAAAAACACTTTTTTTTTTAATCTAAAAATGAAAAGTGGGTATAGGCTTTCTTGTATGAAAGCACTCCATTATATGGTTATATGTTTATATGCAAGAAATAAATAGCCATTTCCTTCAGGTGATAAATATACATTCTTAGGAATGCTTAATTTCCTCTGACAACCAATTTGCTTTTGAAATATTACCCCACATAATAACCACAAAATGTAATTGTCACAGTAAAGTACAAATAGCTTAGCATATTAACTGGTAAACTACTTTGACACTGTCGGGATTTTGTTTTCCAAAATAGGATCTCAAGACCAATGCTCTTTGACTCTCACCATAAATTAAGAAAGTGAAGTTTCTGGTTGTACTGTGTCTGTCTATTTTCTGGTCCCAGATGTGCATATCCTGTATATTATTTGATTTGCTTTGTGCTAGTGTATATAGGAGAGCCAGTGTGAACTCAAGAGCAATGGCTTAATATTGAAGTAGAAAAATATTTCATTATGTACTAGCTGTAGGGTCTGGGTGGTATTGAGGATGTCCCAATGTGCACAATTAGGCTTCCAGGCTTTCTGCCAGAAATAATAGGAATTCTGGTTAATTCAAATGACTCCTGAAAGCAACCAACTGAATGTAATATTCCCACTCCACTTTTTAAGTTTTTTTTTCTTTCTATACCTGCATTTCCATTCACTTTGACAAAGATATGTAAGGATTTATGTATGTTTGAGATATGCTGTGATAGTTTAAATGTCAGTTAAATCAATAACTATGACAGGATTTTAGAATAAGAACCACTTTGACATCTAATTCTTCCGTCAGTACAATCTTTCAACTGATGTAAACATGAATAGAAATTACAGGCCTATACCAAGGAATAGATTCCTATGGATTGCACCATGGCTGAGAAATATTTATAATCAGCATGCTTCATCATTTCATCCAGGTAATCGTTGCTTGATTGCATGCTTGGAAATATTAAAACAAACAAAGAGACTGTAGAGAAGTGGTAATCATTAAAGAGAAAGGCAATGCAGCTCATTTTATTTGAGAGTTTTATTGATAATGCACACTAGGGGGTACTGGCAGTTTGCAAAGTCGGCTGTAATAAAATCATCCTGCCGAGGTGCCAGGCTCCTCCAGAAGGAGCTTTGAAACCTGCAATTCTTACTGGGAGACCAAAATTGAAGCCATGCACCTGCTTTTAAATCATATTTTGCCATCCGATTTGAGCCAATATCTGTTATCAATTCTGATGTAACACAGATCATTTCATACCACTTGTATATTAAAGATTAGGTTGTAAGTGGGAGTGACTTAAGACGTTTTCTATTTTTTACCACATTGGTTTGCATCCAAATTTAATGAAGAGACTATTTGCAAAAGTGCAAGCAGGAAAAGTGAAGTTGCTGGGCCTTGTGATAGCCCGCTCGCTTCGGGCCTGAGGAGCAAGGAAGCCTTGAGGGAGCCTGCTGTTTCCTGGCCCCAGTGAGACCTGCACTCCCAGGAGACAACCCAGAGAACTGTCATTCCCCCTTCTGTCCCTTTCCATTCCCACCAGCCCCTCTATAATAATATAATATATAATAAATATATAATATATAATATAATAATAAATGTCACAGCTTCTTACTTGTCCTTCTGTGGTTTCGTTTTCTAACAATTTGCAGACTTCTCCTTATTTTCTTACACTCTTCTTTTTACACAAAATGTAACATAGTGTTGATACTCTTTTATTATTTCTTCACCTTAAGATATCCAAGAAATTACTACATATCAACTTATTAGTGTCTACTCATTTTTTAATATGGCTACAAACTACACAATTAAGTGGAGGGACCATCGTTTATCAACCCGTGCCATCATTTCCACGCTGCTTGGATCACAAATAATGCCGCAGTGAATAATCTAGAGCAGATGTAGTTTCATATGGCTGAAAAAAATACCTTCAGGGTACGTTCTTAGAAAGTAGATTTTTCTGGGCCAAAAGGTAAATTCTTATGTGATTTTTTAAGGTGTTGGCTAATGATCCTCCTTAGGGGTCGTACAATCTCATATTCCCAATATCAGCCTATGGTACTGTTTGTTTTATGATGGCCTCGTGAGAATACATCGTCAAGCTCTTTAAATTTGCCAGACTGATAGGTGAGATGTTGTATCCCCGTCTAGTTTAATTTTGTATTTCTTTTATGCCCTCACAGTAACTAAAGATGAACAACTTTGTATATGTTTATAGGCCATTTTTATACCTCTTTGTGAAATTTTTTCCATCAGATTTTGGTCTCATGTTCCCTAGTTTTAAGAGGTACTTGTATATAGAGATATTTGCTCTTTATCTATGATTTATATTGCAATTTTTTTTTCAGGTTTAACCTGTCTTTGGTTTTCTATATTATGATGTAGAGAAACATACCTATGTTATCTTCAAGTATTTGTATGGTTTCATTTTTTACACTTAGATCTCTAATCTGGTTGGAATTCATTCTTACATATGATGATTGGTATGAATCCACGTTTTTTTTTAATGGCTATGCAATATCCTTTCATCTTTTATATTAAAAGAAAGTAATTTTATTTCCTAGTGATTTGAGATGACGGTTTGGTCATGCACTAGAAACCTCTATGCACTTGGGTCAACCTATTGATTTTTTATGCTATGCCTTGGGCTGTTTGCTTATTTTTGAGGTAGGGCCACGTTTAATAATGGTTTAATTATGCTTATATATGTTTTGATACCTGTTGGAGAAGTACCAATTTTATATCCTTTCTTCTTCAGTGTTCATAGTTCATTTTGCATAATCATTTTTTTGTTATGAACTTTAGTATTGACGTGACTAGCTCCCTTGAATGAGTCAAACAACTAAGCAAACAAAATCTGATCTTTTTAAATAAGATAATGAAAAATTGATGAACATTAACTTAGAATAAACTTAGAATTGACCTGAATAATGTTCAATCATTTTACCCAAAAATAAGAATTATCTTTCTATTTTGTTCCAGTTGACATTTAATGTACTTAGTCCTTTTTTTCTCATGTAGATTTTGTACATTCCTTTGCCATTGTTATTAAATCTTTTTCTTTTAATAATTTTACGTTTTGATTATTTTAGTGATTTATATACCTGCTACAAAAAATTTTTAGATATTTCCTAAACTTACTATGCTCTGAAAAAAACACTGGGCATGAGATTATCCGGTTTTTCAAAGTTTTGTTGACTCCACTTGGAAAAATTGTGGGGAGTGGTCTGTGTTTTAAAAATTCGTCTAGTGAGGATGAATTCCAACTTTCTGGTGTGCAGCATTGATAAGGGCAGGTCACTAATACTTAGTTTGGGACTGTGTTGACCTAAGACTGGATTTAATATTTCCAATGGATTGTTTCCTCCTCTCACTCTAGGGTGTAGTCCTTCTGGAATTCCAACTGCAAGTTTGAAATGTTTAGCAAGGCCTTTTGTAGACCTTGGAATCCACTTTTTAGTCTTCCAAACACTAACCTCAGCCTCTTTCTCCTTGAGTTCTTAGACTCTCTCCTGTGCCATTTATCAATCAGCAAATGTCTCAAGGATTAAAGTGCTGTAGGAATCAGTCTTGTGCTTTCCTTTACCTCAGGATTTTTTATTCTAAAGTCTGTGTTCTGTGATAACTGTTTAATGTCTTCAAATGTTTATTTAGAAAGTGTTCTAGGCTTTTAAGGTGATCTTGAGGACAGCAAGCAGGAAGAGCAACAAGCTATTTTTCTGTTAGCAGATGTAGAAAAATAACCTTTGCTATTAATAAAGTATTCCTATAAGAATGTCCTTAGAGTGCACATTATGAAGTTTTTGTCAATACGTTATTAACTGTCATTTACTTTTTAACATGATCTATGAGAAACAGTCTGTCTAGAATACAGTCACTGGAAAAAAATCTACAGTACTTTTTTTTTATCTTTCTTTTAACAAAAGATGAAATCCTCTTCTTTTCTTTGGCTTGACTATTTGAAAGTTCAGAGACTGACTTTGGAAATGATTGACCTCTTTCTGGAAGCATATTAGTTTTCTGCAACTGTTGTAACAAAGCACCACAAACGAGGTTGTTTGAATGATGGAAATTTACTCTCACAATTATGGAGGCTATGGGAAAATCCATGATCTGGGTGTCAGCAGGGCTGGTTTCTTCTCAGGGCTGTGGGGAAAGGATCCCTTCCAGCCCTGTCTCCTTGGCTTTTGGTCGGCTGGCTTCTCCGTGTATCTCTTCACCTCATTCCCTTTCTGGGTGTGTCTACCTCTGTGTCTAAATCCTGCTACCCCCGACCCCTTTTTTTTATGAGGTTACCAGTCATATTGGTTTGGGGCCTATCCTAATGAATTCATTTCAACTTGATTATTCCTGTAAAGACTAGTATCTCCAAATAAGGTAACATTCTGAGGTTCTGGGGACTAGGACACCAACAAACATTTTAGGAGGGGGCCAAAATTCAACCTGTACGGAAAGTAAATGCAGTATAAAAGAGAATGCACATATATATGCATTAATGCAGTGAAAAAATAGTTATACTTACAAAATTAATAGCTTATGAACTTCTGATGTGTGGAAAGATTAAACTTTAGGGAACCAATTCACAGTAAGCAGCCTAAAGCAGCAAAAACTATTGGTAAAAAGAAGCCGATGTCGATCTGTTAGAGCCTCTTAAGCACTGGAACCAACGGGAGTGTATTATTAGTTCTTCCCAGGCAAATCCTTTTCACAATTGGATTAATAATGTGGGAACATCAATGAGCCTATTGATTGTGCTTTTCTAAATTGTGAAGATTTACATAAATATCTTTGAATCTCTTAGCATAAAGCCAGGTATACTTCCAGGTTTATAGACCATTCTATACTTCACAATGAAAAAAACAATAAGTCCCATAGAAAAATTTAATACTATCAGAAATAATGCTAGAAAAATCTGCCTATACAAGAATATTTTTAAAATGCTCATTAGTCAGGCATCCTCTGCTGTTTGCTTCATGAGCTGAGTGAGATAATTTGTACATTTTCTATTCTGCAGTTAAGTCTAAACTAAATAACAAATCAAGTTTGAGGTCTCATCATTTTAATACCAAATTAGATATAAAGGTTTACTCAGCTTTCACTTTTCAGAAGGATTTCTGGATGTGTCTCTTGTTAATAATCTGTTTATTAAGAGCTAGAATAATCACGTTTACTACCTTTGAAGGAAGAATCATTAAGTAGAACTCATATTTTTATAATTATCCATATTTGGGGCAGCCCCAGTGGCCCAGCAGGTTAGGGCTACCTTCAGCCCAGGGAGTGATCCTGGAGTCCCCGGTTCGAGTTCCACATCGGGCTCCCAGCATGGAGCCTGCTTTTCCCTCTGCCTGTGTCTCTGCCTCTCTCTCTCTCTCTCTCTCTCTCTCTCTGTGTGTGTCTCTCATGAATAAATAAATAAATCTTTAAAAAAAATTATCCATATCTGTCAGGGTCATGGCAGGAAAGGGATGATGGCATACTCACTCCCAAGTGACATTATTCTCAGAGTGAACATATCAGTTATTGTCCAATCTGCAGATCTACAGTTAAGAAGTACACCAGAACAGGAGGATAAACTGGAACTTTATCGAGAAACCATAGAGCACACTCTAGTGACTGAAAAACTTTAAAAAAGAAACTACTACATATGCAAACAGGGTTAAGAACATCACCAAGAGATGGCATAGTAGTACAAGAGCCATTACCCTCTATAGGGTAGGATCCATGGGACCATTACTAAAGCCTGTAGAGAGAAGGGCTGCAGGAGAGAAGCTGCCTCCTTCAGTAGAGTAATACTCGTGACCTTTTTCTAACCTGACAGGGAAGTAGGGGGAACATGCCAGTATTTCTCCTCTCCAACATTCCAGGCTTTGGCTAGTACCGCCATTACTTAACCATAACAAAAAGCCAGACCTCAAGGAAGTTGTTTATGTCCTCCCTTTAGGTCAACCTCCCAGAATGCAGAGCATGAAAAGGAAGAAGGGAGAGGTGAGGAGAAGGGATGGAAATCCTTGGAATTATTGTATGATTTCTCTAAACACTTTTCTTTCTACACAGAGTTTTCTCCTCTAATTTTCAGTGAGCAGAACAGGCATTTCCCCAAATATGGGTGAGGAAAAAGAAGGTAAGGGAGATGGCATAGCGCGCTGGCCATCACAGACCTATTACGCAGGTGAGGTCAGATTTTATTCAAGTGTATATACCTCCCCTACTGCACTGTTTTGTCCTGAATGATCAGACAATTTCTTGAATTCATTTGCAAATTAAACATGTATATACATTTTACATACATATATTTTTATACATATAAAGTTATAAATGTAAATGGATATGGTAGCTGATGGTACTTATGCAGATATCATTAATACTATAATTGCATGTTTTATTTTAATGTTAAAGTTCTCCTAAATATTTGATTTTAGAATATATAAAATACAGTGTTTGTTTGTTTTTTTATGATAGAATGCCTAAAATTATCAAAAGATAGTATGTCATGAGATAAGAAGTAGGGTGATTACAATGAAATGTTCCCTGTTTAAAAGTTCACCTTCTTCTGTTAAAAAGAAAATGTGTGTGTGTGTGTGTGTGTGTGTGCACGTGTGTGCACGCTTGAGGAACTACTTACATGGTCATCTAGTTGTTAACTCTGGATGCCTGTTGAGAACTTTCTGACTAAAACAAAGGATGGCAGTGAAAATGAATTTGATGCACTGGTTGAGGATTCCAAAAAGTTATTTCTTTCTGAAAAGGTCAGATATTTACACCTTGCAGAGGAAGAAGAGTACTTACCAATGCCTTCATTCATATTTAATTTTAAATTTAATTAATTAATTTAATTAATTAATTTAAATTTAATGTAACGTAATTTAATTTTTTAATTCCCTAGTTTTGATCCATTTATTCATATCCATATGGCATTTTATCTATTGACACTGAATCCAGAATTTCTACAAAGCTCTATTGGAATGAGCAGCCTCCAAATTATATGTTCTTGGCTTCAGCTTCTTGCATGTTTCATCATATTCATTTTATTTTTCCAAGTAATGAATTCAAATCTATTTTGCTGCTTACGACAACCCTCTCCATACCTTGCTCTCTTATCAATATTAAATCTTCATTCTTCTTAGAATTTCCATACTTACTTAGTGTAAACTAAATATAAATAAATATATATTATATATATATAAAATATATGTACTACATATATATGATGGAATAAATGTATGTGTGTCAGTTCTAGCAATTTGAGATTAGAGTTTAATAATTTCTTATTAATTTTTAATTGTTAGCATTTAGTTTAAACTGAATGAATAAACTTGAAAAATACTTTTAAGTCATCTTTCATGTAATAATACTATCTAAAATTATAAATGACAAACTTCCTGTCATATAACCATAAAATCAGATATACTAGAGTAAAGGAAACAAGAACAGAAAATGTTAAGGCCGTTAGTATTTCTGGTTATACCACATAAGTCAGAATTATGTCAAATGGTTTCATGTGGGTGCAAGAAAAATAGGGAGTGAGAAATTTTAATGGTAATGGGAGACGTACTGATCTTGAAAAAAATTAGAAATGTCTTGGTGATAATTTGATAAAATATGCATATTTTGAAGACAAATACCAGTGCTGGTCACACAGACACAAAACAACAATAAATGCTGATTATGTCACAATCTATCATTCTTTTTTTCCAGTTTTACTGAGAGTTGACATTATATCACTGTATAAGTTTAAGGCATAGAGTATGATGGTTTGATTTACAAATATTGTGAAAGGATTACCACAACAGGTCTAGCTAACGTTCATCTTTTATACAGATACAATAAAAAGAAAAGAAAAAAAGGAAAAAAATATTCTCCTTGTAATAAGAACTCTTAGAATTTACTCTCTTAACAACTCTGATATAGGGGATCCCTGGGTGGCGCAGCGGTTTGGCGCTTGTCTTTGGCCCAGGGCGCGATCCTGGAGACCTGGGATCGAATCCCACATCGGGCTCCCGGTGCATGGAGCCTGCTTCTCCCTCTGCCTGTGTCTCTGCCTCTCTCTCTCTCTCTCTCTGTGACTATCATAAATAAATAAAAATTAAAAAAAAAAATTAAAAAAAAAACAACTCTGATATATAATACAGCAGTAGTAGCTGTAATTATCATGTGATACATCACATCCCTAGTGTTTATTTATCTTATAACTGGAAGTTTGTACCTTTTAACGACCTTCCTCCAATTCCCCCTTTCCCCACCCTCTGCCTTTGGTAGGAACTGCAAATTTGATTTCTTTTTCTATGGATTTTTAAAAATTCCATATGTAAAGGAGATCGCGGGATTTGTCTTTCTCTGTATGACTTATTTCACTTAGCATAATACCTTCAAAGTCTATCCATGTAGTGACAAATGGGAGGATTTCCTCATTTTTATTTTGCCTGAGTAATATTCATATTACTGAATATTAATAAATATTAATAATATTCATATTAATGAATATTATATATATCTCAACTTCTTTATCTTTCCATCCATTGATGGACACTTAAGTTGTTTTCATATCTTGGCTATTGTAAATAATGGTGCTATGAACATGGAGGTGCCAGTAACTTTTCAAGTTAATGTTTTCATTTCCTTCAGCTGTATTTCCAGATGTGTAATTGCTGGGTCATATGGTGATTCTATTTTTAATAATTTTATAATTCGCTATGTTGTTTTCCATAGTGACTATACCAATTTACAATCCCACCAAAAGTATACAAGTAGGGTCCCCTTTTCTAAACATCCATGCCAGTGATTATTATCTCGTGTCTTTTTGATAATGGCTGTTCTAACAGACATAAGGTGATAACTCATTGTAGTTTTAATTTGAAATTCCCCATTGACTATATTGATATTGAGCATCTTTTCATGTACCCTATTGCCTTTTGCATATCTTCTTTGGAGAAATGTCTGTTCAGGTGCTTTGCTCATTTTTTTTTTTTTTTTGCTTTGCTCATTTTTAAGTGGGTTGTACATGTATGTTTTTAATGTTTCAAGTTTTTATTTAAATCCTAGTTAGTTAACATATAGTGTAATATTAGTTTCAGGAGTAAAATTTAGTGATTCATCACTTACATGTAACTCCCAGTGCTCATCACAAGTGCCTTCCTTAATATCCATCAACCATCCAGCCCATCCTCCATCCTACCTCCCAAGAACACTTAGTTTGTTCTCCATTGTTAAGAGTCCCTCTAATTGGGGCATCTGGGTGGCTCAGTTGATTAAGCATCTGTCTTTGCCTCAGGTCATGACCCCAGGGTCCTGGGATCCAGCCCCATTTCAGGCTCCCTGCTAATCAGGGGGTCTGCTTCTCCCCCTTCCTCTGCTACTGTTTTTGTCTATCTCTGTCTCTCAAATAAGTAAATAACATCTTTTTTAAAGTCTCTCATGGTTTGCCTCTCTCTCTCTCTCTCTCTCTTTTCCCTTTGTACAGCAAAAGGAACCACTAACAAAGTGAAAAACAACCTACAGAATGAGAAAAAAAATATTTGCAAACCGTATACCTATCTGATAAGGGGTTAATATCCAAAATATATAAAAGACTCATGAAACACAATAGCAAAAATAAAATAAATAAAATAAAAAGTAAAAAAATTATTTTTGTAAGTGGTGTAAGACGTATGGGTCCAGTTTCATTTTTTGCATGTGACTATCCAATTATTTCAGTACCATTTAACCATTTATATGACACTGTCTTTTCTCTATTGAGCATTCTTGGTTCCCTTGTCAAATATTAATTGACTGTATATGCTTCTGTTTATTTCTGGGCTCTCAATTCTGCTCCACTTATCTATTTTGTTTTTATGCCAGCACCATACTGTTTTGATGAATATAGCTTTATAATATAGCTTGAAACTAGATATAGCTATAGTCAAGCTATGTAGCTTGATTCCTGCTTTGTATTTCTCAGGATTTCTTTAGCTATTGGGAGCCTTCTCTGGTTCAAATAAATTTTAGGAGCATTTTTTTTTTTTACTTCAGTAAGTTATGTCACTGGAATCTTGATAGAGATGGCACTGAAGGCTTTTGATAATATTGACATTTTAACAATATTGTTTCAGCCCATGAACATGGATAACATTCCATTTATTTGTATCTTCCTTGATTTCTTGCCTTAATGTCTTGTAGTTTTCAAAACAGAGATACTTTATCTTCTCGCTTATATTTATTCCTAAGTATTTTATTGTTTTGGTGCTATATTTTTTAACTTTTTTTTTTTCTTAAGAGAGTGAACATACACCAGCAGGGTGGAGGAGGAGCAGAGGGAGAGAGAGAGAGAATCTTAAGGAGGCTCCGTGCCAAGCGTGGAGCCCAACACAGGGCTTGATAACACAATCTTGAGATCATGACCAGAGCCTAAATCAAGAGTTGGATGCCTAACCAACTGAGCCACCCAGGTGCTATTGATGCCATTATATATGAGACCAATGTTTAATTTCTTTTTCAGAAAATTTGTCATTAATATATAGAGATGTTACTGATCTTTGTATGCTAATTTTGTATCCTGCAACTTTACTAAATACATTGATACATAGAATAGTTTTTTTAAATTAAATCTTTAGGATTTTTCTTTATATAAAATCAGGTCATCTATAAATACAGGCAATTTTATTTCCAATTTTGATACTTTTTTTTTTCTTGCCTAATTGCTCCAGTTAGGATTTCTAGTACTATGTTGAATAGGAGCAGTGAGAGTGGGCACCTTTATCTTGTTCCTGACCTTAGACGAAAAGCTTTTAATCTTTCCCACAAATTTTGTTATATTGTGCTTTTATTTTCACTTAGTCCAAAATACTTTTAAGTTTCTTTTGAGATGTCTTCTCTGTCCCATGTGTCATTTAAAAATGTGTTTTGGGGATGCCTGGGTGACGCCATGGGTTAAGTGTCTGCCTTCGGCTCAGGTCAGATCTTGGGGTCCTGACATCAAGCCCTAAGGTAAGGCAGGCTCCCTGTTTAACAGAGAGTTTGCTTGTCCCTCTCACTCTGCCCCACCTCCTGTTTGTACGCACTCTGTCTCTCAAATAAATCAATTAATAAGTTAATAAATTTTAAAAATCTTTAAATAATAGTAGTGTGTTTTTCAAACTCCACATATTTTGGGATTCTCCAGTCATCTTTTTTTTTTAATTAATTTTCAGTGTAATTCATGTCTGAGAGCAGCCATTGTATGATCTCTACTCTTTTAAATTTCTCAAGGTGTGTTTTGTGGCCCAGAATGTGGTCTGTCATGGTGACTGTTCCATGTAAGACTGAGAAAAATATGTGTTCTATTGTTGTTGGATGAGATAGTTTATAGAAATCTATTATATCGGGTTAATTGATGGTATTGTTGATTTTCCTTACTGATTACCTGTCTACTCAATCAGTCCCTTTTGGAAAAAGGGGTGTTGACACATCCAACTATGATAGTGAATTTGTCCTTTCTCTTTGCAATTTTACCAGTTTTTGCCTCAAGTTTAATGCTCTGTTGTTAGGTGTTCCTATAAGCTTTTTCTTGAACAGATTTATTGCAACTCAAAACAAACTGATACTTAACAAAAATAAAATAAAAACATTGATTTGTTATTTATTAAATACCTAGTATCAGCCACATACTGATAAAGTGGTGAACACTGATGAGTGTCCTGCTCTAATACAGCCTATAACCTACTACCTGGGAGATAAAAGGGGAAGAGGAAAGAAAACAAAAAACACCTCAACAGCACATATCTAAAAGATAATTTCAAATAGTGATGTTATTAGAGAATTTTCTCATCTCTGTATTAGTTCCTCTTGGCATCACATCCATGGACATTCATACTCCTTTTTAATACTTCACGTACAATAATAGTTTTGCAATTTCATCTCAGCGTACAACTCAATGGCTCAGATTAACCAACATTGAACTTGGCTTCTAGTCAGAGGATACCTTTACTAAATGGATCTGCCTGAGGCCTTTTCACATGGTTTCCTGACATAAATTAGCCTGGAATGCTCATAAATTATTTTACCATAAGTAACTGGCTGACTCTGCTAAATTAGGGCCATTCAATTTTTCTGGTGCTAAAAATTCTGTCATCATATGGTCATATTATATTAAAACACAGAAGAGAAATGTAGGCACCTGCTTTGATCTGGAGGGTTTAAGAAGGTACATTGTAATAGTGAAATATTTTAGTATAGGAAGTTAAAAGAATCTAAACTTAAATACAACTTTTCTTAACACCACAGATTTCTAGTATAGTTTGTGATTGCATAAGACATATCTTTTATTGTTATTGATACTGCTTGTTTTCTTGGTTTCATTTTCCTTAATATTATTTCTGTTGTAGGCTGAATAAGGGCTCCCAAAGATATCCATAGCCTAATCCCCAGAACCTGTGAATATTAGTTTATAAAATAAAGGGAACTTACAAATGTGATCAAGTTATGGATTTTGAGTTGGGTAGATTAACTGGATTATCTTGATGTGCCCTGTATGGTGTAGTCAAAAAGGTCATAAGAGGGAGTCAAACATGTCAAAGGAGACAGTAGGCGATTGAATAACAGAAGCAAGAATTGAAGCAATGTGAAGAAGGGGCCAAGAGCCCGCGGATCACTAGAAATTGGAAAATGCAGTGAAACAGATCTCTCCCTAGTCTTTGATTGATTTAATTTTTGGAACAAATAAAATGATTTATCAAAATAAGATTAAAACAAAATGTTAAGAGAACACATTATAAATAAAGTAATTCATTGAATTCTGTGTCAGGGTGTTATACAGGAAACCATTCAAACATAGTAGTTCAAACACAGTGTTCCTGATGGTTTGAAAGAATTTTTTTGAATCTTAATGGAAATAATGAATGTATCTCTATATATCTTTATATATGTATATAGATATAAAGTTCCATTTTGGATGTTTATCTGCATATATAATATTCTTCTCTTTTGATTACTCATTCAACGACTATAGGCCTCAAAGATATCACAGGTTTAGTTCTTGACCATGGTGATAAAGTGAATATTGCAATAAAGTATCCAGTGAATTTTTTAGTTTTCTGGTCATATAAGAATAATGTTTTCACTATTCTGTAGTCTATTAAGTACCTGATAGCTTTATGTCTAAAACAATAATGTACATACCCTAATTTTAAAAATACTTTATTGCAAAAAAGTGCTAATCATCACTTAAGCTTTTAGTAAGTCATAATGTTTTTGCTGGTGGAGGGTGGTGCCTTCATGTTGATGGCTGCTAACTGATCAGGATGGTGGCTGCTGAAGGTTAAAGGGCCCGTGGCAATTTCTAAAAATAAGACAACAATGAAATTTGCCTCACTGGTTGACTCTTCTTTTCACAATTTCTCTGTAGCATAAGGTTCCATTGGAGAGCATTTTACTCACAGTAGAATTTTTTGACAAATTAGACTCAATCTCCTAAAGCCTTGCTGCTACTCTACCAAAAGTTTCCGTAATATTCTAAAGATTTACTTGTCATTTCAAACGTTCACAGCACCTTCAACCAGGAATAGATTCCATTTTAAGAAACCATGTTCTTTGCTCAACTGTAAGAAAAACTCATCTGTTCAAGTTTGACCTTGAGATTATATCAATTCAGTCTCATCCTCAGGCCCCACTTCTTATTCTAGTTCACTTGCTGTTTCCACCACATCTATGGTGACATCCTGCACTAAAGTCTTGAACCCATCAAAGTCATCCTTGAGGGTTGGAATGACCTTCTTCCAAACTCCTGTTAATGTTGATATTTTGACCTCTTCCCATAAATCGTAAATGTTCTTAATGGCATTAGAATGGTGAATTCTTTCCAGAAGAGTTCAATTTCCTTTGCCTGTATCCGTTAGAAGATTCACTTTGTATGGCCGTTATGACTGTATAAATGTATTTCTTAAATAATAAGACTTGAACATCAAAATTGCTTCTCAATCTATAGGCTGCAGATTAGATGTTGTGTTGTCAGCAGCCATGAAAACAACATTAATCTCATTGCACATCCCCATCAGAGCTTTTGGGTGGCCAGGAGCATTGTCAATGGGCAGTAATATTTTGAAAGAAATCTTTTTTCCTGAGCTGTAGTTCTAAGTGGTGGAGTTAAAATATGCGGTATGCCATGTTGTAACAGGTGTGCTATCACCCAGGCTTTGTTGTTCCCTTTATAGAGCACAGGCTTGAAAATGTTTAGCGTAGCCCCCCTCATCGGCTAGCTTAGCTAGATATTCTGGAGAGCTTGCTGCAGCTTCTTCATCAGCACTTGCACTTCTCCTTGCACTTTTATGTTACAGGGAGAGTTTCTTTCCTTGAACCTCATGAACCTACCTCTGCTAGCTTCAAACTTTTCTTCCGAAGCTTCCTCACCTGTCTTAGCCTTCCCAGAGTTGATGAGAATAAGGGCCTTGCTCTGAATTAGGCTTTGGCATAAGGAAATGTGGACTGTCTGATCTTCTATTCAGACCACCTAAACTTTCTAATATCAGCAATAAGGTTGTTTTGCCTTCTTATCATTAACGTGTTCACTGGAGTAGCACTTTTAATTTATTTCGAGAACTTTTCCTTTGCATTCATAGCTTTGCTAACTTGTGCAAGAGGCCTAGCATTTGGCCTATCTCAGCTTTCGCCATGCCTTCCTCACTAAGTGTAATCATTTCTAGCTTTCTATTTACAGAGAGACATGAGACTCTTCCTTTACTTGATTACTAACAGGCCATTAGAAGGTTATTAATTGGCCTAATTTCAATATTGTTGTGTCTCAAGGAATAGGGAGGCCAAGAATGGGGAGAAAGATGGGGGAATGACCAGTCATAGCAGTCAGAACATAGCAACATTTATCAGTTAAGGTTATTAACATGGGCGTGATTAACGGAGCCCTAAAACAATTATGGGAGTAACATCAAAGATCATCGATCACAATCACCATAACAAATATAATGATAATTTAAAAGCTTTAAATATTATGAGAGTCACCGAAATGTGACACAAAGACATGAAGTGAACAAATGCTCTTGGAAATACATCACTGATAAACTTGCTTGAGACAGAGTTGCCGCAAACCTTCAATCTGTAAAAAAAAAAATCAAAAACAAACAAAAACAAAAAAACAAAAAAGCAGTATCTCAGAAGCACAATAAAACAATGTATGCCTGTATATAAATGGATAAATTGATCCTCTTTTGGACCAAAAACAAAAACAAAACAACAACAATAAAAAAAAAACCCTTATGTATCCAAAGCCATAAAGGCAACTATAAGAAGTAAATATAAGGCACAGACTCTGATATAATAGAAAATGGCCAAGTAAGGACTCCAATAATCTTTCCTTCCACTGAAACAAGAACAAATTGGCAAATTGGCAAAATTACTTTTTCAGCACCCTGGGCTCTAACTGAAAACTTAGAGCAGCCAAGCATGGGGGTACTTAAGGAGGAAGAGGGTGTGCGAGTTTCGGTAAGAGAGCACTGAGCATTTTCACCCACCAGTCTATCAGTCCCCACTCCCCAGCCTAGTGATGGCATCCGGGGGACAGGGCCCACTTGGTGTTGTGGCATCTCGGTGCCGCGGAGTGAGTATGGACTTGTTCTTAGAATACTATGGTCATGCATTTTACTTACCTGGTGGTTCCCTGAAGGCTTTTGTTTTTCTTTTTAACAATCTCTGCCCAGCTTTATATTTAAAAAACTGGCATGATTTACTTCTTACCAGTCTGTTCTAACATGCTTCTAATGCTATCAGAGTCACCGGGTCAATGTTAGCCCAAAGTGCACAATGTGTGCATTTTCCACCTGCGGTTCCCGATTCATAGTGATGGATACCAGTTTGGGCCTACAGCACTTAGTACTCTACTTCAGATTTCCTGAATGCTGGGCAGTTATTGGTGAGGAAGATCAGCTTTGCTTTGCTCTGTCTGAACTTTCCATGCGGTGGATGAACTTTGTTTACACATCTGAAAGCTGGAGTGGCTTACTGGGCATCTGTGGGAAGATTAAAGACACGCTGCCCATGCCCAAGGTTAGGAACAGCATCCAGGACCAGCAGCAGACCGATCCAAGAGCCCCGGAAGAAGGAAGCTAAGGAAGAATTTTCTTGGGGTGATATGGACTCAGAGGGACTACCACGCACACAGGAGAAAATGGGGTGCGACCTGCATGCTCAGAGCCAGATGCATGCTCAAAAGAGACTTGCAAGGGCCCTGGGGTATCTCTCAGGCTCTGAGCTCACTGCTAGTGAAAGCTGACCCAGAGCTGTAGGTGGCCTGGCTTCCTAACTCAGATCCAAGCTGCAAAGGCTGGGAGAGAATTGTTTTTAGTTTAGTTTAGTTTTTATTTTCCTCCGGGCATTTATGATAATTAATCCAACTGATCATATCCTAGGACATCGACTATGAGATGGTTGCAGGCATCCCCAGAAAATATTAAGATACATCCTCTGCTTCCTCCTTTCACATCATGCTTCCTCCATCTGAGGACTAATGAGGGATTCTATGATTCTATGATTCAAATTTGAGCATGCAAAGCAAGATACGCTCCCCATTATTGTTATGCTTCAAACTATCTTACCAGACTTCTTGGTTGGCATATTAGACTCAAAACTCAGCAACAAGTGTAAGTGTCCTTATTTTCCTTTTCATTCTTTCCAGTGGGTCTGTAATCCATCAAGGACCACTAGAAAAAGTGGGCGATGGTCTTCGGCAATATTCTCATATATGTGGATTCCTAGACCATATTAACATCTAGCAGAGTTTCATTTCTTCCATCATCTGGCATATTCAGGCCAAAGAACAAAACAAACAAACAAACAAACAAACAAAAAGCTCTAAAAGTTGTAAGAGCATCGGAAACCATTGTTTTTTTACTAATCATGAATGTAAAATTGAGATTATGGCAGATTAAGAGAAGTCCTATTTATAAAATGCAATCCAAAAATTTTAAGTATATATATATTTTTTTCTTTTTCAAGTTCTTTTGTTTGTTTCCTTGTTTATTTGGGGATAGTTTCCTTTGGCAATAAGGGTGCAATTTCCAAGACAGTTTGTATCTATTTTAACAATAGAGTTATTTTCAGTGTCCCAACTCTGGGGGCAAGTACTTGTGTTTAAGCCCCGACTCAACCATTTTTTAACGGCAATGATTTGATCTAGTTACTCATGCTTGTACTTTAGATTCCAAATATTTGAAATGGATATAATAGAAATATTTACCTTGTACCCCATGAATATTAAAGGAATTAACAATATACCAGTTATCTAAAATATGCTCTAAATGGCACAGGCACACACACAAGAAGGCAATTGCAGGAAAGAAAATAATAAATATAAGATGAACTGAAGCAAAGAACAATTCATTAGTTGGCATAGTGGTTGCATATTGGAAAAAAATCTGTTTTTATTTAAAACTTTTTTTTAGATATGTTGGCTCACGTACCCCAGGAGATCATGGTCCGTGACTTGCATGGGCACGGAGTGTTCTTCATATGCGTATTTCCCAGTAATATGTATTCTTCAAAATCTCTGTGAACTTTTTTCCAAACTCAGGGTGCAAATGTGTAGAGATCAGAACCAACAACTCTGATGAATGACTAGTTAATTTTCAGATGAGTAAGGAAATGACTAAATTCTTTCCTTTTTTGAAAAGGAAACATTTCTTTATGTTTATATTGTAATTATACTTTATCTAAGTGTTAGCAAATATAACACGATTACTGTAGGAAAAGGAATGTTACCCAACAGTAATACTGAATGTAATATTTCGACATTTATCTTGAATAGCCATGTTTTTACACAGGTTATACCCTATACAGGATATCCTAGACCGGAGGTTCAAATATATATTTTCCTTGGAGAAACCATAATGAAAGTTACTTTCCAGTTTCTCGAGTGTCACTTTTGCTACTGTCAACAGGCCTGCCTCTAAGTAGTACTCCTTAACCTTTAAATCACTATTTTTAGCATACTGTAGCATATGGAATCAGGAAAACTTTTTTCAGGTGTTTAACTCTTGCTAATGGGCTTTCAAACATATAATTTAACTTTTTAAAAGAACCCGAGGTTTCTAAATCGTTGCCTGTTGCCAAATAGTCTACATCTTCAGATTAATAATATGGAATAAAAATTCATCACTTCATGTGATTTTGGACACGGTCTCAACTTAAGTAAATAAAACCTACTAACTTACTGAAACCCAAGTTGGGACTGCCCATCACTAGAATGGTGAATAGTTCAGAGGTGAGTTTGACCAGAAAGGATTATGAGCTTTATTCAGGAAGCCAGCCACCTGGAGAGAAGGTGGCCCCTTGTCCAAAGGCCAACTCCCAGGTTTCTGCCTGACACAGAGATTTTTAAAGGGGTTTAATCAGTTAAATATAGTGACTTAAAATAGAAAAAAAAAAAGAATACTTTGTAAAATACTCTACCTATGTGCTTTTGTGCACGCAAAATTAATTTTATTTTTTAAATAAACATTTTTAACAGATCTCTAATATATTTCTAAATAAAATTGTTTTTAGTTTCTAATTTTGAATATGCTTGCTTTGTTTCACAAAGTAATTAAGATTTTTTTCTGAAACATGCCTTAATGAATACTTTTAATTAAAGTGAGTTCTTATAAAAATTAAAATAAAATGAGTGCTTAAAATAGTGATTCCTAAAACCTCAAACATTTAAAGAAAGGGTTCTTCAAATATCAAATATCAAAATATTTTTAATTAATTTTATAAATTGCAACATACTAAATAAAGGAGATGATGAGCAGTGATAATATAAGATTGAAATTATTCAGAAATAATTATAAGTTCAATAGATTTTATGATAAGAATTTTCATAGTAACTGGCTGCAGTTTATACCTACTACCAGCTGAGTCTTCCTGTAGCTCATTAACATAGCTGGCTGCTGAGTAGAAAGCATAGGGTGTCTTATCCTTTGTACCTAATTCTTCCCACCAAAGAAAAAAAGAGAGATTGAAAGTATCTTTCATTATGAGCCATGTGAATTTAATGCATTTAAAAATGAGACCACAGCATGAAAATGAAGACTTTTCACACATGCTGACTGCTAAAACTTTGGTGTGCACAAAAAAAAAACAAAAAACAAAAAAAAACTTTGGTACAGCATTTCACAAAGTGTTTCCCTTTCTATTTACAAGTCACCATATTGAATTTTAAAAACATCAAAGCAACCTCTTAACTATTAATCCTCTTGAAGTAAGAGTTTACTTGGCACATTTTCAATTTTTAATATGTAGCTCTTGGATCCTATCAGTTGGTTATATTGGAATATATTTTTCAAATAGCAGAACTATTCATAGGGAATTACCCAGTACTGTTCTGATGTTCATATTTAACCTTTTTTTTTATTTTATTTTTTGTTAACCAATAGTAATTCCAGGCTTAATTTATTTTCTTCTTTTTTGGCTGTGACAGACTTTTATAGTATCTCTTGATAGTATTTCTAGAATAACAATGCCATGCTATGCTTAGTGTAATCGTTCTCTCTCATATTCTCTCTCCTACATATTGGTGTGCTTGGTGCACACTCAAGCACAGACACACAAAGAAACACATAAAGGAAGTCCTGGGGAATCTTATCTCATACTTACTAAATTTAGTATTTTTTGTTTCAAAGTCCAAGACTTAAAGTTTCACTTTCATTACTCAATTGTAGAATCTTCATGACTACAGGTAGTTTTATTTTACTCCAGAACATTTGTAAGAGGAATTAATAGGTTCAGTGTTATAGTATCAATATGGAAAATGGTCTAAATAAATTCTCTTTCTAGGATCTTCTCTCTTGGAAATTTGTTCTTGTTTATAATGAGGGAAGCATTACATACTCATCAAAGTGGCTAAGAATTAAAAAAAATGGCAATACAGAGTATTGGTGCAGATACAGAACTGAAAATTATATACCTTTCTGGTAGAAATGCAAATGGACATTCACTTTGAAAACAATTTAACAACAACAACAAAAAAAACAACAACAAAAAAGAAAATTTAACAGTTTCAAATAAAGTTAAACTTGTAACTACCATAGAACTCAGCAATTTCACTTTTAAGTATTTACGCCAAAGAAATGAAAATATATCCATGCAAACACTTTTACCAGAAAGCTTATACATAATAGCCTGAAGCTGAAAATGAGCCAAATGTCCATCAACTGGTGAATAGGTAAATTTTGCTATATCTATAAAATGCATGCTGCTCAGCAATAAAGTAGATTGGACTTCTGATACATGCAACTATACACGTGAATCTCAAAAATATTATACTAAAGGGAATAAAGCTAGACATTAAAGGCTACATTCCCTATGAAAATGTTCACATAAAATTGTAGACAGGATAAAGATTTGTAGAGCACTACCTCACGGATCGTGTGCTGTGTGGGTTAACTTCAGTAAAACCTGGAATTGGTTTGAGCCATTTTGCTAAAATATTGCCATAACATTGACCTTTGTCAGGGTATGAAACACACTGCTTAATGGTGTTGCTTTGTCACCATGGATTACAAGAAGTATTCCTACGGAGAGTTTTCACTTGAATGTTCATCATTTAGTTTTTTTTGCCTTATTTTTATTCTCAGTAGTATTTATTACTTCAATTATCATTAGTATTGATTCAGAGAGCCTTTGGAATATTGCCATACTCAAGCGTCCTGGACTCAGAAACGGAACATAGCATGATCTTGGATAAGACCAATAATATTGACTATTATTTTTAACCTGATAAAAAACTTTAACCTGATTAAAAAAAATTATGCTGAATTTGAAGCTACTTCAAGACTCATTGCCTTGCAATTGCAAGTATATGGCCAAATATAAAATAAGAAGCCTTACCTTACCTTTCTGTAGGTGACACACAGTAACCTGCAAACTAAGAGCTACATTTTAATTACAATTTAGTCTGCAAACATAGGGAAAAATCAGGGAATTTAACTGGATGAATGATCTTAACAGCTAAGTTCAAGAAGCTAAAATAGTAGTTTTATCTTAGGAATACACTTGCCATATTTAACTAGTATTTTCGTTCTTGAGTTGGAGGCCTTTCCATTCTCCAGTGAAGGCTAGAAAATGTTGCCAACCTAGGGTTTTTAGGTGCCTTTTATAATCTTTTTTTTTTTTTTATTGCAAACACCTCATGTTAGTGTCAAATTCTTTGTTTACACATTATAATGACTTCAAACAATCTGCATTCAAGTCACAAGGCCAAATATTCTTTACATTTCTTTTAGTCTTGCATACCATTCTTTTCATCCCTTCAGTACTGATTTTATTGTTCTGTACTTAGAAAGACACTCATCCATTTTTAATTTTTACTTTCTTGAAGCAGACAGTAATGATATAAGGGTATTTCTCTATTTGTGGAAGGACTTGGGTACTTTGGACTTTCAAAATGTATCTACTGCCTGGGTTATGTTGATATATTTTTTTAAGAAGCCAATAGATAATATTAGTTACACCAACAGAGGAGACCAAGAAAGAAGCTTTTTAGACAATCAGTCCACTGATAAAAATAAATGTCAAAAAAAAATAATAAAAATATTTATATGTGAGAGATTACAGCCATTGCACTGACAATCCTTTTTTAACATGTTCTAATGTACTTTAAATCATCTTTGGAATCATTACACAAGCTAGTTTTTTTCAAATTCTCTTATATTAAAAATTTGGAAGTTTTAAGACTATCTCTGTCGCTTTCAATTAACTCCTCAAGCCAAAGTTAATATATCACTTTGTATGTTGGGTACTTAAAAAATAGGTTATTTTTATACTGAGATCTCTAAAATGTTATTACTCAACAGTTGTAGATAAATGTCTTCCTTAAAAAAGCTCTTCTTTAAACTGGTAGGTGCCCAGAGAACACTAATAAATATAAAATACATTTCATTCTACTACATTTCTAAAATTATATTTTTTTCCCTCTCTGGAAGCATAAATCACTAATTTGGTAGAATATAAATACGTGAAAAACCGAGCATATAATCCAGCACAGTTAAAGGGAGTCTTGACTGTTCCTTTTTAAAAGGCAATTGTTCTATATAAAGATGGATATTCAAAACGTAGTCAAATTGGAAATGATTCCATGCTAAAAATTTATACTCCATGTGTGACTGAGTTACTGTCAGTTGAGCATTTTTTCAACATTTAAAAACACATAACAACCCTTTTGATACATCACACAATTTTAGATTAGCACACTGATAGAAAATTAGATAATATTAAATACAAATCACATTTTAAACAGTTACAAAGAATGACTTCCTCTTCGATTGCTCTTAATTTTATTGATTTAAGTCAAGGAGAAATAATCATGTTCAAAAGCAACTATATACAACCTGATATTTTCATTTTAAAAAGAAAAACTATGACCTCAGTATCTATATTTCTTATCATGCTTGTTTTTATAGCTAGAAATTAGTAGTTTTTATATTCATAGCATGATTACATTTCTTTTAAAATCAACATATTCAAGTAAAAGCTACAAATATATTCAAGTAATCTATAATAATATACCTCAAATACATTCAAGTAAAAACATGAATCAATATAAATTAAAAATTAAATAAATCATACTACACTTGTTGCTTATATAATGTGCATAGTGAGAAGTCAATGTGTGTGTGTGTGACAGAAATTTGGAAAACCCAGGGTAATCTGATTTCTGTAATACTGATAAATTTGTACGAAGCCCAAACGATATCATAAAATAAAATGAGGTACTAACAGAACTTCACTGAACAACTCGACCTGTTATACTAAGCATCATAGATTTTACAATCAATTAGGAAATATATAAACACAAAGAACTAGATAAAATTAATACAAAATGATTTTTGAAAGAAGTGGATAAAAGTGACTCAGTCGTGTTTTATCATGATGAATCTTTAACGGGTCCTTTAGAGGGATTTGGGTCTTAAGCTGTTCCTTTAGAAATAGAGGAATTGGAGAGAACAAGTAGCCCAAGGAAAACGTTAAAATAGACCCAAGGATCGTGAGCAGCCTGTTGTAGTTGAGCGTGTAAGTCCTGTATAAGATGTGGTTAAACAAGAAAAACAGAGAGAACATTCTAAGGATTTTGGGCTTGAACTTCAAATCCAGCATTCTTCCTCAGGTTTCCACGTTAAAGTTACCTAAGGGAGATTTTAGAAAGTACTTTGCATGAACTCCCACAGGCCAAATAAACCAAGATTTTGGAGACTGGCCTAAGGCGTTATTGGTTTTCATTTGGTTGTTTTTCTTGTTGTTTTAAGTTTCCCAGGTGGTTCAGAAGTATAAAGTGTAACCAGATTGGTGAGTCATTGCTTTCATCAATAAGCCATTATTCACAGCTTCTGATGAAGAGTCTAGCATGATTCAAAAGTATTTTTGGTTCTAGTATCTGTTTTTCGGATACTGACTTTTCAGAAAAAGTTTAAAGAAACATTGTAGAAGTAAGCGATCATGTTTTAGGAAACCAATTATGTCAGTCCAAATAAGAGATATCTTTTGAATGAGGCCCGTAGGAACAGAAAAATTGGGATGAAAGTTTAAATGTGAAGATATTAAGTTTGCCATCTCAACATTTGGAAGAAGTGGTAGGGTTTGTTTTGTTGCGGCGGTCATGCATCTGCGTACTTTCTACTGATATCCAGTACTTTCTATCATCACTGGCATGTTGACACACCTTTTTCTGAGAACGGACTGCTATTAAAATCAATGTGAATATGCAGCCAATGACTTTACTGTTTATTGCAGTTTGTTAGGATTGCCTAGGGCTTTATGTAGAAACATGGCTCCTGAATTTAATCTTACCTTAATCAAATTTTGTTCTTAACCTTATTATCTCATTGATTCATATACCTATGGCTACTGGGTCATTTTAGATAAAAATCATATATAATTTGATGTGAATTTTCACACCTAGTCTTATATATTTTTATGCATTGCAATGTAATATTAAATATTCATGTTTTCATTTAATCATTATTTCGGCAATTTTCAAGTATGGAAACAGAAAATGACAGTAATATTCAAACTAAGGAAGATAATTAAAAATTAATATTATTTTTATCTATTTGTAATCATTGAGAAATGTATACCACTCAGAGATTACTAACAATAAATAGGTACTTCCGATTGTTTTGGATCTTATAAAAATAGGTACATATCAAGGCTATGGATTATTTTAAGGAAAGAAGTATCATGGCCAGTAAGAAATACTTGTATTGGCATTTTATTATGGCATCATATACACTCTTTTATAGTGAGATTTTCCAGAAGAAAACAGTAAGAAATTGCCTAACAAGCAGACAATTCAACAAATAAAAATTTGAATTTGCACCTAGTAACGTAATCTCACAGAGAATAAACCATATGAATTCACTCATTTAATAAAAATAAAAGGAAAAATATGTCTAGTTTGAAATAAATCATCCTAGTGATTATTTCAGAGCATTTTAGAAGCTCTGGAAAATATATTTCACAGAGAAGGGTAATTTACTTATCTAATTCCTTAATTTAGAGGAGACTATTTTAACTCCAATTTTGATCACTTTTTACCAATACTGATGTAGAAAAATAAGTGTCATTTAAAAACCTTTCTAAATATTACATCTTGTTTTCATATATCATTTGTATATCACTTCTACTGTTTATATATTTTGTAAATAGTTTAATAAGTTTCCTTTTTGCACTTAGGACCAACTCCGACCTGTTGTATCAGAGTCATTTACTGTTAAAAGATCCAAAATCCTGAAACCAAAATTGTGACGTGATCAGGGTTACTTAGTGAGCACTAGCAATGCTCATTTCTACATAACGTTGCCCAATTGCCAATTCCTGTTTTCCTGTCTTTTAAAGCTCATGCAACTTGAGCTGCAAAAGCATGTTAGAAAAATATTGATTTAAGCTAAATGCCCCATTGGGCAGAAGCTCCAGAGGCACTGCTCAGAGAAAATGACTCAAACATGAATAACTGTGTGGAAACTATTGCTGTTTCCAAACGATGCGTGCAAATCCCGTCTCCCCACCCCACCCCGCAGCCTTTCCCTCAACAGATACCAAAAAGCATGGGAAAATTGTCAACAATATAATAGATGGATGGAAGATAAGTATCTAGGTGGATGGATAGTTGTAGGGAGCATGGAGAGAGAGAGGGAGAGATGGAATAGCACCTGAAAACACTAAACATGCTTCTTGAGGGAACAGGAACCATATGGAAGCCGTGGAGTAGAAAGAAGATGAGATATGATTAAAGAAGCAAAGTCAACAGCAGCATGGAATGAAAGAGGGCTGCCACAGGAGGTGAAAGCACTGCGCTGTGCTGGTGTCACAAAACCATGGTTGCCAGAGCAAAGGGGCTCTAGGGGAGACCAGTAGACTGAGAGCTTTGGTATCGTAATAGGCGTTTGCTTCTAGGCCATTCATTTCCAGCTATTCACCCCAGCTCTTCTATTACTGGAAAAAGCAATGGGAATGACACCTTCCCCCCAAAACAGAAAGTCAGGTGAGGTTAGCGATGAAGGGCAGTGTCCTCAGGCCCCTAGGGACACCGGGGAGAAATGGGGGACCCTTGGGTTCAGAACACAACCGCTGAGATGGCTTTCTGTAGCAATCTGTCTTCTCCATCTGCAGAAAAGCAGGCCGATTCGAAGATTACCGTAGCACACTTCCTTAGGCAGAGTGTATTTTTTATTATCACCTCTACCTCTAGCTTCCTTCTTCATAATGTGAGACCATTGGAGCTCTTTAACTCTGATCTTCCCCACGTTCTAAGTTAGATATGCTACATTTTTTATTCCCACAGTTTATTTCTCAATAAACTTGGAAGGATAGTTTCAGATTCACAGAAAGGTGAGGACAGTCAGTGCAGAGATTCCCCCTTTGAGGTTCCCCTAACTTCAACATCTTATCTTAGTAGGGCAACACCTGTCCCAAATAGTAAGCCAGTACTGCTGAATAGTTACTAATTAAAGCCCACAGTCTATTTCAGCTTCTTTAGGTTTTGTCCAACGTCTTTTTTCTATTCCAGGATCCCGTCCAGTGTACCACGTTACAGTTAGTAATCATGTTTACTTCGCCAACTTTTGATCATGACACTTTCTCACAACTTCCTTGTTTTTGATGACGTCGACAGCTTTGAGAAGTACTAGCCAGGGTGTCAAAGTCTCCCACCATTAGACTTCTGCGTTTCTCCTTTCTGATCTTGTAGTTTTTGCTTCCTGCATCCTGACACTGTTGTTAGGTACAAACGCAGTTAGGATTGTTGGGTCTTAGTGGAGAATCGACCCCTTGCTGATTGTTTAAGAGCTCTCTTTCCCTCTGCTAATTGTCCTGAGAGTTTTTCTGCTTTGTCTAAAATCAACATAGCAACTCCAGCCTTAGTTGAGTAATATCAGTATATTTTATCTGTTGCCATCCTTTTACCCTTAACCTATGTTGATTTTTATATTTTATTTATTTATTTATTTATTTATTTATTTATTTATTTATAGAGAACAGGCTCCACACTCAATGCAGAGCTAGACTCAGGGCTCAATCTCATGACCTTGAGATCATGACCTGAGCCAAAATCAAGAGTCAGCCATTTAACTGACAGAGCCACCCCCCCACCCTCTTATTAAACAGAGAGGGAGTGAATATTTATATTTAAACTGAGTTTCTTGTGGACACATGTAGCTGAATCTCGATTTTTTTTAATCTACTCTGACAATCGTTGTCTTTTAATCAATGTATTTAAGTTGTTTCCCCTTTTGACTACTGTGAAGAGCGCTACTGTGAATATACCTATGCATGTAGTAGTTTAAGTATCGGTTTTCAATTCTTTTGGTTATATATATATATATGAGTGACATTTCTAGGTCATATGATAATTCTATGCATAACTTTTTGAGAAGCTGCCAAACTATTTTCCAAAGTGGCTGCACCATTTTACTTTTGTACTAGCAATGAAGGAGCTTCTCATCTTTCCACATTTTTGCCAGATCTTGTTGTTTTTAGTCTTTTTCATTATGGTCATTCATTACCTAATCATGGTTGATTTGCATTCCCCTAATGGATAATGATGTTGAGCATCTTTTCGCGTGCTCATTGGTCATTCATGTATCTCCTACAGAGAAATGTGTACCTAATGCTTTGCATATTTTTAAAATTAGGAAGCTTATGTTTTTATTATTGGATTGTAAGTGTTCTTTATGTATTCTAGATATGAGTCCCCCATAATATCTGCTTTTACATAGCCTCTCCCATTTTCTAAGTTGTCTTTTCATTTTCTTGATTGTGCCTTTTTTTTTTTAAGATTTTATTTATTTATTCATGAAAGACACAGAGAGAGAGGCAGAGACACAGGCAGAGGGAGAAGCAGGCTCTATGCAGGGAGCCCAATGTGGGACTTCATCTTGAGACCCCGGGTTTACACCCTGATCTGAAGGCATACACTTAACCACTGAGCCACCCAGGCATCCCTTGACTGTGCTCTTTGAAGCACTAAATCTTTCAATTTGGTTAAGTTCTATTTATCTTTTTCTTTTGTTATTTTTGCTGTCGGTGTCATAACTAAGAAGGCTTGCCTAATCAACGTCACAGATAATTACTCCTGTTTTCTTCTAAGAGTTTTATAGCTTTAGCCCTTATATTTAGGCTTATGCTTCACTGTGGGTTAATTTTCATATCTGATGTAAGAGAAGGGTCAACTTCATCCCTTTGCATATAAATATCCAGTTGTGTCAACATCATTTGTTAAAAAGTCTAATTCAATTGTCTGGAATCCTTTGTCAAAAAGCAATTGGCTATCAATAATGTATCTCTGGACTCTCAATTCCCTCCCATTTATCTATATTTCTACCATATGCCAGTATGGTCTTTTTTTTTTAAGATTTTATTTATTTATTCATGAGACACACACACACACACAGAGGCAGAGACACAGACAGAGGGAGAAGGAGGCTCCTGGAGGGGAGCCTGATGCGAGACTCAGTCCCAGGGCCCAGGGGTCATGACCTGAGCCAAAGGCAGATGCTCATCCACTGAGCCACCCAAGCATCCCAATATTACATTGTCTTGATGCTTGCATCTTTGTTGTAATTTTGAAATGGAGAAGTGGAAGTCCTTCACCCGTATTATGCTTCTTCATGATTGTTTTACCCATTCTTTCATTTCTTTTATTACAGATTTTTATTTATTTGTTTGAGAGAAAGAGAGAGAGTGGGTGCAGCTCACCTGAGCAAAGGGAGGAGCAGAGGGGGGAGGGAGAGAGAAAAGCAGACTCCTTGCTGAGCCGAGAGTGGGATGTGGGGCTTGATCTCATGACCCTGAGATCATGACCTGAGCCTCAAGAGTCAGACGCTTAACCCATGGAGCCACCCAGGTGCCCCTCATTGTTTCTTACATGGAACACTTTTCCTCCTGGTTCAGCCCTAGTATATCATCAAATGGCTCTCTTAGGACAATCTGCAAATATAAGTTTACATCTCATTATCTGAAAACCTTAAGGTTATATGTGTTTCTTTTGAATTTATGAGCTTTTTGATTTTAATTTATGTAACAGTCCCAGCAGAGTCTGAGTCAATATACATATTCAAAATGGTAATTTTCCAGTAATATGTGTAAATATTCACATTAACTGAGATGAATAAAGGCTATATAAATAGCTTCACATCATTTCAGATAAAATTTTGTTGCCAATTGAATTGCCGGAAATCTTTGAAATTCATGAACACTCATCCAGCACTCTTAGGCTTTTGAAATTGCACCTGATGTACCTCATCACTTGTTGATTACATTCCTCAGACTAAGTCAGGTACTACTTAAATATGAGCTCTAGCAGCACCTAATTATCTTGTAAATGTTATTAAGACACTAATTGTATAATTAATTGTTTAACGTCTGTTAAAACCACTAGGTTTAAGCTCCATGAGTTCAGAAGCTGGTCTTTCTTGTCTACCGCTGGATGTTCAGGGCCTTACAGAGGGTCCAACAAATAATTATTTCTCACCCCAGGAAACTTGTGCTTACTCATTCCTCTATCTGGAACAATCTTGTACCTGGCCTTGATAAGATTAGTTCTTTCTTACCCTTGTGTCTTAGTTTAAAAACTATTTCCTCTAAGAGTGTCCTTATCCAACTATCTAACTTATCCCAGTGGGACTCTATTTACTCTATTCATCGCATAGACATTTTTTCTTTCCAGTCACTAAAGATACCTCATAATTAATTTAACAGTACACAGTATTTGAAGATTGTATAAAATATATATTTAAAAACATGATTTTTACGGCTCCAATAACTTTGCCTTCTGGTGTTTATGACCTTGTATATTTGTCTCTTACATTGAACTTGACCCTACGAATCAATTTAAAATATAAAATGAAGTGGAAGTGATGCTGTGTCAGTCGCAGTCATAAACTTTAAGAAGACCTAACAGTGGTTTGTCTTTTACTTTGGGAGCTTGACCTAACATGTAAAGGACTTTCTATCCTGGAGAGACCATGTGGAAATGCTGTAGGAAGAGGGAAAAGCCCTGAGACTACACAAAGAGATAGAGGAGCCCCATCATCCCAGTATTCCAGATGATCAGATTTCCAGTTCTCCTCAGTAACGTGTCACATATGTAAATAAGTCATCTCAGACATACTTGCTGCTGTGAACGGAATTGTGTTCCCCCCACCAAATTCCAGACAGCTAGTTGTATGTTGTCATGACCCTGAAATAGGCTTGCTGGCATCAGCAGCAGCAGTTTTCAAATGTGGTCAGGGTTTATCTTTGGGGAAGTCTGGTCCTTCTCTCCAAGCCCAGTAGTCTATAAATCTCAAGGAAAGTAGGTTAGTTCTGCTACAGGTCAAGGGACTTAGCTCAAGAAGCAAGGGAGTGCAGAACCTTGAAACAAGTTAACCCTTAAGACTAGTTAGAGTGCTGTCACAAGGACATTGTACAAAGATGGCTTTCTGCAATCCAGGAAGAGAGCCCTTCCTGGATCCTGACCATGCTGTACCCCAATCACAGACTCCCTGCCTCAAAGACTAATGGAAAATAAATTTCCATCATTTAGGCCACCCTATCTATGATATTTTGTTATAGACCCCTGAGCTGATTATTACACTAACCTACTGAAGCCCTAAAAGTAGGTGGCTGCATCTCCAGCAGACACTGCAGAAATTTTCCGGCTATATCCAGATAGTGCTCAAAATTGTGAAAGAGAGTAAAATTGGTTTTAAAGGCACTGAATTTTGAAGACATTTTTAAAAATAACATTAGATAACTAAAACATTATCTGCATTGTCCTCTGTTGTACTTTGCACAATTACTTCAACATGGTAAACACTTAGTAGTTATATGGTGAACAAATGGATGAAATGAAGAATGCATGAATGCATTCAAGATGATCAAAAAATATATAAAGAGAGAATAAATAATTTGGGAAAATAAAAATACCCATGTTTTCAGTCTACTATTTAATTGCACTGCACATTAAGGCAGGAATATTTTCACTGTTTAAAACAGTGTTTCTCAAAATGTGTTTTGATGACCACCTAAACACTGATCATTAGTTTACAGCTCAGATCCCTGAGTTCCATTACCGACTTGTTGAGCCTGGAGGGAAAATATAAGTTTTTTTGTTTGTTTGTTTCTTTTTGCCAGAATTTTGTTTCCTTATCAGTACTCTCGAGTTATATTTAATATTTGTTCATGACAGTTTGAGATTGTTTATTTAGTCTGTAAGTATGTACATATACCAACATGTTGCATACATAGCCACATGAACAGACAACACACAGAGGAATGAAAGGGAGAATCACTGCATTTATTTGGTTGACACAAGTAAAACTGGCTGATGCCTCAATGATCTAGTTATTTCAATTGAAACATATTACTTGCCCAGGTTATCTATGGCATATTATCATTTACACATAAAGTATCTTTGGATCTGTAGAATCATTTTATCCAAATTAATTTAATTAGCTTAACACTAAAATGTTTCTAATAGAGTACTTGCTTTAGACAAATGGTATATACAAACCACTGTTTTTATTCTAAGTCTCCCAAAAGAGAGTCATTTTCAATAGGTTTTACTTTTTTTCTTCATATGTGATCATTACCAACAGTGTCTGATTTTCCAAATTTTCCTCCTACTTTCCTGATCTAAGGAATCAGCAATTCTCAACTTATGCAAATGATTATATCGTTCTTCCAAATTTGTTTACTGAGTTCCCACTTACATTTACTTGTCTTTTACCAACTTACAATAAATAGAAAAATGTTTTCTTCTTCCTCTTCAACCATAATGTAAATCTTGATGAACCAGCAAATGTGTGAATGACTCTGAAACACCAGGATAAGCATCAGTCATGTTATTAAATGTATTCTTTAAAAGAAAGAAAATGGAATGAAACAAACCAATGATATAATTGAGATTACTGAAAATGTAATCTAATAAATTGTGAGATTACATTTTTTACTTGAGAAAATGTACCTCAAATGTTCACAGATTGTTTTTCAATTAATTGAAGTGTCCTATGCATTATGTCTTTGTAAGCTTTCAAATAATCTTTAAAATTTAATATAAGTTAGATTCATTGATTTCCCTTCAATGTTAGATTTTTTTTGTATGTTTCTGTTATGTGAAATATAGAATGCTTCCAATTTTGGTTATATTTAGAGAAAAAATATTTAATATATTTTAACTATTCTGTTGTCCATTTCCTCTATTCAAATTGTTGTGGAAAAGCAGGAATGGTACAAATAAATTATAACAAAATTTTCTCCCAATGAACTGTAACTTATGTGCTTCAGAATCTAACATTAAAAAAAATTAAGGGATCCCTGGGTGGTGCAGCGGTTTGGCGCCTGCCTTTGGCCCAGGGCGCGATCCTGGAGACCCGGGATCGAATCCCACATCGGGCTCCCGGTGCATGGAGCCTGCTTCTCCCTCTGCCTGTGTCTCTGCCCCTCTCTCTCTCTCTCTCTCTCTCTGTGACTATCATAAATAAATTTAAAAAAAAGTGAAAAGGAAGCTTTAAAAAAAAAAATTTAAACCATGAATCATATAGAATGAAAAAAAACTATTATGTCTTCTTAAATATCTCAGTATCTTTTAAGTCAATGGATGCCTCTGACTGTATGAAGTAGAATAAACTTAGTGAAGTAATACTGGGCACTTCTCAAGTTGATTTAATAAATTGGCACTAAACTCTTTGTTTTGGAATACATTTGTTTTTTTTATAATTGTAGCAAAATTATTATTAATTTTTAGACAAAAATTTACTAAAAAATGTCAATATTACCATGTAAGCAAACTGAAAGCTATGTAATAATTACAGCCAATAAATGAGCTTTAGTACAAATTTTACATTTATATATATACTATTATATATTTAATTATACATTTATTTATACATATATATGTGTTATTATAGTTCCCAAAATGTCTAATTTACCTTCTTAATAAAGTATATCCCAAAAGCAAATAATGAAATAAAAGTCACACTTAAATGACCCTTACATCAATAGATGCCGCCAGTCATAAGCACTTACTATGAAGATCAATAAAAACGTGAGATATTTGTGTTCACCTTTAGGATTTTGATGGATTCTTGTCTCATATTTAGATCTTTCCTCCATTTTGAGTTTACCTTTGTGTCTGGTGTGAGAGAATGGTCCAGTTTCATTCTTCTGCACGTGGCTGTCCAATTTTACCAGTACCATTTATTAAAGAGACTGTCCTTTTCCCAGTGGACAGTGTTTCCTGCTTTGTCAAATATAGTTGACCATAGAGTTGAGGGTACATTTTTGGGTTCTCTGTTCTGTTCCATTGATCTATGTGTCTGTTTTTGTGCCAGTACCACACTGTCTGGAGGATCACAGCTTTGTAGTACAACATGAAATCCAGCATTGTGATGGCCCTGGCTCTGGTTTTCTTTTTCAATATTCCTCTGGCTTTTCAGGGTCTTTTCTGATTCCACATAAATCTTAAGATTATTTGTTCCAACTCTCTGAAGAAAGTCCATGGTATTTTGATAAGGAGCCTCGGTGTCCATTGAAGATGAATGGATAAAGAAGATGTGGTCTATGTACACAATGGAATTAACTCAGCCATTAAAAACGATGAATGCCTACCATTTGATTTGATGTGGAAGGAACTGGAGGGTATTATGTTGAGTGAAGTAAGTCAATCAGAGAAGGACAAACATTAATATGGTTTCACTCCTACGGGGACTATAAAAACTAGTGAAAAAGATTATAGGGGAAAGGAGAGAAAATAAGTGGGACAAATCAGAGAGGATGACAAAACATGAGAGACTCCAAACTCTGGGAAGTGAACAAGAGGTAGTGGAAGGGGAGGTGGGTGGGGAATGGGGTGACTGGATGACAGGCACTGAGAGAGGCACTTGATGGGATGAGCACTGGGTGTTACGCTATATGTTGGCAAATCTAACTTCAATAAAAAATATACAAAAAAGAAAAGAATATACAAATATCTAAAAAAGGTGAGATATCACTCATTAATATTTCACAGTATTTTAATATCACATATACTCAACTAAGCCAGCAAATTTATTATAAACTGACTAAATATAGCAAAGAAGCTTAATATACAAAAGTTAAATATATCTTATCCACAAACACTAGTATTATTAATCCATTTAAAATCTGCTGCTTTCTTTTAAATGAGCCAGTTAAGATCTCTAAAATAACACATGCTCATTTTGCAACTACAAATAATTACAATAATATAGAAAAGAAGGAAAATATTTAGGTCAATTTATGTCACTATGTGGATGCTCTCAAATACTCTGGAATTTTAAAAATACATGCATGAAATTACAAAAGAAATAGGTAATCATAAAAACTATATGTAAAAAGACTGTCATTTACTTTCAAAAATAGTATCAATGATAAAATTACTTGAAGAAAAATAAAGCTATTAGGCAGCTGATTCTGGCAGGTAATTCAATGTTAATGTTAAAAAGCTTGAATTTTATAATTTATGACATTTTATTTTAGGTTTTTTTAAAGAGGAAAGCTGTTGACTTAGCAATAATTTAGTTTATTTTGGATTACAGAGTCAATAATATAAGTAGACAATAAAGTGAGAGCAACTATCTTTTTTCTCCCATAATTTTTCTCCTTTCATCATCATCACCATGATGAAGGTGAATGAGTCATTGTTTCTGCCCTCAAAAGTCTTAACTCTTTTGACTTGACATATGAAGTAAACATGTAAAAAATATTAATACAGAGAGGTCAATTACTCTAAAGGGTGTGAGAGAAATTAGGAGACCTTTGTTTACATGTAAAAATAATGAAAATCAAATTTCCAAAGTTAAATATTGGTACTGTGCCTTCGCAGTTTTTCAATACTGTCATTTTTTTTTTTTTAATGATTTAATGATCGAGGCAGATGAGGAACCTAGGCTATAGAGACCAAAAGAGCAAACTAAAGGGAATATTCATTCTGAGTTCCTATTCCAATGGCATAATTGATCTTATAATTTCTCATTGGGCAGTGGATATGAAAAGAGATAGAAACATGATTTGAACTAACAGTGGACCTTGAGTTCTTGAAATAATTATAACTTTCTGAGCAATATTGTTATTTGTAAGAAATATGGGTGAAGCTTAAAACACAGCATGATTAAAAATAAAAGAAAAAGAGGGCTTGAAGATGACAATGGCCAAATACTTCTAAAATTTATAGACATGAAAAATTAAATGTTACAAACTCTAGACATATGGTCTTGATAAAAAATAATGTGGAAACCTTGGAAGCATTATGAAGGAAAAAAATAATGTAAACAGATAGATTCTTTGAGAAAATAAGTTATTGTGTCAAATGCCTGCTGGGTAGGAAATGCTAAAAATATGGTATTTAATTTTCATGTGGTTTTTAGACCACATGAGGATTGAGTAGTGCAAATTCTAATATATTTAGTAGTTGATGATGGCCTATATGAAAGTATATCTTTAAAAATATACCACAAAGCCAATTACTTGTGTTATCAGTCATTCAGAGAAGCCTTATAGGTAATGGTTATCACATTTTCAGATAACAAGATTCTAGTTGGGATGCAAACACAAGAATTCATATGATATTCAGAAGTAAGAATGATGATGAGCTGAATCTATCACTATTGTATATAAAACATATTAACATAAAGCTTAGAGTGTTATTATATGGAGAATTTGAACTAACAGTGGACCAGGCTCAAAATCTAATGGAACTAACAAAATAAAAATTTAAAATTTAAAAAGTAACATTAAAGTAGCACAAGTACAAATAGAGAGGCTTAACTTACCATGGTGTTGGAGAGAATTAGAAAATCCATTTGTTGTTAATTTTGTTTATTCCAAAAACCACAAGAATCTAGAGTACTTCACATGAAAAAATCAACTGAGAAACAACTAATAAAACCCATCTTGCTTTTCCTTGAAAATTTCATTAAATTATAATCTTCTTAGTTAATTTTATTTCATATTTCAGATGCAATAGACAACTGATTGTGACAAGCCATCCCTCATTGTCATTCACAGCTCAAAATAAATGACTGCATAAAATTAAGAGAATTAAACTGTTCCAGAGAAACATTTGAGGACTTAATTTTAACGTTTAAAAAAATGTGTTTGTTACCACGCTATAAGAGAAAAATTCAGTCATTGATTTACTGAATCCTTCTTAAAATGATGGTACAGCTGTGCCTTGCAAGTACCAAGGTCAAAGTGGAAAAAGGAATATATATTTTCTAGAATGGAATCCAGCCTTCGTATGGTCGTCAAAAACTGAGATGCATTTGACTTCAGAACCAAAGGATCATAAAAATCTGACTTATCCATTTTTTTATTAAAGAATATGACACTGTAAAAGTTGTGTATTGTAAGGGCTAACGCACTAGCCAAAATGACATCCAACACAGCACCTGAAAAGCAAATAGAGGCACACGTTTCATTAAAATCAGTAGTGTACCTTTGAGTTGTTTCCATCATGGCTAGCATTTGTGAAAAACATTTACGTACCTTAATTGTATTTTTTTATTTTCATATTTCAATATCTAAGCTATCCCTTCCAATTCTGTCCCTCCTTGATACACAAAGTCTTATGATACCATACTGACCAAAAAGAGAATTAATTATAAAGATTGTTTTCATGCTAACATATGGTCAAACGTATAAATTATTTGTGTGTCTATTAATTTAAAATTTGCATTTTCCAAACACAATAAGGTAAATGATTTTATTTTGTTGATCATTTGGTCAGAAAACAGAAGTTTTGATTGTTGCCCTTTATTTCATTTTTAGCGTTTCAACTCAGTCATTTTACACTTGATAAAATTAGGGCTCGGAAAAATTAAAGGGCTTTCCATATTAAATTATATAAAAAATATTGAAGGACTTTTTTTTTCTCTCCCTCCCCCCAAGGCCCCAGAATATAACCTGGCAGCACCAAAAAATGTGCTCACCTGTCATTTAGGCCACCACGTGAAAACATTTCCTGAAGGTCCCAGTAGAAGTATCAACTCCTCTTCTCTGACTCTGAGGATCCAAAAAGGTTTTTAGTATCTTAGTAATGCAAAGATGATATTAGTCACGGTTCTCCAAAGAAACGAGGAAGGTTTTTCTCAAGGGATTAGCTCATGTGATTGTGTGGGCTGACAGGTCCAAAATCCCCAGGGATGCTTACAGGCTGGAGACCCAGGGCAAGGCCAACGCTGTTCTGGAAGCAGAACTCCTTCCTCTAGGACCTCTAGTGTCTTCTCTGAAGACCCTCACCCATGCACATTTTGGAAGGTAATCTGCTTTACCCAACGTCTACTGATGCAAATAGTAAATCACATCTAAAAAACACCTTCACAACAATATCTGGACTGCTGTTTGACCAAAAAAAAAAAAAAAGTATTGTAGCCTTGCCAAGTTGACCAAAAAAAAATCAACCATCGCAAGGGCAAAATCCATTTCCCCGGGGAATAGAAGATCCTGATTACTGCTACAGCATATCACGTCTTTGGATTGGTTACCTAGCGAAGGAGACAGTTCATTAAGTTTAGCTATAAGTAGGGCATTCCTTGCGGTCAGAGGCTAACCCACTTTGAGTGCTACAGTCAGGTTTTTATGATGAGAGCTGTCTGAATCGAAGGGATTCTGATTCTGTATAATTTAAAAAGTGTTACTTAATAAGCTGAACTATATGGGAGGATAAAAAATAATAATAAGCATGTGGGAAAAGATGTTTTTTGAAGTGCCTAAGGCAATTAATATCTACGGCTGTCATGTTTCAAAACAGATGTGAGTTTTTTTCTAACACTATAAAATCATTATTAAACTTCATAGCTCTATATTCTTAAGGCTAAAAGAAATAATTTCTGTTACCTTTATTTTGATGAATCTTCTAAACCACTGAGGTTGCTCTATGGCATTTATGCCCTGAATATATGCGTCCAAAACTCTAATAAAAGCCTGGTGGATAGTTGGTAAGATGTTGTGTATCAATTCATTGACATTGACATTTATTTGGTGACTTCAATTATCTATCTAGTGTGTTTCAATATGAGAGGTTATGCTTAAATTCCCTTTCTGGGAAATCACACAGCAAATCTGTGTGTGTGTGTGTGTGTGTGTGTGTGTGTGTGTGTGTGTGTGGTGTGTTGAGGATGTTGTCCATCATTTCTAAAACTGTGTGAATGAATCTACAATATGCTACAAAATTCAGAGATTCCTTTTTTTCAGCATATGAAGACGTAGGTCTCTTGATGACCTCTGTCTGTGCTCACCCTGCACTCAGAGGCCACGCACCAGAGGCTAATGCACACCCACGCACACACAGCTGTACCTGAGAGCTGTAAGGTTAGAATGATGTTCGACTCTCTCTGGCTTGGCCCGAAATGACAAAGTCCCATCAATTACAGGACGATAAGATATAATTAAAATATAACCATCAACAGTGTCAAACTGAACAGAAACACCAAGAAGCTGTTCGGAGCTTGTCTTGGACTGTATTCTCCTCCACCTTATTATGCTCGGCTGACATGACTGTTGGGTCATTTTAACCCTGAGGACCGTTCACTTGATTTGAAGGCAAACTATCCAGGGGGCCTTACTTCCAGAGGATAGCAGGCAGCTCACGGATGTCAACTTGTGGACGACTATCGTAGCTAACGAAGAGTGGCGGCTTGCTTAGAGACAGACTTTAGTTGTGACATCACGTTTGCAAATATTCAGCCGCAAATGACATCGTTGTTTTACATTGTGGATGACTGCATCGTGTGCATTTTGAAGAGGTTGTAGCATCTCACAGTTGTAGAAAAGGTGGGGCAGGGGCTTTCACTCCAGGAAAATGAAGTCAAGGTCTCATTTTTGTCCAGGAAAAATGGAACAAACACCAAGCTGAAGAGAACATATTGGGCATGTATGTTCTATATAACAAATATCACACATGCCACATATATTTAGATGGTAGGCAGACAGCATATATGCTCTATGAATCTATATATCAGACCTGGTTATATTTTCTAGTAGTGAGGGTGGTCGTTAAGATTATGGGCTCTGCAAACAGACAAACTGGGACAGCTCCTTCCTAGCCCTGAGATGTTTAAATTATCTAAGCTCCGTTAATAATAGCTGCTATTACCCCACCGAATTTGGTTCGGGAAAGAGAAATCAGAACTACATCTTTTTTACTCAGTGCACTGTACAGGAAATCAACTAAAAATATCTTTGAAAATAGTACCAGAAGGAGGCATGGATGTGTTGACTGTAGATAGAGACATTTCCCTGGTTAACACTTCTTATATTGATGGCCTCTTTCCGTTTAATAGATCGACCTGTGGTTGGAATGGGTTTTGGTGGTTGTGCCAAAGAATGTCATTCCTGGCCCTGCATCCTCGGACATTCTAACTGATGATCTGAAGGAGCCACCTGTGCCAAATAACCTCTATTTGACTGTGCAGACCTAGCCCCTGTTCTTCACTGTGCTCTGTGCTGGGAAGCCGACGTGCATGCCTGTGCCCCGTGGCTTGTGTTCGGTCGATGAGGAGCTCCTCCAGGAGATCAGGTGGCGGAAAGAAGAGCGAGGGCTAGCTCCTTCGCTGCAGGCCAGCACACTACTCCCAGAACAACACTCACACTTTTTTTTTTTTTTAACTTGATAGTATATCTATTAGAATAAGAGATTAGATTTATTAAACATTTGGATTGAAATGGTTAAAAGGATTTTCATTACAATTTTTAGGCACTATACACAATTGTTTTACAATAGCATCTCAGTACTTGTTTCTGGGGAAAGATAAATCTCATACATTTTAATGCCTTGATCTGTTTATAACATTCAAAGTAACCACCATTTTAGAAACGCTAATTCAAACTTAAAGAGACATAAACCACTGAATATCCCACATAATATATTTAAAAATAAATATAGAAATACAACTAGAAGTCTACAAATCATCACAGTAGACAGACTGGTAAAGCCCCAGCTATCATGGCAGTGAAGGGCTCTGGCTAGATTTTGATAGAAATTGCTTCACTCTACACCAAAAGCAAAAATATAAAATAACATGATATATACTTTCTGATGTTCTTTTTCATAGCAGCAAAGCATGCACTGCCTGTGAAGACACTGCAAGACAACAAAAATCAACGTCACCTTGCTTAACCACTCTTCTCTTTGGACACCTCCTCTGTTCCTCACTCTGCACCAAAACAAACTCTTAATTAGAGAGAGAAAAAAAAGATTGCTTTGATAAAAAGTAATACATCCGTGGTAATATTTTTGTTTGAAAAATGTATGTTTGTGTATGTATGTTGGTAGGTGTGCATACGTGTCCTCTCCAGATTGCATGTGTGCATTGTTTCTACGTAGAAAATTGAGAAGATAAAAAGTTCTAGAAAAAAGCTGTTTTTTTAAGCATACCAAATGTCTATAAATTAATGTTTAAGGGGCACTCGGGTGGCTCAGAGGTTTAACACCTGCCTTTGGCCCAGGGCGTGATCCTGGAGTCCTGGGATTGAGTCCCACATCGGGCTCCCTGCATGGAGCCTGCTTCTCCCTCTGCCTGTGTCTCTGTCCCTCTCTCTCTGTGTCTCTCAGGAATAAATAAATAGCATCTTAAAAAAATTAATTAATGTTTAAATAAAATGGTTTCATAAGTAATATTCTTGGCTAATAACTTTACTTTTCCATTTGTTATGAATTTATCTTAGAAAAAGACATTATTTTTATTAAAATGAAACTTACTTTTCTAATGTGATAAAGATTAACCAAAAGGTAGTTATATAAAGCTTACCTAAATTAGTCATCAACAAACTTTTGAAGATCGTAGAATTAAGGGAGAAAAAAAGGAAAAGAAAAAAAAATAGAGCTTCCAAGTCTTTAAAAAATTCTGGTTTGGAAACATAGCTTTTTAGCATCAGCAAGAAAAGGAGAGATTAGATAGCCATGTTCACTTGCTCAAAAGAAGTTCGTATAAAACAGTTTTAAAAATCTATTAAGTCTCTTTTTTATGCTTGTAAAATTCTGAGCTGTGGCACTGCTTTCAGCTAGGTGGCCCAATTCCAGAACTTTAATAGAAATCCTCCATTAAGTCATTTTAAAAGCCATTAAGTTATTTTAAAAATAAGAGGTCATAAACCTGCACAGTGTAAGAATACTGTGAAATTCATCAGTTTTTAGTTTGGTGGATTTCATTGTTTCATTGTGCACTTCGAAATTAAGAAAATGTTGGAACAAATTGTGCATAAATTCTTTTTAAAATTGTTTTTTCTAATTTTGATAATCAGATAGTTTTTATAAAATGCAAAATGGAGTCATCTCTATTTCTTATCTACAGGAAACGAAAATCACAGAATAGTGATTTAAATGGACTGAACCTCAAGTCGGCTCGTGCTTTTTACTAACCATTTTTGGGAAACCAAAAATATTTAAGAATTATAAGGACATTTTACAATTATAATTTTCTAAATAATTATCAATAGAAGTTCAATATTTGGCACCTCTACAGTTAATCACCTGGATAAAGTGTGGTTTGAAATTTTAAAATATCCCAAAACAAAAATGATTGGTTTAATGAAACAAGAAATAAAAATTTGTTCCAATAGTGAACATCAGATAAAATGAATTTGACTTCATACAAAAAGCTGGTGAAGAGTTTTAGGTAAAATCTCAAAAGCCAGTGTCTCCGTGTATTTTTCCTTTCATTTCTTTTTGCTATTAAGTGTAAGTAAAAACTCCTATGGCTCCCTCTCTCTTTTCTCACTAATGCTCAGTATTAATGTTTGGGTGGTCCTGGGATTATATAGTCAATTCCAAAGTCAGAAAGAAAGGATGGAAAAGTGACCAATAAATATAACACGTTATTTTCCATCTTTATCATATATATATGTATTTGAATGTCATGAATATAATAATAATTACCACAGTGTTTTCAGAAAAAATTAATCAATATCTTTAAAGCACTTACAACTGTTCAGGGCACATTGGTGCTTTAAAAGAATGACTGGCAGGTTGTCTTTAAAGGGAACAACCGAGTTACTACCTTGTACACCCGAAACTAGTCTAACATTGTGTGTCAATCAGATTATTTATTATTATTATACCAGATTATTTTGTAGTAAAATAGGATGTTCCATTCAACTGCGGGTCACTAATGTGTGTTGACATAAAGTAATTTTAAAAAAAAAATAAGACAAATCAGATATAGTTACGTTTAGTGAAGCTTAGGAGTCACTGAGCTCCTACTGTTAGGATTGAAAATAAACCTCTTACTAGCAAAGAAGTGGCCAACTTTTTTCTTCTCTTTGGAGACATCTAAATATTTGATCTGGGGTAAGCATTTCTTCAATAGCGTGCCCAAGTATCGCACTGGGTGCCTATGAATTAAGCACAAATGTTGTTGGCCTAAAGCTAGGGATAAAATCAGGGGGGGGGGGTACACTATTCATGAGCACACATCTAAAACCAATGCAATTTGAATATTTCATTTCTTAACCCTGTTTGGAGTATAGTACACCTCAAACCCAAATCAAACAAACTCAATTCTATGAATCGTTACAGAAAGCTGGATTTACCCCATAAGATTGCCACCCGGGCGTGGGCAAACTGACACCAAAGGGATTTTCAGCGATTCCAGGGGAAGTGTGTGAGAAACACTAGAGAGAAATACAACACAGGACTTACAGTGGTTTGGTTGTGATCATTACTTTTCTTCCAACGTCTCTGTGTTTTCCTGAGAGACTATCATTTACGTTTACTTTTTTTTTTTTTTTTACAATTAAAAAAAAGCCACAAGAGGAAGTTGAATTTGCAATGGTATAAAGTCAAGAACTGAATGGAGTCCATGTTGATTTACCTTTACTCCTACCTTGGCTTTCGTGGACTACATTACACACAGGTGTACATAAGGTGCGTGTGTATTTTTATGAATATCTGCATTTTATTACGACTTTATTTTTGTTAGTTGATATTTCCTGAAGTTGCTTAAAAAAAATTGCTTAGGAGAAAAGAAAGCTAAACAAGAGTGAGCTTGAGGGGTAGTTTTGAATAACAGCAAGATAGAGACAAATGTAATTATTTCCCTCCTGGTCTTCAGTCAAGGAGACATTTAGTAGAGACAAAAAAGTGGGGAGCGAATTCTGGGAGAAAGACCTATCTAACAAGTCCATGAAAACTACTATAGCAATAAAAACAAAGGAGCTGTTTTTTTAATCAACGATTCGAAATCTCACAGTTATAAACTTTCTTCCTTAATAAATATATTCATTGACAAAACAATAGAAATTCCTGGTAACTTGTGACCTTATTAAGATCTCTTCCCTAGTTGAGAAGCTAAAATAACGTGTACATTATCTGAGTTTGTCAATTTAATGATTGGTGTAAATAGTATTCATAGAAATACATAAATTGACAGTATCTTATTATTTTGCTTTATGATTTTTTCAGTTTACAGCACCACTTTTGCCAATTTTATAAATTGTTGACGGGAAACAGAAATGAATTTATAACATTAATCCTTTCTCCTTAGCTTCTCTGCTTTCGTTCTGATATATGTTCTCCAGATTGTAGCATATATTTGTGCAGCCGTGGAGTGACAAACTAACCTTGACCTACTTATAATGAAATGTGTTGTCACTCAGGCTCAAGAAGTCATTAAAGCTTGACAGCCTTGCCTCCTGACAGCTTTTCCCAAATCCTGATTGAAGAAAACATCTACCAGAATTATTACTTTGTTTCACTTTTTTTTTTTTAATGACATCTTAACTAATTAAACGTAACCTGTTGGATTTTAGTTTTGGCCCTCCACAAGCCACAGGTCAGCCCATTAAGGATTTTCTCATTGACAAGACAGCTTTGCTTCATATGGATACATCTTCATCCCAAAATAATGTGTTTGGAAAAAGAAAAAAAAATCCAGTTCATCATAATCCCTGAACTCTGGCTTGGTGAGTTTTTTTTTCCCCCTTTTTTTCTAAGCTTGTGGTTTCCTGGACAATAATCCATTAAATCTGAAGGGAAAAGCAAATACAAACTCTCACATGAGTCTAGAGGAAAGTTTTCAAGTAATAATGCTTCTAACACAGATTTTTAAATTGCATGAATTCATAATTACAGTCAAAACGCAATACCGCAAGCTTTATCTTGAATCCAAGATGAAGAAGATATTTATATACACAAGGTCTATATATCAAAGAAGAAAGGTTAAGTCAAACAAATGAAATGAGTTTAATTTAACTAGATTTGTCATTATGGATCAAAGAGAGATGAAGCAGGTCACAGTGAGTGGCTGGGAATCATAAACTAAGCTACAATTTTCATCCATTCGCTATCATCATATCTTTAGACATAAAAGAACTAGAGAAAGAAACAAAGAGTATTTGAAGTTATTCCCCCCCAAATAGCACTTTATAATACTCTTCCTGTGGAGACTTCAAATTTAACTTAATAGTATCTGTGGTTGGCCTATAAATATGGCTAAATGGCACAAATAAAATACAATATAAGAAAACAAAAGGAAAACATTATTAACATTTCAAAATATATTCCAACAACAGCTGCGTTATATAGAATATATTGAGTTATAGATCTGAACCATCCACCACACAAACTTTTGTATCATTTTAGCAACCCATTGAAATTTAGTGGGGCAGGGGGGTTTTAAATCATGTGTATTTGGCAAGAGATGGCAACATCATTAAACGAAAATTCATCGGATCCAGACTTTAGGAGAGAAAGCATTTCTTTGACCAAGGAAAAAAAAAAAAGCAATTATTGTAGCTTTGGCAACTGGTTGGGAGTGTGATTCTAAATCCTCACCAGATATATCCATGAGAGAAGACTTTTAGACGATTCCTTACCGTGAGTTTTGTCTTTTTATTTATTTATTTGTTATGATTTTGTTTATTTATTCATGAGAGACACACACAGAGAGAGACAGAGAGAGGCAGAGACACAGGCAGAGGGAGAAGCAGGCTCCATGCAGGGACCCCGATGTGGGACTCGATCCCAGGGCCCCGGGGTCATGCCCTGAGCCAAAGGCAGATGCTCAACCACTGAGCCACCCAGGCATCCCAAGTTTTGTCTTTTTAATAGCCAAAATTTTTCAGAGGTCCCCACAGTCCATGCTAGGTCTTGACCTTCCTAAAATGCTTGTCTTACCCAATTACATTCTTGAACTCACTTTTCTGATCACTAACTGTACCCCCAGCGCCCCCCGCAAACTACTCTGACGTGACAAGTGTTATGCTGAGAAGAGAGAGCATCCGGGTGGGTAAGACCTGGAGCTGAGGACCGCTGCAGGATTTATGAGAGCTGCCAGGGTAAGTCACTTAGAAAAGCAATTCTGGTTTACTCAGAGAAAAATTATGTAACAGTGTAGGACTGAAAGCAGGACAACCAATTAGGAGGATACTGCTGGAGAAAATGTCAAGATTTGGTGATTAACTGTGATGTTTAAGGTGAGAGGGAGGGAAAAATGGGTCAAATATAACTAACTTTCAAGGCTTCAAGATCGGATGTCTAATAGCAAATGATGTTGTCATCTATGAGGTCAAGTACAAAAGAGGCGAAGTGGCTGGAGATTAAAAATGACTGAATTTGGTTTTGAGTCTGTTGAATTCGCAGTTTCTTCAGCATATCCACGCAAATAAAATTTTCTTCCTCTTATGAAGAAAATAAGCATATGAAGATGTTGTCTGCCTTTCAGAATATAAAGAGAAATTGTGCGGGGACGTGGGCTTGAGTTATGTTCTTGAGGTATCGAAGTTTCGTGAGAAATTGCAGTCCTTGTTTCTGAGGAATTTATGGGGTTTTTTTGTTTTGTTTTGTTTTTAGATTTTATATATTCATGAGAGACAACCAGAGAGAAGCAGAGACCCAGGCAGAGGGAGAAGCAGGTTCCCTGCGGGGAGCCTGATACGGGACTTGATCCCAGGATCCTGGGGTCATGACCTGGGCCAAAGGCAGACCCTCAACTGCTGAGCCACCTGGGTGCCCCTTGATTTATTTTTTAAACTATCAGTCCATCATATTTTTTTAAAAAAAGATAATAGTTCATGATAAGAGTGTAACATATATATCTTCAAAAAAAGTTTTACTCTCTTATTATTTAGTAATATTCATATAAATGTGCTTTTTTAACATTGCATTAAAATCATTTAAACTACAATTTATTTCCATATATATCAGTGTTTAATAAGAAAGGTGTCTATAAAATCTTCTAGTCTATACAAATCAAAGATCATTATAATGCAAACTCATCAGAACCAACCTCTATATTTGATATATGTTGAATAAATTAACATAAATAGAAAAGCTCCATTATTTTCAGTCAAGTGCTTTCAGATGTTACTCAAGAGACTTCTTTCACAAAAAGACCATTATCCCATAACTTCATTAGTTTAAAGAGAACCTACACTAATTACTTCACTTAGCTTCTATCAAATCATTATTTAGCTACAACAAAAAAATCAATATTTTCATTATCTCATTCTATAAAGAAACCAGAATTACCAACCCCTTAAAATGCCTTTTCCCTTGATATGTAAGAATTCATATATTTATATTTTCCCAGGTTGTGCACCAAAAAGGATAAGACGCTTATCCTAATAAAGTCATCCAAATACTCAAGATGAACAGTTAATTTTTTCTGTCCACTTTTCTACCTAGATTTTGTGAACAGAATTAAGTGTAATTTACCTTGCTGAAGCTTCATAAACTAATTAGAGAAAGTAAGTCAGGATTCATAACAACTGCAATCTTTTAAAACTCTTACTTGTCCAATGGTTCTGGAATATTTCCTGTATGTATTTGTATCAGTTGAATTCCTGATATTTTATTTTTGTCAGTTGACTTCCTGGCCACGTGAGAGATAATGAAAGAATTGATAGGTAAGATGCCAATTTTATGCCAATTTATTTGAGAAAAGATTACTGACCTACATTCTGTTCTCCAGCAGGCATATTTAGTTGCTCATTTAATTTTGTTATTAATTTTACGACTCTCATCACGCTGCATTATAATCACATGTTAATATTTCTAATTCTTCAAAATAGAATAGAAGCTAATGCCTTCTCTTCTTATCAGATCATGGCAAATTGGGCAAAATAAAACAATTACGTGAATGCATGATATTGAACCCTGAACACGGCATGCGTAAATGTTTTTGATAATTCACTAATTCGGAAATGAAACGAGTACAAAGAGTATCTGCGGATCCAACTTTTCATGTCTTTAGCTGAAGACGAGCTTGGATAGACGTGAACATCCTAGTCAATACACTACTTCTGGGTCAACTAAACCTTTTGATGTTGGTACATTGTATTGACCAGATGGTTTATTCATCCAGGATCACAAATGTTCTCTTCTAGTGAGAACATGATGGAAAAAATAAACGATGGAGGAGGAGATGATTAAACCAGTTGGGATACACCATCAAATGAACGTTGAAAAGCCACTGCGTGTCACTCATTCAACTGGAAATGCTCCCTTTTCCCGTTGTCCAGTGCTCACTGCTCGCAGCTCACAAAGGTTGTCCAGGTTCGCTGCCAGTACCTGCGACTGCGCTGTCCTGTTTTATGGGAGGCGGCACAGGACTGTGACTCGTTGTAGGGGGGTTGGTTCTTAAGATCACCTTTGGGTGTTGGAAGCCTGATTGGCCCCACCATCTCCTAACCGGATGATCTGTGGAAAGCTTCTTAACCTTTCTAAAGCTTCGAATTTTTCATCTTAAAACCTAAATATAAATAACACATTTACACGATTGCTTCTGGTGCTAGTTCAACAGCAAAGCTCTGCTCATGGGAACGCAGGTGACCACATAATCCAAGTTTTCATTTAAAGCGAGGGTTTTCTTATCATTAGACCACAGAGTAGGACCCACAAGCAGACCCCATCATCTCAAAGGATCAGGCCATATAGGAAGGGGCCCAAACCCTGGGCTTAACTCTGGGCCTGTTTACCTCTGCTACAAAGCTACTGCTTTCCCAGCGTTTTATCTAGAGTCACACGGGGTGTTCCTCTACGAATAGCTGTTCGAGGAGAAAAAAGTTTCAAGCCTGATTTACAGAGAATTCTGTAAACACGCTGGCCTACTTGCGACGTGGAGAGGTATAGCTATGTGGCAGCAGTGGCTCCGAGAGACAGTGAAGGAGGATTATCACTGCCACCAATTATTAGAGCCTCCTGGCAACACATAAACACAAAGACAGCGATAGCTGATACTTCCCTCCAAAGTGGGAAATAAAAAAAATATATACTTTTTAGAAAATTATTTCTCTTTCCTTTTGCTTTTATTGATAGTATTATATTAAATATTTTCATGGTGTATAAATTGCCAGTTTGGGCTTTCAATTCTGCACCCGGTTCCAATGGGGGTGGAGCGGTGTTGGGGAAGGGGGTGATTCTCCACACATGGAACAAATAACTCTCCACACCCAGCTGGGTGTCCTACAATTGTAATGCTACCTACAGGAAGTAGGACCAGACTCCACGGGTTAACTGCTAATACACTATGACTGACCCCTCCCCCCCAACCCCATCAGACACCAGGTTGTCTCCTGGGCTTCTGACCAACCAGCTATAGATTGAAGGCTTCATGACCTCATCCTTGGGTTCAAGCAATTAGCTAGAGGAGCTCTCAGAACTCAGGGAAACATTTTATTGGTTACCAGTTTATTCTTTATTATTATTATTACCAGTTTATCAGAAAAGCCTATAACACAGGAAGCCAGATGAAAAACATGCATCGGAGGGGGTATGAGGGACAGGGGCAGAGCTTGCAGGGCCTCTCCAGGTGCACCACTTTCCAAATTTCCACCATTCCTGGAAAGTTCTAATGTTTCCAAATGTTCACCAATGTGGAAGCTCCCTGAAACCCTGGACTTTTGGGTTTAGTTGTTTTTTGTTTGTTTGTTTTTACTTAGTTACATAGATATGCTTGATTAAACCAATGGGCTTTGCTAATTGGTTGACTCAGTATCCCTTTCCCAGGGGTGTGGAACCAAAAGTTCCAAGCTTCTGACCAGCTGGTTGGTTCTCCTGGCAAGTAGCCTCCAACCTGGAAAGTCACCATTTAACATACAACAAAAGACACCTCGATCCTTCTCAGAATTCTTAGAAATTCCAAGGTTTTTAGGAGCTCTGGGTTGGAAAAGGGGACAAAGACCAAATATATATTCCTTATTATATCACAATATCACATGCCTACCTACGCTTACAGATAATCCAGATGAAACCCTCCCAGAATGGGAAGAGGATTTTACTTTCACTAAGAAATCTAAGACTCGGTTCTAGATTCAGTAACTGAGGAGACTTTGAATTGGTTTCTTTGGAAACATAATTTCTGTCAGATGATGAAGTTTAGACGTAAGGTTTAGGGGGGGCAGGGGTTGATAAGGTGGGAGTCAGAACCTCCTGCATTTTCCTTTGAAAAGGAAAATTCCAAAAAAATTAAAAAAAAAGAAAAAAAAAGAAAAAAAAAAGAAAAGGAAAAATCCAGGTATTTCTGTTACTGTCGAGGTTGCACATCATGCATGAGAATGGGACCAGCGGAGGCCCCACTAATCAAAAGCGCTCACTGCAGAGAAGTAGAGACAGCAAAGGATTAACTCCCTAGGTGGCAGGGTCAAAGCGCTGGGGCTTTGGCAGTTTGGGCCACGGTGCTAGGAGCGCTAGCTGTCCAGATGCAGTGTTGGTCGCTGCAGAATCCTTAGCATGCGCACCTGCTCAGATCCTTTATCCCATTCAACTCTTTTGAGTTTGAAATAAATTCCATGAACCCTCTCATTATTGCTTAATATATTTTTTATATTTAATTCATCCATTGTTAATTTCTATTCGTTGCAAAAACAAACAAACAAAAGAAACAAGAAATGGGGGCACCTGGGCAGCTCAGTAGGTTGAGCATCTGCCTTTGGCTCAGGTCATGGTCCCAGGGTCCTCAGATCGAGCCCCTCATCAGGCTCCCTGCTCAGCGAGGGCTCTGCTTCTCCCTCTGCCCCTCACTCCACTCCCTCTCTCTCTGATAAATAAATAAAAACTTTAAAAACAAAACCAAACGCACACACACAAACCCCCACAAACAAAAAAAACAACAATTTCCTTTTTTAAAAAATTATCAGTCTTGCCAAAATTACATTTAAAGGGAAAAAAACTGTTTTAGTAAGAAATTTATTTTTCACATTTTAAATTATTCTGTTTTACATTTATTATTTTATTTCTTCTTATTTATTTGCATTTGCAATCTTAATATTTTCTAGTTTTTTTTATATGAACTGCTATTCCTTTTATTTTCATTCTTTTCTGATGAAAGCATTAAAATCAATTTCTATCTATCTGTCTCTCTCTGTCTCCCTCTCAGGATCCTTCTGTGGCACTTTGGATTTAGTCTATATATTCGGAATTTACTACTTTTAATATATTTTCCTTTAAATATTTTATGATTTGTCACATTTTCCTGTGTAAGCCATGAATGTTTTAAAAATATGATTGATATCTACACATTAACATATTTTATAGCCTATTACTTTTCTGCTTATGAGCTTAATTTCTTTATAATCATTGGTCATAATGATTCCGTGAGACATATTGAGGCTATTTTTTATACAATGTTTTGATTTATTTTTAAAAAGATTTTATTTATTTATTTAAGCAAGAGAGAGAGAGAGAGAGAGCACGAGTGGCGTGAGGGGCAGATTAAGGGAATGTCAAGCAGACTCCTCACGGAGCAGGGAGCCAGACTTGGGACTTGGTCTCACAACCCATGAGATCATGACCTGAGCCTGAACCAAAAACCAGTCCCTCAAATGACTGAGCCACATGATATTCTTATTTTTAATGTCAATGTTTATATTCTATGTGTCCAAGGCAATTGGATACAGTATGAATCTGTTAGGGGAACTCTTCTTTATTCTTACTTTCTAATCAAACTTTTGATAGTAGGTTTATTTTAATTAGCTAACATCTATCAGCTCTCAAGATACACACAAAACCATAATTTTAGAATAATTTATTTCTTTACTTTTATTTTTTTAAGATGTTATTTATTTATTCATGAGAGACACACAGAGAGAGGCAGAGACAGGCAGAGGGAGAAGCAGGCTCCATGCAGGGAGCCCGATGCGGGACTCGATCCCGGGACTCCAGGATCACTCCCTGGGCCAAAGGCAGGTGCTCAACCGCTGACCCACCCAGGCATCCCTATTTATCTCTTTATTTCTGGCAAATTTTGACAAATAGGTATTAAGACTATATCAGAAATGCAATATATTCTTTGTAAATTATTTTTAACTATGTGCTTTTTATCTTTTACCAGTTTTTTTAGTCTTAAATTATATTTGATCTGATATGAAATTGCCCAGTTGGGGTATCTAGTCCATATTTGCTTTCTGTTTACTTATTTCCCTTTAAGCTTAAATTTTCTCTTTTCTTTTGCTTTGATGTGTTACTCCAAGACAACACTTTGCTGAATACTTCTTAAAACCCAACCTGATAGGCTTAGGGGGCTCAGTCTGTTAAGTGTCTGCCTTCAGCTCAGGTCATGATCCCCGGGGTCATCTAGGCCCTGCTCAGTGGGGAGTCTGCATCTCCCTCTGCCCTCTTCCCCTGCTGTGCTCTCTCTCTCAAATAGATAAATAAAATCCTAAAAAAATAAATCCCAATCTGAAATTTGTCTTAAATTTGAATATGCATTTTGTCAATTTAGAAAAAAAGTAGATCTAAATAAAGTTTTTTTTGGTCTTGTTTTCCATATAGTGGTTTCCTCCTAGATTAATTTTACTTCAGCTAAAGTAGTTTTCAATTTCTTTCAGAGCATGTTCCTAGTGATAATGTCTTTGAATCTTGTGCACCTGAAAAAAATATGCACATATGTAGTTTAAAATAAGATTTATTATGGAAACTCATGTTCAAAGTTGTTTTCCCTCAATATTTGCTTTTTTTTAATAATTATCTTCTTTCATCCAGTATTTTAGGTAGATGATCGATGAAATATAATCCTTGGTTTTTATAGGATATACAGTTTGTCTTCGAAACAGTTATTTTCAAGTTTTAATTTTTAGAATCACCACTAAGGGACATTTTATTTTTATTTTTATTTTTTTAAGATTTTATTTATTCATGAGAGACCCAGAGAGAGACAGCGACACAGGCAGAGGGAGAAGCAGGCTCCATGCAGGGAGCCGGATGTGGGACTTGATCCTGGGACCCTGGGGTCACACCCTGAGCCGAAGGCAGATGCTCAATCACTGAGCCACCCACGTGTCCCAACTAAGGGACATTTTAAATATGTTTAGGCCTCAACCTAAAAAAATCTAATGTCTTTGATTTTCAGTGAATCCTCTGAAGCAGTATATCTGAAATTCCATAGGCAATTCTGCTATAAAACTATTATGTGTAAAACAATGCACGGAAACCATTAACAGTTTTTCTGCCTCCTAAAATAGCTTGCTTTTTTTTTTTTTTTTTCATGTATCCTGTTGAGACCATTTTATACTGTCTCATGTCAGGTCTTTGCACTTTCCTCAGACCTATGAAGAATTTCTGCATATATCACTTTTCCTTAATATATTCTTTTCTTCTTTAGGCTAAAACAATAGTTAGAAACTGTGGGACTCAGTTTCCTCTTGATCTTTGAGAACTGTTTCCTAAAGATTTTTTTTTTTTTTATTTGAGAAAGAGAGGGAGTGAGAGACAGGCAGAGGGAGAGGGAGAAGCAGACCCCCGCTGAGCAGGGAGCCCGATGCGGGGCTGGATCCCAGGACCCTGGAATCATGACCTGAGCTGAAGGCAGATGCTTAGCTGAATGAGCCCCAGGTGCCCCTAAGAACTATTTCTTTTCTTTTTTTTTAAATTTTTTTTTAATTTTTATTTATTTAGGATAGTCACAGAGAGATAGAGAGAGAGGCAGAGACACAGGCAGAGGGAGAAGCAGGCTCCATGCACCGGGAGCCCGATGTGGGATTCGATCCCGGATCTCCAGGATCGCGCCCTGAGCCAAAGGCAGGCGCCAAACCGCTGCGCCACCCAGGGATCCCAAGAACTATTTCTTAATGTCAGATTCACCTGCTATCTGGAGAACCTGAAATTCTCAAACTAAGCACATTCCAGCTCCTTTATGTCTAAATTTTCTGTTTGTTTGTTTTTTTCTCCCTTGATATTATTCTCACTCTTCTCTCATTTTACTCTATGCAACAAGGAGAAGCTGGGCTGCACCTACAACACTGCCTGGAAAGCCCCCTAACCTGGTCACCCAGTTCATTCATTGTGTCTTCTACTTTCCACGTTGATGCCAACAGCAGTATTGCTGCCTCTACTCCGCAACAATCCTCTCGACTCTAAAATTTCCTGCCAAAGTTATCCTCCCTTTTCCTTTAGCTCTAGCAACACCTCAATTCCACCAGGCTCCTGCCAGCGTTGTGCTCCAAGATCACTAAACTCTGATGAACTCTCCTCTCCGTGTCTTTCCACTTTCTGTTCTAGCTGGAGGCTGCTCCAAAGGCCACTTCCACATTTCTAGTTCCAGTTTTATCTTGTTGTTGTTGTGAAGTGGAAGCATATTTTTTTTTTTGATACCACGATCTGGGTTAGTTATCTATTGTCCTACAGTACAGTACCCCCGACCACAATCGGCCTGATGGGTGATTTGGCCCATGACCTTTTATGACTGCAGTCAAGGTGTTGGCCGGGGCTGCCATCGTCTGGAGACTGAGACGAGATGAGACTCTGCCTTCAAGGTGACTGATTTGCTCACACGACTGTTGAGTTGCTACAGGTTCCCGGCACGAGGACTCAGGTCCTCCCCACGGTCCTCTCCACGGAACGCTTCAATGTGTTCAATGTGTTCATGACATGGAAGTCGTTTTGCTCAGAATGAGGACTCTAAGGCACAAAGGCAGAAGCTCTAATGCCTCACAGGCCACACCTATCAGCTGCCACAATCCCACCGCCTACTGGCCCCCACTGGCCTGTGGAAGGCCGCTCCTCATTGCAGGAGCAGCCACCCTGGTCATCACAGCCGATCGCACAGGGCTGAACCCTGTCAGTTCAGGGACGTGCACCTTTCTGACAGCGCTGCCTGCCTCCAGCAGATGCCCCTGGAAGACTCTGTTGGTGCTGCTGCTGCGTTTCTGTGTCCTGGAGCTGGGCATTGCTTCCTTGGCCACTTCCCTGGGCTTCCAGGCCACCTTCAGCTACACCTGGCCAGGGAATGGGTCAGTGAGGTCTCTGTGGGACAGGCCCGGGTGGGTACTTGGACCTAGATGAGGACGTGCCCATGGCCATCACAGCCGCTTCTGAAAGCCCCCCAGCTGCCGCCTGAGCCCAAACACCTGCTGTTCCTCAGAGCTGAGCTCAATGTGGCCCCCAGGGACTCTTCTCCAACACCTGGTCTCTCTGTGCTCTGCTGCCTCCCCACTCCTGTTGCTGTGAGTTGGTGTTCCCACAGATCCCTTCTCTCCCTCCTCCCCTCCCACAGATCCCTCCTCCAGTTATGCACACATGGGCACACACGCACCAGCATGGAGACCGACCTCCTCTTGGTATCTTGGAAACATCCTCCAACATTGCTGTTCTGTTATCAGTGAAACGGTGCCATTCGGCTGGGGTCACATCCATCTGCATGTAGTGACTAAAACTCCACGTCCCTTCTGGAACTGCCTGTCTGGGGATCCTGGGCAGATCGTGGTCGCTTGTGTAGTCAGACGACAAGGCAGGGCTATCTGCCCATTCCTCACACTTAACGACCCGATTTTGTTTCTCAAGACCCTGCTGCTAAATGAAAAGCCATTAAATAAAAATATTTTCTTATTTTGCTGTGATGTTGGGGTGAGGGGGACCATGTAAGAAAGTGAATAGCAAAAGGTGAGGATCACTGGAGACTGTTTTGGAAGCTAGTTATCACGTTTATAAAAACAGCGATCTTTCTCGCATGATGGTTATCAATACTAAAGCAAACGGAAACATGGATACGATTCAGCTTTCTTTATTAATTTAAAAAGTGAAATTAGAGTCACTTGAACAAATAACTGAGAGCTTCATGCCTCCCCATGGCAACATTTGCGGTATTCTTACCATACTCCAAGTATACGGTTAATTTTTTTATGTGCAATTTTATTTTTGTAACAAACTAATTAAATGCTGGCATGCCTACAAAGACGTATCTGTTTGCAAAGAAATAAAAATTAGTGAAAAAAATAAAAAGAAATAGAAAAAAAAAGAAATAAAAATTAGTTTATTAACATTCATGAATGTATTCTGACTGGTTCTTTGGCAGCAACTGGGTGTGTCCTACAACTCAATTCAATTGCGACACTAAATACCTAGAGTTAGTAGCGTCAGATCCCACAGGTTGAAGGACGAGGCCTCCAACAAGACTGCTCTTCCTTCATGTTCTAGCCCCAACTGGGTTCCCCAGGTAACCTCTGCTTTTATCCAGTTGGGCTACACATCCCAGGAGTCTCATGATCCCCCCACTTTGGGTTCTATGACTTGCTAGCCAAACCCAGAGGGCTCCCTGAAAGCGCTATACTTATTACAGTTTTATTGCAATAATTATAACTCAGGAACAGCCAAATGGAAGAGATCGATAAGGCAGGGGGTCTAGGGAGGAGGGTGGTGCAGAGCTCCCGTCCTCTCTGCTTGTAGAATCCAGGGCACCATCCTCCCAAGTCATCAATGTGTTCAGCAACCCAGAACCTCCACTGAGCTTCAGTGTACAGAGACTGTATTTGGGTTTTGTTGAGTAGGAATGATTGATGAAATCGCTGACCACGTGATTAAGCCTAATCTTCAGGGTTTAAGGGGTGGGGCTGAAAGTGCCAACCCTCTGAATCAAGTGCTTGGTCTTTCTGACACGGCCAGCCTCTCCCTTGATGCTATCTAAAGACTCATCTTGAGTCATCTTTGAGCACCGGCAACTCAAATATGATCTAAAGGGGCTCATTGGGGCAGTCCAGGTGGCTCAGCAGTTTAGTGCCGTCTTCAGCCCAAGGCCTGATCCTGGAGACCCAGGATCGAGTCCCATGTCGGGCTCCCTGGATAGAGTCTATTTCTTTCTCTGCCTGTGTCTCTGCCTCACTCTCTCTCTCTGTCTGTCTACCACGAATAAATAAATAAAATCTTTTAAAAAAATAAATAAAGGGGCTCATTGTAAATAACTGAAGGCGCCCCTATCACTAGGAGATTCCAAGGGATTTTTAAGGAACCAGGGAGAGAGAACACATATATTCTTTATTATATCAAATAGATAATATAATAACCCAGCACCTTCCAGTTTCCCTTTATATTCTGCTTTTCAATAGTACTTGTTTAAAAATATCAAATAATCACAATTGATCAACCACTGTGATGCTATGATGTCTTTGTTCTAGGATTCTGAATACAGAACATAAAAGATATTACATGACGAAGCCTTCATTTCCTTCATAATCCTCCACTTTAAAGAAAATGGATTGTATGAATATATTTGAAGCTTGTTCACTCTACTTTCCCTATCAATATGTAAACGCAAAGTATACTTCCCTTTTACAGAGAGCGGCTGATGGCAAATTGTTTTTTTGTTTTTTTGTTTTTAAACAAAAGGGGGATGTTGGGGTATTTCGGTGATTAGTAACTCACACCCTGTGAAGAATGGAGCCCTTCTAAAAAAATATCTTAACTTTTTATCAAAAGGAAATTTATCTCACATTTCTCTTGATAAAAATGTTAGATGGTAACCCGAGTCCTTTACATTCATTGATGTTGGAGATTCTTTGGCTAAGGCAGGATTTAAAAATAACTCGAAAGCTATTTTAATGTAGTCGAAGGTTTTTATTTTTAAAAAGTCATTTCTTGCCTTCCTCTGGACTTCAATTCACAATGATCTTCTTTTAACTTGGAGTCAGTCCTGCATAATGCAGAGATTGGATATGCCCTTTAAAGACACTCAAACCTGATGTTCTTTGATTTTAAAATATAAATGCAGTGTTATTTGGTGTCAGAGCCGCTTGTTTTCTCCTCGTCACCCCGTCTTACAAAGGATACCGATTTAATCCTCACACAGAATCCAGCTCCACAAAAATCTGGCTCTAATTCTAGCTCTTGGAAAGGAGACTAAATACTTGTCTGACTCTGAATCACCTTAGCTTTGTTGTTCATCTCATCTGGCTCTTGGGTTTTAGACTCGCAGAGTCTGGGTTTGTGACATTCGTCATCTCCCGCCTGAATTTCTAGACCACCCGCGGCATCGCCCAGATTCTGAGTTTCCTAAGTCCTCTTGCGTGCCCAAATCACCCACCAACCAGCACCCAGTGAAATCACTATGTCATTAGGATGTTTTATTTCACCTTCATTTAGGAACTCACCGTTCACACTAACTGTTCACATCTCAAATTTGACTGTTTTTTTTTTTCAGTTTCAAATTTTATTTAAATTCCATTTAGTTAACATTCAGTGTGATATGGGCTTTAGGGGTAGTATTTAGTGATGCATCACTTCTGTACAACACCCACCCAGTGCTCATCACCAGCGCCCTCCTTGATCCCCATCACCCGACTAGCCCCTTCCCCACCTCCTTCCCTCCAGCAACCCTCAGTTTGTCCTCTAGAGTTCAGAGTCTGTTTTAGGGTTTGCTTCTCTCTCTCTCTCTCACTCTCGTTTTCCCCTATGTTCATCTTTTTTTTTTTGTTTCTTAAATTCCACATATGAGTGAAATCACATAGTGTTTGTCCTTCTCTGACTGACTGACTTCACTCAGCATAATCCACTCTAGCTCCATCCACATCATGGCAGATGGCAAGATTTCATTTTTTCTAAATATATATATGAATTTTCCTCTCTCTTTAGTTTAATTCCTTCCTGTCTTCCTCTTCTGCCCGTGACTGGATTGAACTCGGGTTTTGCTTTGATCTTGGTTGATGAAACACACGTTCTACTAATTCTCTTCTTTCAGTCTCATCTACTGTTCCACTCCCCTAATTAATATCAGTAGTTATCAGGTGTTCCATCATTTTTTAGGGCTGAGCTGATTCTTACAGATGTCAAGTGACATAAAAATTCTCATCTTTTAACATATGACGCACATATTCCCCGCTCCTATGTTTTCCTTCCACGTGGATATTGCTCCATTCGTGGCATCTTTTTCAGAGAAGGAATAGCTTTTCTGATTAGTAAATTTGAGAGAATTCAGCAGGCATCAATCAGACCCTTTTCCCTATTCCACTCCTTATTTGGAAAGAACTTTCTCCAGCAAGGGTTTTCTTTAGGCTACCATAATTCTTTGGGGAAGGTGGGGAAAGTTTCCATTGACTAGACTTGACTGTGACTAGCTATTGGATGAGATATTCACATCTTTGGGGATCCCTGGGTGGCTCAGCAGTTTGGCGCCTGCCTTGGGTCCAGGGCGTGATCCTGGAGACCCGGGATGGATTCCTGCGTTGGGCTCCCTGCATGGAGCCTGCTTCTCCCTCTGCCTGTGTCTCTGCCTCTCTCTCTGTGTGTGTCTCATGAATGAACAGGTAGAATCTTAAAAGAGAGAGAGAGAGAGAGAGAGAGAGAGATTCACATCTTTCCCACTCGGTTGCATATAAATCCCAGTCCTCCATGTGCTTCATGTAAAGGTTTCTCATCTCACCAATAAAATGATTTCTGTAAAACACTAGCCATGCTTCTTTCCCTCCAATTTGCCCATATGGTTCTAAACGTGTATACGGTTGAGTGGATTACCAGAGGTACCACACCAGATATGAAGCCTGTATAGACTACTGTATCCCATTATGACAAGGAATCCTTTTGCTCACCTGGGTCTATGTCAGCTTCCTGCACTTATTAGTCAAGTCACTTTGAGGCAGGAGTTGGATTTATTTGCTAATTTTTCCTCCCCTGTAAATAACAAACAAAACCTGCCCTGTGGAAGTTTTAAGGTTACATATAATTAAGAAAACACATATATGCACGATCAATGACATTAAAAAGATTAGCCAGAATCCTATAAAAATGTACTTACATTTAACAAATTGCCTTTGAGTGAATAATGTTAGTTCTTTCATCGTTAAGATATATTGTCTCATGAGGGAGTTTGCTATGAAAATTGGTTATTATACCAGAAGTTTCTAACTTCTGAGTCTACTGATGAAATTCACCAGGGTCCTTAAAATGGGATGCAGATAACATGATATCTTTAGTGTTTCTTAACTTAGAACTTAAATTTAGCATTCCTTCAACTATGAAAGTAGGCAACAAACCACAGTAGTATCAACAGTAACTGTAATTTTTCCCTTATAATCTTTGACATTTTTATTTATTTTTTTTAACTGTAGCTCTTTAAAATTTTTGAAAGTTTAGTAATTTGTTTTGGCACTTACCTTTTTATTTTTATTTTTGTTTTTTAGAGAAAGAGAGCAGGGAGGAGCATAATCTTAAGCAGTCTCTATGTCCAACACGCGGAGCCCATTGTGAGGTTCAATCTCATGACTCCAAGATTATGACCTGAGCCAAACTCAAGAGTCAGATGCTTACGAGACTGAGCCACCCAGGCATCCCCATCTTTTGATTTTTCTTAAATCTCAGTTTCTATCGGAAAATGGCACCCCAGACGAGGACTAGCTCTGCGGGTTTGTTTTGGGAAGTGATCTCAGAGAACAAGGTGAGGGGCTGGGGAGAGAGAGAAAGAAGTGAGAAATGAAGGGAAGAGTGTACACAGCTGTGAGCAGTGGTGCCCAATTCCACTGGCACGTTCTGACACAGAGCTAGTAGCCCTCAGCCTGTTGGTCAAGGAACTGATTCCTAGTGTGTGAAGCATTAACCCCAGAACACCCCCAGGTTTTCTGACAGTCCTGTGACATTGTTGGGAGTCCCAATCTATTGACAAGTCAACTAATTATTCCATAATATTATTGCCTTGGCATCTCCATTTTGTGTGGCCAAGAGGCCTCGGGGACTTTGAGCTGATGCTAGACCTCTCCCAAATGCCCTTGATAACATGTCCTAGATGACAGGTGGCAGAGTCCCAAGTAATTTTAAGTTCCCGATGTGACTTCCCCAACACACCTGGTAATATGTAGCCTCTCTTGCCTCGCAGCTCCCTCCCTGGTGTGTCCCTTGGATAAGACCCCTGCAGAGTTTACAAAACCACTCTTTTTGGTTTTTACCAATTTTCCTCCAGCTTGGGAACCTCAACCCTACTAGAGGTCCTGCTGCCAGCTGTCTGCACCCTGCCTTGACCTCTCTGTGTGGCTCCTTGAGGCATCCCACCAGGACCTGTGAGTGATAAACTTCTCTACTTCACTCCCTTGCAGTCTGCTGTCGAACCTTGACTCACCGTCCAACACCCCAAGGCCACACTTAACCAGATGTTAGTTTAACAAAAATCACAGTACAACCATACATGTCAGAAAAACAGGAGAAAAAAAGAAAAAAAAAATAGTTGTGAAGCTGAGGAAAGGCCCCATCTGGTTACAGCTGCATGAAACTACTACCACTACCGTCCCCGCAATGGCTGGAGCAGAACAGAGACTCAGAAGTGGGGAGACCAGGCAAAGGAGATGACTTACATTACTTTAGACTTAGAATTTTATATAATATATCTCCTTCCTTCTTTTTTATTTATCGTATCAGATTCTTGTTTTAAGAACAATAAAATTTGCTTTATCTCCTCATTTTTGTCACTGATACTATCTTTCTCGGGATTTTACTTTCATATTCTTGAATAAGCTTAGATTTCTTCTACTTGTTTTGTCAGCCTCGAGTCACAGTTATTATCGTCAAGACATGCATTAAGCATTCTTATCTTTTCCTACATATTTGCCTTGTCCCACCCCCTAATTCTTTTTGATGTATTATTTCTACATTGTCCTTGTGTGTGTGACGTATGGATTCCATTCTTTCATCCTTATCCCATCATGGTTTTAGAACCAAGAATCTTTTAAATATATTAAATGCTCAGTGCCATTTCTTCTGCTAAATTTCTACAATTTCATTTGAATGGCTGGAGATATTCCTCTCGTCTTTCCCTAGAATGATTCATGTTAACAATGTTCTGTATGTTACTGCGTGTTCAAGTGATTTGTCTGTCGTTATTGCACATAGAAGACAAACTGCCTGGATATAAAATGTCTTTATTCTCATGATAATGTAGCCATCATTCCACTAATTCTGGTCTTTAAATGTTGTTGGATCCCACTTTTGCTTTGTAATGAATCACTTCAAAATCTCAGTGGCATGCAGCAGTAAATCAGCATTATTATTATTTTTTTTTAATTTTGGTTGACCAGCCAATCATTCAGGGATCTACTCTGAGCTCAGCCAGGTGGCACTGATGGTTTGGGTTGAGATAATTTTCAGACCTAAGGGCTGGTTCAGACTCCTCCATCTAGGTTGGGCTCGGATGCAGTAGTTCTGCCCCACAGGCCTCCCTCTTCCCAGGAGGATCCATGCATCCCAGGAGACACCAGGCTGGCAGCAGAGGCAGGTCCTCATGGTGATGGTGACAGTGCACGAGCAAGTCTGTGCAATCATAGGAACACTTCTGAAGCTTTTAATCACATCGCACCAGTAACATTCCTTTGGCAAACGTAAGACGAGGGCCTTACTCAAATTCAACTGTTGAAGAAAAATATTCTACTGTTTTATCTTTAGAAACTGCAAAATGATACAACAAAGAATCTGGATACAGGGATAGATGAAGAATTGGACCAATACTGAGATCTACCTCAGGGCAGTAAATACGTTCTACGGTAGCATGATTTACTTTTTCGAATGAAATAGTTCGATCATGTATTTGGCTGCCCGAAGTATTACGTTTGTGGTCTTTAAAATCCAAAATTATACAAAAATATGTCAGCTTTCCCTGGAGTACTATCTTCTCATAGGAAGTTTATCTTACTTGATTTCGGGAAAATATTCTTGAATTTGCCAAAGTAAAAATCACATAAGACAAAGTTAAACAGGCAAGAGGGACTTTCTTCAAGGCTACTTACTACAAGGGAAGAACCACAGAACTCAGTCTGAGCTCAACTCAGCAGGAAGTATGCCCTGGAGAATTATTTATGAGCTGGCATGGGGTGGAAGGATGGAAGAGCACCTGTATTTGTTGGTTGGCTTTACTCAAATGGAAAAGTAAACTTTCTGCTATCTTCCTGACAGCAGGTAATTTTATAGCTTGGAGCAAAGTGCAAGGAGAAATTAAGCTCCTACCCTCCCAACAAAAGTGGGAGATCGGATGCTATATTCCTTGATAGTTACATTTCAAAGCGGTGGTTCCCAGGTCATTGAGAAAGGCATTTCTGGGTTATAAAACCATCAAGATTTTTTTCTTTAAATATCTTATTTAAATTCAATTTACCAACACATGGTATAACACCCAGTGGTCATCCCATTACTTGCTCTCCTCAACGCCCATGCCCATCACCTTACCTCATCCCCCCCAAGCCCTTCCCTTCTACAATCCATTGTTTGTTTCCCAGTGTTGGGAGTCTCTCCTGGTTCATCTTTCTCTCTAACTTTTTTTTTTTTTTTAAGATTTACATCTCAAAAGGGCAAAGAAAGAATTTACAATGACACATTTTCTAAAGTAAATGCTCTAGGTCAGAGGCCTAGAGTCAGGAAGAAGCTTGTTTAAAGTTTAGTCAAACTAAGAGAAACATTAAGGCCTTTTTTGGTCAAATTGCACTTTTAAGTATTTGTCCTGTTCTAGTTATTTTAGTTCTCTCTAGCTTAGATCACCTTCTTCATGTACGCTGAGTCATTGAGTTCCTTGGGGTTTAAAGCAATAGCTTTCCCTGCATTTAAAAAGACGTTCCATGGTTGTAAAACATATTTTGTCAACTACAAAGGAAAGTTAATAAGATTTTTTTTCTTATTTACTTTTATAATACAATACTGTGATAACTTTAAGAGGAAGGCAGATAATTTTAAAGTAGCATTTTGAATCAAGACTAGCTGCATAGGAATAGAGCCTTATAATTGGATTTCGGGTCAATATTTTTCAATCCAACTGAGTATATCTTGCTACACAAAGGATGCTCTAAATATATTTATTTATATGTTATATGTTATTTAGAGTGACAAGGGTCCAGGTTCTCCTAAAAATACCCTTGATGTAAACCATCAAAAGTGATGTTTGTAGTGGGATCTACTAATTTTGCGTCATATCGTGACTGCTAATTCAAAAAGTAAGGAGCACTGAAGGACCATCCATCATTTATACTGTAAAGTAACACACATGAAAATATTTCAGGCTAAAGTCAAACTTTCTGTGTATTAGTACATGTGATGTGTAAAAGTAAGATGTGTGGGTATGCATGCATATTATTTTCCAAGCATCTATTCACGGGAAATTTAGAACTGAGATCATAGAAATTGCCAGAAAGAGGTAAGTAAATGCATGACTCTCCACTTAGAATAGTCTACCAAAAGGAACTGGTTTGAGAAGAACCTTTGATGCCTCACATGTGATATTCAAAGGTAAACAACCCTTACATTAGAAAGCAAGTTAAGTCTAGATGATTGTGATTTGATGTGACCCATACTGTCGGTCATATTTCTATTGTGATTCTCTTCTCAGATTATAAACCGGGGGTCACATCCTTGACTGAGGGGCACAGTGCCAATTGCTTGCACAAAACCAGAGGAAAAGGATATGCTTTACTTGAGCTACTTTTCAGGAAACTGATTCTCCCTCCTGCCCCACAAAATTCAGGGCATCCACAATCTTTAGCTCCCTGACACCTTCTTGGGCTCTCATCCCATTCCTCAGGAATAATCCTCCACTACACATAGGTTATACTTGTCGCTCGTGAGGAACGATTAATATTTCCTACTTTAATACATCGTTAATTCACTGCTAAGAAATAGGTGACAATGTTGTACACTGTTAGGCCTTGTCACTCCAAATCATGGTATTTTTTTTTTTTAAGTTTATTCTCAACAATCTATCAATGATGCTGATTTCTGTGGAGGGGGAAGGTTCAGCCCTTGATGCTTTCATTTAATCCATTGGCAATATATAGAAGGAAGTTTTCTAGCCTATTCCAGGAAAGATATTCTAGAAGGACTGCATATTTTCATCATTTTTATATTATATAGATATGTCCATAGCTTGTGTTCACAATAAGATCATATCCGGATCCCCCATGCCTCTCTCAAAGTTTGTAGCTTTTGACCCATTATTGGTGGCTGTTGACAGTTGATTGGTTGATGGTAATGGCACAGTTGAAGGTGCTCACACTAAATTTAAGCAACCAGAGAGTGAAAACACGTGTGTTCATATCAGTACAATACTTGCTAACCATCGGAGCTTACCAGTTATGGACATAATATTTCAGAGGTCAAGCTCAAGAAAAGTGTAATTGTCCCCATATGTGAAAACAAATATGTCACAAGTATAAATATCTAATGCAGTTTGAATTCCTTGATAGATTATAGGGAAAAATGTAATTTTCCTTAGAGGAATCTAATGTGCCATTGGACTACTTAGTGACTTTACTTTTCATTGTATTTCTTTAATATTTACTTATTTATTTATTTATTCATGATAGATATAGAGAGAGAAAGAGAGAGGCAGAGATACAGGAAGAGGGAGAAGCAGGCTCCATGCCGGGAGCCTGACACGGGACTCGATTCTGGGACTCCAGGATCATACCCTGGGCCAAAGGCAGGCTCCAAACTGCTGAGCCACCCAGGGATCCCTTTTTCATTGTATTTATTTCAGTTATTTTCAAGCTATTCTGTAGTTATATTTTCTTCAAAAACCAACAGCTAATTCAGAGGTATTCACCACATCATCAGATATTTCTTTTCCTTCCTTGTAAGACATAGTCAAACATTGTGACAAAAATATACAGAAATATAAGACATGGGTTATATTTCATATCACAATATGAAACAAGTGAAATAACTGTGTGTATAGAATTTTGGAAGAGTTCATAGAAGAAATCTTGGCTTTATTGTCAAAATATATAGAGTACCACAACTGTTTGTCTTCCCCGTCCTGTCAAAGTATCTGTCTTCTTTTAGGGGGAGGGGATTTCTTGATTATGTCAACTTCCTAGCTTCTCAGACCCTTCCTGGTTCACCTGCTACTCTTTCCCCAAAGAATCACACAGAATCCTGCATGATTCTTTACATATATGTAAAGATGACTTTACAGATGACTTCAGTGAATCAGATGACTTCACTTTTTTTTTAAGATTTTATGTATTTATTCATGAGAGACACAGAGAGAGAAAGAGGCAGAGACACAGGCAGAGGGAGAAGCAGGCTCCATGCAGGGAGCCCGATGTGGGACTCGTCCTGGGACCTCGGGGTCATGCCCTGAGCCCAAGGCAGATGCTCAACCGCTGAGCCACCCAGGGGTCCCCAACTTCACTTCTTTGTACAAACCTGTACGTTTGCCTCTTGCACTCACTGACCTATAGGATTTGCACTTCTACCTCTCAGGCTTCTCCTCTCTGTCTCTTTTTATTTTTAGATTTTTTTCTTTTATTTATTTATTCATGAGACACACAGAGAGAGGCAGAGACACAGGCAGAGGGAGAAGCAGGCTCCCTGCGGGGAACCCAATGTGGAACTCAATCCCAGGACCCTGGGGTCATGCCCTGAGCTGAAGGGAGACGCTCAGCCACTGAGCCCCCCAGGAGCCCTCCAGGCTTCTCTTCTAGTGCCCCAGTGAACTAACTCAAGTTAGTTCAGACCCATCGCTTACATGCTTACACGCCGTTTCTTTTTCTTCCAAGTTTTAATTTTAGTTCCAGCTAGTTAACATACAGTGCCATATTAGTTTCAGGTGTAGAATATAGTGATTGAGTCATCGCTTAACATACAATGCCCGGTGCTCATCACAAGTGCCCTCAATTCCCAACACCTGTTTCATCCATCCCCCTGCCCACCTCCCTCCAGGAACCATCAGTTTGTTCCCTATAGTTAAAAGCCTGTTTCTTGGTTTGCCTCTTTGTCCCCCACCGTGTTCATCTATTTCATTTCTTTAATTCCACGTATGAGTGAAATCACATGCTATTTGTTTTTCTCTGACATATTTCACTTGGCATAATTCTCTCTAGCTCCATTCACACCCTTGCAAATGGCAAGGTTTTGTTCTTTTTTATTGCATGCCATTTCTTGCACATGCCAGGCATGCTCCCTCCTCACGGCCTTTGCCCTACCCACATCCCAGCTCTCCCTGTGGCTAACATCCTCATTTATTCTGCTGTGTTTTATTCAAATGTCTCATTTTCAGGGAGGCCTGCCCTGAACCTCCAAATTCAATACTTCAATCTGCATTCTCCCCCACAAGCACTCCTTCCCCATATATTTTTCACCCCTAAGAAAACCCCATAGAATTATTCACCTCCTTGACAGCTATAATTTACTTATCATACCTATTGTTATTCTCTGTCTACTGAAGCCTGTCCTGTATATAGGCAGTTCAAATGCAGATATCATTGCCAATTTTGCTCTTTGATGGACCTAAATCCCGACCATTTAGCATGGTTTCTGACACATAGCTGGCACTCAATAAGCATTTCTGTGATGAATGAATGCATGTATGCATGGAAAAAGCCATGGAAGATGACAGGTAAAGGCAAAATGGATTTCAGTTGCAGGATTTTGTGTAAATGAGTGTGTGCATGAAACAAGCAGCAAATCTGGGGTGGAAAGGTACGTTCATGGACATTAAGCAATGCAAAGGAGAAGAATTGAGTGCAAGGAAATAGAAGAACTATGTGGTGGAAAAATAGCCAGTTACTATATATTTTTCCCTAAGTGGTTTTGTACATAGGATTTGAGTCGCTGGGGAGCCAGCAGGCATTTACAATAGCCAGTGGCATAATGAGCACGCAGTTTCAGAAGGTAGCACAGAAAATGGGCTGTAGTGGCAAAAGCCATTTGGAAACTGCTGTTATAGTCCCTGAATCTTAAGGGGATAAGTTTGAATAAAATCCCATAAAATTCAAATATCACAAGTCCTAACACTTTTGTGATCATTGCCAGTTTCTGTATCACTATATGATTCTCCTTGTCTAGCAATTTTCTATTTCTGTTATCTGATGAAGGGTTTTTTTTATAACTTTTACAAAACATTTTTATGTTATATACATGTTAAAACCTCCATTAAATTTATGTCTTAAAAATCATTATCTGAGACTAAAAGCAGAACGGAATTTAGCCAAGTTAAAGCTTAAACCTTGATTAGGATGGTTTCTTAAAAATCTGTATTAGTTAAGGCTTTGCAAATTATTTCATGTAAAATTGATATAATTACTGTTCATTTTTTATATGTCTATTTCTTTGAGTTCAGTATATCATAACAATATTTAGATACCTTTAAGGAGAAACAATATCTGAACTGACATACTGAAAATATGTACTATATATATATATATATGTATTTATATCTTTATAATAAACAAATTATAGTCAAAGCTCCATTGAGGATAAAGGTGGCTTCATCTAATGGGAAGTAATAAAAACTCATTTGTAAACTTCAGCATGAGACTAAAAAATAATTTATTTCACAAAAACCAAACTAATGATTGCTTAGAACTTCTTTACTGATATTTGCTTATCTGTCAAGGCCATCTCAAGTGGACATTAGAGAGGATCATCTCTCAGCTTGATGCAGAGCACACACCCAAAGGAATTGAGCTAAGCCTCATCTCTCCTTGATTACAGCTAAATGCTTTGGTTTAACTTCCTCTTAGATTGCAGGATGAATGAAACAATTAAACAAAGTGTGTAAACTGATAAATAAAGTGCCAAAATCTAGTAAGTTTGAAGTATAAATAATTTGGAGAATAAACTGTCTTAATGATAATGTCCCTGTAGAAAACTTAGAAATAGTAATTGCTCAGAAATTGGACAGGATGTTGTGCTTCAGTAGTCTAATTTAAACAGTAAGCATTTAAATTGCTAAAACCTCTTGAAGCAGAAAGGCACCTGTCTGACTCTTGATTTTAGCTCAGGTCATGATCTCAGGGTCATGACACAAAGCCCCACATTAGGCTCTGCACTGGGTGTGGACAGTAATTTTAAAATACCATCACTTGCAAGATACATTGCTGTTTTACCTCAAAATAAATGTGAAAACAGTGTACTTCTAAAAGTAAGAAAATAGAGTTATACATAGACAAACGAAAGTTTGGGGAAAGACTTTCTGAAGACAAGATCTATGTTTTAAAAAAAAGTGAATACCACAAAATTTTTTAAATGTGGAAAGAGAAAATGATAAAAATCATTACAAGAAACATTTTGGTAAAGCAATTTTGTGTTTTTCCATTACATTTACTTAGTATTGCTTTTATGCTTTTAACTATTAAATTATTCAAGTTTTCCACATTATTGACTAAGTTACTACATTAGTTCTCAGCACTGCAAACATGCAGTTCTTCTAGGAAGAACTATGGTGCATTACTAGTGATCACTTTAAGCATTTATAATAATTGATCAAGTCAGGCCATTCCTCAGGGCAAATTTCTTTAAAATCCTCACTGTCTGTAGTAACATAACTCTACTATTCAACACCCTTTGTAAATACTATTTTACTCTTCCAAGAAATTCTTACCCAGGAAGAAAAACTTACAGATAGGTTTGTCCCAGAAACCTCATGAAAATTCAGAGAGCAGAACGATAGAATATTTCACTGCCTCTCCTGAAATACTACCCTCATCTCCAACTACGTCCTCTTTCACTGAAACAGGCATCTGTAATTGGACCCCCCCAAGTCTTGTAAATATCTAAATATCCTGTCCTTGACCTTCTTGTTCCAAGAAACTCCTAAGACTGTCAATAATTCCCTCCCTCACTGCAGTAGCAATAAACCCATCTTTACTTAATAAACAGGTTATTTTCATAGTCGTTCTGGAGAGGGGGCAGGAGACACCCCCGCTACTTAAAAAACAACTTAAGATTATTGTTGATTTATTTGCTATGAGAATTCTATAAAATAAAAGAGCGCCCGCATCACTGTTTGGTTATACTCAGCGGCTTGCCATATGGTAAACATACATTAGAAGACAATTAAGGGTGAAAAGGACTGCTTTTCGCACATAACACAATTACATTGTGTGAAAATATTGAGGGGTGTTTATGAACTAAGTGGATGCAGAAACATAAGCTATTTCTTCACAAGACATAAGGAATTTTGCAAGGAAAATATAACTAGTATTTTAGTTCTTTTTTAGAGATTTAATTAGTGTGTCTTTTAAAGAAAAACTGTCTAAGGTTTAGAATATTTTTATGTGAATTTTAGTTACACAAAATCTTTAGTTTGTAAATCAAGCAATACCTCTTAACTCTTGACATTCTCACGTATGGTCAAGCGGCTTTAAATTAGGTTACCAGCAGATCAGTGTTTATATTAAAAGCTAGTCCTGGATTTAGTTGAATATACATTTCCATGAGACTGTTCGAATGCCTGGGAGATTCGAATCTTTACTTATAAATGTGTGAAAAATATTTTTGTATGGAAAAACACTGTACATAAGGGACATTAAGATTTAAGCTGGAAAAGCACAGGGGATTTGATACAAATCAGAACTGATTCTCTTACTGAAATACGATATATATTTGGGGAAAAAGCATAAATGATCAGTTTACAGCCCAGTGGAAATCTACAAAGGCGATTGTTCAATCCACACCCAGATGAAAAAATAGAATATTACTCATATCTTGGAAGGGCCCCACATTTCCTCTCCTTGACTATCACCCCTCAAGATGATGTTTTCAATGAAGGCATTTCGGGGTTTTCAAGAATGTAGACTTATGTCAAAGTTATACTCTAAAATATGAAGTTTAGGGATCCCTGGGTGGCGCAGCGGTTTGGCGCCTGCCTTTGGCCCAGGGCGCGATCCTGGAGACCCGGGATCGAATCCCACGTCGGGCTCCCGGTGCATGGAGCCTGCTTCTCCCTCTGCCTGTGTCTCTGCCTCTCTCTCTCTCTCTGTGACTATCATAAATAAAAAAAAAAATTAAATAAAAAATAAATAAAATATGAAGTTTATGTTATGGTAATTATGCCTCAATAAGTTATTTACAAGAAGTAAGCCTAGGGGATGATTTCCAACAATGATAATCGCTGAAAAGCAGTAAAATGGAAAGAAGGGGAAGACCATAAAAATATCTCTCTGGAGGAGATCACAATTTTTTCATAGTAGACCTGAATGATGAGAATGAGTCAAGCACAAAAAGATTAGGGAAAAAAAAGAATTTCACACAAAGAGTGACTGTGTGCAAACATTTGGATGGGAGCTCACAAACACGATCTTGTGTTAAAGAGGCCAGGCGAAAAAATTAACATTTATGAATAATTCCTTATTTATAATGTACAAAAAAGGGCTGAAGTTAATTTCTACTGTCAGAATTAAGAGCAGTGACTACCCCTGGGGAATGACAGGATGGGAAGAAATTGGTATGGGTACAAGAGAGGCTCCTGGGAGCCTGGTAATGTTTGTTATTTAGGAGTTGCATGTCCAGGTGTATTATGTTTGTGAAAATTCTGTAAGTCACACAGTTATCACATCACATAAATACTATGCATTCATACCTGTGCTGTGATACACAGACTGAAATTTAAGTTCAAGTTAAAAACTCTATTAAACATATGAAACAGTTGTATTACCCCGAATAGGCCTTTTCCCAAGTCCTACCCTTTGTTAAAAAGCGATGGCCCTCTCTGACACTGTAGACTTTAAATGTATGAAATACATATCAAAGGGCACCGGGGCGGCTCAGTCAGTAAAGCATCGATTCTTGATTTTGGTTCAGGTCATGATCTCAGGGATGTGGGATGGAGCCCCGCTTTGGGCCCTGAGCTCAGCGTGGTGTCTGCTTGAGATTCTCTCCCTCTGCTCCTCCCCACCCCTGCTCTCTCTCTCAAATGAATGAATGAATGAATAAATAAATAAATGAGTTTAAAAAACTATACCAACATGTCTAAATCAATACTATCTATCACAATAAATAAAACACTTTTTTTTTTATTCCCAGGATTAAATACCTGGCATATGGGTTTTAGTTTCCACTCAAAATGAAGAAAGTTTTGTATTGCTTTGTATCTTTCTAACACGTTCCTAAACATTATTTTAGATGTAGATTTGCTGACCTAATACTCCCACCCCACTTTTAATTAATTAATTAATTAATTGATTTTTTTTTTTACGATTATATTTATTTATTCATGAGAGACACGAGAGAGAGAGAGAGAGAGGCAGAGACACAGGCAGAGGGAGAAGCAGGCTCCATGCAGGGAGCCCGATGTGAGATTCGATCCCGGGTCTCCAGGATGGCGCCCTGGGCCGAAGGCAGGCACTAAACTGCCGAGCCACCCAGGGACCCCCCACCCCACTTTTTAAACACAATGTAGACAGAAGACATTAGAGTTCACTCTCAGTTTAAACAGAAAGCACCAGGAAACTTTATTTCTAAAAATAAAACAACGTGCTTTTACCAAAACATGAAGTATCTATACTGAGGGTGCAGTGTACAATCCATCAACTCTACCTTGAAACAAAAGAGTGGAGATACTAGAAATTATTGAGATGAAACCAAAGAGAGAAAATAGGAACTAATATATGGCGCATCTATAGTGAGATTTTAGGTACTCAATAATTAAAACTTAATTATGAGCTGGTTATTCTCTGTTCAGTTTTAGAAAATACAAACTGAGTTTAGAAAGATGAAGTAACTTGCTCAAAGTTGCATAATCAATGAGTGGCAAAATCACATCTGCCTAATATATGTGTTTTTCTTTATTTTTTTAAAGATTATTTATTTATTTATTCATGATAGACATAGAGAGTGAAAGAGCAGAGACCAGACAGAGGGATAAACAGCTGAGCCACCCAGGGACCCCACTACAGTTTTTAAGACAATTAACAGAAGACATTTAGAGTTCACCCTCAGTTAAAAAGAAAGCACAGCATTATTCTGACTATAACATCGTTTTTACCCAATAACCTGAAGTTTCTACCTGAGAAGGCAGTGTCAAACATCACTCACGTTGAAACAAATATGGGAGCTAATAATATAAATGACTCAAAAGGAAACTAGAACTAATATATTGGTCTTAAGTGATTTCTTCCACTAAAAACTATTATGATAATTTTCTCTGTTAGTCCTTTGAGAAAATAAAATGAGTTTAGAAAGATGAAGGAACTCCAGGTGATAATTATGAGTGGCAAAATCACATTGGCAAATATGTGTTTTTCTTATTTTTTTAAAGATTATTACTTTATTCATGAGACAAGAGAGAGAGAGAGAGAGAGAGAGAGAGAGAGAGAGAGAGAGAGAGAGAGAGAGAGAGAGAGAGAGAGAGAGAGAGAGAGAGAGAGAGAGAGAGAGAGGCAGAGACACAGGCAGAGGGAGAAGCAGGCTCCATGCAGGGAGCCCGATGTGAGATTCGATCCCGGGTCTCCAGGATGGCGCCCTGGGCCGAAGGCAGGCACTAAACTGCCGAGCCACCCAGGGACCCCCACCCCACTTTTTAAACACAATGTAGACAGAAGACATTAGAGTTCACTCTCAGTTTAAACAGAAAGCACCAGGAAACTTTATTTCTAAAAATAAAACAACGTGCTTTTACCAAAACATGGAAGTAATCTATACTGAGGGTGCAGTGTACAATCCATCAACTCTACCTTGAAACAAAAGAGTGGAGATACTAGAAATTATTGAGATGAAACCAAAGAGAGAAAATAGGAACTAATATATGGCGCATCTATAGTGAGATTTTAGGTACTCAATAATTAAAACTTAATTATGAGCTGGTTATTCTCTGTTCAGTTTTAGAAAATACAAACTGTGTTTAGAAAGATGAAGTAACTTGCTCAAAGTTGCATAATCAATGAGTGGCAAAATCACATCTGCCTAATATATGTGTTTTTCTTTATTTTTTTAAAGATTATTTATTTATTTATTCATGAGAGACACGAGAGAGAGAGAGAGAGAGAGAGAGAGAGAGAGAGAGAGAGAGAGAGAGAGAGAGAGAGAGAGAGAGAGAGAGAGAGAGAGAGAGAGAGAGAGAGAGAGAGAGAGAGAGAGAGAGAGAGAGAGAGAGAGAGAGAGAGAGAGAGAGAGAGAGAGAGAGAGAGAGAGAGGCAGAGACACAGGCAGAGGGAGAAGCAGGCTCCATGCAGGGAGCCCGATGTGAGATTCGATCCCGGGTCTCCAGGATGGCGCCCTGGGCCGAAGGCAGGCACTAAACTGCCGAGCCACCCAGGGACCCCCACCCCACTTTTTAAACACAATGTAGACAGAAGACATTAGAGTTCACTCTCAGTTTAAACAGAAAGCACCAGGAAACTTTATTTCTAAAAATAAAACAACGTGCTTTTACCAAAACATGGAAGTAATCTATACTGAGGGTGCAGTGTACAATCCATCAACTCTACCTTGAAACAAAAGAGTGGAGATACTAGAAATTATTGAGATGAAACCAAAGAGAGAAAATAGGAACTAATATATGGCGCATCTATAGTGAGATTTTAGGTACTCAATAATTAAAACTTAATTATGAGCTGGTTATTCTCTGTTCAGTTTTAGAAAATACAAACTGAGTTTAGAAAGATGAAGTAACTTGCTCAAAGTTGCATAATCAATGAGTGGCAAAATCACATCTGCCTAATATATGTGTTTTTCTTTATTTTTTTAAAGATTATTTATTTATTTATTCATGATAGACATAGAGAGAGAAAGAGGCAGAGACACAGACAGAGGAGAAGCAGGCTCCATGCAGGGAGCCCGATGTGAGATTTGTAAGTTGTGTGTTCTCCAATCACAGATAGATATAATCCCATCTTTTATTTGCTTGGAGGTCTTGCTCAAGATTCTTCTGTCTTTGGAACCCCTTTTGGAATTATCTTTACCTGATAATAGTCTTCCAAAGTTTACACTAGATAGCAGTTTTTTTTTTTTTAATGTAGTATATCATATTTTTAATTTCTGCCAGTTGGTTCTCCAGGAATTTTATGTAATGATTTTTTTTATCAGCTTTACTGAGTTATAATTAGCATAAAATAAAATGCATGACATAATGTGTGTGTGTATATATATCTATGTACATACATACAGGTATTTCTAGGTGAGCAATTGAACAATTCTATTACTGGCACAATATGACTAAGCGTTCTATTTTTCTTTAGACAGTGAAGCTACTAAAAATATTCTCTGGCACATCATCTTTTTCAGTAATGACCTTGTGAGCACATCTGATGCTATTTTTGTGGTATTGTTTCCTTAGTGACATCGCAATATCAGATTCATATTTTTCATAGGACTTACTACATTACATCTCCAGTGGACTTGTATAAATTTGACATTTCCCATGGCTTCCAGTTTGAGTGAAAAAGTTATTTTGAAAAGAGAATTTTCTTATCCATTTTCAAATCTTCAAATATAAACAATAAATGTCGGGGCGCCTGTGGGGCACAGTCAGTTAAGGGTGTGACTCTTGGTTTTAGCTCGAGTCGTGATTTCATGGTGGTGAGATTGAGCCCTACACGGGGCTCTGTGTTTAGCATCTCAGCGTGGTGTCTGCTTGGGATTCTCTCTCCCACTCCCTCTACCCCTCCCACATGTCCTCTCTCTCTCTCTCTCTCTCTCTAAGATAAGTAAATCTTAAAAAAAAACCCAAAACCAAAAACAAACAAACAAAAAAAACAGTAACTATCTCCATAGTTAGAAATGTTAATATTTAACTCCCTACCCCAGGTCAACTATGTAGCAAGCATTAGAGAGGATTAAAAACAAGGTACACAAGAAAAGGAAAAGAGGGGACACCGGGTGGCTCAGTAGGTTAAGTGCCTGCCTTTGGACCAGGTCATGATCCCCGGGTCCTGGAATCCAGCCCCGCATCATCCATCTCCCTGTTCATCGGGAAACCTGCTTCTCCCTCTCCCTCTTCCTGCCCATCTGCCTACTTGTTCTCTCTCTCTCTCTGTCAAATAAATAAATGAATACTTAAAAAAAAAGAAAGAAAATATAAGATTATGTGGACTTTGTGAACAAATCTCAGATATCATGGCACACTTCTTAAGTAAATTAATAAAAATGCAATCATGAATCAGGCTATTAAGGGCTAGTTCTTCGTGCAAAAAAATATACCTATGTCAGTATTTTCCTTATTGTCCAATATGCAACAAATTTTCTAAATTGTAAAAGCTAATGTTTGTCCTTTTACTCCTAAGAAGTTTATCATCAAGGATCTCAATATTGAAAGGAAAAATTCTCCATAAAAAACTCATTGTTTTTTAAATAGCATTTTATGATTTAGAAGTCTGTCACTGATCTATTATTTCTCCTGCATGGCTAATATTCTAAATTCAAATTCTAAGACATGACTTCTAAATGTCACAAATAGTGTGAAAAGTGTCTTTAAAAAATTGGCTCAGATTACTAAGTGTTATTCTGGATTCTGGATGATCATATTCCACTTTAATTAGACTCCAGAAATTGCAGTGAAGTTTATATGCTTATGGATGAGTATAGTGAAACTCCTGAGTCCATTTAATATGATTCTTGTCTAAAGATAATAAATTTAAATCTTTCAGGCTCATTGTTTTGAGATATGTTAACCTATCTTTCAAGCCTGTCACAGTGCATTTCTTTGTTTATAAAATCTGTTTCATTTTATACTTAGAAAATGTCCCACCAATGCCTCAACAACTCATTGAATATTATTTTGGAAATTATAAGGTAGCAATGTGCAGAAACTTCTTTATGTGACATTATCACAGGCACCATATATCATGATGTCAATAAACAGCATTCTTTGAATCTGTTTATGAAGGTGTTAAACATAAAGCTTATGTTCTTGTGGTCAACCCAAAAAATGAATTTAAAGTTAAAAGAGATAGACCATTTGCTATTATTTCACTTTATATCAGGAAAATGAAATCCCAAGAAATTAAGCAACATGTAAAAATTGCCACAGCTGGTTGGAGGGTGATCAGGGATCACAGATTGTCCCGCCTTCCAACCCAGAGCTCGGGGTCCCAGTGTGCTTCCCCAGGACGCAGCGTTCCCTGCAGAAACCCTGGACTCTCACTTGCCCTCTGTCTCCATCCAACTCGGAAAGGCAGAGCCAGAGCACATGTAGAATAAATGTTTCCTACTTGGGACCACATCTATCTTGACTTTCACGAAAACTAGCAGTTAACAGCAGTAGAAGGGAAGGGTCACTGGGAAGCTGGAAGCCAGACTCCGTGCTGTGCAAAACTCTTAATTTTCTTTGGCTGTTGTATTGGGGAACCTTACTGCGACTGCAGCTGTGCAACTCCCACTCATAGACTTCTGTCCCTGATTTTTATTGCACATGAAAAGAAATTAGTCATTTGTGTAAAACAAGGGAATAAAGTGGATCTGAGCGTTCGACAGAATTATCGGTTTTAAGAAATTAGTCCTTTGTGTAAAACAAGAGGATAAAGTGAATCTGAATGTTCAACAAAGTTATTGGTTTTAGGGGAAAGTAACCTCATATTTCAAATACACATGTATGTAATGGAGTCCCTGAGAAGTTTTCAAAATCGACAAATTATGAAATCTTAAAAAAATCTTAAAAAAAAAAACCAAACCAGTATCTGTCATGAACTCAAATTATGAGTAAATGTTCATGGAAAGCAATGATTGCTTCAACCATACTAAATATGTGTTGAGACTTAGATCCTACTTGCTTCTCTAAGCACAGTTTTGGGGATACAGCAGTAGTTCAGGATATAAATGCTGTCTATACATTCACATAGACTGTGAAATTTGTCCTTTTGCATTTATTGTTTTTAAGTGTCATTAACATTCCAAGAACTTGTCTAATAATGTAATAACTGAATCCTTTTTAAAATTTGCTGCCTTCTATTGTTTCTAGGCTCACAAATACATTTATCTGATTTTTTCTTGTAAATCCACATGTATTTACAGAGACTTCCCAAAGTATTATTCTACTTTTCCCTTAATTTTTCTGCTAAATACCCACTGTCTAATCTGTGGTTTAAAAAATGTCTTCTGCAAAACAACATAATAAATATTCAGGCTTTACAAGCTGTGCATTCTTTATTACAACAACACAACTTGGCCATCCTAATGCAAAAGCAGTCACAGACAATATGTAAATAAAGGAGCCTCACTGTGTTCCAGCAAAATTTTATTTATGGTGCCTAAAACTGGAATGTCATAATTTTCACATGCCATGAAATGTTATTTTTTTTTGTTTTTTTTTTTTTCATTTTTGCTCATGAAATGTTATTTTTGGGTAAGTGTGATTTCTTTCTTCTTTCTTTCTTTCTTTCTTCTACTTTTCTTTCTTCCTTTTCTTTTTCTTTTCTTTTCTTTCTTTCTTTCTTTCTTTCTTTCTTTTTAAACAAACAGTATAAAATTACGACATTCCAATGTCTTTTATTTAGACCCCACAATGAAGAAGATATTTTACCTTATGACCAAGTGTATATTTATATAATTATATTTGTCTGTAACTATATGTATAAGAATTTCTGTAAGTTTCATGAAACAATTTGCAAACGTATTAAGCATAAACTCTCTGACACTCCCATTCTATCCTATTCTGTTCTATTCTATCCTATTCTATGTAACTATGTATTTATAAAATTGGACGTGATTGACTGAGTGACTTCACAACCCACAATTACAGCAACTACAGCCCACAATTTGCTGCCTTGCAAGGACTCCTGTTTTGTGGCATGGATTGAGTCTTGGGATTTATGATTTAATGCGGCCTCTTTTTCCATCCCCTTAGGCTGTCACGTCCCTACCGACACTGGTTGCCAGCATCATGCAGTATCCCATTCATAAAATACGTACTTACATTTCAAACAATGATTTTATCTTAGAAGAGAATATTTCTACATCTGCTTATGTAGATAACGATTCAAAGTAAATATCGTAAGTAGATATCAATATATACATACTTTTGACACAATAGTGTCATTATTCACTGTTTTATAAACTGATTTTTTTACCTCAAAATTATTAATAGCATACACATTTTTGGAGAAAATTATTTGTATTGTTCATCGTATTTCACTTTAATATATTTTCTCCTGAAATTCTAATGGGTAGGTAATAAAGATATTTCTAGTTATTGGCTCTTATAATTATTTCAATAGTAAATATTTTTACATCAAAATTGTGCATTTACAATTATTTTCCCTAAGAGCAATGTCTAGAATCAAAATCAGAATGTCAACAGTTATGATTTATTTAAGACTATTGATAGTGTATCTATGAGTTTTTAAGATGCTTTTAGGCTGAGAAGTTCTCTATTATTCCTAGTTTGTTTGGTTTTAGTGTTTGTATCATGAAAAGGTATTGGATTTTGTCAAATGCTTCTCTGTATCAATTGAGATAATCATTTTGTTGTTCTTTCTCTCACTCTATTAATGTGCTATGTTACATTGATTTTCCTAGGTTGAACCAATCTTGAAAACGTTTATTAATTAGAAAAAAAAATCAATTGAACATTGCTGGGAGTATTCCTGAAGTTTCTATTTTATTTCACTGATTTACATATTTATTCTTTTACTAATAATACTCTATCTTGATTAGTAGCTTTAGAATCATCTTTAAATAAATTAGTGTGAATTCTAAACCTTTCATCTTTTTCAAACTTGTTCTAACTATTCTAGTTTTTCACCTTTGGAGAAAAATTGTGGATTTAGTTTGTCAATGTCTGCAAAATAAGCTGGGAAAGGGAGGTTGGATGTTTTAAGTTTAATGAAAAAAAAATTTTTTTAACTGAAGTTATATACACATTACTTAGCAGCACAAAGCCTTAAACAAATGCCAACATTCATTTATTTGCAGGTGATGTAAAAATTAACTAGCTATCTAATAAATAGTAGAGGTAAGACTCAGAATTTTAGAAAATGCATATTTTTATTTTCTTGATATTCACAATAAATATTTTTTTGTATGGGTGGAGTCATGTAGTTGTTTAATCGTTGCTCAATTGTATACACTTATATTTGACATAATTTGTTCCTGAATCCTTTTCAAAAGCAATTGTTGCCAGCTGTAGCCAATTTTTCTGTCAGTGCAATAGAAAGAGAATTGAATACAACTTTCAATTAGCTAAAACTAGTGTCCCGTCCTTACACACAATGTGCGCACACACACCTCAGATGCAGATGTCAAGATGCAGATGCAGATTAAACATGTGGACATTTTATGTGAGCATGATTGTTTATACTTTGGAGGTAAAAAAGGCCAATTTGCAGTCCAGTAGAAGTTCTCTTGAATAACCAAACTGCAGATGCTATCTAGTAGCCGAACAAGCAGCTATTCCTGTCCTTAAATTTTTATCTTGCTTTTGTTGAATGAAATATAAATCAGTCATTAGGAAATTTGCATCACTGCAGCTTTTTAGTTAGTTTTAATCCCAGTTTTTAATTTACCGTATTTCTAACATTGATGCTTCAAGCTTAGGATATAGTTCATGTCTAATGGGATCTGACCTGTAAAAGTCAATTCTAAAGATCTTACCCATAAAGAAATACAAAATTTGATTCACATGCACCAAATATTATAGAACAGCAGCTGCAGATAGAAAACCTAAAATCTTAGTCAAGGTCATCTGAAGAGTCCTTATACTATAGTTTTCCTATATAACTGACAGTTAACATGAACATTTCATTTCCTAAACTATTTCCATAGAGAAATTTATCTTTAGGTAAATTCATCGTAAGAATGTATTTGATACGTAAATGTTAAAATAGTCAAATAGTTGTGCAGTTCATAGTGAATGAATATAATTTTTGGAGACTATTATTCTTCTTTATAATGAAAATAAAATATTTAGATATTACTTTGAATCTTTTAGATTCAGGGTCTATAAAGTTTCTTAGGGGAAGGGATGTGACTGACAGCCGCAATTATTTATTTCTTATTGAGGTTCCATTTGCATAAGTCGCACAGACCATATATATTCATAGGAACCTATCAAGAAGCATAATATTTCTATCACCCCAAAGAATCCTTTCTGGGCCTTTCCTGTCCCTCTGAACCTCACTCACCACAGGGAAAAAAAATGTTCTAATTTCATTCACCAAAGATTATATTTGCCAGATCCAGAACTGCACATCAATGAAATATATCCTGTATGCTTCGGTGTCTGAATTTTTCTCTCAGCATAATATTTTTTTTTAAGATTTTCTTTCAAGCTGTTTGTATTGGTAGTCTGCTCTTTGTTATTGCTGAACCGTATTCCCTTGTAGGTGTTGTACAATTTATTTATACAGGTAACACAAATCTGAGTTGTTTTCCTGGTTTCGGGAAACTATTTTTTCATTTTTTTAAATTTATTTTTTTCTAGGGACCTTTTTGTACGAGTGTTTTTATTAGCTTGCGTCTCCATCCGTCTGGTGCCAGTTCGGAGGTGGGGATGGGAGGATGGGAGGTGGGAGGGGGCTGCACCCACCGCCTGGGGCTAACCTGCTCTGGGTTCACCCCCTTCTTGCAGGCCCACTTGGGTCCCTCGACCTGCAGCACAACCAGCCTTCTTCCTCCGGGTCCACAGCGCGGGCAGGTGCGGGCAGGTGCAGGCAGGTGCAGGCAGGTGCGGCTGCAGGTGCGGCTGCAGGTGCGGCTGCAGATGCAGGCAGGTGCAGGCAGGTGCGGCTGCAGGTGCGGCTGCAGGTGCCTTCAGGTCCTGCCCTGGCCCCAGGCCCCCCTCGCCCTCCCCTCTGCCCCGACATCACTCCCTCGGGGGGTGTGGGGGGGTCCTGGGCTGATGGCCCATCCCCCTCCAGGCCGCCTGCCCCTCCCCCCCCCCCCCCCCCCCCCCCGCGGCACCAGTGTTGATTTCGGAGCATCGAGCCGCCAAACCTGAGTTCGGAACCGGTTCCTGGGGACGCGGGTGTACACGCACCAGGATCCAAGCTTGTAACCCGTTTCCTAACCCGGGACACCCCGGTGCCAGCCTCCAGCAGCTGAAGGGGCCTCAGGGCGGCACCCGCCCTCCTGTGGGAGGTGCAGGCAGGGTAGCTCAGGGGCTGAGCACCTGGGAGCCCCGGGGGGGGGGGGATTGGGGGAGGGGGAGGGGAGGAGATGCGGGAGGAGCCCCAGAGGGGGTGGGGGGAGGGAGCTCCAGGGGGGTTGGGGGAGGGGCGGAGGAGGAGATGGGGGAGGAACCCCAGAGGGGTGGGGGGAAGGGAGCTCAGAGGGGTTGGGGAGGGAGCCTCATGGGGGGGATGGGGGAAGGGAGGAGGTTGGGGGGAGGGAACCGTCGGGGCAGGGGGGTGGAGTTGGGAGGGAGACCCGGTGTGGGGGTGAGCGATCCCCGGGGGGCGGGGTGTGGAGGAGGGAGCCCCCCTGGGGGATGGAGGAGGGGAGGAGGTGGAGGAAAGGGAACCTGGGCTGGGGGGGAGTTGGGGAGGGAGCCCCGAGGGGGATGGGGGAGGGGAGGAGGTGGGGGACAGGGAACCTGGGCTGGGGGGGAGTTGGGGAGGGAGCCCCGGGGGGGATGGGGGAGGGGAGGAGGTGGGGGACAGGGAACCTGGGCTGGGGGGGAGTTGGGGAGGGAGCCCCGGGGGGGATGGGGGAGGGGAGGAGGTGGGCGACAGGGAACCTGGGCTGGGGGGGAGTTGGGGAGGGAGCCCTGGGGGGGATGGGGGAGGGGAGGAGGTGGGGGACAGGGAACCTGGGCTGGGGGGGAGTTGGGGGAGGGAGCCCCGGGGGGGATGGGGGGAGGGGAGGAGGTGGGGGACAGGGAACCTGGGCTGGGGGGGAGTTGGGGAGGGAGCCCCGAGGGGGATGGGGGAGGGGAGGAGGTGGGCGACAGGGAACCTGGGCTGGGGGGGAGTTGGGGAGGGAGCCCTGGGGGGGATGGGGGGAGGGGAGGAGGTGGGGGACAGGGAACCTGGGCTGGGGGGGAGTTGGGGAGGGAGCCCCGAGGGGGATGGGGGAGGGGAGGAGGTGGGCGACAGGGAACCTGGGCTGGGGGGGGAGTTGGGGAGGGAGCCCTGGGGGGGATGGGGAGGAGAGGAGGTGGGGGACAGGGAACCTGGGCTGGGGGGGAGTTGGGGGAGGGAGCCCCGGGGGGGATGGGGGAGGGGAGGAGGTGGGGGACAGGGAACCTGGGCTGGGGGGGGAGTTGGGGAGGGAGCCCCGGGGGGGTTGGGGGAGGGGCGGAGGAGGAGATGGGGGAGGAGCCCCAGAGGGGTGGGGGGAAGGGAGCTCAGGGGGGTTGGGGAGGGAGCCTCGTGGGGGGGATGGGGGAAGGGTGGAGGTTGGGGGGAGGGAACCCTCGGGGCAGGGGGGTGGAGTTGGGAGGGAGACCCGGTGTGGGGGTGAGCGATCCCCGGGGGCGGGGTGTGGAGGAGGGAGCCCCCCTGGGGGATGGAGGAGGGGAGGAGGTGGAGGAAAGGGAACCTGGGCTGGGGGGAGTTGGGGAGGGAGCCCCGAGGGGGATGGGGGAGGGGAGGAGGTGGGGGACAGGGAACCTGGGCTGGGGGGGAGTTGGGGAGGGAGCCCCGGGGGGGATGGGGGAGGGGAGGAGGTGGGGGACAGGGAACCTGGGCTGGGGGGGAGTTGGGGAGGGAGCCCCGGGGGGGATGGGGGAGGGGAGGAGGTGGGCGACAGGGAACCTGGGCTGGGGGGGAGTTGGGGAGGGAGCCCCGGGGGGGATGGGGGAGGGGAGGAGGTGGGGGACAGGGAACCTGGGCTGGGGGGGAGTTGGGAGGGAGCCCCGGGGGGGATGGGGGAGGGGAGGAGGTGGGGGACAGGGAACCTGGGCTGGGGGGGAGTTGGGGAGGGAGCCCCGAGGGGGATGGGGGAGGGGAGGAGGTGGGGGACAGGGAACCTGGGCTGGGGGGGAGTTGGGGAGGGAGCCCCGGGGGGGATGGGGGAGGGGAGGAGGTGGGGGACAGGGAACCTGGGCTGGGGGGGAGTTGGGGAGGGAGCCCCGGGGGGGGATGGGGGAGGGGAGGAGGTGGGGGACAGGGAACCTGGGCTGGGGGGGAGTTGGGGAGGGAGCCCCTGGGGGGATGGGGGAGGGGAGGAGGTGGGGGACAGGGAACCTGGGCTGGGGGGGAGTTGGGGAGGGAGCCCCTGGGGGGGATGGGGGAGGGGAGGAGGTGGGGGACAGGGAACCTGGGCTGGGGGGGAGTTGGGGAGGGAGCCCCGGGGGGGATGGGGGAGGGGAGGAGGTGGGGGACAGGGAACCTGGGCTGGGGGGGAGTGGGGAGGGAGCCCCGGGGGGGATGGGGGAGGGGAGGAGGTGGGGGACAGGGAACCTGGGCTGGGGGGGAGTTGGGGAGGGAGCCCTGGGGGGGAATGGGGGAGGGGAGGAGGTGGGCGACAGGGAACCTGGGCTGGGGGGGAGTTGGGGAGGGAGCTCCCGGGACGTGGTGGGGCCAGGAGTCCCCCCGGGGTTTGGGGTCGGGCCGGGAGCCCCCTGGGGGGTTGGGGGAGGGAACCTGGGGGGGTTGAGGAGGGAGCCCCGGAGGGAGGGAGGAAGCCGGGAGAGGGGTGGAGGAGGGAGCCCCCCTGGGGTTGGGGCACCCGGCGGAGCATCCCGGCTGGGCCCCGTCCCCGTGCTGTGCTGGCGGAGCAGGAGCCCCCCGGGAGCTGCAGGAGCTGCGCGGGCCGGTGCCCAAGGCAAGTGCTACTGCAATGCTTCAGGGACACTAGGTGTCTCCCCTTTCTAACACAGGTTTCTTCAAAGTGCAATTAAGCAGACTCTTGACCATTTATCTCAATGATAACTGGTGAGTGAAAAGGAAAAAAAAAATCACTCAAAAATTATTTATTTATTTATTTATTTATTTTAATTTTTATTTATTTATGATAGTCACACACAGAGAGAGAGAGAGAGAGAGGCAGAGACACAGGCAGAGGGAGAAGCAGGCTCCATGCACCGGGAGCCCGACGTGGGATTCGATCCAGGGTCTCCCGGAGCGTGCCCTGGGCCAAAGGCAGGCGCCAAACTGCTGCGCCACCCAGGGATCCCTCAAAAATTATTTAAATGACGTTTGATTTTATCTTGCAATAACCAAACTGAAGCATTCAGTCTTTCACTTATTGCTGGATTGTCAAGTATGAATTATTTCAAACTAACAGGGCTCAAATGAGAACTCATGATCAGCAATCATTATGTCATGATTTCTGAATGCATCCAACAGTTGATGGAAGGCCCAAGGTGAAATATCGCTAATGCGTACATATACATAAGGTTGGGGGAACAATCATCAGAGAAATGTAATTGCATTTTCACATTTATTTATGAAATATTTCAAAACTTGTTATGGGAGGTACTCTGTCTAAGTAATTCTGTTCCGTGAACATTGCCATAATTATAAAGGAATAACTGGAAAAACTGGATTTAATTTAGTAGTTTATGTGAAGTCAGGGAGAAAGTATCATATCTGTTGAACAGTGAGCAAAAAAAAAAAAAAGGGGGGAACTGCCCTATTATATAGTGAAACCTCACAAATAAAATTTAACCTGAACACAGATATAAATATCACTTTTATTTATAAAGTTGCTTAATGTTTCTTCAAAAGTAACGGGAGTAATGCTTTTAAAACGTGAAGCAAAGGATCTACTAACCACTAGTGTTTTCATACAAGAGTTTGGACAGAGTGATATTGACTTCATTTAAAAATCAATATTAATTTTCTAATGATGCAAACACCGAATACATGCTTTTCACTAAAAAAAAAAAAAACCCTCAGAGTTATCATTTAATTATTTTGTGATTTGATATTAGGTCCACAATGAAAGGCCACTAGGCAAAAGGTAAAGCTCAGTCACGAGGAGGAGTCTCCCCCAAACAGACCTTCATTGGCAAATATTCTTTTGGAGTAAAATGGTAGCCAGTGTCTACTGGGTTATACAGCGCAGGCCAGAGGATTCGTGCAGCAATTTTCTGCCTGGATAGATTATTTTAGATTGCTTCTTTCATCTCGAGTGAACGTGATTAACAAGATGAAAGACAACACTAAAAATTGTTCAAAGGGCTTTAAAAGTCAATAGTGAGAACAAATTAACTGATTATATAAAGTAGCTGATTTCTGCCATCATAAGAATCACTCCTCTTAAGTGGCATCTATTCATTTATCAGGCACATATTTGGGGATTATTTTTGAGTGTATATTAAGAGAATAATTTATAAAACTTAAGAATTTTATGGGGAAAATATATTATTAACAATCTCCTTGCTGATTTATTTTCAGGCTTACTTTCCTGATGGTTTAACTAATGAGTAGAAGAAGGATATGCAATTTAGGGTAATGTTTTTTTTTTAGTCAAAATATGTTTTCTAATTCCTCAAGTCATGTTTTCTCAAGTGGATTTTCTGAAGTCACTAAAACGTGAATAAAATAAAACTGTAAAGATTTGGGCATACTTACAAATAATCAATTCACATTCTTAAGTCCAAACATTGGCCCTACTTGTTAACCAGAACAAGACCATTTTTTTTTTTTTTAATTCTGCTCAAATAATCCTCTTTCAGAGCCCTGGGTGGAATACTATTTCTCAGAATGATTATACATTTTCTCCACATTCTATTTCATGGGCCAGGGTACAGCTACAAATGAAGAAAGTCAAAATCCACCTAATGAACGAACGTGATCCTCAGAAATCGTGGACCGTGTGTGTGACTTATTAATATATTGACTCTAATTCCACTGTTATCACTAACTAGTACTGTTGCCTTTACTACTAGGTAACTTTTTATGTTTGCAAATTTTGACTCCCTGTAGCAAAACTAGCTTAGCTCACTCAGCACCTGTAGCAGATCAGGTCGGTGCTCTGGCCGTGTCCCCTTGGCGGTACCATGTTCACGTACACGGGCTCCTGGTGCGCCTTCATTTCCAGTGGCAGCACCTGTTTCTGTTTCTCAGAGGGCCTCCACGTTGTCGCAGCTCGGATGGGGAGCATGGGAAGTGCTCGAGCAACTGCTCTCTCTAGGAAGCTGCCCTGAACCCATGACCTATGGGGGTGGCAATAGAAATATTTCTGCTGTCCTGCCCCAAACAGAGCAATGATGTGACCCTGCACTGACTGGAGCTCCCTTGTGGGATGTGGGCAAATTAGGCCTTGGGTACCAGACTTGATTACATGGCTTTCCTCCCTTCTTTGTCTCACCCCACTGTCTCTATCAGCTTGTCCTATCAATAGACCACTTCCAGACAAAACTCCCAAGTCTGATTCTGTGGAACACAATTTAGAACAATACCCAATTCCAACTTCCTTCTCCTTTTCTTGATTTTACTAGTAGTTTGTAAAAGCTAAAAACTCAATTTCCCTGCCTTCCTTACAGCTCAACTCACCTAGAGACTTTCTGAATCCTGGGCTTGACTTTACTGAGACTCAGATAAACGAAGCAGCAGCCTAACCATGGATCTCTTGATGAGAGACAAATACACTTGCATTTGAGTTAGAAAGTACCTAGAAGTTTAATATTTTGAATAGAATTATGTTTTTGGAGGGAAGACGCTGTATCTTCTACCTCTTTATGCCTTTTGATTGTTCTCTGTAGCATAAATATTGTTATGCATGTTAGAGAGACTGTTGTGCTTAATTATTATATATTATACGTTGAAAAGTAAAAAGCACTTGTTACTATAAAATATTATTTATTGATTTTATGCATGAATAATTTTCTTCTTTTCTCATAAGAATAAAAACTGGATGAGGGCAGGAGATAGATTTTTATCCCTTTTTCCTAATGCCTAGAAAATGTCGAAAGCATACTAGAAATTCAATAAAAACTTGCTTAATTAACTGAATTAATTGCAAGATAAAATGTACACATAAAACAATGTAAATGCTATGGTACTTTGGAAGTTATCAAGGTAACATTGAATATATTGTCTCACCCCTCCAAGGAAACTTAGAAAACATATTGATAGATCATTGTGTTTAATATGCTGCCTGAGTATTTTTAAGGATGACAGGATATCTGCTATACGTTTAGATAAGTAAATAGGTGAGTGGACGAATGCAATAATGAATGAAAATAATTTTGACCACAGTTTCTATAAAGGATTAATTCCGAGTTCATGAAAAACATGTATATTATATTTTATTTCAAAGTGCAAGCTTTCTTTTCTTTTCTTTTTTTTTTTTTAACTTGCAAGAATGGATGGGATAACAAGCAGTAGGGGAGAAGCAATGTGGCATAGAATCGAAAGCACCCTGAACCCAAATCAGGGAATCTTAGCTTATTATTCATTAGTTACATAACTTTGGATATATTTTAACTCTCTCCTAAAATAAGGTAGGGGTGACCTCAGAAAGCTGCACCATACTACCAGTTATACAACCAGTGGATGTTTTTAAGACATCTGCTATGGGATCGAACTAAATAAATTGGCTATTTTTATAGACTTAAAAGATGGTTGAATGCTGACAATTCACAGTTCAATCTAATTTAGTAAAAGACATTTTAGAGGGCATAAAAAAAAAAGATTCGGCCCTGCTGTCAATATTCTATCGAAGAATTTGGTGAAAAAATAAGAGTTTATTTAAAATGACCTAAATGGTAAAGTAAATCACACAGCTGACCCAAGTCCTACTGAGAATCATTGATTACTGTCGAAGCTGGCCTGCAGTAAACATTTGTTAAATGCCACAGTGGAAGGCCTGGTGGGTCATATTCTTATTATTTAGGTTTAGTAATGCCTTTTCCTTCAGTTTGGCGATTTTGGATTAATATGTGTTCATACGCTCGTATGTATATGTTAAAGGTGCCCAACTGTGACATAAAATATGTTGACTACTTTGTTTTTATAATGATCTTATGAGAACAGCTGGCAACTGAGGATTCAGCCCTGTGTCCTGGGCTACCAGTAGGTGACCAATAGGTTTTTGGAATGAACTCGAGACTCACATTTACCCCATTACCAACCTAATGAGACATACTGTCTTTCCTTAATTACATGAAAATCACTTTGAGGCATTTTTAGTCGTAATCTCAACCAACTTCATATTTTCAATATATTACTATTCAATTGCTTTAGGATACATTATCAAATAAATTAATTCAGCAGGAAATGCATCCTTCAGGGAACTCTCTGTGCATGATATGCTGAATGTTCTCTGACCTAACACAGTTAAATCACCAGTGATTATTTGGTCAAAAAAATCCTTACATTTGTATATTATTTATGTCAAATATCAAAAATTATCCATATGTACCAAACATGACTAATTCATAAGAACTAAACGAAAAAGGAAATGAAATTTCCCTTTTGAGTTCCCTTGGGGAAAGAGCAGTTGTCAGTTTAATTACCTTTTTTTTTTTTCTTACATTCATAAAAGTAGATCCATGAAATTAGACACTATTTATTGCAGTGTTTCAAGGGAGCTTTCTATTTGTGTCAGCTTTGAAAATGAGGCAAAATTAGTTTTGGAAGAGAACTTAAAGGTCATGTACTCCAAACAGATAAGAAAACAGTTCTGTTAGGTTTGATGATTAATCGAAACTGAATGGTTATTTAAAGATAGACACAATATTTGGATACAAGGGAATGAGTAAGAGAGAACCGTCAAAAAAGAGGTGTCAGGCTCCATATTACAGAAAGAGAAATGAGGAGGCAGACATGATTTTTCAGAAGAGTGAAGAGCAAGCTTTCAGATGTGTCGGATTTGAAATAGAAGTGCCCAGCAGGCAATTAAGAGATCCAGGCTTGAAATTTAAAGTACAGAGATTAGAGCTGGAGATGCGGGTTTTAGATTCAGCCTCAGAGTGGTGATTGTTAAGCTCTGGGCTCAGCAAATTCTCTGGGGAGGTTGGACTGAAGACTCAAAATTTCAATAAGCATTTATTAGGGGAAAAAAGAATGGAGAGATGCACAGTGACTCCAGGAGACTTTCTCTCATTTATCTCACTCCCGCCTGTGTATTCAATTGCCTCTTCTATTCTGGTTCATTTCCAACACTATTATAAAGATGACTAAGAAGCTGCCATCTTCAATACATGAAGAGACAACGCCCCATTTCTCTTACCAAACCACATGCGTAAGCCCATCTCCACCCAGCGTTTCAGAGCCACCTTTCTTGAAAGATTATGAACTTACCGTCTTCATTGCCATCGTCATCTTCTTCTTCTTCTTCTTTTTCTGAACTCATACAATCTGGCTTTAGCTCCTCAACTTTACAAGGTCATCAGTCAACGGCTCCTTGTAATAACTACAAAGAACAAATTTCTGTGCTTATTCTGCTTAACTTGCTGGAATGAAGTGATTATGTTAACCACTTTCTTCCATAATCTTTTTCCTAAGCACTTCGCCAACCTCTCTGACTTACCTTTATCAGTCACCATTTTAATGAGTCTTTTTCCTTTTCCCTAAGTGTTAGTGTTCCCTGGATTCTGCAAGAGTTGGGCCCCTCATTTCTTACCTAAGAACCACATCCAGGTAATTTTACATACAATATTTTGTTTAAATGAGTTAATATCTATAAGAACAGATACACAGTAAGTGCTCTAAGCTGGGGGGAGGGGGAGGCATTATTACCACCTGTGAGTTAGTTAATCAAGGGTTCTATCTCTACTTTTCTAGGAATTTTGCACTTGAGCAAACTCACGTTTTCTAATAGACAAAAGCCCTAGGAATTGCATTGAGCAAGGTTGGAACTATACCCATATTGAACCCCATAGGTACTATAAACTGATCTGAGCACTCAGCCCCTTCCCTCAGTCTTCTTTCTCTGGAATGCTGACCTCTTTGTGGAGACAGATTTGTTACGTGGAATTACCTACCCTTTGTCATTGCGAAGTGCTTAGAATTTCCATGTTTACACAATAAAATAAACTCCCTATTAATTTGTAAGGCAGGCTCACATATGAAAGGCAGTGTCATTTTCTAAAACCAAGTCACTAACATCTTGACATAAAAACAATAATTTGTAAGGTATAGGAAAGAACAAATCTAAATTTGGAATTTAGTTCTTTCTAATTTGCTTGTATGAGGTTGGGGGGAGAAACACACATGTAAATGTATCAGGTTCATTATCATCATATTCAAGTCATGTTAATATTTTTTTCTTTCGCAGCAATATCAGCAAAAGGAGATAATATTTCACGTTGAAAACCAATTGTATCTTCATCCCTGTCTATTCCCCCCATTTTATGGTAAAGTCCCAAAGAGGTTTTAAAGAGTTTGGGATGCTCAATACATGTCTGATGTGTCAGGAAGAACTAGGAATTGCCACCTTACCTATATAAAAAGGAAATGATTTCTCGAAGGGTAATCAACGATTTAAAGAACAGAGAAGGCAATTGGGAAGTAATCAATGGCCTTTGATAGGGAAGGTTAAATAGAATGGTGGGATATGGAATTAGAGTAGAATAAATGAAAAGATTAATAGTTAGGAAATTATGCTAAGAGAAGGTATGATTAGGATAGGTGTGATTTTATCCAAGGTAGGCTAGATAATTCAAATAATAATAATAATAATAAACTCTGCGGTGTCTTTATATCGAAGGTTGAATTCCCTTTTATGGTTGGCAGGGGTTCTGTACACACAGTCCCTGAGGGGTCCAGGTGATATAGGCCGACCCATTTTGCAGCTGTGAATACACCTTCCGTTTTCATACTGGAACACTGTACCGTATAGCCTCCTTAATATTTGTAGCCAGAGAAGGGAGCCGAGGAACCACAACTGGACTTTTCCTCAATCTCTTTAGAAGGTTTTAGACTCGGGATCACTAATCAGAACTAATCACAAACCTGGAAGCATAGGAAATCAAGAGCAGACAATGGAATACTCGGTGAGAGCTACTGTGATTTCCATAGGTACTGAATTGCAGAGAAACTTGAATTCAGTTCAGTTTTACTCCCTCACAATACATGGCAAGTCCAAAATAGAAATGGTTAGAAAAATATGTTACAATGGCTAAAAAGACAGAATGCATTCAGTATTCAAGAGTGACTCATGTTACAGCCTAGGCACAGCTTGCTATTTACCCTTTCTTTTTTTTTCCTTTTTTTTTTTTTTTTGTTCCTTTCCTATCCTTTTCTTTCTTGATTCATCTCTTCAGTTTCTGGCTGCTCCAATCATCCCAGGTTATTGTCATGATTGTCCTGATTTCCTACTTTTTTCTTAACAGTTTGTCCCTATCCCAAAATGCACCACCTTCTTCCTGGGCTCAGGCTACTTGTCAGTTACCCTTCTGATAAAAGACTTTTAAAACTTTTCTCAGTTTTTTTTCTTTTTTCTTTATAAGCTGCCTCAGTAAGCAGCCCCAAGTGAACTATAAATAAAAGCAAGAAATAAATCAATATCTTGTTGGAAACAGCAGGATCAGACTACACAGAAGCACTCTTTATTAGATTTTTAATCAAATGTGTTAATTTGATCTAGGTCTACATTCAGTCATATCTGTAATATGATATATTCTTTTTTAACTCTGGGAAATAGATATGAAAGAGTAAGTTTGCTTCAAAAATTTCACTTTTAGGTTATGCCAGTTTCTATAGATAATAAACTTGGTTGTTACTCATTTAGAAAACATAGTTCTGGGAAGTTATGTTGTTTTATTTTATTTTGGTGCACACCCAGGTCAGGAAAAGCAATCAAAAAGTATTGCACAGTATTATTTTACTTAAAAAAAAAAACCACAGATAAATCAAATTCAAAGAAAAATTAGTTGAAAAAACCTCCAATACATATCACTTATAAAATGATTGCCTCTGTGTATTATGATTGAGGATGAAGATTTAACTCTGTCTTTTATATTTTGTAATAAAGACATGGGCTATGACTTTGACAAAGTTTTATTTGTTACTTGTACATGATATATAGGTATATTTATATCATTATGTTTTCATTTGTGTTTTTATAATGTAATTTAAGAAACAGCAAATGTAATTTTTAAAACATCACTCAGTAATTTTTGTCAAATAATGTGCTGCACAACTTTGAAAAGATAGTCTATTTAAGATAATTTATCAAAGTAATAAAAGCAAGAATGTTGACTCATACTATGAATAATTGAAAAGGAAGTCTGGAAAAATTAAGTTTGAAAAGTGAGATACAATGCGAATTATGCACATTTGGTTTATTACATGTCCCTCTTTAAACAAAAATAATTTAATTCTACAGCAAAATAAATGTACAGAAATAATATGACTTAACATGGGCTTCTTTATTCTCTAGAGAATATACTCATACATAACCACTTTATAAAAAGATTTCTTATGTTAATCATACTGAAATTAAAATAAAATATAAAAGCTGGGAAAAACAAAACAGATAAAAGAAAAAATATTTTTATGCTTTATTTGCCCTATTTGAGATGTTTTAAAATGCTAAAAGCAAGTTAAAAAAATCATGTTGAATATTCAACAAACCACTGATTTTTCATAAAATATTTATCCAAACAGGTAAGAGAAATGAAGTATTTACTGTCAAGTCCAATTTGCTATCCTGAGAATTCAATGCCTCCAGCTGTTAAATTCTCCTTCTCTCATAGATCACAAGAATATTTACTTGTAGGATGCTTGTCTAGTCATGTTTTGGCAGTCACAAGCTTTTCCAGTTAGTTTCACATGTATTAGAAAAAAGCAAAAACACTTTTTTTGTTATTTGTTTGATTGATTGACTTTTGTAAATTCCACAAACAATTGGAAGAGAAGGAGACTTGGGAATCAAGTTACAATGAAATTAACATCATAGAAATTAGGAATAAAGGGAACCCTAGATGTCACTATGTCATTCTCATAGTCAGTGGAATAGTCCCTGCGAGCAGCAATTCATTTCTTTCAGCCTTTTGGAGGAGAGAAAGAAGACAGAAAAGAGAGAAAAGAAAGAAAGAAGAAAGAAAGAGGAAAGAAAGAAAGAAAGAAAGAAAGAAAGAAAGAAAGAAAGAAGAAAGAAAGAAAGAAGAAAGGAAGGAAGGAAGGAAGGAAGGAAGGAAGGAAGGAAGGAAGGAAAGAAGGAAAGAAGGAAGGAAGGAAGAAGAAAGAAAGAAAGAGAAAGAAAGAAAGAAAGAAAGAAAGAAAGAAAGAAAGAAGAAAGAAAGAAGAAAGAAAGAGAAGGGGAGAGAGAAAGGGAAGAAGGAAGGAAAGAAAAGGGAAAAGAAAAGAAAGGAAAAAAAAAGAAAAGAAGAAAGGAAGGAAAAAGAAAGAATGTTCAATATTTCTATAAAATAGAGAATGTGTTGGTGAATCTATGTCACAAAGCATTTTTTGAACAAAATATGTTTCTCTTCATTTCCATTCATTGACCCAATCTCTGAAATGAAGTGTACAGGAAATAAACCTTAATTTTGTGTGGAGCTGCTTCGTATCTAGCATCGAGCCCTATTTGGCCAAATAGTGGAAACACGTAAGCTAAATGATTCTTAAATTGACCCTTTTCCTCTGACATCATGTCAGATTCTGAAATCTTATGCCAAGTCAAGGTCTATGTTCGGACAAAGGAGGATGGAAGGATGAGACTATCACTGATTTATCAGAAATTCCCTCTCGCGCCTGCTTGTGAAATGGATACTGCAGGGGTGAGTGGGTCATCCCTCTTCAGGGGTTTCACACGCTAGACATCTTCTCTGGAATCTCCCCAGTTCCCAGAAATGATGCCAGCCAGTGGGACATAATGATTGCCCCAGGACTCACAAGCTCCCCCCACAACCTGTATTTTCCCTGAACCACTGAATAACTAAGCATATTTAGACCTTATGATTTCCCAAGATCTTTTTTTATAAACCATCTAATGTAACCCAAGGATTTAGGATTTTTCAATAAAAAAGCCAGAAAAATAGTGATATCTAACTGTTCCTTCTGTCCTGCCACATACTTTTTTAAGGTAACGAGAAACATTAAGTTTGTGGAAGTATGAGACAGAGTCATGAAAGAATAAAAACCAAAACCAAAAGTGAAATCCCAAATCAGTGTGAAGCCTATGAACAATCCAGCTACCACGTATTATCTGTTCCTACACGTAAAGACATTACTCACACCTACTCCACGGACCTCTTCTTTTACCGCCTCAGATATATCAGCCTCTGATATAATTTTCTGTCCTCCTATTTCCCAGTTTACATTGTGATTCAATCCTATCAGCCAATATCCCATTTTAATTGAGGCCCCCTCCCTGAACAGAGCCTTCCTGATGAGATAGGACAGCTGGACCTTACAGAGGCTGGATGCCACATTAGTGCACGGCTTTTCTGTCACAACGACACAGAATTTTATTGCAAGTTTATCATCACTGAAACCAGGTCATCTCTTTCCATATTAGCAAATATGAAGACCTATATTCAGTGACCTATGCTGTGCATGTAATTAAATTTAAGCACAAAACTTTCCACTTGTCTCTGTTACATTCAGTGACATTTAGTTATTATTTTTTACATTTTTGAAAGTGTTAGAAGAAATTTCTCCTAGGTTATCACACCATGTATGTTTCTCATGCAACAAAGATTCACCACTTTGGATTGTACTGTTTTCGAAAGTATTTTCCCATTAATAAGTATGTCAGAAAAGATATGTTAAAATAGTTTTGAAAATCCATAGTTTGACTAAGTGTATCAGTTGAGTAGACACATATTTTAAATATACAATATTACTTGTGTTCTTAGTGAATTTATGCTACTTTTTCAATATTTCCTTTTCTAAGGGCCTATGGAAATAATCATCATATTCTAGAATATTGTGGGATAAATTACAAGGGTTACTAGTCTATAATTTTAAAAATTATCCTTATAAATTAGGTGATATTTGCCAGTTTCAAGACCTACTGACCTCTTGCGTTATTCATTAATGACTATTTTTATATTCATGGTACATACTATAATTTCTAATATATAACAGTTACTACAAAATTTTCAGAAGGAAGGTGAGAGGAAGAAAAATTATCTTTAAATAAGCGAGTCAGAAGTAGTACTTCAAATAATGTATTCTTTCCTCTTTCTGGGATTTAAAAATATAACCAACAGATACTTAAAAGAGAGTCACAAAGCCTCTGCTTAAGACTAAATAATGAAAACCTGTCTCATTTCAAAAGAATTTAGAATGTTTCCAAATAAATCATTGTAACATTTTACTCCTCACTGACTTTGATATATAAATGTCACTTTCCTATCACTGTCACTTACGTGTTTATTTAAATGACTTGAACACAGTTCAAAACTGTTTAACTTTTCAATGAATGGTTCCAATAGTATAAGTATTGGAATATGCCATTGTAAAGGCACTTAAACATACTTCCTGGAACTTATTAAACAATACTATTTGTAAAATAAATGAGTACAGATCTACAAATGACTTTTCTGAAAAATCAACACTATCAACTCAAGCAAACCACTGATATTTTAATGAATTCTACTTCTTGGTTCTAAAAGGAATATTAAAATACAAACTTTATATAATTTTTGTGGAGCTCTAACTAAATAAGTATATGAAAGAGCTTGAGTTTAAAATATTATTTTTCAGGATTTTTGTTATATTATCACTCTATATCTTTTCTATTTCATAGCTAAGCTTTTTAAATGATTTGTCTAAATTTATCACCCTTTCTTTACACCTCCACCCACAGATATCTATTCTTTCCTTCTAAATTATTTTGTTCAATTTCTTTGTAAGCTACTTATCATCGACCTATCCTTTAAATGATGATATTTTCTACTCTGATTTTAACCTCATTCTTGCTTCATATTAAAAGAACCCTAAAATTAAAAATAAAATATATTCCTTGATAATCTTATCTATTTTTATAATGGTTTTTATATATCATGAGATGAATACCAAGTACACATCTATGGTCTAGGCATTTCTAAGGGTAAGGGTCATGATCTTATTATCTACTGAAACTCTCTAAATAGATGCTGTATGGTATCATCACACAGAATACTTAATGAATTTATTATTTAAAAGCAGGACCCAGAGAGAGTTTAGATATTTGAAATGTATAGACAAGAAATAGTTTTAGATGTTCCAAAACAAGAGATGAAGATTAAGATATTAAGGTGAGAAAAAAGAATTATGACATCTTTGAACAAGTATTAAATGGAAATTATAGAAATGAAAGATACAGTTATTGAAACGTAAAAAGAAAACAGAAACCTACCTTTAATAAGTGGATTAAGTGGTAGATCCCACACAGATGAAGTTAGAATCAAAGATTTGAAAATGAGGTGGGGAGTACTGGGTGGCTCAGTTGGTTAAGCCTCCAACTCTTGACTTTAACTCAGGTCATGATCTCAGGTTCATGAGATTGAGTCCCATGTTAGACTCCATGTTCAGTGCAGAGTCTGCTTGCTCCTCTCCGCTCCTACCCCTCTGCTTGCTATTGTTTTCTCCTCTCAAATTAAATAAATAAATAAATAAATAAATAAATAAATAAATAAATAAAAGATTTGAAGGTAGGTTTGATGGACTCACAATCCAAAATAGGGGAGAATAAAATATTGAATATATATATATATATAAATAACTATGTATGTATGTATATGTGCATATATGTACTTGTAAATATATATGTATTTGCAATATATTTGTGATATATAGATATACAATACATGCTACATATATACATATAATACATACACATGTATATTATGTGTGATACATAGGCATAATACATATGTACATTTAGGACATAAGAGTAAAGTATAAATATCTATCAAAAAATAAAAAAAAAATAAAAAATAAAAAAATAAATATCTATCAAATATGCAATAAGAGTTTCACAGAGAGAAAATATAATTTGGTAGAGAAATCTTTGAAAGACAATGAGAGAGGGATTTTTGTTGCTTGTCACAATGAAGCAACTGGTATTGAATTTGTTCTAATACAGTCAAGTTTTACTCAAAATATATGAAACAATTTTTTTCAGACATTTACACACATGTAGCTCAAAAAAGTGATCCTTGACAAAAAAGTAAAAAAATAAAATAAAATAAAATTCTACATTCACCTCATTCAAAACCTGGGCACTTTCCAGACAACAGAACTGGAAGGTTAGAGTCTCAGTTCTAACTTGGAGTTATTGAAGTGGTTTGTCAGGACACTGGAGAGACATCTGTGAAGCAACATGACTTCATAAGTCTGCATAGTGAATCCTGCATGTCTTGGCCAAGGACTGCGAAAAAATAAATAAATAAATAAATAAATAAAATAAAATAAAATAAAATAAAATAAAATAAAATAAATAAGTAAGTTAGTAAGTAAAATAAACAGGGCAAAACTCAAGGTGCCCAGAACAGATTGGTTTCTTTGGAGCTACAAGTTGAACAGAGATGTCATAGTTTGAACAAGTCTAGAAGATATTGTAGTTGATGTCTAAGCAGATTTGAGAGACCTCATTGAACAAGTTGGTCATTCAGTTGCTAACTCAGAAGGTCATACCTTGTGAGATATTTCCTAAACCGTGTCATGGTCTACAACAAAGTACAAAAATATTCTAGCTTTAACAAATAATCCAAGCCTGATGGAATCAATAAGATAAGCCAGTGGTGTGTTTGTCAAAAAAGAATTCCAAATCTCATGTGATTGTTCACAATATCAGTAATACAATAAAAATAATAACAAAGAACCAGATGTTGAAATAGCAGATGAATGCATTAGAACAACTATTATAAGTATGCTCTAACTTAAAAAAAAATTCCAAAAAAAAGGATATTCTAAAAAGAAACCAAGTAGAAGTGCAGAACAAATAGTATAGTAGCGGAGGGCATGGCTGGCTCAGTCTGTTGAGCAATTAACTCTTGATTTTGGCTCAGGTCATGATCTCAGGGTTGTGAGAGTGAGCCCCACATGGAGGCTCCATGCTCAATGTGAAGTTTATTTGAGATTCTCTCCTTCTCCCTCCACCTCTCCCCCTGCTTTCTCTCTCTCCAATAAATAAATCTTGAAAAAAAAGTATAGTAGCTAAAATGAAATTCAAAAGTATGATGCTTCAAAGTTAGCAAGGTTTTGAAACAATTAAAATGTTCATGCTCTATGGATAAGATAATTGGTGCAACACTTTGGAAAATGGTTTAGCCATTTTTTTTCTCCCCACAGTTAATCACATATCTACATATTATTGAGCAATTCTATTTTCAGATATTTACCCAGAAGTAATGAAAATGCATTTTGTGGGACCCAAGGAATTTAACAAAAATCCCCTACCCCTGGACAAGCAGAGCAGGATTAACTCCTTTTTGTGCTATACCCACCATCTCATGTATGACCCCCACACGACCTGCTTATTGCTTAAGGCGCTCCCCTACCCTAGTCAAGCCGCTGAGCACACCCTTACCGGAAACTGACTCATAAAGGAATGGGAACCCCTAGCCACCAGAGAATGTAAACCCCACCTTTTGCCTGCCAAACCTGCACCCCAATTCTGACCAGAGTGACAGGCTGGTTCAAAGAGTCACTATAAGGTAAATTGTAATTCAGTTGGCCACCTGCATGTGGACCGACATGACTATGCAATTTTCTGTGTGTGTTACAATCTCATTGGCCACTGGCCCCTATAACACTGCTACACCTCTTAACCTTGGGGTCCAAGTCCCTGCCCTGCTGTGTTGGGTATACTTGGGCCCAAGCTCCAGCTTGCAAATATACCCTCGTGCATTTGCATCGGTGTCGGCTCCTTGGTGGTTTCTCGGATACGCACTCTTGGGCACAACACATGTATACGCAGAGACTTGCACATAAATGTTCATAGATGTTTTATCTGAAATAGCCCCATACTAGAATCAATTTTAATGTCCATTAACATGTGAATGAATAAACAAAACCTGCTATTTCAATAACATGTAATAATACTCAGCAGTACAACAGGAATTAATTGATACACACAACAGCTTATACCATTCTCAGAATCGTTATGTTGAACAAAAGATATCAGATGGTAAAGAATGCATTCTTCATGATTCCATTGGTATAAAATTCCAGAAGATGCAACTAATTTATAAGGACATAAAGCAGATCAATGGTTTTATGGGGTGAGAGTGAGGAGAAAGATGGATTATAAAACTGCATGAAGAAACTTTGCAGGAAGATGGAAATGTTTATCTTAATTGTGGTGATGATTATGCAATTTTGTACTTATGCAAAAATTCATTATTCTTTTAGCATATGCACAATTTATGATACATTAGTTAAAACTTAACCAAAGTGTTAAGCAGAAACAAACAAAAAAAAACAAATCTAATATTGATTGGCTTAAGGGTAAATGGATTATGTCAGAAAAAATGCTCAGTGACTTAAAGATAGGTCAGCAAAATGTATCTTAGTTGATGAACAGAAAGAAAGGAAAAAGTAAAATACAGAGGAACCCAATGACGATGGGACAATAGCAAGTAGTCTGGAAATCATGAAATTGCATCTCCACAGGAAGAGAGAGATGATGGGGAAGAAAAGTATGTAAAGAAATAATGGCTGATAATTTTCCAAAACTATAAAAAACATCAATCTACAGAAGTGCAGCAAATCCTAAGCAAGATAAATGCAAGGTACTTTCATAATCAAACTCTGCAAGAAAACAACACAAATAGAAAATCTTATATCAGCCAAAGAAAAATGAGCCATTGCATAAAACGGGTTTTTTATATGAACAATGGGTTACAAGTTTGAAGTGATACACCACCAATTTATAAGGCTTATTTTAGAGAACATAGTACACAAAAGTGAGGCTCAATATTTTCCCAAATTTGATTCAAAAACATCCTGATCAAAATACTAATAGATTTTTTTTGTAGGAATATAAAAAAAGCTGACTTGCAATTTAATATAGCAATGCAAAAGACCTAGGAAAGGCAAACTAATCTTGTTTTAAAGGGTAAACAAATAAAATGTAGATTTACACCAAATGTCTTCAAAATTCATTATAAAATTGTCATGAGAGACAGATTGATCAGTGACACTGAATGGTGAATCCGGTAATAGGTCTAGGCATAAATAGTGAATTGATTTTTAGACAAGGGTCCCTCACAACAATTTTATACAATAAGGAAAAATTCTTCAAAAAAAAAATTTTTTTCTGGAACAACTGATTAAATGTATGGAAAAAGTAACCTCAACTCTTAACAGAATATACTGAAAAATTAATGCAAGTAGATCTAACTAAAACTTTAAAAAAATCTTTTAGAGGGATGCCTCGGTGGCTCAGTAGTTGAACATCTGCCTTGGGCTCAGGTCATGATCCCAGGGTCCTGGGATCAAGTCTCTTATTGGGCTTCCTGGGGGGAGTCTGCTTCTCCCCCTGCCTATGTTTCTGTCTCTCTCTCTGTGTCTGTCATGAATAAATAAATAAAATCTTAAAAAAATATTTTAGAAAAAAATAAATCTCATTAATAAATGGTCTGAATACAGGAAACCCACTGGTATAAAAATATTTGTAGTAAGTTATTCTGAAACAAGACACTGATGTTAAGCATATGATATGCCATAGGGAGTTTACTGACCAGAGGTGTATACAGCTAAGGATTTATTTTATCTTTTTAAAAAATTTTATTTATTTATTTATTTGAGAGAGAGAAAGAGAGAGAGAGAGGCAAAGGGAGAGGCAGGAGCAGACTCCCCACTGAGCTGGGACCCCAATGCAGAGCTTGATCCTAGGACCCCAGGATCATGACTTACGCCAAAGGCAGGTGCTAAACCACTGAGCCTTCCAGGCACGTAGGGTTTATTTTATCTTATAGTTTAACTTGCATTAGTTAACTTTATAGACTCAATATCAAATTACATTTTTCTCTTTTCCCCTTCACATAATTTATTAAACCTTAAATAAAGAAATATGTATTCATCAGTGTTATTTAAAGTAGTGTTCATTTCTTTAAGAAAGTAGTTCATATCCCTATCAAAATACCACCAACCTTTTTCAGAGAGCTAGAACAAACAATCTTAAAATTTATATGGAACCACAAAAGACCCTGAATTAGCCAAAGAAATCCTGAAAAAGCAAAGCTGGAGGCATCATGATTCCAGACTTCAAGCTATATTACGAAGCTGTAGTCATCAAGGTACTATGGTACTGACAAAAAAAATAAACACATAGATCAGTGGAAAAGAATAGAAAGCTCAGGAATGGACCCACAACTATATGGTCAACTAATCTTCCGTAAAGCAAGAAAGAATATGCAATGGAAAAAGCATAATTTCTTTAACAAATTATGTTCGGAAAACTGGACAGCCAAATGCAGAAGAATGGAACTGGATTCCTTTCTTACACCATACACAAACATAGACTCAAAATGGATGAAAGACCTAAATGTGAGACCAGAAACCATCAAAATCCTAGAGGAGAAAACAGTCAGCAACTTCTGTGACTTTGGTCACAGTAACTTACTAGACATGTCTCCTGAGGCAAGGGAAACAAAAACAAAACTATTGGAACTTCATCAAAATAAAGAGCTTTTGCACAGCAAAGGAAACAATCAACAAAACCAAAGGCGGCCTATGGAATGGGTGAAGATATTTGCAGATGACATATACAAAGGGTTAGTATCCCAAATCCATAAAGAACTTATCACACTCAAAAATCAAGAAAACAAATAATCCATCCGGTTAAGAAATGAGAAGACATGAACAGATATTTTTTGAAAGAAGACATCCACATGGGTAACATACATGAACAGGTGTTCAACATCACTCATTATCAGGGAAATACAAGTCAAAACCATGATGAGATACCACCTCACACCAGTCAAAATGGCTAATATTAACAAGACAGGAAATGACAGATATTGGAGAGGATGTGGAGAAAGGGGAGCCCTCTTGTAATGTTGGTGGGAAGGCAAGCTGGTGCAGCCACTCTGGAAAACAGTGTGGAGGTTCCTCAAGAAGGTTAAAATAAAACAAATGTATGATCCAGTAATTGTGCTACCTAGTATTGACCCAAAAGATACAAAAATGGAGATTCAAAGGTGTAGAAATTCTCAGATATTTATAGCAGCATCATCAACAATAGCAAAACTATGGAAAGAGCCTAGGTGTCCATTGACAGATGAATAGATAAAGAAGATATGGCAAATATATAATTATATATATATAATGATATCCCTATATATATATATATATTACTCAGCCAACAAAACGAATGAAATCTTGCCATTTGCAATGATGAGGACAGAACTAGAGGGTATTATGCTGAGCAAAATAAGTCAGAGAAAGACAAATACCATATGATTTCATTCATATGTGAAACTTAATAAACAAAATAGATGAATATATGGTAAAGGGGAAAAAAAAACAGGGAGAGAGGGAAGCAAACCATAAGAGACTCTTAACTATATAGAATAAACAGGGTTGAGGGAGGGAAGGTGGACAGGGGAGGGGCTAAATGGGTGATGGGTATAAAGGAGGGCACTTGTGTTGAGCACTGGGTGTTGGATGTAAGTGATGAGTTACTGATTTCTGTTCCTGAGAACAATATTACACTATATGTTAACAAACTAGAATTTAAATACAAATTTGGGAAAAAATGAAGAAAAAAAAGTAAAACTGCCAATATGTTTATGGTAAAAAAAAAAGAAAAAGCAACAAGAGAAGCTTGAAAAAAAAAAAAAAAGAATGTAGTTTATATACCAATAGCCATTCATCTTTTTGTCAGTTTTATAGAATTTGATATGTTCTTTGAGGAGTTAAAAATAGCATATAAAATGAGAACGATACATTCAATTCCTATTTAACTTTCTATTTGATGCACATTTTATTAATATTCAAATAGCAAAAAGAGACATCTTGTTAAATAACTTATTTGCAAATTAATAAGCATAGTGAAAAACCCAAATTCTGCTTTGGGATTTGTTAAAGAATAATATGGACAGTTATGGAGAAAGTATTTGATAAATGTGAAGAGGTGAAAATTCATTTTTTGGTTATAATCAGAAGAAATTGCTTTCATTCATATTTACCTCTGATTTATGAGGAAAAAGATGGTCGCATGTAAGTTGTAAGGGCTCCAGCCAAGGAATGCTAATAAGTGAATTTAAGATACTTAGGATATGGATAAAAGAGCGAAGAGAAAGATGTAGAATGGTGAGAATTCAAAGTAGTGCAGTATCTCCTCTTTGGGATATTTTTCAGAAAATTAAGTCACAGCAGATTGTGAGTTTTTCTGGAAGATAGAGGCACTGCGTTAAGTAAGGGAGCGAACTCCAGGCTAGGACTCTCCTGTGCTGGGCTGGAACACGGAGTCTGGTTTTCCAAGTAGCAACTTCCAAGAGCTCACTGCTTCCCAAAGGTTTTCTTATTTCCCATCAGGCTGTGAGGCTGTTGGGGAAGGAAGCATTTTGGCCCCACTTTTGATGAGTATCACTACCCGAAAGACAATCCAAGTAGGGAAGGAAGAGAGTGGGAGGGGTTCTGAGGTCAAGGTGGACAGCATGTGAAAGCCTTTAGGGCAGGCAACCTTTCCCGTAGCCCTATCTGGGCCCCATTGGGTTAAAGTAGGGCCACCACAGATGGGTACATGTCCCAGTGGTGAGTAACTGAAATTTAATCAAAACCCACACTTGTGGGGTTTGCCAACGTAGGTTTTTTTTTTGGAGGGTTGCTTGTATTAAGCTCTGCCTCTGTGCCAACATTCTACGTCAGTGGATTAAACCTCGGTTGTGGTTGACATCTACAGCTGGCTTTGACAAAGGACCCTGCTTCCTGGAATTCAGCTCACCCAAAACTTCAGAACTGCAGGATGAAGGAAAGGCCGGGGGGGCCTGTGGCCCCTTGGCTCGAACTAATGTGGTAAATCCATACACAACCGCAGAGCGCTAACAATGGGGCAGAAAATCTACCTATCCCTTGCTATGCCTATAAGTAAATACTTAAGGCTCAAGGCCTTGGTCAACGGCATTATATTTTAAATGTACAGTGCTTAATATATTTTTAGCATAAATGAGGTTTCCAGAAAAACTTTGGGAGCTTTTCCAAAAAGGAAGCAAAGTAAAACTATGTATTTCAGGTCTGTTTATTGACTTTTTGCTCTTGGTTCACAAATTAGATCTGACCGTCTCCTATCTCGGTTTCAGATCCTTGGTGTGTCTTACTCCTTTTATTATAACAAAATGCCACAGACTGGGGCATTATCAACACTGCAATTTATTTTTCGGAGTTCTGGAGCCTGGAAGTCCAAGAGCCCGGTGCTTGTATGGTCAGGCAAGGGTCGTCTTCTGGGTAGTGGAAGAGGACAAGGACTCCCCGGACAGTCTCTTTTATAAGAACACTATTAACATTCACGAGGGCTCCACCTTTGTGACCTAATCGTCCTCCAGGGACCCCACCTCCTAAAATTATCACATTGGCCTTTAGGATTTTAATATACGAATTTGAAGGGGAGCCATTCAGACCATTGCGTTGTGCAACCTTCAAAAAATGAAAGAAAATCCTTTCTCTATTTTCTAGCAGGTTTTGTTTAATACTAGAATTATTTCTTTTCTCTAGTTTGATAGAAGTTACTAATGAAAACTGTCTAGCTATGTAAAACTGTTTTATGGAAAGATTTCGATTGTTCCATTTCTGTAATGATTACAGAACAATCCAGGTCTTCTATATCTTCTTTCTTTTTTTTTTTAAGATTTTATTTATTTATTCATGAGACACACAGAGAGAGGCAGAGACACAGACAGAGGGAGAAGCAGGCTCCATGCAGGGAGCCCGATGTGGAACTCGATCCCAGGACCCCGGGGTCATGACCTGAACCAAAGGCAAACACTCAATCACTGAGCCAACCAAGTGTCCCTTCTTATGCAAGTTTAGTAAAATTGTCCCTTCCTATGAATTGTTAATTTGTTCATAATATTTTTAAATTTTCTGGATGATGTTTCTTTTATTTAATTCCTTTAAAGACTATAGGACAATTCAAACTTTTTTCTTCTGGTTTGTGTTTTAGTTTTTTTTTTTCTGTGATTTTGTCCTTTTGCTCATTATATCCTCTGCATTTTTCCTGTATCTGTCATGATGTCCTACCCTGCAATTTGAATAGGTTATTTGCGTTTTGTTGAAATGGATGTTTAATAATTTTTAGCCTTTTTTCTCCTTATGTTTGTACTTGAGCTATAACTTTTAGTTTAAATATTGATTTTTCCTGGCAAGTTTGTCTGAATATCTCTGCATATTATAATATATCCAAAATGTTACTCAATTGCATAAAGATGTTCAACATGTAATATTTAGAAGTATGTTGTATGTTTCTAAAAATAAGAGAATTTTTTAGTTATTTATTATTATTGATTCATAACTTATTTATACTAAAGCAAGAGTTTGTTCTTAATGTGATTAATATTTGAAGTGTCTTTAGACTTTAGTTATAACTCAATATACCACTTTTTATAAATGTTTTAAGAGAGTTAAAATAATTTGTATTATGCAAATTTTTTATATCTTACTGACTTTTTGTTCAATGTTTCTATTTCTATAAATCGTTAAGAAATGCATATCAAGAAATCTCTTGGTAGCCATGTATTTGCCAGGAGAAAACAGATGATATAAGTGGCAACAGCTTTCTCTAAATGTCTGTTAGTATATATTTTTCTGTCCTCTTAATTTTAAACACTTCATTTTTATATTTAAGATATATACCTTAAAAATAACAGACTGGGTTTTGTATTTTTAATGCAATCTGATAATCTTTATTTTTTTTGTTTTGTTTTGTCACTTGAGTCAACAAAACTATTGATTTGTAGTTAGATTTAAATACATTTTATTTTAATCTTCTTTTTGCCCCATCCATTCTTTATTTTCTTTTTTGTTGTTGTTTTCAAATTGAGTATTTTATCATTGCATTTTTCTATAAAATGATGTTATATACTTTTATTTTTTAGTGGTTACCCCAGAAATTATAATATATGCCAAATCAATTCATCTAAGGCCAAAGTCTGATTATCCTTGATCTTTCTTCTAGACAATGCAAGAATTTTTAAAATACAATTTACCTTCACTTTCCAATTATATTCTTAGTATTTTAAGTCTCTCTTGTTTAGATTTACTTTTATCATTTTAAATATGTAATCAGACTATGTTTCATAAGTGTTTGTAAATAAATTTGTAAGTTTATTTAGTTATTTACAAATTTATTTGTTTTTCTACATTTTAGATCATCCATCCATCTGGGGTGATTTTTACTTCTCTTTAAGTTCCTTAATGTAATTCTGTTCATGACAAACAATCTCTGTTTTGATTTTTTCTTTTCCTGTGGGGGAAAAAATGGTGAAATAACTTCTTATTGTCTATTTATAAATTTCTGGAGTAGAGATATGCTATTGATTTTATAATGCTTTCTTTTCCTCTAGACATGTTTCTGGGTTCTTTTATTGATATTTAATACTTTGTTTTCTTCATAATACAAATTATCATATGTGAACAATAATTAAAATTTTGTTTCTACATGTGGTACGCAGAAAAATGACCTCCCTAAAGATATCCATACAGTATATTTACCTGTGAATATGCTACCTCACATGATATAAAAGGACTTTGTAGATGTGATTAAGTTAGGGATCTTGAAATGGGGTTGTCCTGCATTATCACAATGAGCCCAATGTAATCTCAAAGCTCCTTATAAATGAGAGAGGGAAACAAGATGTTCAGAATGATGCAATGTGAGAAAGACTCAATCTGGCCTTTTCTGGCTTCGACAACAGAAGGGAGCAATAGGATAGGTAATGAGGTAGCCTCTGAAGTTGGGAAAGGGAAAGAAAATGGGTTCTCCATTAAGAGCCCACCCCCACCAGAGAGCAACACAACCTTGTTAACCGTGGTTTTAACCCCATGAGACCCATTTCAGACTTCCAATCTCCAGAGGTATAAGAAAATATTTTTTTAAGATTTTACTTATTTATTTATTCATTTATTCATTCATTCGTTCATTCATGAGAGAAATAGTGAGAAGGGAGGAGCAGAGGGAGAGGGACAAGCAAATTCTTTTTTGAGTGCAAAGCTTGATCCCATGACTCTGATATCATGACCCGAGCTGAGTCAGAAGCCCAACTGACTGAGCCACCCAGGAGGTGCACTACCTATCCTAACCCCCAAATTAAACAATACTATGCTGACGGGTGTTGGAGTAGAGAGAAGTTTCAAAAGAATTAAAGTGAAATTTCAAGGATAGGTTTATATTATTTATTTATTTATTTATCTATTTATTTAGATTCTATTTATTTATTCATGAGAGACATAGAGAAAGAGAGGCAGAGACACAGACAGAGGGAGAAGCAGGCTCGCTTCAGGGAGCCCGATGTGGGACTCAATCCCAGGACCCTGAGATCACAACCTGAGCCCAGGCAGATGCTCAACTGCTGGGCCACCCAGGCATCCCTCATGGATAGTTTTAGAAGGGAGCTAGTACCATGTCCACTGCAGACTAAATTCTAACCTGGAAAGAAATGGTAAAGAATTGGGAATTCTGAATGCACAGCAAATGTGTATCTCCTACCCAGGAGGAGTTCAGCAAGTTGGTATGATTACAGCATAGAAAGAACAACACTATATCTAGGAAGAGTGTGCCTTTAAAGGAAATGTGATGCTATAAGGAGGATAACAATTAGAATTGTAGTGTATTAGTTTGTTACAGCTGTGTTACAATTACCACAAACAATAGCCATAAACATAGTGGCTTAAAATAACACAAATTTGGGGTGCCTGGGTAGCTCAGTAGGTTCAGCATCTAACTCTTGATTTCAGCTAGGGTCATGACCTCAGGGTTGTGAAATCAAGCCCTGTGTCAGTGTCTCTCTGCTTGAAATTCTCTCCCTGTGGCCCTCTCCCAACTTGCACACTGGTGCGTGCGCTCTCTCTCTCTCTCTCTCAAATAAATAAATGAAATCTTTAAAAAATAGATAAACAGTAAAGGAAGCATTGCTTTTGCTTATCAGGTATTTGCTTATATCCACTGCTTAAGCTCAGAATGAGCTCCAATGGCAATATCAGAAGTAGCCATTAAACACTCAAAAGTTGAAAGAAGCTCTTATTTTTCCTTTACCAATGTCACAACCTTCTCCTAAGGATAACTGGAGAATGTCAAAATGTTCAAATGTAAGAAAGGAAATAGGCTGAAAAGACATAATTCGTTATTAATATTAACAATACATTGCATATAAAAATTTGTTGAAATTACAGTTGTATTTTTCTGAGAATATTTGCCAACGTATGTGTACACATAATTCTTACATTTGATATCACAGTTATATTTTTTACTGTCCCTTCTCCATTAATGCAATTATTCTTTCCTTTTCTTTTCTTTGATCTTTGAACGATGCAGAGCAATACATTCACAAGTGTTAACTTCTCTCGCTGAAATATGAGGGCTACAATGTGCAAAAATCAACAGGTGAATAGTGTTAGCTTCTAATTCATGTATTTCCATAGTTATAAAGTTATAACTACTAATCAGATCTAGCTTTAGAATAATTTATGCCTTCCCTTTAATTCTTCTATTATAATTATTTTATTCTTTAAACATTAGCATATTTAGCAAATGAAACAAATCATCTAAATATTAATAAATGTTTTATTGGTCATCACCATGTTTACAAACAAGTTAACTGAATTAAATGCCCTCCCAGTAATCAAATTATAAGTTGAAAATCAGAACAGTTTCCTGTTTTTTCCAAGTTACGAGTCTTCTAACACAATATTGACATCATTTGACAATGTTTTTTAATCCGACTTTTATAAACTCATATCCCTGATGCTTATTTTGGATGACTAATACACATTCGTTCTCTCCATCTTTCTTACTTTTGAGTGAAAGTAGTTTTTTAACATACCAAAAATAATGTTAATGTGGTGGGTTTCCATAATTCAATTTTCACTTTTAAGATTTCTTTCCGATGACAAGCTCATGTAGGAGAAGCAAAATGCACCATAACACAAAAAATATTCACTGATAAACTGACCAACCAATAAAAGCTAGTTTCTATTCAAACACAGGTCTTATTTAATATCAGGACCCTAGTTCAGCCTCTCTAGGGAATCCTCTCTAGGATTCTAAGTTTTAAGAATCTGTATTCTATCGACTGACAAAAATGCAAATCAATGACTAACTGAAATAGTTTATTTTTTAGCAGATGAAATATTTCATAAAATTCATTACAATGTTTTTGAAATTCTCATATGCAAATCCAGGCCGGATAACCAGCTGGTATGTACTGGTTCAGTATCTGCTCAGATGCTGCATCTCTGGCATACCAGTTGTAACTATTTTACATAAAACTATTGTTTTTAAGATTTTATTTATTTATTCATGAGAGACAGAGACAGACAGAGAGAGAGAGAGAGGCAGAGACACAGGCAGAGGGATAAGCAGGCTCCATGCAGGGAGCCCGACGTGGGACTCCATCTCGGGTCTCCAGGGTCATGCCCTGGGCTGAAGGTGGCTCTAAACCACTGAGCCACCAGGGCTGCTCAGCATAAAACTATTTAAAAGACTTCGCACCCAGAGATCTGGCAGAGGTAGATCAGTGATCAAATAACAAAGAGAAAATGGACAAAGATGATTGTAGTAGATGTGTTTCCGAAGAAAATGGTTATTTTGTGAATAGGCTAACAAAGGTCTTTGGAGAAAGCAATAAAGCTTCAGACAGTTTGACAATGATGATCTTTTTATGATCATGTTTTGAGAGTCTCTTGTAAAGTTGGTTTATTTTGCAAATAATTTTGTCTGAAAAATCATTCACAAAAGTCAACTTAATTCATTTTTGTTCACTCATTTATTCATTTATTCCATATGTAATCACAATTTGAAGAAATATTATATTCAGCATATATATACACTGAAATGATTTTAATTTAATTTAATTCTGTTTGCTTTTTATTTACAATGTAATTTTGATCTCATGCCAAAGAATTTACATTAAGTAGACTTTTTTCAAATCATAATTTATCATAATTGGTAAGAACCTCCTCAAATGGAAAATTGCAAGAAATAAAGATAAAGGAAATAATAAGAATTCATGGAGAGAATTCTTCAGGGCATAGAAACTACTCTGTATAGTATATCATGGTGGTATATGTCATAAATTTGTCCAAACCCACAAAATGTAGGACACCAAAAGTAGTGTAAACTATGGACTTTGGGTGATAATGATGTGACAATGTAGTTTCATCAATTGTAACAAGTGTACCAGTCTGCCAGGAGAAGTTGGGAGTAGGGGAAACTATGCACATGTGGAGCCAGAGGTAAATGAGAAATCTCAGTATCTTCTGCTCAATTTTGCCGTGAACCTAAAACAGCTCTAATAAGTAAATTCTATTAAAAAGAAATCCATAGAAGCCTCTTATTTTAAGAGTAGCCATTCTTTTTTTTTTTTTTTTTCCCAAGAATTTATTTATTTACTTGAGAGAGTGAGAATGAGCCAGGAGAGGGAAGGAGAAGCAGATTCCCCACTGAGCAGGGAGCCTGATGCAGAGCTCCATCCTAGGACCCCAGAATCATGAGCTGAGCTGAAAGCAGACTTTAACCGACTGAGCCACCCAGGGGCCCCAAGAGTAACCATTCTTAATTATGGAGGATTGAGAGACCTCACTAAGAACATTTTTATCAGGCTAAGATACATATGCTGAATAAAGTAGGAACAGGATTCAGAAAGATGCAGCGTGTTCTTCAGAGAGATCGGGGCTTGTAAAAAAAAACCTTGTTTTTTTTGGTGGGACTAAGTACAGTAGATTTGGCAATTGGGAAAAAACAACAATAACAACAATAACAACAACAAAAACAACAACCTGGCCATAGTGTGTAAAACAAGAAGCACAATAGACAGAATCAAGCAATACAAAGAAGGCAGGTTTGAAGTGTTCTTGTAAGTGATATTTTTAGTTAGTGTATTAGTTACTGTAGAGAAAACAGGAGCAACTATAGGTCTAGATATATTGATAAATAAAGTATAAGCTAAGATTTTAAGGAATTGGCCCAACATAGTTGAGGGGGCTGGCAAGTGTCTGAATTCTGCAGGTCAATATGGTAGCCTGGATCCAGGAAAGAATTGATGTTTCTGTCTTGAGTCTACAGCAGTCTAGAGATAGCACCTTGTTCTTTTTCTCTAAGGCCTTTAATCAATTGGATGAGACTCACCCTCATTATAGAGGGTAATCTCTCTCTCTCTCTCTCTCTCCCTCTCTCTCTCTCTCTCTTTAGACAGGCTCCACTCCCAACATGGGGCTTCAACTCATGATCCCAAGGTCAAGAGTCATCTGCTCCACCAACTGAGCCAGCCCCGCACCTCATAGAGGGTAATCTCTTACTCAGTCCACTGATTTAAATATTAATCACACCTACAAAACACCTCCACGGCTACCACTAGACTGGTATTTGACCAAACATCTGGGCACCATAGCTTTGCCAAGATGACACAAAATTTAACATTACAATTAGTAGTGGAGAGCAGGACTAGAATATAATAATATAGGTCTACAATCTCAAATCTGAATCCCCGGGCCATATATGTTTAGGAATTCCGATTAAGGAGGGTCATGATTTAAGGAGATAATAATATAAAGATAATAATATACTGCGTATTTTCTTACATTGCAGAGTCCAGGCATGGAAACTCACAAAGATTCAGACTAAATGGGATAAATAAATAACATCATGTCAGTTAAGATAAAGTTTCATTACTAATGGATTTTGGCAATAAACTCTAAAAGACCTGCCAAATCAAGATTATAAACAGAAACCCACAGTATCAGACCACTTTTTTTTTTCCTTTCCCCTTCTCTTTTTCCTTCAAATGTGCATTTCTTTTCTGCTCTATCCCATATTGTGACCACAAATATTGAATTATACATAGCGACCTCTCTATTATTTTGAACTCTTGACACAATTAGCATTTGGCAACTCAGTTTCCTCTAAGTACCTCTAATATAAGTCTTGTTTTGCTGAGGGGGGTTCCGGTTTACAACTGTGGCCTCTTTCACCTTTGATACATTATAAAGTGACACCACTACAAAGTCAAGCAATTAATCAAAATATTCTCCCCAAGTAATGACATTTTTTCTAGGCAAAATTCTTATTCTATGTATTAACTCTATCAATTCTATTGATATATTAACATTGAAGGACATAGATTGGATTGATATCATTGCTGATGATTTGAATAATTCCCTGAAACCAACCCTGAAACTCCAATTTCTAGAAATGGCCCCAGAGACAATTAAATATCTTCCTTCATTCAAGCATTTTAGTTGGAAATTTTGCTATTTTCAGTTGATGACAATGCTAATGGATACAACAAAATTGATCTAATAGGACAGAGGTACATAAAATAGGTAAAGACAAAACACTTGCAATGATTTCACATGTAAAGGTATGGTAATATGAATTCACTGAAGATGAGGCTAAATCTTGGTTCTCAGAAGAAGAAAATCATTGTAAAAGTTACCTCAGAGCTGAGTTAGATAAACTAGAAAACAACAACATTTTGGTGAAAGGAAACCATTTGAACAATGCCAGAAAGGTGAAAAACCCAACTGTGATAAGCCCGACTATTGGGTAGGGAACCCAACAAATGGTTTAAATGCTACAGATTAGGTGAACAAAGAGATAAGCCTGGAATACTAAGCAAAGGTAAGATCACAGCGGACATTTTATGCTCTGCTGAATGGCACAAATTTTATACTATGGAGTTTGGGAAACAATGAAGGGTTTTTGTTTCTTTTATCTTTGATCAATTATCTGTATGTAAGAGATGGTCTAAAAAGATCTCACAAAAAAGAGAGAAAAAAACCACTTTGGGGAAGTATAAGAAGAATTAGGAGAGTTTAGTTACGTAGCAGCCATTTGGCAGGGAGCTCCAATAATAATAAAAATAAGCATTCTTAAATTTTTGTGTATCATTTTTAGTTCTGTTTTTCTCTCATATCTGCATTTTCTCATAAGTAGTTTTCAATCTACACTGAATACAAATTTAAAATTAGGTTGCTATCATAAAAGTTTTTTAAGACCCAGCAATTGCACTGTTGGGGATTTACCCCAAAGATACAGATGCAGTGAAATGCTGCCCCCAATGTTTCTGCAGCAATGTCCACAATAGCCAAACTGTGGAAGGAGCCTCGGTGTCCATCGAAAGATGATGGATAGAGAAGCTGTGGTTTATGAATACAATGGAATATTCCTCAGCCATTAGAAACGACAAATACCCACCATTTGCTTCAGTGTGGATGGACCTGGAGGGTATGATGCTGAGTGAAGTCAGTCAGAGAAGGACAATCATTATATGGTCTCATTCATTAGGGGAATATAAAAAATAGTGAAAGGGAATAAAGGGGAAAGGAGAAAATGTGAGTGGGAAATATCAGAGAGGGAGAGAGAACATAAAGACTCCTAACTCTGGGAAACGAACTAGGGGTGGTGGAAGGGGAGGAGGGCGGGGGGTGGGGGTGAATGGGTGACGGGCACTGAGGGGGCACTTGACGGGATGAGCACTGGGTGTTATTCTGTATGTTGGTAAATTGAACACCAATAAAAAATAAATTTATTATAAAAAAGGATCGTTGTGAATAAATAATAATTACCCAAGTGTAATGATTTCTTATTAACCCATTTTTATATTCTTGGAATTTGAAAGGTGTCTTGGCATTTCCCTAAGTGAAAGACTTAACTATCGATAGAAGTGAGGCGGGCTGTTTTTTCTAAACATTACACAAACATATTCCAGTTAGTTTGCCTTTGGAAGACAATGATTGGGTAGGACAGCAATATGTACAGAGTTTATTTGAATATATAACTAAAATATAATCTCAATTACTTAGAACAAAATTACATGGCGATATGATATTCATAGATTATTTACAAAAGAAAGAAGAGAATTATGATTCTATATTTTTAAATATAAACTCATTAAATAAGAGAAAGCACTCCATCTTGGTAAAACAAAAACATAGGATATAGATTTATAAATATTAATTTTTAGACCTTCTATCGAGTAGTATCAGTGCAACCTCCAACCTTTCATAAATACATATTAAAAAAGAAACTTTGACAGTTTTTTTTAAAATATTCTTAAAGAGAAAGAAAATCTCAGTTAGGGTGTTTCAATTATTTCCAGCCTTTCTGTTGAAGAGATCTTTCATAGACCTATATTCAGGGAATTTATTTCAATATGCTTTAAGGAATTTCCTTGATTGCTTTGGGAAAATGTCATTGTGGGATGTATGGTGCTATCCTGCTATTATTGACTGATGGCTTTAAATACTTGATTTACACAAATGAATTATATTTTTTCTTATCTGATACCAAGAATTTGTCTTTATAGTTCAGAAGAAGCTTATTTAGGGGCACCCGGGTGCCTCAGTAGGTGAAGTGGCCCACTGTCGATTTGATCTCAGGTCATGATCTCAGGGTCCTGGGTGGACCCAACACATGGCTCAGGGAGGAGTCTGCTTCAGGATTCTCTCTCCCCCTCTGCCCCCTCTCCACTTGCTCACACTCTCTCTCTAAAAAAAAATAAATAATTAATACTTTTTAAAAAACCATTAAAAATATTTAAGTTTGTTAAGAATAAACCCATTTTACTGATATGGAAAACAGTGCTATTGGGTATGAAAACACTCCCTCCAATGTCATACAAATAGTGACATACTATTAATGATTTTTTTAATTCACTTCTGCCTAATTTCAAGCAAATAATCTTTGAAATTTATCATGACTCCAAGGAGACGATCTACTGGATTTCACCAGGTAAAGAACAAATTACTAGGGCTTTGTAGTATAGTTTGAAATTCAGAAATTGACATCTCCAGGAGGTGGTGTTATAGTACAAGTTTTTGGTTCAACTTAACAGAGCTGTTTCACTGCTAAAGTTGGCATTAAAAAAATAAAATAAAAGGAAAAATGAGCAGCAGAGTAAGAAGAGGTGTATAGTGTGACATTGGAGTTTTGAGTGGGCTCATATTCAGGTAGGGGGATCCTCAGAGGTCTTTGGGTCTTGTCTTGGCAGACAGCAGGACATGCTTTCCTTCAATTCTTGTCGTCTGCCTACTTCTCTTTTCTTTCCCTCCCTCCAATCTCCGCAGTCCCTCTTCAGAGAAAGCAACGGGTCCCTCCACCTGCAGCACATGTGATGGGTCAGACCCTCACTGCTTAACTCTCCACTTCCTTTACCATTAAGATCGTAGGTCATGCTGGCTCACTGCCTGGCTAGCTGCTGCCTTCTCTGACTTTACTACCTCTGCTACGGGGGCTCCACTGCCACCTCCCACTGCCTCCTTCATGGTCCGGTCTACCCACTTTTGAAAGTACAGAGGGATGGATCTCCAAAGTGATTGTAAAGCAGAGGGGAGAGACAATAGTCATAAGTCACACTGCCAGGACACTGAACTAAACATCACTTGTAAAAGTTGAAGTTCTAAAATTCAATAAACAATTAGACTGACTTCCTATTAAATACGGCAAGCTGAACACATGTATTTGCCCAAATATCCTCCTAAAAATATACTAAGTTGACAGTAAAATGTTCACAAAAATAAATAATACATCTTTAAGTAAAAAATAATAAAAGAAGGATCCGTGGAACACAATTTGGAAGCTGAAAAAAAAATCATGGTTTAGAGGAAACTGATTTAGCAAATTTTAGGAAACAATACTTGAGCCCTAGCAGAAGCCCCAGAGTAATATGATTTTCACTGTGGAAGCCACAGAAATCTCAGAAATTGGTGGCACTGATCATGGGGGCAGAGCTGGCTTGACAGCAAAAGGATTTGTTGACTTGTTGAGTTCTTTCGAAAAATGGTTGAGTTCTTTTTAAAAATGGGTAGATCTTCAGAGACTTCTTGTACATTATGGTATCTATAGGGAGCGCCCCAGGAGCATCTACAGCAGTGAGAACAATAGGATATGTTGGAAACCCAAGATTTAATTATTTTAGAGGCAGTACGTTTGTATTTAATAATAATTGATATGGAACAACCATTCATCATGGGACAGGACTCATTTCTAAAAGAAAAAAGAGAGTTGGATTCATCACCATCGAAAGAAAGAGAATTATTTAGGGGAGGAATTACTTCTACTTAGAGCTGAGGTTGGACGTTATCGATGTATAATAGAGGCAACAAAGATCTACAGTCGGAAGTTAGAGAAAATGACTTTTCAAAATTGCATGTTGTATGTTACTGTTCTGCAGTGGGGGGTTAGCATAAATGCAGACAAAATTTTATTCAAGATACAGCACGTATGGGGTTTCCTGTTGACTCTTCCCTAAACAAAGATTGGTCTGACTTCAAGAGAAGAGCAACAACACCGGGCTTTTGAAATCAAGTAGAGAGGGCACGGAGACATGCCCTTTAAAGGATCAATACCCCAACTGGTAATGAGAAGTAGAGTCTATTTCAAGAAGTCCGATACCAAAAATCATAGATTAGGAGTTCTATTATACTTAAACTTTCAAACTCAAACAGAAGGGCTAAAGAATTCATAAGAGAACAAGAGAGAGTCGATGATCTTTAATAAATCACCCTGTGACTTTCTCCACTGCCAATAAGGTTCCTCTTAAAAAACTAAATTAAGATCTGGGTCTCCCAGCTTATTTTGAAGGTGTTTCCAGGGGAAGAGGCTGAGGCAGTCAATTTTCTTTTTAAAGGAACAACACCGGCAAATACTCCCAGGCCAAAAAGCTTGAATATCTTCCTGGATAAAACAGTCCTCGGGGCAGGAAAAATCAAACGAAAATCTGTCTTGAGGTTTGACGAGTCTTCATCTTTTAAAGTTTTATTTTTTAAACTCGAGCAAGGTTTTGTGAAGTATGCTCTGTATTTAGAGTTATTTCATCTAAAAGCAATGCATCTTGTGCTTATAACTGCCATCTTATTTTTACATTAATTTTAATTATTTAATTCTAGTATTACTCTAGTAGGATATTAGTTTTTGTCACTATTTTTTCTGAGTCTGGAATTCCTTTTCATGACATGGACTGTTTTCCTCGTTCAGTTCCAATTACATTTCTCCCACAGGTTTTTCCATTAGTTTCCAAATATGATAAAATGTTCTAATCAGCTAGGGATTATCAGAGGATTATGGAGGAGAGAGAGGGGTTCAATATAAATGTCAGTATCCATGCCGTCTCAAGAAAGAAATAGGAACCCCTTTTTAATTTATATTTTGAGATAATATGATGGTATCATTTAAAAATATTTTTAAAAGCAGTTTTCTAACCCATTCCCAAGGAGAATGTAAACACACACACATGCACATACACACACATAAATACAAAGTCATAACATTTTTTAAGTTTACAAAAAAAAATGCTTTAAAAGCAATCATTGACAGATACCGCATCTATGACTACTGTACACCCAACATGTGCCTAATAATCCATTTAATGTGAAGTAAAAATGTCAGCTAGCAGGCCAGTGACTATTTTCCAGATTCATGAGCTCCAGTTGAAAAGATAATCTTGTTTTTAATTTTTGCATGCCAGACTGGTTTGTGATGAGAAGCCTATCAATCTCTTAATTTTTTGAAATTTGTGGCTGTAAATAAAGTTATTATTGTGGTCTTGGCATATCCATTTTCTGCCCATAGTTTCTGCCTCCAAAATTTCATAAAATGCTATTTATTCTTTAATAATTGATTTTCAATACTGTTGTACCTCTATCTAGGACTCTGACCCTAGTCCAAGTTCTTTACATCTCCCTGTGTCTCAACTTCCCTTTCTGTAAAATTAAGGAATAGAAATAGTTATTGACTCCCCTTCCATCTTCAGTGTTCCAGATTCCATACCCGAACTATTGGTCATCTGATAATATAATAATATGCGCAGAAGCTCTTATTTTCTGAATACTAACCTGTCAGACACTGGGATAAGCTCTTTGTATCACCCTATTTGAGCTTGATAACAACCATACAAGCTATGACACGAATTAGATAGCTGGGGTAGGGGGGGGGAGGCTAAGAAACAGGTGCAGTGATGTATATAATACAAGATATGGAAGATCTGTGTCTGAATCCAAGACCAGGCCCTTAAACATTATCCTCCACTGAAACTATGGCTCCTGTTCTGTGGACAAATTATGCCTCAAAATTTAAAGTTAAATGTTGGAAATCTATCCCCTCCATCCCACTTTAGCCTTCATTATTCTTGGGGTGGAAATGCAAGCCAATTTGGTTATTTGTTTCCTTCTTTCTTTCCTTCCTTCCTTCTTTCTTTTTTCTTTTTCTTTTTTTTAAGATTTTATTTATTTATTTGACAGAGAGTGAGAGACAGAGAGAGTATAAGTAGATGGAGCAGCATAGGGAGAGGGAGAAGCAGGTTCCCTGCTGAGCAGGGAACCCAAAGAGGGGCTTGACCCCAGGACCCTGGGATCATGAACTGAGCCAAAGGCAGATGTTTAACTGGAGGAGCCACCCAGGAGACCCTCTTTTTTCCTTTTCTATATCCAGTGTTGCAAGATTCCCAGGGTCTTTATAAGTCCCCCAGCAAAACTGAGGACACTGGTGACCAGCTATCTAGAGACATCCAGGAAATTTTCCAATTCTAGACCTGATACTTCCTGTCTCCACTTGGTGCTTGGAATCAGTCACCACAGCCATCACACCAACCACTTTGTGTCTTCTGTTTCTTTGGCCTGAGATGCTACCAACAGCTAAGTAGTAAACGTCACTTTCCAATTCAATATAAATATTACATCCTTCAGTGGAAACGTTCTTTCCAGCCGGGCTCAAAGCTTCAGATGGGGGGTTAATAAAAGATTATTTCCGTGGGACTGGAGGTTTCTCTGTGATGAGGGCCACTCCCACATCTTGGTTCCCAGACCTCCGCCTTCTGACCACAGGGATATGAGGCTCACATGCAGGACTCACTGCTTCAAAGCTTAGGGCGTATTTTGTAAGACAACACATCAGGTTTTCAGGGTAGTGCTTCCCAGATGGCAGCACGAGTGTCAGCAAGTCTTTTCCAAAATGATAATGATTTCTTTAACTTAATAATTCTAGACTGGCTCAGAAATTTCCATGTTACACCTGACCCTTTGATGCCATTTGGCATTGAGGGCACAGGTACAGGTTGGGTATACTATAGGCGCCAAAGTATTGCACGCTCCATGAAACCATGGGTTGGTCCTCCTCCACCCCAGTGCTCGGTCTGGGTGTGCCATCCCACTGCCCATCCATGCTGTCTCTGACGTGTCAAAGGATGGTCATGGGTGCCAGGAGGCAACCACATCATCGCAGGGCCCACTGGCCTCAAGCTAACCACATCCTCTTGCCACTGTCCTCCGAGGCACACCATCCAATTCGTATTGGGTGCAGATGAAAGAGCAAAGCACGTGACATTTCAGGCGTGTGGTAGCAGCCTCCTGTCCACTGCACATACACAGCTGTCTTGGCAACGTGTCCCCCGGATTCAGAGTCGCACCGGCTACAGGTGGCCGCATGTGCAGCAATTTCCACCCGGTGTCAACCAAAGGGAATCTCTCTCTCAGGTTATCAGAAAACGAAATAAATTAGTCAATACAGCTCAGACGTTGTGAACCAAACAGTAGGTCCAACCGGTGACCTATCAGTTGAGTGATCCGGAGATTCTGTGTCAAATCTTTTCCTCGGATCATTCAGATTCAGTCCTTAGAGCCCGTACATCTTCAGGTGTCCCTTCCCCTTCCATGGGCACCAGCTGTCTGCCAGCAACAGATTGAAAGAAATAGCTCCGAGTATTATTTTCTTGCTCTGGGACACTCTCGTTGGAGAAAAAGTTACCAAATTCCTTTATGACCTACTTTTTGTGCCCTCTTGCCACTCCCTACAATCTCTTCCTTTGACCTGATTTACCCCTTCCCCTTCCTGCCCCGGTAGCATTTGCTGCCTTAGGAAATAGGTGCACTTGATCCTTCAGGGCCTAGGAAGATGCTGCGGGAAAATAACTAGAGATCTGATCCTGCCAGTTGGCAACATGTCCATATTGGAACTTACCTCCCTGGAGAAGTTTATAATGGGCTCTGAGAATCCCCTAGAAACACATGCATATGCTCGAATTCGGTAATATGGACACCGTATCCCATGCACTGATATTTCTCTTTCTCTAATGGTCACGGATCAAATGAGATGAAAACAAACACACAAACAAAAAAACCTTGGAAGTCAGAAATGTCGTAAAGTTGTGTGGTTGCAGCATGCCCTGCCATCTCCTTCCTAAATGCTAAAAGCATTTCCAGTGGAATCTCTCCTATCCCGCCTCTCTTTTGTGAAAACATTCATTTAGTCAATTTAGGTGGCCATTCAAGCCTTTTATGCCACTTATTTTAAATAGCAAATGTTTAACCGTCTATTTCATTTTCACTGAGACCAATGGGACCAGTGAGGGGGACAAGGACTGGGATATTTTTATGTAATCTTATGTTTCCTGCCTACGCGCTACTTGCCTTTGTAGAACAGCAACAGCCACGTGAAAACCTTCATCTCCGAAAACACGTGCGTGTGAGCAAGTCAACAAACTCTTTGCAGCTCCACCCCTTTAACTATGCTGCCTGTGCTTAGTTCTGCTACAGAATAAGGAAGACCTAGAAGAGACCAGAAGGTAAGCCACAGATCACACATTTGAAGTTTATATACCCAATAAAGCTCTTTTATCTAGAGTATATGAAAGATTGTCAAACCCAATAATATATTGTTTTGAACTAGCGAAGGTTTTCAACACACATTTTACTAAAGAAGATACAAAGATGACAAACATGTGAAAATGTCATTAAAGAAATAGAAGCCAATTTGTATGACTTGATTCCTCCAAAATTTGGAGGCCATTTTTATGGACAGGGATATGGTCTATCTCAGGAAATATTTGGTGTACATTTGCGATGAGTGTGTTTTCTGCTAAGTTGCCTTATCCCACCATCTCATTTCGGTCAACTTAGTTGTGTGTGTCTTTTGGGTATTCTATACCGTTACTGATTTTTTCTGCTCATCCTATTGATTATTGAGAGAGGAACCTTCACATATCTGAATGCAGTTGTGGATTTCTCTGTCTTCACGTTTAGTTTTGGTCAATTCTTGCTCCATTTATTTTGAAGTTATGTTATTAGATGAAAACACATTTGGGATTATTATAGTCTCTGGAGGAATGGGTTTCTTTGCTATTACAAAGTGTCATTCTTTATCACCAGGCATACCTGCTTTTGATTTTCTGAATTCTTTTATATGCCCTCAATATTATGGATTTTTGCTCTAATCTTCATTAGTTTCTTCCTTCTGCTTACTTTGGGTTTAATTTGCTCTTCCTTCTCTAGTTTCTTAAGGGAAAGCATACATTACTTATGGTCAGTATTTTTTTTCCTAGTATAAGTATTTCTTACTATAAATTTCCCTCTAAGCATTGCTTTAGCTGTATTTCACTAACTGAAATATATGTATATATTTTAATATGATGTATGTACTTATATATAACATATATTTATATATTTAATTATATATATATTTGATTAGTTCAAAATATGTTATTTCAAAATGCTGGCAAGTTATTCAAAATATGTTATTTTCTTTGAAACTTCCTCTATGACTCATGGCTTACTTAGAAGTATGCTGCTGAATTTTTCAATTATTAGAAGTTTGTTTCAATCTATCTTCCTGTTACTGATTTCTAGTTTGCTTTATTTTACATCGTTTTATTTTCCAATTCTTCTAAATGTGTAATATCCGTTTCCTAACTCGGTCCATGCTCCATCTTGGTGGTTGTTTCATGTGTGCCCAGGAATTATCTGTATTTTTTTTTTTTTATGATCTGTATTTTGATGTTGGGTGGGGTGTTTTCTAATATCAATTAGGTCATCTGGGTTGACAGCAAAGTTCACATTATTTATATCTTTACAGATTTTCTGCTTTTTTTATTCTATCAGTTACTGAGAAAAGAGTGTTACATTTCCAAGTATAACTGTGCATTTGTCCGTTTCTATTTTTAGATTTGTCCATTTTTGTCTCATGCATATGGTAGCTCTATTTCTAGGCACATAAATATTTATGGTTGTTACTTATTTTCCTCGGAGAATTAACTCTTGAATCGCTATGCAATACCTCTTTTTATCCACCTTAATATTTTTTATTCTGAAACCTATCGTGTCAGAAATTATTATAGCTTCTGCAGCTGTCTTTTGGTTAGAGTTTGGACACGACACCTTTGCCTCTCCTTTTACTTTTAACTCGTTTATGTTACTATGCTTCCAATAGGCTCTTGCAGATGCCAAAATCAGGGTTTTGCTTTCTTATTGAATCTGACAAACGCTCTTCCTTTGTGCTTTAAACCATTCATGTTTAAGGTGATTATTAATAATATTTGGATTGCAATCTATCAGTTTGCTGGTTTATTTATTTATTTATTTACTATTTATTATTTATTTATTTATTTATTTATTATTTTTTTTTGCTGGCTGTTTTATGTTTTTTCCAGGGACTAATTTCTTTTTTTATCCTTTTGTTTTCTTTGGCTTTAATCAGACATTTTAAAAAATTCTATTTTATCTTCTCAACTTAGAATTGAAAAAACAATAGTGGTTACCTTAGTGATGACAATAGATACATTTTTAAATGAGTGCACATCCATATAATATTATAAAGTTTCAAATGCAGCATAAGGACTATAAAGCAGCAAATTACCGAGGCCTCACTCTCACTCCTTGACCCATGCATTTCATTTTTACATAGGCTACGAACACGTTATAAATTCGTTTTAAACTTACTCGGTTCTCTTGAGAGCAATGAAAACAAACAAAAAAAAATAGTTTATCTTATTTATTTCATCTTAACACTTCTCTTCATTCGTGTAGATCTTGACTTCTGACCGGCATCATGTTCTTCTGCTAATAGAACATTTTTAAAATCTTCTTACAGCCTACCTTTGCTGGAATTGTATCTCCTCACTTTTTATTTTCCTGAGAAACTCTTAATTTCTTTGTCACTTTGAAAACAATTTTAGCTGGGAGAGAATTCTGGTTGGAAAAGTGTTGTTTTTCCCCCTCCGGCACTTTAAAGATTCTTTTTTTTTTTTTTGCCTGAATGTCTCTGATATGTGTGCTCTCATTATTCTTTGTTGCCCTGGAAGTGAAGGGGACTCTCTGGTTGACTTCAAGATACTTCCTCTCTCTGTTTTCAGAAATGTGAATATTTTATGCCTGGATATTTTTGTGGAAAGGGGAGGGAGTGGTGGAAGCATTTATCCTGCTTGGCTTGTAGCTGAGATTTAGTGCTATTGCTAATTCCTGAAAATTCTCAACACGTGTTTCTTAAATTATTCCTTCCATTCTGCTTTACCGTTCTTCCGAGATTCCAGTGACATCTCTGTCTATGTGAAGCCCATTGATATCGTATCTCGGCTCTTGTATGCTCTGTTCTGTTTTCTTCATTATTTTTCTTCCTGCGTTGCAGTTTAGATGTTTAGATTTTTTTTTTTTTTTGGACTCATATTCAAATCCACTGAGTCTTCCTTCAGATACTACAAATGAGCCCTTCAAAGACATTCTTGATTCCTGTTATTGTATTTTTTTTATTTCTATGATTTTTATTTCACTCGTTCTTTCAATTTTCATCTCTCAGCTAGAATTACCTTTGTGATCATTCCACATTGTTCATCTTTACTACCAGAGCCTTTAGCATATCAGTTAGAGTTCATTCAAATTTCATGTCTCATAGTTACATCATCTTTCTCACATATGGGGGCAGGGAGATCTGGTTCTGAAAGGCACTTCATCTGTTTGAAGCGTGTTTTCTCCTGCCTTTTTGTATCCGTCACTTTTTTGTTGTTGTCTGAAAGCCAGATGTGTTGTTCCATGCAATGAATACTGATTTAAGGCCTTTTATGTTTGGGGACAAGCATACTTCCCCTTCTCCTAGGCCTTCAGTGTGGACTTTGATGTTAATCTGGGTAGGTTTGGGCTGACTTTGAAGCTTGTTGTTACTACGGTTCCCGTCTGCACACCCGAGGCTTCTAATTCCCCTGGTGACAGCTTGTGTTTATGGCCTGGGCTAATGAACCGGGGAGCTTGCCTCAGTGTCTCCTCCCCACTTGCCCTCCACCTTTTCTTTGCACCCTTCCCCATGAAGACTGTCTCCCGCGTGTTCTCTGCTGCATCCTTCCCACTTAGCTTCCCTGAAGCTGTCGGCGTTGTGATGTGGGGTGGGGTGAGCAGCCTTCACTGATGCTCTGATGAAGGCCCAGTGTCAGGCCAGGACTGGGTCTATGGGGTCTGGGCTGCACCCATTTTTCTGCTCTCTTGCAGATGTAGTTCTAGACCTGACCATATTCTTGGCCCTCGTCCACAAGTCTTCTATCTTTCTTGGTTTCCTTCCTTCTTTCTTTGCTTTGTTTTCCCTTGCTTCGCTTTTTCCATTTCTTGTCTCCAACTATGGCTCTACACTAAGTCTCCTAGGAGACGGCTTTTATTGCTCCTCCACCTGCACCCTGAGAAGGCCATTCTGTGGGAAAGATAAGGGACATAGGCTTGAGTAGATTTTCTACAGTGAGGCCATTCATTTCTCTTCGGCATAATAATTTTCCACCAGTTCATTCAGGTTAAAGTTGCCATTTCTCAGAAACCAATTTTTTTTTTTTTTTTTAAGATTTTGTGTATTTATTTGAGAGGGAGAGAGAACACAAGTGGAGGGCAGGGGCAGAGGGAGAGGGAGAAGCTGACTCCCTGCCTCAGGGCTCGATTCCAGGACCCCGAAATCATGACCTGAGCTGGAGGCAGACACTCACCGACCGAACCATCCAGGTGCCCTAAGAAACTAAAGTTTTGCTCAGTAAAAGAGACGAGAGAAATAGTTCTTGACGGAGTTGGGAAGTGGCTTCCAGTTTCCCCCACCAAACCCCAGGAGGGTAACGTTCTTCTCGGTGAATGGCCAGGGAGGGTCCTGGAGAGAAGTCCTGCCTAAGGCTGTGCATCCCTTTCTGTCCACAGTCTATGGGCTTGATGTTCTCAGCCGGACCAAGAATGCTGTTGAACATGGTTGGTGAATAGACTTCTCGGGTACATGGAGGAGCGAGCTTCCCCTGTCCTCTTCCCTCTTCCCATCTACTTCCCACCAGGTTAATAGTCAGGTCACGTTCTTTTTTCCCCCCATTTCAGCACCTCTCTCCATATTTTCATGTTAGTTATTTGACCTGACACTTTACTTCTCTAACAGAATCAAGACTATTATTAATTTACAGTTTGCTCAGATTGGTTCTTGTTTTGAGGGTATGAACATTCTTTCCAGCTTTCTAAGTCTCCAACCTAAAACTGCAAGCCCCTTTCTGAAAAAAAAAAAAAATGTTGGCAGCTACTTTTATGTTTAGTAGTTAGCCTTCTCTCGTTGCTGTGTCCACAATTCCTGACAAAATACTTAAAACTCTTTTCTCCCTAGTTGTGGCAATATTTTTCTTGCAAATTTATCTTCTTCATCAATGGATTACTGCTGTTGATTTCCTCACTTATTTCAAAAATCTATATTGACCTATGCCAACTTTTTCTTTCTTTTTAAATTCATTTTAAATAAACTGGAGTTTTCAGTGCATGGTATTTGCAGGAGATTTCTGATACACGTGGGTAGAGGTAAGTAGCATCTAGTTTTCCAGGCCAGCTAATTTTTGCCACCCAAAGCTTCTCTTTTTCTCTACAGCATAAAGATCTACTTCTTCATACATATATAGCTCACTTCCTTGAACCAGGCAATATCCAGGGAAGCTCTAGTTAGCAGCTCTTCTAACTCAGTTCCCAATCTCATTGTTGCAAATAAAAGGTAATCGTATTGCTTTTGACTCTTGTTCCCGATGCTGAGATCTGCCAGACACGGGCCCTCTCAATATTCTACGGGCTTCTACTTCTCACTTTCTTATCTGTGGTTTCTACTTGGTCGCAGATGCTTTGGGAAACTCTTCCATGTATTTTGGGGTGTTAAAATATTTTTGTTTCCAAGTAAGTACGTAAATGTGTGTTGCTATACAAATGTGTGCTTATATTTTTTCATGATACAATTTTTCCATGATAAAGCAAAAAAGATATACTTTTTAAAAAAATATTTTATTTATTTATTCATGCGAGACGCAGAGAGAGAGAGAGGCAGAGACATAGGCAGAGGGAGAAGCAGGCTCCCTGCAGGGAAGCTAATGTGGGACTCGATCCCAGGACCCCAGGATCATGCCCTGAGCCACCCAGATGTCCCAGATTTACATATTTTTTTCTATCCAGTAGCTACAAATGCTATGATTCAGGCACATGCTGCCATATAAGCCTAAAGATAGATCTCATTCTCCATTAACCATAGACACACCATATATTTTGGATGGCTGAAAACATCCTTGTAACATGGAGATGACATAGTCTATGTGGGAGATATTACATGTGGATCATTATATGTACCTGTGTCTAATATTTTTTAATATTGTTTAATATCATATAACAAAATGATGAAAAGTAACTATTTTCTTCTAGAGAATATTCATTTAAAATGCTTGGACCCAAGTAATAAAAGGAAAAAAATCATTTCAATGCTTTCCTATTTCTGTTAATAAATATTCCTTATTGTGTACATATTCCATCAACTTCTAATGCTCAACAACTTGAAAATCCTTATTAAGACCCTGTAGTGAAATATGGTTATCTAGGGTTGTAATATATTCATCCACATTTTATTTACAGGAAACTTTCAGGATGTAATCATGCCTATTTCAGGTTGCTTCAGATTAAAACTTGGCTCGTGGCTCCAAGTTTTTATGCATATTTTATTTACAAATTATTTAAATTTGTATGTCTGACTTTGATTTAGAGATCAGTAAAAGGAAACCTCATGGCTTTGGTTGGTTTTTAGTATTCTCTAGATAGGTCCTGGTTTGGGAGAAACACAATTTTGTGAGTATTTAGGTTTTAATGTTGGTATATTGGAGTAAAAGTGCCTCTAAAATCTGTTCATACTTTTCAATATCAAAATTTATTGCTGAGCATATGCAGTGGATAATTTTATTTTTTCTCTCAAATCAGCATTGGCAGCATATTAGAATCTTGTAATGGCATAATTAACCAGATTATTTTCTCAGTTTCACGTTTTGACTATTACGAAATACACTAACTTCAAATAAAATATTTAAATACGTGGACGCAGGGATATATTAAGTGAGTTCTTTAAAAAAGTCATAACAAAAAAAAGTCATAACAGTCTAACAGCATAAATCCCACATGTTAAAAATAAAATCCACTGCTATATCTAATATAATTTGATTTTTAAGTGGACTATATTATGTTAATATGTAAATGTACTTTCTTTTACAGTGTTACACAGCCATATATATGTGATTATTCATATCCATATTCTCTGAGAAACTCACTTTTAAACCTATACCGCTTGCCTTTCCTTATAATTTGGAATGATTCTCCTATAAATATTTTCTCCACTGTATTATATTCTTGGCCTTCATTTTTTTACACCTCTATGCCTGCTTCAGGTGGGTCTTCGGCTTCAGGAGGAAAATAGCAATCTCCAGTAGCCAACCCAATGGTTGGAGGGAGACAACTTCACAAACTGCTGGCTATCACTGGTTTGCTACATCAAGCTTTGCCCCAAGGAAGACGTAGCATCAATATAATTTGTAAAGAAAGTAGTAATATCATGAACTTTTATTTCGATTTTAAACCATTTATTTTCAGACCTAATAGGAAATTATATTGATTTCATTTAAGTGTGAGGCTCATTTACTTTGTGAATAAAGAAAAATAAGGTGATGTTCCCTTATGTTATGGGGGTTTGCTGTAAAAACACATGGGGATGTACTGATGTACTGAAACATGGGTTCATTGTGGGGATATACGTGAGGCATTAGGAGCCATATTATATTGCAGAGAAAGCCAGTTGTCAGATTGTGCCTAGTTCTTGATAGCAATCGATCTATAATGGCTCCCATTTTTTAAATTCCTCCTAAAAACCATCTGTAGAAACCTAAATACTTTAAGAAGATTCCTCTTTTTTAAACTTTTAAAGTTTTAATTCCAGTTAACACAGCTTCAGGTGTACACTATAGTGATTCAACACTTCCATACATCACCTGCTGCTCATCACGACAAGTGTCCCCCCTTAATGCCCATCACCTATTTTACCCTTCCTTCATCCCTCTCCCCTCTGGTGCCATCAGTTTGTTCTTCATAATCAAGAGTCTGTTACTTGATTTCTCTCTCTCTCTTTTTTTCTTTGCTCCTTTGTTTGTTAATTTGCATATATCCCTTTGAATTAGTATTTTTGTATTTGGATAAATACCTGATAGTGTGATTGCTGGGTCATAGGATATCTCTGTCTTTAACTTTTTGAGGAACCTCTACACTGTTTTCCACAGTGGCTGCACCAGCTTGCCTTCCCACCAACAGTGCACGAGGGCTCCTATTTCTCTACATTCTCTCCATCACCTGTTGTTTCTTGAGTTGTTGATTTTAGCCATTATGACAGGTATGAGGTGATATCACATTGTAGGGTTAATTTAATTTTCCCTGATGGTGAGTGATGTTGAGTATCTTTTCATCTGTCTGTTGGCCATCTGGGTGTCTTCTTTGGAGAAATATCTGTTCATGGTCTTCTGCCCATTTTTTATTGGATTATTTGTTTGGTTTTGGGTGTTGGTTTTTTTTAAAGATTTTATTTACTCATGGGAGACACAGAAAGAGAGGCAGAGACACAGGAGAGGGAGAAGCAGGCTCCATGCAGGGAGCCTGAGGTGAGACTGATCCCTGGTCTCCAGGATCAGGCCCTGGGCTGAAGGTGACGCTAAACCGCTGAGCCACCTGGACTGCCCTGATAACAACTTCTCCTTCTTCTTCTTCTTCTTCTTCTTCTTCTTCTTCTTCTTCTTCTTCTTCTTCTTCTTCTTCTTCTTCTTCTTCTTCTTTTTATAACTTCTTTATAGAAGTGGAATACTAATCCTTTATCAGATACGTCATTTGCAAATTAAAAAGATCCCTCTTGTTCTTCTAAGTGCATTGTTCCTAAAGTTCTAAGTTCTTTCTCCTTTACTCCAGTAAGCTAAAGAAATCTAATTTTTTACTTCATCTAGGTCAAATCGTGTTCTTCATGGTCCTTGTCGGTGAGCTTTGACAATCCTGGAGCTTCCACTGAGATTTTATTTAACCTCTTTTTGCCACAGATTGATGTGGCAAACATCTAACTGTAATTTAGAAGTAACGTGCTTGCCTTGTGTCTAAAACTACTAAAGGCAGACTTGCCCATAATAGTCAGAGGAGTTAATGCTGAATCCATTCTCCAAATATTTCATTGACTCATTCAAGATATTTTTTATTTCTTTTGGAAGATTCAAAGGCCCACAAGTCTTTGCTTATCTGATCTGTTTGCACCCGTTTTCCTTGATGAAAGACTGACAAATCATTAATTGACCATTAACCAGTTTTGTTTGTTTGTTTGTTTGTTGGGGTTGCCATATTTATTAAAGAAAGCTCAAGGCAGCTATAGGTCTGAAAAATGTCTTTCCAAGTGAATTTGAAGAGTAAAGCTCTCTTTTAACATTATCTTTCTTTAGGACAAATTTTGCCTTGTACCATTAATAAAATATCAACACTCTCCTAGGTCTTGTTTATGTATACAAAGTTGGCTTTTTAAAAGATATTTTCTTGAGACACCTGGGTGGCTCAGCGGTTGAGCATTTGCCTTTGGCTCAGGGTATGACCCCAGGGAGGGTACTGGGATCAGTCCCACATCAGTCTCCCCACAGGGAGCCTCCTTCTCCCTCTGCCTGTGTCTCTGCCTCTCTCTGTGTCCCTCATGAATAAATTTTAATAAAATTAAAAAAAAAGATACTTTCTCTGTTGAGGTGCCTGAGTGGCTCAGTTGGTCAAGCAGCCACCTCTGGATTTTGGGGAGGTCATCATCCCCAGGTTGTGGGATCAAGGCCACACCAGGCTCCACACTCAGCCCAGAGTTTGCTTGTCCCTCTCTTTTTGCTCCTCTCCCAACTCTCTCTCTCTCTCTCTCTCTCTCTCATAAATAAATAAATAAATAAATAAATAAATAAATAAATACCTTAAACAAGATAGAGATATTTTCTCTCCACAAATTCCACCTTCCAAGGGACTCTCTTGATTTCTCGGTTAGCAGGCAGAAGCAGCATCTTGACCTTAAATTTGAGGATCAAAAGATAGGCACAAGAGATACTTTGACTTTTGATGGAGTCATCCTGCGATGGATTGTCTGCTGGCGAATTTGTTCCCTCCTGGCACTGGTTTTTATATTATCCTTCTATTTATTTTTTCAAAGGGTGGGACAATGCCGAGAAGAGCTTAAAGTGGTCGTAGTCACTTGGAGGACTTTGGATATAACCCAAATTGTATATTTGAAATGCACTCACTTGAAGAAAAAAAAAAAAGAACTTTTAGGGAAAAATAAAAATAACCATGACCCTGAGCAATAAAATACTTGCACAGGAATCATTACATTGTTGTCATTGGCACCTAGCTCATCAGGAATTAAAGCAGATAGTGTTGCAGTCCTGCAGCAGTGGTGCTTGTTTGCAGGGATGATTCCAGTCAAAGAGGGAAGCTTTCTACCTCAAGAGACCAGGGATCAGTATGGAAATTTGGAAGCTGTTAGTTTTAATGGGGTAAAAAGAAGAGGAAACTTTTACTTTTTTGCCCAGAGCTATGTGAACTCTTCTGCACGTTGCCTTAATATTGTCTCCAGAGACATCAGTCATCCTGAAATACTGCAGATCTACAATGTCAACCTACTGTATTATTGACATTATACTCCTACTGCTGAGCAGAAGGTAGAAGCACCTTGATAAGACACACACGTGCCAGAGAACGCAAGATACCTCTCGTGAATGTTGGAGGGCCTCGTTGGGGGCATGCAGAGATCCCCTTTGAGGTGAGAGACAAACTACTGCACATGACACTCTTCGCCATGAAAATAGAGTAAAAAAATACATTGTAGCCTCTTTGGGTTTCCGAGGTAACATATTCCATATGTGTTTTAACCTCCATATTGGCAACACTTGTGGCTGCCCATTTCAAGTGCCATCTAGAGAAAATACGGCTTTGCCTCACTGGCTCTGGCACCATCCTTCCTATAACTTTGACTCTATGACCCAGCAGATCAATGGAATGAGAAGTGGCTCTTGCCGACACAGATGATGCCCAGAATCTTAGGGAAGGTTCACAGAGCTGGGAAACCTCAACTAAGACTATTAAGGTTTTCGGAGAAATCTTAATCTTAATCTTTCAGCATTATCTGCTGAAAATCTTTGAAAAGTAGTTCTGGGGTTGCTGCTAGAGCCAGGTGGACACTGAAACCTTGACCAGAGATCACTGAAACATAAAACTGGATTTGCACAGAATCATTCCATTATCAGAGGGAAGTAATGTATTCCAGACTAGGTCAAGTTCCTAAAAGTCTTTATAAAATGTGGTCTTATGGTTTTATTGCTTCTCCTTCCATCCCTGACTAATGCTTTTTTGGTGAATTATTTAATCAAGGAAAAAAGTGCAGGTTGAGTCATATTGTATCTGTAGGATGTGCTATAGCCAGTCAAGACAAATGGCTTTTATGCTATAACCTCACCCAAGAGTGACCTTCAAGAGACTCATAAACTAAAGCCCTTCCTGTGGGTGCTCTTCAGGCAATGCACCTCATTGTCTACATCATATGGCCTGAGGTATGGTTCTCAAATGACGGATGGGGAGTGTCAAAGGGATTAGTTTGCTGCTCAGTGCTTGGCAAGAACAAAATAGGAATAAATGGTGACACGATTATGTGGTTGGGTCTTTCAGAATGTGCAGAGTATGAAGATGTTTGTGTCCTCCTTGAATGTCTACCGAATGGCACCTATGAAGAAAAACATTCTTACTATTTAGGTAGAAATATTGATCAATCTTTTCCTCAGGTATCCTAGTGTTTACTCAGAGAACATGTATGAAGTAGCCAAAGTCACTGCACAGTTTCAACCACCTGTTTTCCCTGGATCTTGGCCCATCTGGCTGTTCTTGCCAATAAATACTAATATCATACTATTTCCTGGTCTCTCTTTTCCTAGACATTATTCCGATCTATTTCCCAGGTGACTACCTGATGGGAAATGCATTTTATTCTCTTGCTCCTACAATGCATGGGCAAACTTCTGTCCTCCTGGAGGTGGCGACATCTAGGTATGGATCTGCATTCCCTGATGCAAAGAACAAGGTTGATTGTATCACTGGGCCATCTTGTGTCCCCAGTGTCCTTGAGCCAATAGGTTTGAGGGGAGGGTGGTCACGAAACTGTTTTGAAAGCTAAATCCCAATCACACGTGGTTGATGGGGAGGCTGCCCTACAAGAATAATAAAGAGTACTACATTTGGATTAGCATGCTTTTATTTTTAATATCTTTCTTAAATGTACTGGTGAATAGCAAATCGTAATAGCCAGACTGGGTTGAAGGACTCAGATTCTGAAGTCCTTAAGACTTGGCCCAAAAGCCGTGTGCAGCTGAGAGGCTGGTGGAAGGTGAAGGGAACATAGACTGGGCAGTGAACAAAGACAGCTACGATGTAAGTCTCTTAAACCTCAAGACCTGTACATTAACTTTCTTTGTCTTTTAAATCAGTTCTTTTCCCCTCTTCTTTCCCCTGTCAATGATATGAAGGCCACCAACCATAACAAATATTTTAGGTTTCGATGGGTATACAAGAGACTGTCTTTATATCTTTATATGTCTTATATATCCATTTATGTGATGGTTGATGGAAGGTGTGTGCGTTGGGACAACTGGATGAAAGCAAATCTATCTTATTTTTTAAGGTTTTATTCATTTATTTGAGAGACAGAGAGAGGCCACGGGCAGGGGGAGGCATAGAGAGAAGGAGACACAGACTCCCTGCTGAGTGCAGAGCCTGAGCACAGAGCCAGATGCAGGGCTCAATCCCTGAACCCTGAGGTCGTGATATGAGCTAGAGTCAGATGCTTAATCAACAGAGCCACCTAGGTGCTCCTGGGTGGAGGCAGTATCAATAGACTGTGACAGATATCATTTATTTGTCCTTCTTACCCTGGTTCTCTAGTTTGAGAGGCTGGCTTGGATGGCTTTCAGAACTATCTCCAGTGTCTTCTGGCTTCCAGTTAAGTGGGGCCAATGGGAAATGTGGATAAGAAATAAAAGGAAGGGAGGAGATGAGATCAGGAATTGATTCCCCTGGTTCTTTTCCAGGCGCTCACCATTCTCTTTGACACAAATGCAGTGATTCTATCAAGGGGGTCTGGTCTATACAAGTCACTCTCACTCTAATAATCACTCTCTCCACTTAGACCTTTAGGCCTTGGATGAAAAGAGCTCTGCTTCTCTCAGCCCTGAGTAGCTCTCTTAAACCATCTGGTTACCTTTCTGAAAGATCCTTTGTAATGAAACCCTCTTCTCAGTTTCTAATTTGAGTGTTCCATATAAGTTCTAGAAGGGACCTAAGGGTTGAAAGAGTGGCCTATTTTGAATGCAATAGGGATTTATTGCACTGATAAACTAGTCTTAAAATTGCATTTATGAAATTAGAAACAATGATTTAAATAAGCTGTAGAAATCTACTTTTTAAAATATTTTATTTATTTATTCACAAGAGATGCAGAGAGAGAGAGAGAGAGAGAGGCAGAGATACAGACAGAGGGAGAAGCAGGCTCCATGCAGGGAGCCCGATGTGGGACTCGATCCTGGGACCCCGGGATCATGCCCTAAGCCCAAGGCAGACACTCAACAACCACTGAGCCACTCAGGCGTCCTGAGACCTACTATTGTCAAAGGTTCCCCTAAAGGCCACAACGTCCAACAAAAATAGAACATATTACTTTGGGGATATGCATGTTGTAGAAATAACAGAGAAAAGTCTAACAAGGGAAATTTGCTAAGAAAGAGAAAGAAGAATGGTAGTAGACATAGGGGCAGAGAATATACGAGGACCTCAAGGAAGGGACTATCTCACTTTATATGGAAAAGACAAGGCGGGATGTGGTACTCATGGCATATCACGGCAACAAGAGGGAAGAATACATGAATAAATGGCCCATGTAACATAGGAATAATGTGAGCTATTAATTCTCATGTAATGCAGATGCTTAGACGAAAGTGATTTCTTATGTAATGTCAAAAACAAAGAAGCTACGTATGAGTTGTTAGAACCCCATAAATTTATGTGTCAATGTACATCCATATGAGAAAGATTAGGAACAGATTCAAAAAGTGCACAGTCGACTATTTCAAATGCTCATCTCTGGGTGAAAACATATAAAGAATTAGGCTCATAATAAAATTTAAGCAAAAAAGATGCAAATGTAACTACAGGTAAATGGTTCCTCTTTGAGTAACAATTAAGGAAAAGTGGCAAAACACAAACAGAAATACCCATGTGACCACAGAAAGCAGACGCTACTTGTGCGGGAGTTTAATGAATAAGGTTAGGATCGTGACCAAAATGCAGGTACCTTTGGGATAGTTCACCGTCAGACAATCTTAGGGGATTGTTGAGGGTTGGTATGTGCCAATGCCCTAAATTTATCTTAAGAAGGAGTCCTCGGTCAGAATGAAGCAGCAAAAGGTAACATTTATATGTCATCATATCCTGGAATATTTTTCACTTATATAGTTTTATTTAAACCTTGAACAATCTGTGATTTAAGTATTATTATGTTATTCTTTTTTTTTAAATAAATGTGGGAACCAAAGATAAAAAGGTTGACTTAATTGCCAAATTGATCTGACAAATAGGTTATTGAACTAAAGCCAGACCAGAATTCAGTTCCTTTTTACTGTTTTTCACAATATCATGTTTTTCCATATAAAATTTTTACGTTTTTTTTTTTTTTTTTTTGGAAGCACAATAGGAACTGATGATAAATTGGCTTCGGATTGTGTTTTTAAGATACCCTCCAATTGCACTAAAACTAGTCCTAAATATCATCAAGTTTGCTCAAACTATATCAGTATTTTATGAGAAATGTGTCAATAAATGCCTTCTTGTGTCAATAAATGATTGTTCATTGACTTAAGTGTGGGCTGGGTGTAATGCAATTTAGGTTAATGTCAACTATTTCATACAGCCTAAATTATGGGGTTTCTCTAAATTGAAGAGGAAAAAAACAACCCTGTATTTCTTAGTGGCAGATGCATTTTTAGTTGCTTTTCAATTAAACAGGCAGGATTGAATTTGAAGATCTGACTTTACCTAAATAATCAAAGTTATTAGTTCATTACTAGAGGCAGAGTTGTGAATTTAGAACACAATCAGGGGCATCAGTCAAGCATAACAGGAACAGTTCTGTTCACATATGTTCTGTTTTAAAATGGAACATCCATAACAGTTCAGTGGAGCTCAAAATTACAGCTGAGAAGTGATCAGTTAACCACCCCAAAAAACCGCATATGGGAAATAGACTGAAAAATTAGTTTCTTAACATTGACATGTTGCTGCAACAGTATATTCGTGGAAAGATCTAAAGAACATTCTCCTCAAAATGAACCATATATATGTTCAACATATTAAAACTTTAAAGGGAAAATAAAAATGGATTTTTGGAATAAGCATATATTTTTTAAGATCACATTTTTCAAAACAAATTTGAAAATCAATGCTAGGAAGATAAACAGAAAATGTATAGCATCTTGCTTATCATTATGATAGGTACTGAGGGCAAGAAAGATCATCTAGAAAGCCGTTTCATTTTTTACAAGAAAAAAATTTCGTACGTATTTACATTTAGGAGTTTCTTCTTTATGGATTTTCGAAAGAATGATTCGATGTTCATAGTAGTACAGAAACGGGGTTATGTGCCAAGAAAAGAAACTGTGCCATGTAATCTCACACTTTAAAAAGAAAATTGTTCCTCATGGCAGGCATCATAACAGCCGTGCTGGTTCATGCCAGTGCTGGATGGGTGTTGCAGTTAATTGGAAAGTAGACAATCTGTAGAGAGAAAGCAGATAAGGGTAGAAATGAAGACCGTGGTCTAGCAACCTCTTTTTGTAATTGCCAATCAACAGCAACAAAAAATAACTGTGAAGCAAATTCAGATGGCAGAGAAGCAGTACAGTCAATTGGTCAGGAATACAGACGCTACTAAACCAGAGTAATCCTAGACCAACCCTTTCCTGCTTGACTATGAACGAGCTAATTATCTGTGCTCCAGATTCCCATTTATAAATTGAGGATAATAATAAATAAATAAATAAATAAATAAATAAAGGACAGTCCTAGCCCCTGAAGGGGTGGTTGTAAAAATCAAATATCGGTTAATATAAAATGTGCTAAAAATAGTGGTTGGCCTGTTGTAAGTGTCATATAGATATCAACATATTATTTTTATTCCTTTAAAATTCCCATCTTCAAAGCACTAACACTTTTCTTTAAACAGACTTACTAAAATGGCCCGCTCATGGCAGACTGGGCTCTGACTGAGACGCTAGTTGCATCCTGAGTTAGGAACAGGTTCCCACCGTCCTCTTCTGGTTCCAGAGAGCTGGAGCCCATAGCAGAGGTCCTCATATCCTAGGGAGGAAGTCCAGGAAAAAAAAAGTTCCCCCAATGCCACTGCCTGTGGCCTTGGCAGGTGTTATTCTTATTAGATACATGGATCACCGATGCCTCTCATCTTTAACTTCTCAGACTAAATATTAGCTTTTGGGGATGCCTGGGTGGCTCAGCGGTTGAGCACATGCCTTTGACCCGGGGTGTGATCCTGGAGACCTGGGATCAAGTCCCACATTGGGCTCCCTGCATGGAGCTTGCTTCTCTCTCTGCCTACATCTCTGCCTTTCTCTCTTTCTCATGAATAAATAAATAAAATCCTTAAAAAAAATAAAAATAAATAAATAAATATTAGCTTTTAATTGAGGCCTACATTGATATCACTTTAAGAATTCTCTCCATCCTCCCCTCTGAAATCAGTCCTTCCCCCAAAACACGCTGGCTCATTTAGTGAAGAATGATATTGGTACTCCACGAATAGCCTGTCATTCCTTCTACTCTGATTTTGATCCAATACCATACGCTGCAGTCTAGACATTTGCTTTCCGGATCTGTAACTGTCATTTACAACAGTGAGAAACCTGACACCTTACTATCTTCAATACACTTCCTTATTGGTTTAAATCTAGATTTGTAGATATTAGTTTAATAATTGTTACCCTATATCATTATGGCAGTCAAACCTTTTAGTTTGAATTCAATGTTGATTTACAATAAGATTTTTTTAAGGCAAAGTTTACATACGGTGAAATGCACAGGTGTTAAGAACACAAATTGCCTTCGTTCTGACAGATGCAGATACACACCTACCTGTACTCCTACTGATGTATATGTTCACATCCTCAGAGAGTTCCTTCAAAGTCCTAGTCAATTCCCTCAAGACGCAATCTTTTTTTTTTTTTTAATTTTTTTTCTTGATTAGTTCTTTTCTGTTCTAGAACCACAGATAAATGGAACCATATGGTTTGAGCTCTTCGGGGCCTCCTGGCTCACCTGTCCTCTAACCCCCTTAAACCAAGTCTTCCACACAGATCAACAGTTTAATTTCATTGATAGCTCTTCCATATTTAGCACATACACATTTGTGAACCTGGACCCAGAGTGTTTGTCTTGCTAATGACAAGTCTTTTGTATTCTAAGGATATCTTATAGCTACAAAGACCAGTAACATAGATCCAGTGAAGTTGCATGTGGTCATATAATGAAATTTACCTAATAATCTGCCAAATATACATTTCAGGCACTGCTTTGCCTTTGAGGATATAATAATATGAGTCATACTCTAAAAAAAAAAAGACAAAATTAGGAAGATGAATTAATTTTGTGTTTTTCATCTACAGGAGGAAGAAGGAAGAAGGTAGAAAAAAAAATAACAACAATGAAACACTTTTAAAAAATTTGAAAGGGAAAAGTGATTTCTTTGGAGAGCCTAAGACAATTACTGGAGACTTTTTACAAAAGTAATATTTGAGAACCTGAAAGAAGTATATAAAAGTTGACATTATAAGTGGCTGTCTTTGGGGTTCATAATCAGAGATCCCTAAAGACAATAATGGTCATTTTTGATACAATGACTTTTCAATTTCATTAAATCATCTTTACCAATATATCCAGTCAAGATCAAATGTTTTTTAACTCTGTATTTTCTCTGCCAGCAAATAAGAAGATAATAAAAGTACTACTAATAAGTGAAAGAGGGGTGGTTTTTATGATATTAATGGTACTGTAAATTTTGAGGCTATAAGATTCAAAATATTAAAGGTTGAGTGTCCTAATTAAGCTGAGCCAATCTTTGAGTTTCAAAAATTCATAGAGATGATTTAGAAGGACGTGTTAGAACAAGCTGAAGTTGCGGGTGATAACTGCTAAATCTCTGAAGAAATTGGTTATACAAAGCCCTATATACAACTTTTTAAGTTTGTAGTGTTTGCATTTCCACCCTTTTAACAATTTATCTCTGAAATTAACTTTATTTTTTTTGGACTGACACCATGTAGGACACTACATTCAGACAGATTCATGATATTGCTTATTATATTACTGACTTTTCCTCTTTGGGGGCCTGCTTCGTATGAACCTTCGACATTTACCTGTGCCGAAGTTTTCAATATCCTGCAGTTTTTTCTTGCATTTTAAACACAATCACATCATTTACATGTAAACCCAAATAGTAGAATTTAAATTATCCCTCAAATAATGTGAAGATGCACGATGCCTTCTGTCTGGAATGCAAGTCTTCCACTCCCATATCTAGCGAGCCTTCAAACCGTGGTGTTCCAAATGTTGTGGACCACTGAGGGCTGCTCAAACCATTAGCTCTCCATCCAGGACAAGATACCGAGTCTGGACCAGAAAACTAATCTGCTACATGACTAAGCACATGGTTCGGGTGGCCCTCCCCTCCTTTTTTTTTTTTTTTTTTAATACAAAGACTTTTCTAAATAAGAAGCAATGCCACAGCTCACTTGGGGACACAAACTCCTGAACTTGCTGCAAACTGACACTTTGAATAGTGTTTCTTTAAACTAGAATTCGGCAAATTTTTCTGTCAAAGCCAAGCCAGTAAATATCTTAGACCTGGGAGCCCTACAGGTTCTGCAACACATCCTCCACCCTGTCACATAGCCTAAAAGCAGCCGCAGACAACACGTAAGTGAATGTACCCGGCTGTATTCTAACAAAGCTTTCTGATGGACGATGACATTTGAATATCATGAATTGTTACAATTTACAAAATATTCCAAAAAAATTGCCTTAACCATTGTAACATGTGAAAATCACGCCTACCTTATGGATCTTAGGAAGGCAAGTAGTCTAACTCCTGCTCTCAGCCATCCTTCAACGATCAGATGTAAAACCTTCTGGAATGTAGTCAGATGTAATATTTCTTCTACAGTGTCTCTAGAATTCGGGTGCACCTGTAGAGGCTTATTGGGTTTCATCTGTGTGACATTTTTCTTCCCCTCTGGAAGACTGAAGTCACTTCTTTGATGCTCTGCATCTATTAAGTGTGATTGGAATTTGAATCCAAGAGTCTTGCAGCAGAGAGTGTGTTTTAAGTCACAAGAGCATGTGTCAATTCATGAACTTTACAACCTAGTATAAGGTAGGAGCTGAGGAACACAGCCAGAAAGGTAGAGGAGGAAGCGTATTTTGGGGGTTCAGTGAGTGACATTTAGGATATCCAATTGTCCAGTGGCTTTGTTGGACTCTGCGTAAGTTAATTAGTTTTTGAGTTTCTACTTCATCTGGAAATGTAAAGGCTATGATACGTTCTCGAAGTTTCTCTTACTTTTCCCCCCGTTTTTATTATACCATGTTATCGGGACACCATAGAATCAGGGATCGGTTTATACAGTGAGTATCCAAAATACACACATTTGCATATTGAAAGGACAAGAGAAAGAGAGTGCTAAAGAGGTTACACCAGCAAAAAAATATTTTTTTAACGGCTCATTAATCAGTGTGAGTAGTGGAAATAATTCTGTAAACACATTAGTATATGTTACACTGATTTTACTATCAAATTAACGAAGCGGGAGTCTGGAACGGTGCTGGGTTACAGCACTTACAGATACGGGGTCTGCAAACGTGGGAATTGTCCGTGCACCGGCCTCAGCGTTTGCAGACAGAGCCTGCGACCCCGGGATGCTCTGCCTGAGCTCGTCGGTAGCCCCCCGAGAGCAGAGCAACAGCCACACCATCTAGTTTTACCACATCTCCGACAGCAACTCTTCTGATTTCACTATTATCACTATTATCAGTGATGCTACTCTGGCTACTTCTGCTTGGAGTTTTGAAGTGCGTTTATCTCTTCTTGCCTAGTGTTCCTGTTGTGATTGCTCACAGTCCACAGTACAGCCCCCCGACTTCTATTTTCACGTGATGCTACTTGGAGGCTGCCTATTTACCCAATTCAAGTTCCCCGCCAGGTTCCTCCAAACTTTCCCCACTGAGGTCTCTGCAATCCCTGGTTTAATAGTCACCTAGGACATCTAACCATTCAAAGAAAACCCAGTGATAAATGAACCCCAAACTTCCTCCACAGGAAGTGTAGATGCTGCTATGCTATATTCCTTGAGACGGATAAAGTTGGCTTCCTTGTTGTTCTTCAAACAGCACCCCCAGATTGTTTCACCTGATACCATTAAAAAAAAACTATTTTGCTTTATTACACTACTCCTATGCCGTGCGTTGCCTTCCTGAATGTGGTGACATTCCCTATTGATCTTAATATTTGATTAAATCCTCACTGTGCCCTGGGCTACAGACCCGATGAATCATTGGAATTATACTATGTGATATTGTCTCCCTAGTAGGGAGACTACACGGGTTGCCAGAATTATCAAATAAAATACAGAATACTCAACTACAGTTGGGTTTCAGATTAAAAAAAAAAATAAAGTATAAGTACCCCTGTGCAATATTGGGGATATACTCACACTGAAATAATTATTTGCTATTTATCTGAAATCCAAATTTAACTGAGTGTTCTTGCATTCTGTATGGAAACCTCAATAGATGGTATATAAGGCATATTACCAAGTGAAATATATATGCATATTTAATCAGGAAAATTACTGCTGTGGATGTGTGCGTGTGTGTTTTGAGAAGCCAAGGTGGATGCCTTTGCTAAACAATGTGGATCCCATGGTCATTTACCTGTTGCCCTGTTGCCATACTTCCTTTTTATTTATTTATTTATTTAAAAAAATTTTTTTTTATTTATTTATGATAGTCACACACACAGAGAGAGAGAGGCAGAGACATAGGCAGAGGGAGAAGCAGGCTCCATGCACCAGGAGCCCGACGTGGGATTCGATCCCGGGTCTCCAGGATCGCGCCCTGGGCCAAAGGCAGGCGCCAAACCGCTGCGCCACCCAGGGATCCCCCTTTTTTTTTAAACATTTTATTTATTTATTCATAGAGACACAGCTAGAGAGAGAAAGAGGCAGAGACACAGGCAGAGGGAGAAGCAGGCTCCATGCCGGGAGCCCAACGTGGGACTCGATCCTGGGTCTCCAGGATCACACCCCAGGCTGAAGGCAGGTGCTAAACCACTGGGCCACCGGGGTTGCCCATACTTCCTTTATTGTAAAGTGAGTTCCTTGTAGATGTAGAATAGCACCTTAAGGAATCAAACAAACTGTGACCCCCTCAAATAGTGACATTGGTGGAAGCTCCGTTAGTGGGCAAGACAAATCCATGTTCAGAATACATGTTAATTCTGATAGAGATGAGTTACTGCCCTTTCCAGGAAATGGGTATTTAGGCCTCAACCTCAGGTGGCTGCTTGGCCTCTGTGACAGCTCATGGAACACAGGCGCTGCAGAGCCTTAGTGTCCAGTGCTGACAGACTGGATATTTAGCACATCAAGTGGTGTGAGGTCAGCTTTGGTGAGAAAGACCCTGTGGTTCAGCCTATGCACGGTTCCTGTCTCTGCCACCATGGCTGTTCCATCTACGTCCAACCCCTGGAGTGTCGAAGGGAAGAGGCTGGCGACATCTACCGCACATTGCCCTTACCACTTGCTTATTTGGTACTCCTTGTTTGCTAGATGCTCTGTGCTAGAAAGATCGTCATGTTGTGTGGCTACTCCTTTAGGTATAGTCACGTATCTCCTTCTCCGGCTTCCTTGTCTATGGACTTCTAATCTCTATCGTTACAAGTCCCTTGACCTAAACAGTCATTACAATGCAAGAGTCTTCTTCAGGCCACTCATTCTCACACAGCGGCGTGGCCAGATGCATAACCCAAACCTTTGTCCCAAGACTGGTTCCTTCACCACAGTTTCCCCAAAAACAGCTTGAGAGGGAATGGCATGAAACAGCCACCAATTTTTGCCTCAAAAAATATTCTGAATTAACCAAGTAATCCAATAATCATGCCCACCCTTCTCTGTTGATTGTCCATAAGACACCACATAAGAGGTCATAGACGTGAGCTGAGGGAGAAACATTAGAATAAAAAGAGATAAGACGGCGATGGTGAGGGGGGCGGTGTGTGTGGAGAAGGCCTGGAATCAAACTCCCAGGGAGCTCTGCATATGTATGGAGCATATGGCCCCAGTCGTCTGATGGCAGCCTTCCAAAATAGTCACAGTGCTGGCTGTTGAAAGCAAAAGCACACAGAAGTCAGAAGAGGAATGCGTAGTAGTAAAATGTGTAAAACGGATCGGAGAGGGATCCGAGTGGAGCCCTGACAGTGTCTGCACATTTTGTAACTCTGTTCTCCTTAACATGTGTTCATCAATCCTCCACCCAAATTTTAATATGTTTTCTGATTCATGGAGCTAAGGAAGCTGGAGAAAAATCCCTGAACTATCTAGAGAGATATTATAACTTTATTGGTCTCAAAACTCACTGGGGCCTTCACTGTGACTGTTCTTGGTCAAAGTCACATGATAAACGTTCCAAATACACAATCATGACCTTAGATCCCACCTCCATCATTCTCAACAGACAGCTTAAAAAACTGAGGTGATCATGGGTGCTGTTCTCAACTTGCTGTGCCAGATTCAAATATTCCCTGGTTATGGTTCCTCTGGTCTTAGATGGTGATTTATTCTTCTTACTCAAGATTAACCCTTCTACCTATATCAACCCCTTCAGTTATACAGTGTCCACCTCTGTTTTCCTACCTTTTTTTTTAAGCCTAAATTTATGAAAATATCTTTTTATTTAAAAAAAAGACCTTGGCTCCAAGCATTCTGGTGATTGTCTAATACTCTTATTTATGCTTACATAAAAGAGAGAGAGAGAGAGAGAGAGAGAGAGAGAGAGACAGTCTTAAATAGTCATTGTATCCACTTTGATGCACTTCAGTCCCCAATTTGTTAGAGTCTGAGTTACTTCTCTTTCAGGTCCCAAAGCTACCATGGCTAAGGCCCCAGTGATTTCTGATTAACCAAAACAAAGAGTATATTTCAGTGACTGTCTACCTGGATATCACCCGATCATTATCACAGTTACACACCTCATCCTAAGCATATGTACTCCCTCTTCAAGTGTGACACTGCATTTTCTTGGACTCTTCTCATAGGCCTGTTTAGATCATGTATTTTTCATGACTTATCTTCCCCTGCCTAAGAAACACCATAAATTCTCCCCTTACAAAGCCATTTACTCTAAAAGGTCTCAAGCTCCACTAATACCTGCCTTTTACACTGGTGGGTTTCGGGCTCACTTATGCCATTTTGTCCTGTAAACAGCTACTTTATGCCCACAGCTAACACAAAATTATTCAAAACTGAAATAATAATTTCTCTATTTAGTCTATTTAGTTTAATAATTTACCCTGGTAACCAAAAGGTCATCCTTGACTCCTGTTTCTAATTCCACTACACACATTCAGTTTCTATAGCTACATTCAATTGTCAAGTCCCACTGGGGTTCTTTCTTACGGATTTCTCCAACCTATCCTAGCCTATCCATTCCTCCTGCAAGTGATCTCACCCAAACCTTCAACATTTCTCCCTTAAATTACTATAATAGTCAATAACTCTTTCCTAAGTTTCTAGCTCATCATGCTAATGTGCTTTTTCCATATCTCTGCTTGAAAGATTTATCTAAACCATAAACTTGCCTGTCTTTTTCTGACAAGGAACAAGGCTTTGAGTGGGAGGTGACCCCAGGAAGTACCATTATGAAGTGAAGTGAGACAGGAGATGGAGGGAAGTCAACTTAACACTTGTATGTATTAAAAAGCAACTTATCACTTTGGGAAATGGGCTCAACACTTCCTGTTGAGGACCCTGTAAAAGAATCCTGAGGCATATCACACCTCAGAATCACTCTACTGGAGGGTTAGGAAATCTGGAGAGTTCGTTCACAAATCCCCATCTCTCACTAGAGAGGACCGCTCCCATGGTGACCTCACCTCCTGGCACTTCCATCTACCCCTTGGGAAAGCCAAACAGAGTCCTCTAATCAGGAAAGCGTCCAGCAGAGAGAAGCAGGTACTCGATATAGGAAGCCATTAGTAGGCGGGACCTGTGACTATAACTACAGGTGACCTCCTGGATATCAGGAGGGGCTAAGGGCATGGGAGGGAGGCAGAATCTGCTGATTCCCACATTACTTTTATTTTATTTTTATTTCAAACTCTCTTGTGTCTTACGCACTAGATGAATTCTGAATCTTGTGCTAGGTGACACAAGGACTTCCACAGATTTCTCTAAGATGCAACAAATCAGTTCTTATGACTCCCACCTCATGCATTTTATTGTAGCACAATCAAGTTGCTTGCAGATATTAAGCACATACTCCTGTTGTCCCAAACTCATTCTCAACGTTACCTGGCTAATAATCATTGTTCCTGATGCAGGTAAAGAATTGCCTCTTCCAGATGCCAAACTAGAAACTCTCATCCTTGGTACTTCTTTTTTTTTCACCAATACCATTCCCACAGTCATGTAACATGCCCCCTCTCCCTCCATGTGTTCATTATAGTTAATTTATCTATGCTTGTTTCTCTTATCTCTACTTAAATTTGAGCTTTTTGAGAGAAAAAGGACTATATCTATGTTATTTATTAACTTTTTTTTTTTTTGCAGTCCTAGTATATGGCTTAGTGTCTGACACAGCAAACTGTTCATACTTACTGAATAAAACATTAACTTCTTGGTGTCTCATATTTAGAGGAGTAATTCAATCTGAGCAAGTCACTTTTTAGAGCACAATGGGCCATAACTCAAAGGTATATTAATTTTCTATGTGAAAATTTTTTATGGTTTTAGTTCCATTTATGTCAAAACATCTCTTCTATATTCAATCTTAAAATAAAGTATGCATTGTATAAACATTTCAAGTGTTCATCTAAGATATAGGAATAAATCAATGCTACTTTAGCTGTCAGTAAAAAAAAAAAAAAAGTATTCAAGGCAGAAGATTTCTGTACTACTTATTGGCCCACTTGTTAGATGAGGTGACACTAGAAGATAAAATATAGAATTTGAGTACCTGTGGCACATTATCATTAATTTTCTTAGAATTGAAGAAAATTCTTTCAGCTTAATTTCCCAGATATCTATTTTGCTGAATTCTTCCTAATAGCACTTTCAGAGTGAATGGCTTTATTTTTCATGTATGATGGATATGCAAATATTAAATTTAATTCATATCTTAAGAGCCCATTCTTTTTTCACTTGAAGCCCTATGGAGGACCAATACTGTGCTTCCCTGTCTATCAAGTAATAACTTTATTTTAATGACCAAAAAGCAATTTTACTGAAGTCTCATAGATATCAAATCAATCAAAATGCACGTTGCCATATCTATTTGAAATATATATTCGTTATCAAGAAGTTTAGAGGAACAAGATAATTTAAGAAAATAACAGTGAGATGGTTGAAAGCATTTTGTGTAGAATGTGGCCAAGTAAAACACGTATCAATGACATACAACAGGAAGACAGTGGCTCCACCTAATTTTATTTTTCTTGCCAGCGAATAAAAGGATGTTTCTTGAATTACCAGACTCTCTGGTCTTTGTTCTTTCTGTTGAGATCTGACAGATGGAAGCTCAGCAGCCGCCACACAGAATGTTGCTGAATGTGACATGTGTACGGATCAGATAATATCTTCTTTCCTGGGAGGCTCACTTAGTCTTCCTCAGCACCTTTGACCCACTTCATTCAATACAACCTCACAACAACAAGATTATCAGAATTTGCGGAATTTTCTGTGACTAAAAATAAGCGTAGGCCAAGCATTGTTGTGTTTTTGTTTTTTTTTTTTCTGGATCCCTTTATTAAATATGAATAAAAACCACATTTCCCCGCATAAACAATAGCCACTTTTTTCATTAAATATTGATAATCATTTTTCCTTTACATGTTATCATTAAATAAAAATCTGGTTCCATAAGGCATTCGGGGCTGTGTATTTGATGACTGATAGACAAACCCAGTTAAATTTAGAATGTATCCTAAAATGCTGATTCAGCTAAGGTAGGTCATATCTTTAGGCAGGGTTTTAAATGTTAATAATCATCAATATCGGCTTATTTTCAACTCACTAACAAAGACATAATGACTTTAGAAGGCATTCGGATGGTTTGTTTGGAAATAGAATTTTGATAGCAGTCAGTCCCTTCACGCTTCTTCTTGTGACTTCTTACTGAATGGAAACGCAGGAAGACAAAATGAAACACAGACAAAAGACTCCTGAAAATTGAGCCTGACAGAAAGTATGATGCTGGAATTTGACAGTAATTTTAAAGCAATCAAAGCTGGATTTGGAAAAGCTTAACCAGGGTTAACAAATTGTGGTTTCACATCATGAAGAAGAAAGCCTGAAAAAAGATAGTTGATTTCTTTGTGCCTTTCTAGAACGCCCTCTGACTCATCGGATCAGGATTTGCCATAAAAAGACACTGAGCTACTGTCCCAATTCACCCCTCACCGGATGCTTTGCTCTAGCAGTAGCAGGGATGAGTTGTGTCACCATTTGTCTTACAAATCCAGCTAGTTAGAGATTGAAACCACCAGGACATTCTGGCCAATTATAAAGGCACAAGGTACTCTGCATTTAAGGGCAACGGGTGTAAAAAAGGTTTACTTCATCAAAAGAAACTATAATCAAGAAACAATAAAAGTCATTCCATGAAATGATGCTCTTACTGATTGATACCACGATTACCACGCTCAATTTTTTGTTTCTGTAACAATTTCATTGACATCAAACTTACATGCCATACAATTCAACCATTTAAAATCTACAATTCAGAAAAAAAAAAAAAAGAAGAAGAAGAAAAATAAATAAATTTAAAAAATCTACAATTCAGAGCGCCTGGGTGGCTGAGTGGTTGAGTGTCTGCCTTCGGCTCAGGGTGTGGGCCCCGGGGTCCTGGGATCGAGTCCTGCATCGGGCTCCCCACAGGGAGCCTGCCTCTCCCTCTGTCTGTGTCTCTGCCTCCCTCTCTGGTCTCTCATAAATTTGAAAAAGAGAAATCTAAAATGTACAATTTAATGAATGACTTTGCATAGTCATTGAGTTCTACAATTATCAGCACAATTTTGGAACAAATACAACACTTAACCTTTTCATGATCACTCCCAAAACCCATTATTTCCTCCAGGTTTGGGCTACCACTAGTCTACTTTTAAATTTTATTTAATAAAAGTCGTATACACGTAAGGTGTACAATATAATAATTTGATAGACACGGTGAAGTTGTTACTATAGGCTATCGTAACACCTCCTCACATAGTTACCATTTCTTGCATATATGATGAGAACCCTTGAAATCTACTTTTTCAGCAAATTCCAAATATTCAATGCAGTATTGTTAATCCTAGTTAAGATGCTGTACATTAGATCTCTAGATTTATTCATCCTACACAACTGAAGCTTTTTACCTTTTTTTACCTAGACCAACATCTAATTTCCTAAGTCCCTGCTTCTAATAATCACTGTTTTACTCTCCGCTTCTATGTATTTGATTTTTTTGATATTCCACATATAGGTGACCTCATTTTTTGTTTTCTCTGTCCCTGATTTATTTCACTTGACACAACGCCCTCGCAGTCCATCCACGTTGTTCCAGATGACAGGGTTTCCTTCTATCTCATCACTGAATAATATTACACGTAATATGCATATCACAACTTCTTATCCATTCATCTGTTGAAGTACACACAGGTTGTGCCCATATCTCGCCGATTGTGAATAATGCTGCAATACACGTGGGATTCTAGATATCTTTTCGGCATTGTTTTATTTCCTTTGGATATATGCTCTGAGCGTGATTCTTGATGAGATGGTACTTCTGTTTTTAATTATTTGGGGAACTGCCTCACTGTTTACCATAGTGGCTGAACCATCTTATATTCCCACCAATAGTACACAAGTGCTTGCTCTTTTGTACATTCTCACCAACACTTTTTATTTCTTATGTTTTTTTTTTTTTTTGATGATCGCACTTCTAACAAGTGTGAGGTGATATCTCATAATAGCTTTTGATTTGCATTTCCCTGATGATGAGTGATGCTGGACATCTTTTCATGTACCACTTGGTCATTTGTATGGCTTCTTTGGGAAAAAAAAACGACTACTTTGGGTCATTTGTTAGATTCTTTACCAGCATACTCTTTTTTATGAGATTTATCATCTTCTGAACCACTGTATGAGGAATGACGATGATTCCTAGTTGATTAATCAGAAAGCAGATTGGCAAGCATAAATGACCTGCCTAATTTAATGCCTCTGCCTCTGACTGTGGCAGAAAGGATTCAAACTCTTGTGGAAACTTTGTCTGGACTGTGCTAATCTGATTTTCTATCTTTGGAATTCTGAACTTGGTAATGGAGCTACTTAATTTCTATACACTAATGGATTATAAAATAGCTGAGTCGCCATGTTCAGCTGTATAGAAATAAGGGTAATAGGAAGAGCAAGAGAGAAGAATACTAGCAATAAGATGAAAGAAGAGAGAAGAATGAGAAAATGAGTCCAGATCTATTTCTAGTCTCCTTGCTGCATGTCCCTGACACCAAAATGCATTCTAGCTCCTGCTTTGTGTCTACCAACTCTGTGATTATATATTTTCTTTTAGTTAAATTTAGCTAGAGTTGTTTTATATAATAATTGTATATGTTAATAAAAAAACAAATTGAAAGATGATATTGGTTATTATTTTCAGACTGGATTTGTTGATCCATGTTTTCTTACTTATTTTTTATGTATTTGCCAAATATTCTACTGCTCTAATGAAGTAAATTAAGCATTAGATTAAATAAGGAGGAATTTAACTACTATAGCTGGCAAATACACATCCAATTACATGTTAATATTAAGGATTCACAAAACCTGTCTGACAGCAATAGAGAAATACTGAGCTAAAATCAGAAGCCTTTATGACACAAGCTGTGCAGAAATATTCAGCTAAGCATTTATACTAATCTTTCTATGTATACCTATTTTAAGAGACTTTGAGGAATAGTTATTTGTGTATGTGTGCGTGCATATGTGTACACACAACTTTAATTGAAAAATGTACAATTTTATAGAAATTCTGTTTTTATTTTTTATTTTTATTTTATTTTATTTTATGATAGTCACAGAGAGAGAGAGAAAGAGAGAGATGCAGAGACACAGGCAGAGGGAGAAGCAGGCTCCATGCACCGGGAGCCCGATGTGGGATTCAATTCCGGGTCTCCAGGATTGCACCCTGGGCCAAAGGCAGGCGCCAAACCGCTGCACCACCCAGGGATCCCTCTGTTTTTATTCTTAAAGGAAAAGTAAAAATTCATAGCAAGCAATGCAACAAGATGATATTCTAGTATTAGTGGACAATCAGAAAATACAAAGGGTAGTTTTATGTCTAAACATATATAAATACAAATAGAAAGATATCCAGTAGAGATTAAGTGTAAAGTTAGACTTATCCAAACCTGCCTTTTTTATATTCTTAACTTTTAAATATTAAAATTAAAAAAAAAAAGAGGGGCACTGGGTGGCAAAGTGGCTGAGCATCTGCCTTTGGCTGGGGTCCTGGTATCGAGTCCCGGGTCGGGCTCCCTGCATGGAGCCTGCTTCTCCCTCTGCCTGTGTCTCTGCCTCTGTCTCTCTTTAAAAAAAAACAAAAAAATTAAACATGATTCTTCAAATATTATTCACAATTTCTCCCCTAATGCAATTATCAGCCTAAGTCTTGTCATTAAAGTATAAGATCTGATTATAAGGTTCAGTTTTTAAATTAGTAGGGGTGCATATATACCCTCTCAGTGAGAGATACACAATACTTGGAATTAATATAATATGTGTTTTCAACGCAGAATAATTATCTACTCCAAATTCCAAGCTTCCATGATTTAATGTCTCCAGAGCAAAGATGTTATTTTTATTTTACATTTAAGGGCAAAATCTAAATGAACTAGTTGCAATGGTTTTCAGAAAGAGTACTGATATATTATTTCAGGAGTCAAGTTACATATTATTATAACTTGTTTTTAATCTCAATAAAAATGAATTCTTCTAACCATCCCAGTGTCTATTTCAAGTATACCAATATTTTCTACATGAATTCCCAAATATGATCTCTTTTTAAAAATGTTACTTTATATACTTGAATCTTGTTTCTGAATGGGTAGCAATTGCAAGTTTAAAATCCACTGCATGTAGCATTTCCTTCTTAAGAATGGATTTATAGGCATTCTTTTGCAAGTTCTCTCAATGAGCAATTGCAAAGTGAGATGCTATCTTTTAGTCTACATTTCACTCACTGGAAATATGATGCAGCAGACTGGGTCCTGGCTTCCTTGATATAAGTCATGGCAAAATCATCAGTTCTATCCCATGTGAGCCAATTAATTTCACAATAGAGGAACATCTATATTTTTTTCTTGCCTCAGAGTAAAACTATGTTTCTATTGACTTATTGAAAAAAAAAAAAAACCATATGCCATTAGGTTCAAAATGGAAATGGCTCAAATGCCATCTCTGAGTACCTAACAGTGTACTGTCTGTTTATTAAGTTCAGTCTAATGATTTGTCAAGCAGTGAAAACACACACTTATGAATTAAAAGGGGTGCAGAACCGCATTTATGAGGGCTCGGGTTCTCAAGCCATTTGAGTTTGTTAGGATTTTTATTGACTAAGGTTCTTTACGTTCTGTTTATCCTTCCTAGACTAAGACATAGCTACCTCTACTCCTGGGAAGGAAATATTTTAGTTTTATATAGAGAATATAACAAAGTTTGACAACATAAAATGCCTTTACCCAAGTTACTTTGAGAAAATTATTATATTAATCAATGTTTATTTGTATAAAATGTGCTGCATGGTGTTCTGTTCCCTATACATAGGTGGAGATATTTCATCTTCCCTGGCATGCTCTAGGCAGACCTACCTTCTGTAGTGTTTGGAGTAATTGGTCTGGGAAAACTTAGGAAAAAACAAAACTGGCCCATGTAATTAACATGAACATAATTCATCTATTTTTGTTGGAAGCTATATCCAAGCTTTGACACCTGAAATTCTTTGACACTTGAAATTTCTAAAATAAAAGAAAAATCACACCCTATAGCTACATGCACCCCAATGTTTAAGTAGCATTATCAACAAATTATGAAAAAAGCCCAATTGTCCAGTGACTGATGAATGAATAAAGAAGATGTGATATATATATATATATATGTATATATAAAAATATATACATATATTTAAAAGGAATATTATATATATATATATTTATTTAAATGGAATATTACTTAGCCATAAATAATGAAATCTTGCCACTTGCAATGACATGGATGGATGGAGCTAGAGTGTATAAGTGAAATAAGTAAAATAAGTCAGTCAGAGAAAGACTAATACCATGCAATTCCACTAATTTGTGGAATTTAAGAATTCAAACAAATGACCATAGAGGGGAGAGGAAAACCAAGAAACAGACAAACAAATCTCAGCCCCTGGCTCAGCTAGAGTGTATAAGTGAAATAAGTAAAATAAGTCAGTCAGAGAAAGACTAATACCATACAATTCCACTAATTTGTGGAATTTAAGAATTCAAACAAATGACCATAGAGGGGAGAGGGAAACCAAGAAACAGACAAACAAATCTCAGCCCCTATATCCGCTGTGTCGGATACAGTTGGACACAAACTCGAGATTGTAAATAAACCCTCGTGTGTTTGCATGGGTGTCGGCTTCTTGGTGGTTTCTCCAAGAAACCAACAGTTTGCAATCTTGGGTACAACAGTTGTGTATCCCTAGGAGACCGGAGCTCCTGTCAAGGAATTTTCTTTCACTAAAGAAATCTAACAAACAATAAATAATGCTAATTCAACAAACATGTTTCTAGAAAGCAAAAAAGGAGGAGGCATTTTCTAACTCATCTTAAGAGCCAGACCTGGGCAGCCTGGGTGGCTCAGCGGTTTAGTGCCACCTTCAGCCCAGGGCGTGATCCTGGAGACCCAGGATCGAGTCCCAAGTCAGGTTCCCTGCATGGAGCCTGCTTCTCCCTCTTCCTGTGTCTCTGCCTCTCTCTCTCTCTCTCTCTGTGTCTCTCATGAACAAATAAATAAATAAATAAAATCTTAAAAAAAAAAAAAAAAAAAGAGCCAGGCCTGCGTTATGCAGATACCAAAACCAGAAACAAACTTTACAAGAAAATAAAACTATAGCCTTCATGGACATCGGAAAAAGCATTGCCATCATCATTATCATCCTTCTTGCTCTATCTGTCCTATCAGAATAGAAATTAGGTTTGATTTGTTCAGCTCCCAATAATTAATGTAATATAATGTACTTAATGTAGCCTAAAATGACAGTAATAATAAAACAATATAGATTCATGTTGATAGATGCAGCAATGGATTTGGCAAAGGTCAAGATCCACATGTCACAAATTTTTGTGATGGATTTTTACAATGAAAACCATAAAATACTTGGTGAGAGAAGTTAAATAAGACCAAAATTTATGGAGAGATACGTGTTTATGGTTGAATGATGAAAATAGGCAAAATATAAATTCAGAGTATCTATTTCTTCTTAAAATAGCTTTGGTAGTTTTTCTCTTTCAAGTAAAGTATCCATCTCACATAACATGTCAAATTGACTGGCATAAAATTGTTCATAATGACCCCTTCTAATTCTGTTAATGCCTATAACATCTGTTTTGATTCCTCCCTCCTTTGTTCTTATATCGTAAATTGTGTCTTCGTTTTTTCCTGATCCATGTCACTAGAATTTCATACATTTAATTTTTTTCAATATCAGGCTTTTGATTTTATAGATTTTCTGTTTTTTTTTTCTGCTTGCAATTTTCTTGTTCCTGCTTATAACTATTCCCATCTATGTTATTCTCTATCTTAATCTCAGTTTAAGAGTGAATAGAGGGGATCCCTGGGTGGCTTAGTGGTTTGGTGTCTGCCTTCAGCCCAGGGTGTGATCCCGGGGTCCTGGGATCAGGTCCCATGTTGGGCTCCCTACATGGAGCCTGCTTCCTCCTCTGCCTGCGTCTCTGCCATTCTTTTTCTGTGTGTCTCTCATGAATAAATAAAGAAAATCTTAAAAAAATTTCTTTTTTGTTTATTTGTTGGTTTCATTTTGTTTGTTTTTGTTTCTTCCAAGTTTTTATTTAAATTCTAGTTAGTTAATACAGAATGTAATACTAGCTTCAGGAGAATTTAGTGACTCATCACTTAGCATACAACACCCAATGCTCATCAGAAATGCCCTCCTCTATGACCATCAACCATTTAGGCCATCCCCCATCCATTCCCTCTGGTAATCCTCAGTTTATTCTGAGACCATTTGATACTCAATAGAGTTATCAAGGAAATTGAAAATAGGCAGCCTTGAGAAAGACAAACTCCACATATGTTTTCACTCATCTGTGGAATCTATAAAATAGAACAAACAAATAAACAACAAAAGCAAAAGCAAACCTATACATACAGAGAAAAACTGAGGGTTGCAAAGGGTAGGGGGAGACAGGCAAAGTGGGTAGAGGGGAGTGGGAGGTACAGGCTTTCAGTTATGAAATGAATAACTCACGGAAATAAAAGGCACAGTGTAGGGAATGTGGTCAGTGATATTGTGATAGCGTTGTGCAATGACATGGTAACTGCATTTGTGGTGAGGACAGTTTAATGTATAGAGAAGCTGAACCCCTATGTCGTACCCTTGAAACAAAAGTAACACGGCCTGCCAACCATGCTCAAAACCAAAACGAAACAAAAGGAATAGTCTTTTTAGTGAATGCAACCAGATAGGGCAAAAAGAGTAACTGCATGCAAAAGAAGGGCATCTCTACCCTTAATTGCATCACATATAAAAAGAGCTCAACATAGATCATAGATATAAAACTATAACATTTCTAGAAAAACGTAGGAAAATAGATGTGACTTTGGGTTAAGCAGAGATTTATTATGTATGATGCAACAATATGAAAAATAAAATATCGATGAATTGTATGTCATTTAAATAAAAAGGTTCTACTCTTTCAAATACACTATGAAGGCGGTGAAAAGAAATGCCACATTAAAAAAAAAAAAGGAAATGCCACAAACTGGGAAATGTAAATTAAAATAAAAATAAGACCCTACCATACACCTACTGGCCTATTTAAAACAGAAGACTCGATCATACTGAATGTGAGCAGGAATGTGGAACATTGGAAATTTCATATATATTCAATGATACATCCATTTTAGGAAAGGGTAAGGCAATTTCACATTAAGGTAACAGACTTACCGTGCGGCCTAACACTCCTACTCTTAGATATTAACCAAAGAAAATGAAGACATGTCCAGACAACACCTGTATGCGAATATTAATCCAAGATTTATTCAAAACTATCAAAAGCTAGAAACAAACAAAATGTTCATCAACAGGTGAATGGTTTAAGGATTTTCATTTGTACATATAATGGCACATAACTCAGTGAGAGGATGAGCTAGAAATGCACGTGCAACAGTGCAACAGTAAGAATGAATCTCAGAAACATTACATTGAGCGAAGCAACTCATCTGGAAAGACCACGTACTGAAGGATTCCATTTAAATGACTGTGAAACTATAGTCCTAGAAAATACGGGGACAGGTGGCAGGGTAACTGTTTACCAAAGCTGTGGGTGGTGCAAGGGAATGGCTACAAAGTGATGAGGGAACTTTAAGGGGTGACGGGAATATTGCCTTAATGATGATGATGATGAAATCCAATTTGTCAAAGTCCATAGAGCAGTACTCCTAAAAAGGTGAATTTGACTTTATGTAGATTACACCTCAAGAAACCGACAGCCTAACGACAATATCAACAAAGAAATAGAGCATGGGGCGTTAGGGGGAAAATCAGGATAGGGGCCCTTCATTCCTTCATGTAAGGACGCAGCCAAGGACACTGTCGATTGCCCCTCATCATCCCCCAGTTTTCCTCCAGCTCCACCTTGACCTTTCAAGTCCAGAAGCCCTCCCCTAGAGACTCATGTTTCCTTTTGAAATCATTTTGTTAATCCGTCATATGCCTACAATGTATGCGTCTCAGCTATATCCACAAATACCAACTGCTAATCTGATTGAACACGGATTTTCTGTTTTATTTACCAGCTTGTTGCCTAGTGGACCCTACTTTCTAGGTATACTTGCTGCTTGTCTGGCTGGATAACTTTTCATTTCCTGAGGCCCACCTATCCATCCTACATTAGCAGTCGTGTTTAGGATCCATGTCATTTTAAAGTTTGATTTATTAGCTTGCCAAATGAGCCCTGAGTGTTTTTTATTTCCGCATCATTATTAATTCTAAAGGCCAAGTTACTTTTTATTTCCCTTCTACAACATGCTCTATTTCAGTGATTCTTACTCACCAATGCACAGTAATATAATCTTATTAACGCAGATTCAGGGCTCCACTCCAAACTTAACAAATCAAAATTTATGAGAAAGACCTCAGGAAAGTGTATATTTTCATACCCATAAGTAATTTTAATATTTATTGCTGTTTGTGGTATTGTGAGTGAACAGTTTTGCTCCAAACTACATAACGGACATCCTTTTTTTGTATATTACTAAGCCTGGAATTTAGATTCCTTTAGTTTTAGCTAATTACATCAGTGACAGTACAAAAAGGCAGTCAGATTACAGTCAGACATATATTTACATCTAGGTTGAAATATGTATAACCTAAGAAAAATATCAAATAGATTTTCCTTTACATTTGTAAAATCAACGTTAATAATACTTCCTATGCTAGTGAAACTGACAGTCTACAAATAAAATTCTACTTCCTCTCTGATTTAAAATGTTAATTAAGCCTAGACAAAATATGTATGTGGTATATGCATGTGTGATCATTGATTACTTTTATGTGCCAAATTAGTTAGGCCTTATGATCTAGATATTTGACCAATCTTGTCTGGAGGTAGCCACAAAGATTATTTTTTTAAGATTAACATCCTTTGACCAAAATTAGTAAAGTCAAGAGTAATTGCCACATGTGGGTGGGCCTCGTTCAATCAGTTGAAAGCCTTTAGAAAAAGACGGAAAAAAGACAACACTGACTTTCTAGAGAAAGAGGAAATTCTACAAGCAGACTGCCTTCACACTCATGCTTCAGTGTCAACTCCTCTATATCTTCAGCCTGCTTGCACATTCTGCAGATTTTGGACTTGTTGCCCTCCACAATCATGAGAACCAATTCCTTAATATAAATCCACTCCACTTTTCAATAGATAGATAGATAGATGAAAGATAGATAGATAGATAGATAGATAGATAGATAATAGATAAATAAAGCCAACAGGATGTATGTATTTGTATACTTATTAAAATACACATCCTATTGATATAGTATATATCTAATACATACATCTCATCGATACCATTTCTCTGGAGAACCCTAATAAGTACATATGTGTTTATGCAGAATCAATTCTATTTCAAAAAACCTCAGTATAGGGATCCCTGGGTGGCGCAGCGGTTTGGCGCCTGCCTTTGGCCCAGGGCGCGATCCTGGAGACCCGGGATCGAATCCCACATCGGGCTCCCGGTGCATGGAGCCTGCTTCTCCCTCTGCCTGTGTCTCTGCCTCTCTCTCTGTGACTATCACAAATAAATAAATTTAAAAAAATTAAAAAAAAACAAACCTCAGTATAGGTTAGTGAAGAATAGGTAAGTTATTTAAGATATAACTTTCCATATTGATCAATAATTGTATGGTAACATTCAAATATTATTTTAAAAAAATTATTATATATTTTTATTTTTTGTATAACTCAAATATTATTACTGCCCTATTTAAAACAATGTATAGTTTCAAAGTATTTTTAAAAATTTTGTCCTTTTTTTTACCTTTATAAGCTTGTTAAATAGATATAGAAGGCATTATTGATAAGGATTTCAAGCATATGTTGGAAATAAATATAAAATATAAAATTTTGAGGTAGAAACTTTCAGGCTTAGAATCAATCCACTATGTAGATAATCCAGTTAAGCAAACCCTAGATCAGATACCTAAAACAGAGTAGAAAAGTTGATATTGGATTAGTAACTAGGTACACACTGTTTAAAAAAAAAAAATAGAGTAACCATAGCAACATTGGTACATTCAGGACACATTAAATTGAATTCTTAATAAAACAGTTATATTATACCTCTAGGTTTTCAGCAAATCTAAGCCGAGTTCTTAATTATAAACTGAGTGTGGACGGGGCCTGAGTTTTTACCCATCCCCAAATGAATCAGAAATGATAATGTTAAGAACATCTCAAAAAAAAAAAAAAAAAAAAAAAGAATCTCAACATAGTTCCCTTCTCTCCAAGAAGTATCCACACCTAGTTTCGGATGTATAAAAATGGTTGTCGAAATTCAATGTTTAAGGGAGAATTTTTTTTTCTTAATCAAATTACTGTCAAAATTTGTCTGTGGCGGGGTATCCAATCAGATTACAGAGGTTCCCAAACTGTTGTTGAGGTTGAGGATTCCCTGTAGATATTATTATCCTATTTCTATCTGTCTCTCTTAGGCTTAGTATTGACAAAAAAGAAACAAACACCCTCTTAGGCTAGAAAGAGCTAAATTAAGCAGTCAGAATGCTAAGCCAAGTTAAATATTGAAAACAGAGCAGGCTAAGACCTCCTAACAGACATAGCTGGCAAAAGTGTGATGAATCAATTCTAATGTTAGGCATGCAAAAAAGGATGTACCCAGAAACAAGGAAACCTGAGAGCGGTACTGTTTTTCTGTTAGAGTAGACTGTAATTCCTGCCTCCCTGGGATGGAGAGAACAGCCAATCTGCCTCGCTGCTAGGATTAAGACAGAGTTTCAGACTGAGTTAGCTCAAAAGGTAGATTCTGAGAGATTATGGCACATGAGATGTTTCCTGGGGTGAGCTCTTGGGATCAACAAGTATAAAAGGGAGGTTTAAAAAGCAAGGTGGCACAGGGGGAGAAGCTGCTGACCGAAGACGTCTGGAGCTGAATATAGGCTAGAGCTTTCCTGTTTGGATAAAATGGCAAGACTTTTATGAGCCCCACCTTCCTGAGTCACTGGATTTGAGCTCCTCTAAGATGAATGTGTCCTCGGGCGAGGCCACTCTGCAGCTGAGGCAATCCTGGGGACCTTTCTGCTGACAGGATGCCCAGCTGGAGAGACCATTGCTTCCTAGAGAGCAGCTCTGGGGGGTCAGATCTCCATGTCCATCACTGCCAGCCCTTGTGCCTCCTGGATTTCAACTTCTTTATATACATTTGTAGAGAAGCTCCTTGGCACTCTCCCAGGACGCTGGTGGACCTCTGTTCCTGGGGGAAACTTAGAAGAGGATGACTGGGAAGCGCAGTAACTGCCACCACTACAACTGGTCTTGGAGACATAACTGACATTCACTCTCTCTGTCTTCTTCTATTTGTTCTAGGTCCCCTTCACTCTCAGCTACCACCTCCAGTCCCTTATCCTGGAGTGAGCTGAGTCCCCAGTCGATGTGCTCTGCAAAGGCCAGGGATGCAGTATTTGTTCATTGACACTCACAACTTCTCGAGGGAGTAAGTTCCAAGAGACAATGGAGCAGATCACTTGGGTTCAAAACATATTGCTCTTTGCCTCCGTGATGGAAGCAGCCCTTGCACTTTCTGATGGGTTCAATTACTAACAGACATGAGAGGCTCCTAACTCTGGGAAACAAACAAGGGGTAGTGGAAGGGGAGGTGGGTGGGGGTGATGAGGTGATGGGGTGACTGGGTGATGGGCACTGCAGGGGGCACCGAATGGGATGAGCACTGGGTGTTATACTATATGTTGGCAAATCGAACTCCAATAAAAAAATAAATAATAATAAAATAAAATAAAATAAAATAAAATAAAATAAAATAAAAAAGTAAAATAAAAAATAAAATAAAATAGTAAAATAAAAAATAAAATAAAATAAAATAAAATTTATTCCTGTAAAACTTAAAAAAAATTACTAGTAACCAAGATAGTGATGATGATTATTTTTTTAATCTTTTGGTCGTCCCCACATATAAGGAGCCCAAGGTGCCCCAGCAACACACGTAGGCTGTAGGTCCCTATGGTCCTACTGTGTCTGCTGGAAGGTGTGCTGTGCCTTTGATGACTGTGGCCTCTGATGCTATGGAACACAGAGATATAGTGATGGGAAAGCACACATCCCCCAAGAAGGTCACTGGAAGTGATGGGAAGTCGGATGAATATGCGTGGGGATGTAGTTCCTTATAAAAATCTCTGATTCAAGATCTTACTTTATATACAGTAGATAGAGGCTTATCTGTGCTATCTTTTTAAAGTATCTCCAAGCTGGGGCTCCAGCTACGCCTTCAGCAGACGGTAAGATTTTTCTTTCTGGCTAGCAGCTCCTTGTCAGTGAAATGTGTGACACCATCAGTGGACCTAAAACTCATGAGCACACTTTTGTATTTTTTCTCCTTTAAAAGGGATCCCATGATCTCACATAATGTTATGCTGGATCCTGTGACATTTTATAAGCCATGTGGTGAGGACGCTGATGCTTCCTTACAGACAGGAAAAGAAAACCCATATGCCTGTAATACATGCCTATTCTTTATAAAAGCATATTTCTAGCTCTTTCATATAGACAGGATCTCTTGTAGTAAGACTAAAACATCTGGAATGGTGGTTGTGACTCATATTAGTAGCTGAGTTTTCTCAATGTAGCCTTCTCAGCACCTCCCAGATTAAGAGATGAGAACTTCTGCTTTTTTTTTTCCCCCCCTTCCCGGGACACCACCCTGGCTTTCACACTTAATTTTCAATGGCCTGTTAAATGTTTCTCCACTTCTCCTTTTCTTTTATTAGAGCTTCTATTGACCTTAGCAATAGCCACTCCATTTCACTGTGCTTGAAGTTACTATTTTCTCCTATTTCTCAAATGCCTGCTACACTGTACCACCTAAACCTAACCTTCAGACTGGGATGTCTGGTAGATTTGCAAGTGGATGAGTTAGAAATCTGTTTTTATGACTCTGAAATTCTGGGGAGAGGTCAGCATAGGGACAACTTGGTGATGTGGATGAAAATAAGACTCTTTTTCCTGGCCAAGGAAGTTTACCTTCTCTTTCTGAGTCTGCTTTATTTTCTCATACTCAAGGGTAAAGTTGAAGTTCAGTACACAACCTGGCAATAGCAATTGCCAGATACATGCTAGGTTAAAAATTAGAAGGAAAATGGAAGAATGTGTGAATAAAGGATGTGAAAACATATTAATATTCAAGGAGCTAAAAAGAGAAGAAACATTTATATTGATATTTAAAGAAGTATATGAAGAGCTACTCGGACACTAAAAAACACCCTCTTAATTAATTTTTATTGGTGTAGACAGTTACAGCTCCAGTAAAAATTCATATAATTGGGAATTAAGCTCAGAATCAAAATTGGAGAGTAGGGCATTAGGCAGGTCATGTTGACACAAAATAGCATTTAATAGAACCATGTAAATTTGAAAGATAGAATATTCAGAGCATTTTATGTGGGAATGACATGGCCAAATAAATGCCTATCAAAATAATAATATAGCCACTCAGTGGTGGAATATCTGATGAGAAAATCTAGAATAATTTATTTTGTGACTGGAGAAAAAGTAGATGGGATAGTTCAAGCATGTCTATAAAATATTGATTTTACCTGAATTTTGCATAATATTATAAAAGCTTTTATACCACCAAAAATGAAGAACAAGTACTTCAGGCTTTAAATTTATGGCCAAGTTACTTGAATATTCAATATCTTTCAGATGGAGGGAAAGGAAATATTTTCAGAATAGGCAGTTTTGCGGGAGAGGAAATAACTTTCTCTCTACCCTTCTATGTTCTTGCCTGAAACCCACTTGTAATAAAAGACAGATTAACAGGAGAAAAACAACAGTCTAATAACATGTGTCCCTCCATAGATGCCTTTCTTGGGTATCTTCCTGGAAGATCCCTGGGAAGACTAAGAAACTCCTCAAAATGCCCCAAGCCACCATTTTAAACACTACTTCTAGATTAAAGATGAAAGAAAATGTTGAGAGTGGGAGAGCCCGTTATGGGAGATTATCAGGCAAAGAAAAGGGAACGAAGGTATGGTTGTGCAGACTGAAGTCCATGCTTTCTCCGTTGATAAATTTCTAGACATTTAGCTGTCTTCATCTTCCTGGTACAAAGATGGGGACCCTGATGAATAGACCGTTCCATTCTGAATGTAGTTTTCTCTAACAGAAGGATAACTTCTACCAGGTCTTTAGATTTTTTTTTTTTTTTCTGTGTCGGCAGTTTTAAAAAGATAACCAGCTAAAGATGATCCTAAGGACAAACAGGCATATTTTCGGGTGGCAAATTCTGCTCCCTTACAAGTTCTTAGGTAATTATAGTACCTCTGAAGAAGAAAGAAGTGAGCTCCTTTTAGAGTTTCCCAGTGGAAATTCTTGTTAAACCCGAATGCCTTCTGAGATTGTTATAGAATATTCTTGCCTGCTCAAAGGACCACCACAGGTGACAGGGCATAGTCATACCTACCCAGGTTTGGAACTGAGCACAGCTAGAAGTGTGGTTTAAATGATGCTATGTTTCCTGAGATGCAAAGTCATAAATAGTTCTGAATTTTAAAAAGTTTTGAGGTTAGATATTGAACTCTGTCCTAGTTTCAGGTACTTAAAATATGTGACACTCATAAATGTACAGTTGACTCTTAAACACATGTGTTTGAACTGTGTAAATCCATTTATACATGTTTTTTTTTTACTGATTAGTGCTGTAAATGTATTTTCCTTATGATTTCCTTAATAATATTTCCCTTTTTCCTAGCTTACTTTAAGAATACAGCATAAAATACATTTAACATTAAAATATGTGTTAATCAACACTTTATATTATCGGTAAGGCTTCCTGTCAACACTGGACGGTTCATATTTAAGTTTTGAGAAAGCCAAAAGCTCTATGTGGGTTTTCAACTCTGTGACAGGTTGGTGCCCCTAACCTCCATGTTGTTCAAGGTTCAACCGTATATCAATATATTTTATTCACGCATTTCTCACTGTATGCTCTCACACTCAATTTGATAAGCCTATGATTAAATTATATAAGTAGATGTGGAATTCACAGTTCCTAGCAATGACATTTTCTGCAAAGTTTTTATTTTTTCTGATTTATTACCCTGAAATGTTAACAGCAATGAGGCACTCTCCCATGTTCTTTGGTACACATCGGAATGCTGGATTTTAGAAGAAAAGTCTGGATGAGAGCAGAGAAATCTTATTTAGCCTCTTAGCAGCTGCATGCTTTTAGGGAAGACAATTAAATATCCTGGCTTCTTGTTTTGTTGTTTACTGCTGTAAATTGAAGAAACTGATCAAAGTCCTAACATAGCTTTTTCCAAATCTTCTATACTATGATAGGATCCTTAGGTGATTAGTTTTTCTAAAAATAGCACTCACATGATATTTTTATGCTATAGAGTAAGTCATCCTGTGTTTGACTCATTAGTGACTTTTATATGAAATATGTTTGGCATTTGTACTTATTTATGTAGGAGAACAACCATGAAAATTAAAAATTAACTCAGAAAGCAGCTACGGGTTTCTCGTGTATGAGAAAGAAAATAGATAAGATGAGTTGGTCTATGGTGCATAGCAATTGGTAAAATTGGTGCTGATTTTGATGTTTATTGGGGAGAAATTTCGATTAGATTTCATTTAGTGTGGAAAATTGGACCCTGCTACAAACTCTATAGTATTCCATGCTCCAGACAGGCTTACAGACCTCTCCATCTGTCAAATATCATGCTCTTTGGTTTGGAACATATTCCTTGGTTTTGAGCATTATGTTTGAACAGATGGAGTGGCCTGTTTGTAGATAAAATTAACAATGCATTTCTGTATATATTAGTTCGTTCTAGTTTTCATAATTTTCTCCCCGTGGTATTTAAAACCCAAATTACGTGTGTTGTCTAAAAGAGAGAGGAAGAGAGTATGAAAATGCTGAGCTTGAGCAACCCAAAATAACCCTGTTGCAATCATGGCCAACATTAAAGGTTTTGAAAAATTACGTGACACATGGAGGGTGTCTTTTGAATATTTTAAAAAAATATTGAACAAGAAAAATTGATTGTGTTCTAAATCTCTAAAACTGGGTAAGTTAGAACTATATTACACAATCAATACAATTTGATGCTTTCTCTTAAAATGCTACTTTCAAGTATCCTAAATTATCACAAATATAAGAATAGAGAGAAAACAAGGACTTTAGTAATCAATAGAAATAGATTACATTTAGATCTCTCAAAAATGAAAATTATTTTCTTCCATGACAAATGTATGAATAGCTAAAAGGCATAATTATCTGTTGTCTAATTCTAATTGTCTTCATATTTTCTTTTCAGTTTGTAAAACATGTATGTATAAATATATTGAGAGATATTAATATATTTCAATAAAATCCAAATCTTTAGGTATTCTTGTTTTTTATTTTGTTTTTAAGATTTTTTTTTTTATTTATTCATGATAGACACACAGAGAGAGGCAGAGACACAGGCAGAGGGAGAAGCAGGCTCCATGTGGGGAGCCTGATGCACGATTTGATCCCAGGGCCTGGGATCACGTCCTGAGCTGAAGGCAGACACTCAACCACTGAGCCACCCAGGCGCCCCTAGTATTGTTTTTTAAATGACGATATTATGTATGTGCACATTTTATAGATAATAAAATAACAAAAAAATAGTTACGATTCCATATTTTGTTTGTGATTTCTTCTTCTTTTAACATTTTGAGAAATTCTGTTCCATAAGATGACATAAATATTTTAGTATAATTTTTCCCACTAGCTTTACATTCGCAGAGTAAATATTGCATCATGACTGTTCTATCTCACATTTACTTAATTTGTTTCCAGATCATTTTTACACTTATATTGTTAGATTCCCATCATCTCACCTACATGATTTCATTGTTTTTGGATTTGTTTTATGTATGTAAAACATTTACAAAAAATTGTTGATCTTATCACACAAATGAGACTTCCAATCTAGAAATAAGACATATTTTCCACTTATTTAATGTATTTTTATTGGACACCCAAGTGACTTAGTGGTTGGGCTTCTGCCTTCAGCTCAGGGTGTGATCCTGGGGTACTGGGATCAAGTCCCACATCAGGTCCCAGCAGGGGAAGGACTATGTCTCCCTCTGCCTATGTCTCTGCCTCTTTCTCTATGTTTCTCATGAATACATAAATACAATCTTTAAAAAAATGTATTTTCTTTAAGTTCAAAGAATAGATATTCTTTTTTATATCTCTTTTGAGGTAGATTTTTAAAGGACTAAATTCATAGGAGAACTATTGCTTGTAAATACATATTTTTAATTGATTAATTTATTTTCTTTAAAAAATTACTCCTATTAGTTTCTAGATGTTTTCCTGGCAATTTCCAAATAATCTTACATGGATAAATAATGATAATTTTATTGCTATTTTTTCCTCTCAGTTGCTAAATTTTTTTCCTTTTTTTAAAAAAATTGAATAGCAACTGTGATAATAAACTTTTTTTTTTTTTCATTTTTGTCTTGCTGGGAATGTGTCTAGTATGAGATATATGCTAGTGATTTATATACCTCTAACTATATCAGAATCATCATCCTATAATTCAGGTGCAGCAGAAAGTAACTAAACTGTTTATAAATATCCACATTCTTTTTGCTTTGGTGAACTGCTAGACGACACTGCCCAGGCCCCTTGCATTAGATGGGGCTGTGCAACTACCTGTCACATAAGCACAGTTCTATATGTGGCCTGGAGCTTAGGTGATTAGAACCAGATGTGTATTTAAACATTTTCTCCCCCCTTCCCTGAATGTCGCTTGAATGTAGAAAATCCAGTTGAGGACTGGAGAGAACCTACTGAAAAGAAGATTGATTCCTCCAAGCTTTGTGGAGAGAGGCCTTACTTGGTCCTACTGCACCCCCAACCCCAACTCCATTGAACATTTTGAAGAAGAAATAATCCTTTTTGTCTTAAACAACTGATATTTGGGGATTATTTGTTAAAATAGACTTTATACTCTGAATAAATACATGTAAGTTTCTGAAAAAAATTAATGAATAATTGATGTGGAATGTTTTTGGAGTCAATTTTTCAGGTTGTATTGTATTTTTTTGTATTATTTAAACTACGGTTGTGATAGAGTCATATTAACAAGTTTTCTATCCTTGAACAGCATTTCATACTAGAATATGTCTGTTTATTCACAGTGGCTTATTTTTATTTCAGTAAAGTCCATATGTTAATATTTTAAAAAATATTTATATATATTCAAAATTATGATGGATTTTTTATTTTCATAAATGTTTATATTAAGTTTATAAAATATTAATATATAAATTATATGGCCTGATTTAAAGCTAGAAATCAGCTACTAAGGATAATTATTTACACATTTATTTGATTCCTTCCATCATCAGGTTATATAATTACAGACAAACTTTTATTTAAACATTTCTATTTCTATTTGAAGTATGATAGCCTTTAGAAAAAATATCAAGCATAAATATCTGGGTTACAAACATTTATTTGTTACTTAGATCTGGAGTAAACAAGCTTGTTAACTTTAATACATTAATGGACACACCATTCAATTAGTACTTAATAAACGAAACACAAAATTAGTACACATAACAACTTCCCACATACATAATAATATCTAATACTGCTATACCCAAGCCTGTTATAGTGACAACAAATGCCTCAGTGATATATTCAGAATCTGTCCAGTGTTTTAAAAAATATTTGAATATCTAGCATGAAGCAAATTAGTTATCTAAGAATTATACAAGTATATTTTTGGTTTGTAGCTCTTAAAAAGCTGTAGTTTAGATTTAATATATCAGTATAATCATATAAGTGGCATGGACATCTCATTAGATTAAAAGTTAATAACACATAGTAGTATCTTCCTAATTATGTAATAACAATATAATCTGCTGACTTATAATAGAATCTTTAAATAGATCTATTAATGACTTGTTCAATTAGCATATAGCAATTTACAAAGATTGTCCTTATGAAGAAAATGTTAATTTCTAAAATGTCAATTCTCATTATCTCTAGTGGAAATCAGCTATCATTAAATTTTTAAAAATAATCAACATTTTAATATATTTCTGCCAAATAGCATTTTGTAAAATACATATTATGATAGTTTAGATTTATGTCACCTTACCACTTCTCTTTATGGTTTTCATATTTCAAAATACTACTTAGCAAGTTGATCCCTTGCTCACTGGAACAATAAAACAACCTGATTTAAACAAAGCTGTTTTCTTAGTTTTTTGAATGACAGGCTTTACAGATTAGATATGAGTTTGTTATTGTGGTAGAACCTGAATATTGGTCAGTCACTCTATTCAGAGACCTCTAGACACATTGACAAATACTGTAAAGAAACAACTGCATCCATTTTTTTAAACTTGCTATCAAAAAAAATTTCAGTGCAAAACCAAAAGCAAATTTAAACTGTTTGCCAAGTGTCCATCATTTCTGCTTTTGACACTTCTCTCTGCTCTAAGATGCCTAATGTGAGCAGCCAACCCATGTATCATCTTGAGAGAAAAGTCAGACAAACCAATCATCTTAGTATAAAATCCGTTCATCAGTGATTTCCTATAACAATGGTTTCCCCTGATCTAATTCATTTTGTGAAGTACTTCAGTGCTGTAAACCCAAAAGAGGTCAAGCTTCCATTTTTTTGTTTTGTTTTGTTTTTTGGTTTTCTTTTTTTTTTTTTTTCGATTAAAAATTTTTCAGGTGAGATAATTGAACATGGAAGCAGTGGGGCAAGCAGAAATTGTCTTGTCGACTTTTCCATAGTGGTTACTTCAAAGAGCTAGTCTGGGTATCTTGTAAAGCAAATCTGGCTTTGATAGTATTGAACTTTGAGTTCAGCTCAAAAGCATTTTATAATCACAAACGTGGTTGTGTTTGGCTCTCCTTCAATCTCTCTCTCTCTCTCCCCCTCTATCTATGCATTCATACATGTAATGTGTAATGTGTGTATAATTAATGATTTGTGACTCGTGGAGTCAAATCCAGCTCAACTTCTTACCAGATACATAACCTTGGCTAAACTATGTAAGTTTTCTAATGGCTCAATTTCCCACTTTGTAAAAAAAGATAATAATAGCAATTGGAAATTTTCTGAGACTTTAATACATTTAAATCACTTAGAATAATTTCCATCATTTATTGAGTATTCAATAAATATCAGCATAAACATTTTAAATGGCAGATTCTATTGGATGAGCTATAAGGAAAGGAGCTAAAATAAAAGATAAAAAGGCTTTTAGAATAAGTAGAATAAATAAAATAAGACTAAGAGTAGACAGAGAGATAAGGTAGTGTCTGTGATTTTCTGCATTGTTTGCTGTCACTTAATATGCCTCTAAAGATATATTCAGCCTTTTATTTTTTATTTACTTTACTTTTTAAATTTCATCCATAGACAAATGGATAAAGATGTGGTATGTATACACAACGGCATATTACCATAAAAAGATGAAATCTTGTCATCTGCAGCAGCACAGATGGATCTAGAGGATATATTAGGTGGAATAAGTCAGAGAAAGACACATACCATATTTTTTCATTTATATGTGAAATTTAAGAAACAAAACAAGGGGATAAAAAGAGACAAGTAAAAAACAGACTCTTAAATATAAAGAATCAATTGGTAGTTGCCCGAGAGGAGTCCGGAGGGAGGATGCGTGAAATAGGTGAAGGGGTTTAGTGCGTCGAGCACTGAGTAACGTATACAAGTTGAGTGACTGCATTGTACACTTAAAACTAATATCACATGGTATGTTCAGCTCTTTTTAAAAGATGAGATTATCATAAGAATAGAAAAATAGGTTTTTTCTTTCTTTCTTATTTATTTTTTTTTTAAGAAAACTACATTTAAGGAACAAAATAGATGGCCCATAAGAGACCACATGTATTCAGTCACTTGATTTATCACAAAATCCCACTTTGGTACTGTGTGAAAAAGAATTTCTTTTCCAAAAAAATGTGCTGTATTGATTGAATATGCATTTTTTTTTAAAAGTGTAAGTATTCCCCTTTAATTTACTCTTTATCTGAAAATTTATTCCAAATAAGTCATGCATCTAAATATGAATACAAAACCATATAGTGCCTGGAATCCAGGCGAGGCAAATGCCTTCATCTTAATAGACAAAGGTTTTTTACATAGGACGCAAAAACCACACACACACACACACACAAAAAAAAAAAATTGAATTTAACTGAGATTAACAACTTCCATTTGTTCAAATATGTCAAGAAGAGAGGTAAGGATGCCAGGTACAATGAGAAGAAAATACCTCCTACACATAATCCAACAAAGGCTCTCTTATAATAAATATTTTTAAAAGATTTATTTATTTGAAGTAGAGGGAGTGTGAGCAGGGGCAGGAGCAGAGGGAGAGGGAGAGACCCTCCTGCAGACCCGCAGCTGAGTTTGCAGCCCCAGGGAAGGCTCCATCCCAGGACCCCGAGATCATGACCTGAGCTGAAATAAAAAATTTGATGCTTAACCGACTGAGCCACCCTGGGGCCCCTCTTTGATGACTTTTGTGTTGACCTGAGAATTGTTCCTATGCTCTGTTTGTAGTTCAGTGGACAAATGGTGAGAAAAAAACATTTCTCTCATTTTATTATATCATCTTTTTCTCTTCTAGAATGTAGAGCCATCATGAAAGAATCACCAATTTAAGCTGTCATTTACCAGCATTCCTAAATTGAATAACATATAATTAATATTCTTATGTAGCGTTAATATCTAGTCTACAGATGGGAACATTTGATTGCCTGTCACTAAAGACATTGAGTTGCTTTCTATGAGTTATTACTGCTAATATTCAAGTTTACTTTCTTTATATGTAAGATGGTTCAATGGAGAGGAAGTTAGTTTTTCCTGAAGCTATCTGCTGCAAAAAAAGTGTGTTTTTTTTTTTGTAATGATAATTCATTTTCTACCAGTTTCCTTGAAAACTTTAAGTAAGTTTACTAATTTTATCTGAGTGATGATTAAAGATTCTCTAATTTTATGTGAGAAGAATTACAAAATGTTGCAATTTGAATATAAGAGCAGTTTAGGGTTTTTTTCCTCCCCCCCTCAACTTTATTGAGAAATATAATTGTATGAATTCAAAGTCTATAATGTGATGAGTCAATATATACATACATTGTGAAATGATTACCAAGATCAAGATAATTAAAACATCGTTCACGTCACATAGTTAACTCTTTATGTATTTTTGTGTGTGTGGTGAGAACCTTTGGGATTTACTCTCAGCAACTTTCAAGTACACGATCCCATGTTATTAGCTATATTCATCATGCAGTACCCGAGATCTGTGGGATTTATTCATCTTATAAGTGAAAGCGTGTACTCTTCGACCTACATCTCTATTCCTTCCTCCCCACCTGCCCTTGGCAGCCACCATTGACTCTTTGATAGGCACTAGAACATGTACCACAATCTTGTGGGTGTTTTATCTATTATAGTTCTCTTGTTTCTGTCTTTTCCTTCTGGGTGTGTTACTTGGTGAATTGCTGATTTTTATAGGGGCGTGCTTGGATTCTTTTCTCATTCACACTTGTGTGTGTATTGTAGGATTTTACTTTGTGATTATCATGAAGTTTTCACAATATGCCTTCTATTTGTAAATCTATTTTAAGTTAATAACAACTGAAAAAGCAATTTAACTGTGTATATTTTACGCCATTCTTTTCATAAGGTTTATTTTAAATACTTGAACTCCTATTTATAAATAGGTACGCATGTTGATGATGGCTCAGGAATCCTCATTCCAGGTTTTAATGTTAACTCTATTCAATGATGAGAAGTATAGATGAATGTGTTCGGTAACAGTCATGGTTTTATGTATTCCCCTAAAGGAAGCAGGGTCATATGCTCTTAAAACTTATTTTTGGGGACCCCTGGGTGGCTCAGTGGTTGAGCGTCTGCCTTCAGCTCAGGTCGTGACCCCGGAGTCCTGGGATCAAGTCCTGCGTCGGGCTCCCTGCAGGGAGCCTGCTTCTCCCTCTGTCTGTGTCTCTGCCTCTCTCTGTGTGTCTCTCATGAATAAATAAATAAAATATTTTTTCAAAAAAATAAAACAAACTTAGCTTTGAACTAAGATTAACAAGATGTGAACAAAGGCTCTGCCATTTGCTTTGGTGTGTGGATCCTGAAAAAAAAATCACTTAATTCCCCTCTGGGTCAGTTTCCTCACGTATAACAAGGTGCAACACCCCAAACCCTGGGTTGTTGAGATGTTAAATGAGTTAAGAAAACTGTTATGGGTTATCAATACAGAACATGTTAACAGACTTTCAAAAATAACTACAAATGTAAGTTATATATGTGCCTGGCACAGATCGAGGGGTTAAATGTCAGCTATTATCATGATTATTACTTCTAAAAATACAGATTTTTTAAGTGTCCTATTGCAGGGACCATTTCGTGGTCTCCCCACCCTGATTCTCTTTATTGAATGTTTATTCCCCCTTCAAGGCCTAGTTCAAATACTCTGGCTAACCTCAGGCTGAATTAATTTCCTTTTTTTTTTTTTTTGTATCTCATATCAACTTGTATGTTTCTAATTTACTGTATTGTAAATATTTATGTATGTTTTCTCCTCCAGAAATTATACCTTGAGGACTATGCTGCACTCAGAGCTCTTAGCTCAGCATTTTGAGCTTAGAAGAATCTGTGATAAATGTTTCTAAAGTCTGCTTTAGATTTTTTATATTTCAATGATTGCAGTTGTGGTTTACCAAACTCTAAACCCCAACCTAAGCCTGTGAGTGTGTGTGTGTGTGTGTGTGTCTTCCTGTTTCTTTCACCCTCCAGTCACCTTCATTTGTTTGTCAATCTTGAGATCACTTGAAAGAGACTGATGGCTATTTTATTGGAAAAAGGAAAAGAAAAAATAAAAGTCTAACCCGGGGTAAGGAACCCATTTGTGCATAAACGTGGTGCTTATGGGGCAAGCTCACTACTGTAAATATTCCATATAGATCTGCTGTTTCATACAGTGACAGCCGTGCCCCAACCATCCGGTTGCACGCCTTATTAAGAGGTTTGGGAAATTCAGTCTTTGGACCATTTTCTTATTTCCTCCATGAAGGGCCCTGATCGAATCCCGTTAGCACTGGGCACACAGTCAGAGAACCAGTGTTCAAGCCCTGGCTGTTTCGTGGACTACATGGCTTCGTGAAAAGCCACATGGAAGTGGCTTTCTGTGTACACAGGGTAACGTCAGTGCTGTCAAGCACGAGGATGAACAGAAACTTAGTCCATGGACTTGGGAGGCCCTCAGGGGGCAGAGGCTGAAACAAGGGAAAGTAAAACGTGGCATCAGAAGCTCTTTTCAACTAGAAAGTTCTATTTGTGTTTGTTTGTATATTTATGCACATTCTTAGAAATCCAGAATGATAAGAAAGGGTTGCAATGAGGAGACATTTAAATGCTTTTCTCAAGGTTTCTAGCCGCTAGAATATATCCAAGCTTTCTGATGATATTTTTGTTCTGTACCTTATAGATGGATGTTGGAGAAATGCTGTAAGGAAACATTGGGTTGTTTATTTATCCTGCACCACACAACTGCAGGAAGGCATTTTAAAATCAAGTTGTCTAGATACAGAGTTCAAGGCAAATTCTCTTTTATTTGTTATTTTTGAGCACTCTCTGTGCATAAATTGATTAGAGCAATGACTATGGGGCAATTATAATTATTTTCAGTGAATAGAGAGCTGACAATTCATATTTTCAACAAGTTGTGTTTTCTACCCTTACGTTTTACATAATGTATCTATTCTACACAATTAATATACAAACAGAAATGGCAAAGTGAAAGTGTGGTGTTTTCTATAACATCCTTTGAAAATTGCACGCCTCAGTATAGGAGATACATTTTTTTACGTTTAGATTTTGTGTGCTTTTCTTCATTTGACTTAATCCTTTGCTTTAAAAACACAAACTTCCTATCACTGCTGCTGCACATTCAAAACATAATGGCATTTGACAGTAAATACGTAGCCTCATCAAATCACTTATCTCCCCATGCTTCTGCAGTAATAGTGAGGGAATCTGAATAAATCACATCTCAAAGGGTACAGCTGCTCTCAAACAGCATAACTAATGAATTGCCTTGACTGGAAGAGAGCAAGTAATGTCTTGCATTCATAATCTAAGACAGCTGACGGCCCAGTGCTTGATCTGAATCAGTCACCATAACTAATTACAACTTGAAAAATTATAGCCATTTTCTATGCTAATAATTAGTAAACATCTAGTAGCAATTCTTAGAAAATATATTGCCATAGAGTTTACAGAGTGGTTGAAATAACACAATTTGTTCTGAAATACAGACCCATGCTTTTGTTTTATTTTTACCTTTCTCTCTTCTTTATCAAAATTACAGTTGTCTGGCTATTATTTTAAAGCATAATTGGTAATATGAGTCATTAACATTATCATTAACTAATGATAGTAATACTCTAATAAACACTAGAAATATTCTAAGAAACAGACTTCAGGTGCATTCATCATACACAAAAAATGGGACCTCAGTAGATATGTTAATCAGCTTGACTGTAATCGTCATTTCGCTATACGTATATCAAATTATCATTTTGTACATCTCATATACACACTTAATTTTCAAATATATAAATAAAAAGAACACAATGATATAATGATATAGAGATATTAAAAGCTACAATAAAGAAAAGGTAACTAGCCGTGAAATGAGCTCTTATTTCAGTTGTGTGGTTGCTTATATTTATACAAATTGCATGATATTTTGGTATATTCTCAATACTATTGTGTAGAATTTGTGGTTAATATCTATTAAAATAAATTCCTGTTTGACACATTTGAGAACTGTTTCAAAACGAGACACAGACTTAACAACTTGGTATTTACTTAGTTCATCTGACTGATATTTAAATTTTATAACTATACGATTTATTCTATAGCTAGATTACTAAGTTCGCAAGCAATGCTTCTATCTGTAGAATATAGTCAAAGAGAAAATAACATCCCTCTAATCACGTGAATCAAATTGAAAGTACATTGGATTTCTAAAAAAAAAAGGTAAGGAAGGAGAGACATTATTTAACCTTCATATTAATAAAAAACGTGAAATAAAATGACAATTAGGTGAGCTGCAACAAAAGTTGTCCTCTTTTTAGTGCTGGCAAAATTATAAGTTGCTGATAGATACTACAGTTTCCCTTTCTTGTCCTTATTAATAGATATTTCATGGAGAATACATAAAATTTATAATTAAAGTATGCATGTATAATATAATGACTCAATATGCTTGTATACAGCCCAACTTAAAAATATGGAAGGGCAGATATCAGCTTGCCTCATTTCAAATGCAAAATATAAGCTGCATCACCATTCTACGTTATGAATCAATTATATAACAGACATTTCTGGAATTACAAAATCAGCCTTGTTTTATCTTACATAGTTGGAAATTTCTAAAAGATGTGAGTATCATGTTGCCAATGCTTTACAATTGTTTTTAATGTATTTTGATAAAAATGCTAAAACTTTTATCATTGAATCTAACATTTTTTTTAATCTAACATTAAGCATATTAGTTGAAGCCCTCGTGCTTTTTAACTCTGAGTATTCCATTTGAGAGGCTAACATTTTCTGCTATGTGTAAATTACAAAGAAAGGTAACATTCCATTTTGACGTATGATATGTACACATGTAAGAAAACCTTATTTATTTCATTTCCAGAATTTAGGTCATTTTCCTAAGAACACCTCTGATTTCCCTTATTGAGATTTTCCTGCTAATACAGTATTTATTTTTCAGACACATGAAATTGATTTCTTTGCAGAAGGTAATATATGTAGACAATTTACATGATCACAGATACCATTTTCACCTCTCATGTTAAAAAAACATGCATTTTGTATTCAATATACCTGACAGTGCCACAATAAATATTTTCAAATGATGCCCAATTTTAAGCAGTAAGATAAAACAATTACAGTAAGAAGAATCCCTCGTCCACATGCAAATCAATCCAAGTATATTGAACTAATAAGTATGCTGTCTTTAAATTTAAAAGCCATAGCTGAGAAGAATTAATGGACAAACAAATAAAATCCACAACACAGAGATTGGGTTCAAGTTGGAGAAGGGCGAAATGCATGCTGAGTGTAAGATCTCAAGGAGTCAGGATAGAAGCTTTAGAAATTGGTGCAGATATCAAAGCTCGTAGATCAACAAAGGCTGGCTATCAACCAAGATAGGTGTCAAAAACATAAAGGTAAAAAAAGCTTTAGTTGATAAATAATTTAAGTTACATATAAAATTGTAAGCATTGAAAATAATATAGAAATATATATAGCTATTTCTTGGGTCTAGGAAAGTTCTAATGTGTTGGTAATTGAGTTGTTATATTTAAAAATACTGAAGAAGAAGAAAATAGGATTAAATATTTGCCATTAGCATTTATTCATGTATTTGAGTTTAGTATGTTTTTCTGTACTTTTCTCTATTTTTTTTTTACTTTTTTTTTTTTACTTTTCTCCATTTTAAAATAAAATCTGAAGGGCACCTAGGTAGCTCAGTTGGTTAAGCATCAACTCCTGATTTATGGCTCAGGTCATGTCAGGGCAGTGAGATTGGGGCCCCCATTGGGGTTCAAGCACAGTGGCTGTCTGCTCAAGATTCTTTCCCTCTCCCTCTGAATATCCCCACCATGCTCTCTTTCTCTCTCTCTAAAAATAAATAAATAAGTATTATTTTTTTAAATAAAATAAAGTTGGGAAGCCTCGGTGGCTCGGTGGTTGAGCCTCTGCCTTCAGCTCAGGTCATGGTCCCAGGGTCCTGGGATCGAGTCCCACATTGGGCTCCCCACAGGGAGCCTGCTTCTCTCTCTGCCTATTTCTCTGGTTCTGTCTCTGTCTCTCATGAATAAATAAAGAAATAAAATCTTTTTAAAAAATAAAGTCTCCACTGCTTCAACAAAGTTAAAATCCATATGTTATGCACCTTTCCTTTTTCTTTCATCAAAAGTTTCTCCCCATAATCAACATGTTCCTCAGCTCTAGATGCATTGTGATTGTTCAATGAACTTTTCTTAAATCAACAAATATATATTAACTGAGTGCTCAGAGTGATCTGATGCCATAGAGACAAAGTACCAAGGGCCAAAATAATTACTTGGATTTCTTATGGGGAGGCATACTTAGGAAATTCGTAAAGTGATACAGGAATGGGCATAGAAAGTAGCTCTTTCATAAACTAAAAACCGCCTACTTAATTTACATTGCAGGGGTTAGAGGGAGAGATCATAGCTTCTGAATCTTGGAAAGTAATAGGGCAAAGCCACACCTCTGGCAGTGGAAAGGACGCTGCTACAGAAGCAAGAAAAGTATAAAGGGTAGTGATATTCGGGACCAGTCATTTCACTCATTGCCGCCTTGTACATTGAAAAACTAACTTTAAAAAAAAAAAAAAAAAGGAAAACTAACTTTGACTTTTAACTCTTAGTTGAGCTACCACTTAATTTTGAATGTTAACCAGCCCTTGTTCTTGACGCTGAACACTTTTACATAGTGTATCAAACATACTCAAGAGTCGAGAAAACGAGACAATGCAACCATACGATGGCATCTATTCAAGACTTCTGTAAACACTTGATATGGATTAAACTATTAATCATTCCCACAAACCTGCAAGTAGATACTATCATTATCCTAATTTGAAAGATAAACTGAGACACAGGATATTTTTATAGGAAATTTGCTCAAGTTTGGGCAACTTCAAAATGCTACCTATGAAATTTGAACTCATCCACTTAGGGTTTAGAATCCACACAATTAACCACCTGATGCCTTTCTGTCAAATGGAAGGAACACGAGCCTTATGACTATTAGTTTTGCTAATAATGATTGTTTTTTCCTAAAATGATACCAATTTTTTTTAATTCCAGTATAGTTCATATACAGTGTTACATTAGTTTCAGGTTACAATATAATGATTCAAAATTCCATACATCACCCAGTTCTCATCAGGACAAGTGCGCTCCTTCATCCACATCACATATTTCATCCATTCCCCCCAACCAACCCGCCCCCCAGTAACCGTATGCGCTCCCTATGATTAAGAGTCTGAGACACACCTGAGTATCTCAGTAGGTTATGTGCCTGCCTTTGGCTCAGGTCCTGGGATTGATCCCCAGGTCAGGCTCCCTACTCAGCAGGGAGTCTGCTTTTCCCTAACCCTCTACCCCTCCCCCTCCCCCTGCTCTCTTTTTCTCTCTCTCAAATAAATAAATAAATAAATAAATACATGCATACATGCATACATACATACATACATACATACATACATATGTTTTTTTAGGAGTCTGTTCCTTGGTTTTTCTATAGTTTTTTCCCTTTGCTCCTTTAATTTTGTTTCTTAAATTCCATATATGAGTGAAATCATTTGGTATTTGTCTTTCTCTGACTTATTTCACTTAATATACTCTCTAGCTCTATTGATATTGTTACAAATAGCAAGATTTCATCTTTTATGGCTGCATAATATTCCTCTGTGTGTGTCACATCTTTTGTAGACACTTGGGCTATTGTAAATAATACTGCTTTAAACATAGGAGTGTATGTAGCCCTTTATTAGTGTTTTTGTGTTTTGGTATAAATTCCCAGTAGTGTGATTTTAGAGTTATAGAGTAGTTCTATTTTTAACTTTTTGAGGAAATTCCATAATGTTTTTCCAGAATGGCTGCATAAGTTTCCAGTGTGTATCCCTACCAACAATACAAGAGGGTTCCTTTTTCTCCATATCCTCACCAATACTTATTTCTTATGTTTTTGATTTTAGCCATTCTGACAGGTTTGAGGTGATATTTCATTGTGTTTTTGATTCACATTTCCCTGATGATGAATGATGCTGAACATCGTTTCTTGTGTCTGTTGGCCATCTGGATGTCTTCTTTGAAGAAATGTCTGTTAATTGTTCCTGCCCATATTTTAATTGGATTATTTGTTTTTTGGATGTTCAGTTTTATAAGTTCTTTAGATATTTTGGATACTAACTTTTTATCAGAGATATCATTTGTGATTATGTTCTCCCACTCAGTAAGTTGCCTTTTAGTTTTGGTCATTGTTTCCTTTGTTGTTGTTGTGAAGAAGTTTTTTATTTTGATGTAGTCCCAATAGTTTATGTTTGCTTTTGTTTCCATTGCCTAGAAAGAAGTTGCTACAGCTGATGTCAAAGAGATTACTGTCTGTTCTCCTCTAGGATTTGTTTCATGTCTCATATTTAGGTCTTTAATTCATTTTGAGTTTATTTTTGTGTATGGTGTAGTCAGTTTCTTTTCTTTTTCTTTCTTTCTTTCTTTCTTTCTTTCTTTCTTTCTTTCTTTCTTTCTTCCTTCTTTCTTTCTTTCTTTCTTTCTTTCTTTCTTCTTTCTTTTCTTTCTTTCTTTCTTTCTTTCTTTCTTTCTTTCTTTCTGCTCTTTCTTTCTTTCTTTCTTTCTTTCTTTCTTTCTTTCTTTTTCTTTTTCTTTTTTTTTCATTTGCTTCCATTTTTCCCAACATCATTTGTTGAAGAAACTATCTTCTTCCCTTTGGATATTCTTTCCTGCTTTATCAAAGATTAATTGATCATAATAGTTGGGTTCCTTTCTGGCTTTACTGTTCTGTTCCATTGATTTCTGTTCCTGTTTTTGTGCCAGTACTATGCTTTTTTGATCACTATAGCTTTAATATAACTTGAAGTCTGGAATTGTGGTGCCTTCAGGTTTATGTTTCTTTTTCAAAACTGCTTTGGCTATTAGTGATCTTTTGTGGTTCCGTATAAATCCTAGGGTTGTTTGTTCTGGTTCTTTGAAATGTGCTATTGATATTTAGATAAGGATTGCATTAAATGTGTAGATTGCTATGGGTAGTATGGGCATTTTAACAATATTTGTTCTTTCAATCCATGAACGTGGCATGTCTTTCCATTTCTTTTTTTCTCTTCAATTTTTTTTTATCAGTGTTTTAGTTTTCAGAGTACAGGTCTTTCACTTCTTTGGTTAGGTTCGTTCCTAGGTATCTTATTATTTTTGGTGTAATTGTAAATGGTATTATTTTCTTAATTTCTCTTTCTGCTGCTTCATAATTAGTCTATAGAAATGCAATGAATTTCTCTACATTGATTTTGTATCCTGTGACCTTACTGACTTTTTTATCAGTTCTAGTAGTGTTTTGGTGGGGTATTTAGTTGTCTATATATATTACCCTATCATTTGCAGATAGGGAAAGTTTACTTTTCTTACCAATTTGGATTCCTTTTATTTCTTTCAGGGTCTGATTGCTGTGGCTAGGACTTCCAGTATTATGTTGAATAAAAGGGGTGAAAGTGGACATCCTTATCTTGTACCTGACTTTAGCAGGAAAGTGCTTAGTTTTTATTCATTGAGCATGATGTTCACTGTGGGCTTTTGATATATGGCCTTTATTATGTTGAGATATGTTCCCTCTAAACCTACTTTCTTGAGGGCTTCTATCATGAATGGATGATGTACTTTGTCAAATGCTTTTCCTGCATCTGTTGAAATGACCATGTGGTTTTTTATCCTTTTTCTTACTGTTGTGATGTATCACATGATTTGATTTGTGAATATTGAGCCACCTTTGTATACCCAGCATAAATCCCACTTGATCATGGTGAATTATTTTTTTACATGTGTTGTTGGATTCTGTTTGCTAACATTTTGTTGAGGATTTTTGCATCTATGTTCATCAAAGATATTGGCCTGCAGTTCTCTTTTTTTGTGGTACCTTCATCCAGTTTTGGTATCAGGGTAATGCTGGCCTCATAGAATGAATTTGGAACTTTTTCTTCCTCTTCTATTTTTTGGAATAGTTTGAGAAGAATAGGTGTTAACTCTTCTTTAAATGTTTGATAGAATTTGCCTTTGAAGCCATCTGGTCCTGGATTTTGTTCATTGAGTGTTTTTTTTTTATTACTGACTCTCTCCTTGTCTGTAATCAATATATTCAAATTTTCTATCTCTGTCTGCTTTAGTTTTGGTAGGTTATATGTTTTTAGGAATTAATCTATTTCTTCTATGCTGTCCAATTTTTTGGCTGCTGTAACTAATTATTAAACATTTAATTAAATTTATTTCCCATCACCTCATTGATACTAAATTCCTTTATATCTCCACGTTAAATTATGATATTTAAATAATGATATTGTAATATCATATGATTTTTTTTGTTTTTTTATCATATGATATTTTAATAATAATTTAAATTATTAACTTAATTAAGTATGATAATTATAAATAAATGAGTATCGTAGTATAAAATAAAATTCTCCTGGGATTGTTTATGTATAATCAAGAACAATTGAAATTTTCCAACCTATTTGAAACACTGATGATTTATTTTAAGTATGGAAACATACCAAGTAAAATAAAAAATAAATAATCTTAATTTACTCCATATTTTTATATGGTATCACATTCAATCTAATAAGAGCTTTAAGTAATTTGCCATCTCTCCATTATACTTCTAAAAAGGTCAATATGATACTTGCTACATTAATAAATTACATGAATTTCAATAAAAAACAATCTAGCAGTAGATTATGGTTAATTTGTTGACTTTTTCAAAATGAAATATAAATTGATTAAAAGTTTTCAAGACCAATAACGTGTAATCTACAGAAGATATAAAATCCCTGTATAAAACACATTTTTCTAAGACAGAATATGTGAAATAAGCAAATGCAGGTAGCTGAAATATTTCGTTATTCATTATAATTATTAAAGCATATTATATATTTTCTGATAAATGGAGACTTGCAGTCTATTGTACACAATACCCACTAAGGACAATAGATTGGGAATTGGGTTGAAAAGTTGTATATGTAATATGAGTGGAAAGTGGGTAACCCCTCTATCTAATGTAATTATTTATATAGGTTATCGAACAGTTTTTATGGTCTTTTTATCACTTTAAAAACTTATTTTTAAGGTGATCTCCAATTAGATATAATTACATTAGGAAATAGAACTCTTACAACATAAACGCTTCATTTTAGCTTAAGGATGTACATAACTAAAAGGAACATTGCTCTCACTCTCACAACCAGAAAAAAGTTGGGCAAACACATTTAATGACATTTCTTGACCCAACCAGTGACCTGATATCATAAATCCAACATCTAATTCAAAATCAGGAGAGAGATGGCTTTTTGCAAGTAGAAACACTTCCCAAACATGTGCTTACCTGAAATAGATGTCACTTATGTCATATTAATCAGTAGAAAGAACTAGCCATTTTTACCAAATTCCCAAAGGTCAGATATAAGCCAGGGTGAGAGTATGAATATTGCTGGAAGCCACAGACAGAGGATGGGGAATTTGCAGCATCTCTCAGGCTTTTCCCATAGATATTTTACTAACCATTCAGTCACAGGAAGAATCAAGGGAAAGCTTCCGTCATGAGGATGACTGCATGAGGGGAGCAACAACCACTGCAAAACTAACTAGACCCATCTCACCTCTCCTCGCTAATGAGCTTGTTTATTTATTTATTTATTTATTTATTTATTTATTTATTTATTTGGAAAAGAGAGAGAGTACGCACATGCCTGTGCTTGTGCATGGGTGAGTGGGGGGAGAAGGGCAGAGAGACTCCTCAAGGAGACTTCCAGATGAACTCAAGCTCCACATGGGGCTCGATCCCAGGATCCTGAGTTGAAATCAAGATTAGATGCTTAATCCACTGAGCCATCCAGGTCCTCCATAAATACAATTAACCTACAGAGGAAAAGGCAACAATCTTTATGGATTTATGACAAACATAGAAAAACAGTATAGCTGAGAGAGGAGAACAGGTAAATAAAATAAACAAACAAAACATATAGACATAACACACACAACAAAATAAAAACCTCTGCTTTTGGACCAAGAATAGTAACATATGATAGGCCCAATATTGCCTCCAGATGAGGGGAGGAAATTTTTATGAGCCATACCAGTGATACTTGGTTTTAGATTGCCTAATTAGAATTGGAGTTCTCACTAGAGACCACTCTGCTCACCCCTTACCCCACCCTCCTTGCACATACACCATTTCTCAAAAGAGCAGTGAGTAAAAGTAACAGTGCAATACAACTGGCAGAGCTGCAAGAGACAAGTTCTCCCTGGGGACAAAATTCAAGGGAATATCTAAAGTCAAGAGTGCAAATAACTAAACAAATGATATAGCAGAAATTGCAAATAGCCCATACTCTAATCACAAGAATCCCTTAGGAATTTGAATCTTCTGGCACATTGAGAATAACAATTATAATAAAATGATTATACCACGTCAAATTCCTGACTAGGTGAATATAAAATCTCACACAAAAGACTAGTAGAAGGAAAGATGTGCTCATTTTCTTTTTCTTTTTTTTTTAAGGTTTTATTTGTTTATTCATGAGAGACACACAGAGAGAGGCCAAGAGAGAGGCAGAGACACAGGTAGAGGGAGGATAAGCAGGCTCCATGCAAAGAGCCCACTGTGGGACTCTATCCCAAGACTCTGGGATCATGTCCTGGGCTGAAGGTGGACACTCAACCACTGAGCCACCCAGGTGTCCCAAGGTGTGCTCATTTAGAAGCTTAAACTTATTCATCTGTACATCATCTATCTTTTACACCATTTCTGGTTTGAATAAAAAATGTATGAGGTACATGAGAAGGTAAGAATAAATATTTCTGAAGACAAAATAATCATCATGGCCAGAAACAGATTTGACAGAGCTATTGAAACAATCAGACTTTTAAAGGAATTTTAGATAAGTATTACAAATTAAAGGCTCTAATGCAAAAGTTAGACAACCAAACAAATATTCAGCAGCAAGATGTAAATGACAAGGAATAAGAAAACAGAATGCGAAAAATCAAAGCACAATGATGGAAATGAAGAATCCTTCAACAGACCCATTAATAGACTTGAAAGATTTGAGGAAAATGAATAAAAAAATGTGAAAGTAGGTTTATGGACATAGTTCAAACTGAAATGCAAAAAAAAAAAAAAAAAAAAAAAAGAAAGAAAGAAAGAAAGAAAGAAAGAAAGAAAGAAAGAAAGAACACGGCATACAAGAGATATAGTACAATGTCATATATAAATATAACATATATGTATATATATATCTATAATATCAGTATTACAGAAGAAGAAAGAGAAGATGGAACACAAGAAATATTTGGAGAAATAATGGCAATTTTTTTTCCCAAAATTAATGACAGATATAGAACCACATATTCAAAAAACTTGGAAAGCAAAAGGCAAGATAAATAACGAAAACAAACATATCTATCATATTTAAACAGCTCAAAAACAGAGAAGCAGAGAAAATACTGAAAGTAACCAGAGGTGGGGGGAAAGTAACCAGAGAAAAAGACTCCTTAAATACAAAAGAATGAAGAGAAGAGGTCAGCAAATTTCTCTGGAGAAACCACATTAGCAAGAAAATAGGAAGGAATAAAATTGTTAAAATGTTGAAAAAGAAAAAATATCAATCAGAATTTTGAAGAATATTCTATAAGAATATCCTTTAAAATTCCAACAGAAATATAAACTTACTCAGATGAATATAAACTGAGGAAATTGTCAGCAGACAGACCCTTTAAGAAATGTTAAAAGAAGTTCTTCAGGTGGAAGGAAGATAATGTAGGCCACACAAAACTAGTTCAAAACGAAGAGCTAGAGAACATTTGAAATGGGATAAATGATGATGAAATCATCACGGTGCTTAATTTCTTCAAAAGATAATTGAATGATTAAAACAAAACAAGAATAATTATTGTGTCTTTACAGTGAATGTATAGGTAAAATATATGCCAAGGTATAGGAGGAAGGAATTGAAAATTATTGTTATAAGGTCTTCATACTATATGTGAAGTGGTATAATATTCTTTGAAGGCAAACTCAGATTATTTAAGCTTATATATAATAGAACTAGAGAAACTTCTAAATTTTTTAAAAGATATGAATAACTCTGGAGATAAAACCGAACAATCAAACATGCTCTTAAATCCAAGGAAGGTAGAAAAAAGGATAAAAGAAGGAAAGAGCAAATGAAACACATTGAAAATCAGAATGACATATTTTAATCCAAACATATCAGCAATCACGTTAAAAAAAGGTTTGAATCAGTTAAAATGTAAGGATTGTCAGATTTAGGACTTAGATTGTGTGTATATGAAAATGAGACCTAGCTGTATCCCATTGATAAGATAAAAGATTTTCTTTGGGGTGGTCTTCAGTGAATTCTTATGTCGAATTTCCTGTGTATTTCCATAGTAACACTGTGCTTCGCTTTTTGTAATATTCAGCATGTTGCAAATTACATAGAGACTCTGTTCCACTCTATATCAGAAATAGTGTTTTCTTCTTTCCAAAAATAAACCCACTGCCTATCATAGAGATAAACAAGTGTCCTATTAAAAGCTCTTGGTAACTTTAAACAAATCATAGTTTTACAGAAAATTCATAAAAACAATAATATAAGGAATATTTTCTAAGAGTCCTCAGGGGGGGAAAAAAAAAGAAAGATACTAAAGGTACATTTAACTCTTGATTAAATTCTTTTCCAGAAATAATTATTTAAATGTAGCATAAGATGAACTATAATTTTTCATTAAAGGACAAATACATGAAAAGGAAAATTATCACTGTATAGAAAGTCAGAGAAAATATAATAACATTTCAGTTTTACATGAGAAAGATAATACTGGCATATCTGGAAGTTAATGTGGAGAATGAACACAATAACATTCAAAATTGTGTTCAGAATGCTGCATAATATTTGTGGAAGCAAATGTGATTTCAAATAATAAGTAGAAAGAATATGTGGATGGATTTTCAGTTACTTTGGTTGATGAACTCTAAATTACATATAAAAATGGAATCAGATCAAGAACAATTACTCAAGAACTGATTTGATATTTGGCAGATACAAAGTTTATGTAATAGAACTTCATTATCCCCTCAAAATAAGCTTATTATTCTGATCTATATTTTTGTTTTATGTATTTAATTTTTAAATCATTTGCTCAGTATCATAACCCTGAAATATTTTAATTTATTAAATCTTTGTTTAATATGAATTAATATAAATTTAGCTGTTTTATATGGCATGAATTTTAATTTTAAACACCATAGTTTTACTTTGAAGTCTTTATTATTGAAGACAATTCACAAAAAATAAAATAAAATAAAATAAAATAAAATAAAATAAATAAAATAAAATAAAAAATAAAGACAATTCACATACCATACAGCATTCAAATGAAATCACATAATGTCCCAAAATCATTAACAAAAAAATATAAATGACTTAGGATAATGGGCTAACTAACATAATTTAAAAGCACACTAATGAAGGCAAAATATAATTACCCCCCAAACAACCTGTAAAGTAAAGGTAAACATATTAAAGAGAAAAACTGTTGATGCTGTGAAGAACAAAGAGCGAAACTATGCACACATTTTCTCTGCAAATAGAAAACATGTATATACATTTTATCTGTAAACACATTTTTTCGGTTAAGTACATTGGTTTCTGCACAAGAAAAATATCTGTAGTGACAACAGCATTCATATATAATGTGCAAATTACATTAAAAAAAACTACCAAAACTCCAAAGCAAAAATACATTTCCATGTGTGACATATAGGACAAAAATCTAATCACAATAATTATGTGCCGTATCCGAGATTTATTTCATTACATGTTTAGCTATAGCAGATTTAATTATCATGTTTTACTAGAACATGAAAGCAGAACAATTTATTCTTCTTTCTTAGGTCTACTTTGAATGGATATCCAGTCATGTATAATAAAAAGTATATAGATTAATATTTACATGTATCAAAAATATGCATCGTTTCATTTCAGAGCAATGTGCGATCTTTAAAGTGCCAGTGTTTATCCCATTATATTAATGTTCAAGCCAGGGAATGCCTCCAAATTATGCACATACCATCATCCCATTTTCTTAATCAACATTGATTGCAAAATTCTTGCTAATTGACTCAATTGTGTTATGCCTGTCTTGACTCATCCAAATCAAATAGGGTTCATTAAAATTCAAGTTTCCTGTAATAACATCAGATTATACATTAATATGATCCATTTGTTTAGAGACAAAATGGTTTGAATTGCAATATTTTTTACATGCACGTAAACAAATTTGGTCAATGGGTATAGACTTTTTTAGTGTAGAATAAGAGATATTAGAAATGACATTTTTATTTTATCCAGAGTTCTTGTTATTCTTAGAATAATGTCAAAAGGGAAAATACATGTGATCAACAAAGAGGAGTTGAAATTACACATTTAATTATTCTAGTAGGTAAAAGGAAAGTCTTTTTTATAAAAAAAATGTAATTGATTTTTATTTTGATTGATTTAATGTGATTGATTTTTATTTTGAAATGACTCAGCAAATGGTTGATTAAAAAGCTAATGGATTTCTGATAACTAAAATGGAAGATAAGGCAACTTGAAAAGTCAATAATCACCCACATCCTCAATATGCTTTCAGAAAGGTTTTGTTTTGGGGCCTAGGATGGCTCAGTGGGTTAGCATCTGCCCTTGGTTCCGGTCATGATCCGAGTTGGGTTCCCTGCTCTGTGGAGAGTCTGCTTCTCCCTCTGCCCTTACGCCCCCACTCATGTTCTTTCTCTCTCTCAAATAAATAGGATCTTAAAAAATAAAAATAAAAAAGGTTTTGTTTTGGTTCATTGTTGAAATTATGATGCAGCAAAATGGACTTCCTTCTTTTGTTGTCAAATGTTATGAATTTTAACACATGATTTCATGCAGTCAGGAACATAATACTGATAGAGAAAATTTGGTGACTTCAAAAACCTCCCTGAGGCTCTCTCTTTAAGGTTCCACTACCCTCTGACTTCTGGAAACCACTAATCTGTTACTCTGACTACAGTTTTTTGTTTTGTTTTGTTTTTGTCTTTGATTTCCAGAATGCCATTGATACATATAGCATGTAAATTCCTGAAAATGGTTTATTTCACTCATCAGAGTACCTCTGAGATGCACCCACGTCATGGCACCTATCCTGTATCAACCTGCATCCAAATTGTTGCATGTATCCATGACTGGTATTCTAGTATACGGTCGTTCCCTGATTTATTTGTCTATTTACCTACTAAAGGTTTTTTTCCTTTCCTTTTCTTCCAGGGATGACAAATACATTCATAACTTCGTACAGTTTGTTTAGAATCAGTACATTATCACTTCAATTGGAATATAGGAACCTGTCACCGTACAGTTCCATTTACGGTCCTCCTTTGGCTGCCGTAGTCCATTTTGGTTCTAAATATATTGAAACTCCCATGAGGCTCTGTTGTATTTGTTCTTGACTTTACACAAATGTTAAAAACTTGAGAGAAGTAGTATCTATTTATTGTATATTTACAGTTTATATTCTACTTCATTCCATATATTTACAGTTTATATTCTACTTTATTCCTGACTTTCCAAGATTCCTTCCAGTATTATTTTTCTACTGCCTGAAGAATTTAACAATCATTTCAGAGCATTTTGCACGCTATTTTTAGCTTTCCGTTATCTGAAAATATCTTTATTCCACCATTACCCTGAAGAATATTTTTACTCAATATAGAATTCTGGCTTGACAAGTCTTTTCTTTCCCAGTTTAAGAAAATGCAGTGCCCCTTCCTCTGGCCACCATGCTTTGCATTGAGAAATCTGTAGTCATTCAAAGTATTGTTCCCTTGCAGTTAATGAGCCTTTTTTCTCTGGCTGCTTTCTGAATTTTTATTTGCTTTTAGTTCTCAGCAATGTTGATTATGATATATCTGAGCATACATTTCTTTGTGTTTATTCTGTTTGGAATTCATTCAGCTTCATGAGTCTGTATGAATACTTTTATCAAGTGTAAGATTCTCAATCCATTACCTCTTCAAATATATTTTTAGCTTCATGTCCTTTATCATTTTCTTATGGAACTCCAAAGTTTTGACCTTTTGTTGTTGTCCCATAGGACCCTGAAGCTCTAGTCATTATTTTCTTTCATTTTCTCCCCCCTTTCTCTCCCAGATGTTCAAAGGAATAAATGCCATTGATCTATCTTGAAGTTCACCAACTTTTCTCATCTCCAATCTGGTACTGAATTTGTTCAGTGAGTTTTTCAGTTCCAGATTTACTATTTGTTTCTTCCTTGTATCATATAGATTCTCTGTACTTGACATTTTAACACTTGTTTCAAAAGTGTTTGACCACAATTTTTATTGCTGCTTCTTCCAACATCTCTCGGTCATCTTTTGATTTTTTTTTTTTTCCAAGCTAGTTGATATAAACATCATGGTTGGTTGTACCCTGGGTAATTCTAGATTGATTGTAAGGAATTTTGATTTCTGAGGAATTTTTGGAGTAATTTTGAGTAAATTTGGACAATCTTGGAGATTTTGAATGTGATGTCTGAGGGTCTTGTTTAAATTCTACGAGAAATGCCAAAAGTTGTGTTTTAAGTATGAAACCCACCGGATTCTGTTCCAAGCCGCAAGGATTAGCCCGCGTTCTCTGCACTGGGCTTCTAACATCTGTCCGGTTTTCAAATCTTTGGAGGTGCTATCCAGTTCTGTGCCGTGGATGCCCCACAGGGTTTGGCAAAGGACTTGGGCAGAGGTCTGTTCTTTCCATTCTTAAAGCCTTTTACATGCTAATTAGGATTAGATGCTTCCCTGTGGAAGCCACAGGTGGTAAGACCCTACTTTATGGGGTTGACTGTCCAGCCTTTCCCTCTAAAATCTCCCCAGCATTCATCTCTTTTTCCTTTGTGTCCCTTGCCCCCACTGCCTTGTAAAAGACAGAAAGCAACTACTTTTGCTAATGAACCCCAGGACCAAGAGGTGGTAGGATACAGAAACAGAGAGAGTAGACAGTTGGGCTTCAACCCCACCCTGTGAATCTGTAGCTCCCAAGGGAGGAGAGGGAGGAGAGAAGGGGGCAGTCCCGTGGCCTAGACTCCGGCTCCTGCAGGCCACCAGCATTGCACATGCTGCCACCACCACCCCCCTGCCTCTGCAGGGCTACCTACCATCTGTAGTGTGTGCGAGAGAGAGAAAAAGAGGGAAGAAAGTGTTATTTCGTCTCTGTGAACTTTATAATTCACTTTTTACTTCTCAGGCTAGAACTGAACAGCTTTTCCTGAACTGCTTTCTTTGTCGTTGTTGCTGGTTCTGCCTCACTGTGCCCGGTCTGGGTTCCCAGCCGAGTTCAGCTCAGGCCAGGAGGCGCCGAGGGACACAAAGATGGTCCAACTGGCCCCCAGTCTGCAGGCCCCTGGATTAATGGTGCTGTAGTTCAGTCTGCCTGTTACTGTCCACATTCGGAGTCCTCAAACAGCCGGGCCGTGCATTGTCTAGGTTACAGTCATGTTCTGTGGGAGATAAAGGAGTGTGCTTAGTTCATCTTACCCCAAACTGGGAATTCCTCAGTTATATATATATTTTTCATATATTGTTTTTCAAATAACAAATGTATCATTTTTATAGCTGGAAACATGGGCACAAAAAGCCTTCATTTTTAAAAACCAGGTAAATCTGTATACTGTAGTGTAATGCTGGAGGCTCTGATACGTGTGCTGCTGGTAAGTGGTTTAGGTAACATTATAGGATTTTGTTTTTTTACATTAAATCTTGGCAGAAAATGCAGCATTGATTTTCTCCGTATGTTAATGCTATCTATATTGAAACATTTGTATTGTATTTTCACTGACACATGTGGAATATAAATAGGTAGTAAGACGCACTTTTATTCCAGCCTTTAAGATAAAGATTTTAAAGGTTTATACATATAGAAAATAGCTTACGTAAGCCACAGCTTTCTCTAAACAACAAATACCTTAAAGAAAGAACTATATACATTTATGTAAATAATACTTTGTTATACCTCCAGGCCATGTTAATTTGCCCAATACCATGTCGGGTTAATAGTAATTAATGCCTCCTATCCCTTTTTCAAAATATTAACACATAATTTTACCATAACAAAACATGTAATTCCATATTAGCTTGAAATATTGAAACTGAACTAAAAGTATGACTTCAAAATGTGACGATTGAAACCAAATCTTATCTGTGGTAGTGACAAAGCATTTAAATCTAGTGTCTGTGCGTGCTATGTATGATCCAAAGTACTCTATCTTGATATATATGTACTTCATCAGATGACGGTTTGCTGTTTGATATCATCAAATATTCAGTGATAAAACATGTTTGTTTTTCTACGAATATCATGTAGAAATATTTTTGCAGGTAGTGCAATCGTCAGTTCTTTAAGAGATTCTAAATATTCATAAACACCATTATGCAAGAACATAAAAACCCTAAGGTAAAAGAAAAATAGAAGTATTTTAAGATGACAACGAGGATCACATCTTTTATATTTTCAGGCTGTACATAATCATTTTTAAAATCATTATGAGAAGGTTTCAAGTCTATAAATGATCTTGTACTTAACTGGTGCTATTTTTTTTTTAGCTAAGAAAAGACTGTTTGTAGCCTAGGAACTAAAGGAGCTTTCATAACTGATACTGAGCCTGTGCGGCTTTATCATTTTTGGCAAGGATTGGTGTTTCATCATTTAGACACATCAGGTACTTACATTGCCGCTATCACATAATTTAAATTGGCATTGCTTAGAATGATGAAAAAATGACAAAGTACGAATCAGAAACTGAATTTTAGTAGCGGAAACAATTCATCCATGTATTATTGGATTAATGGAAGCTGAGACAACAATTTAGGAATGTTATGTTCATCTTTTTCTTTCTTGGTTGACTAATGTTGACAATTGAATGTTTAGGTCTTTCATATCCACAGAATGTTCCCTGTGGTCTTTTCTCAAATATTCTAGTTGACTGCATTTTTAAAATTCTGTGGATATAAAATTATTTCAAAACTAAATATTGAATTTGGATACGTATTTTTCCTTGTGCAAAGGAAATATATCCTTGAGTATATTCTTGATTTTTTAATGAGAAAATGTGATATTTTGTATTTTACTGTGTTTTATGATCTTAGTATCCAGAAACATATCCACAGAATGTTCCCTGCGGTCTTTTCTCAAATATTCTAGTTGACTGCATTTTTAAAATTCTGTGGATATAAAATTATTTCAAAACTAAATATTGAATTTGGATACGTATTTTTCCTTGTGCAAAGGAAATATATCCTTGAGTATATTCTTGATTTTTTAATGAGAAAATGTGATATTTTGTATTTTACTGTGTTTTATGATCTTAGTATCCAGAAACATTCCTCTACAGTCAGATCAAATGTGGATGTATCAAGCAAGTCTGTTTTCTGTAATTACAAAGCTCGGGATTAGAAGTTGTAGGTTTTTTTTGTTTGTTTGTTTAAAGATTTTATTTTTATTTATTAATGAGAGACACACAGAGAAAGAGATAGACGCAGAGACACAGGCAGAGGAAGAAGCAGGCTCCATGCAGGGAGCCCGAGTGGGACTCGATCCCGGGTCTCCAGAATCAGGCCCTGGGCTGAAGGTGGCACTAAACTGCTGAGCCACCCGGGCTGCCCTAGAAGTTGTAATTTTTAAAGCTCACTTATGTCACCCTACTTTAGAAAATTGTTCTCAAGGATGAATTTCCTTTTAAGGCCCTGCTTCATCAGTGAGTGGCTCATTTTTTTTCCTTAGTATCTTCCATAAATACATCCCTCTTAAACACACACACACATACACATACACATACATACACATACATACACATACATATTTTTGTTGCATTACTGCATATATATAGGTAAATATTATTGAATGATATAAATGAAAAACAAGAATACTGACCTGCTGCCTCCCACCGGTCCTAACCTTCAATCCTGTAGTCCCAACAGCAGGCAAACGCATGTTTTCTGCAATTAGGTCTCCTACCAGTTATAGTATGCTTCACAATATTTTCTCAATTTTAGATATTACCTATTCATTTCCTTTTGTGACAAATAGGATTGAATATCTTTACACCATCGTTGTACTCCTTAATTTTGGGGAGAAGAAACCCACTCCCTCTTCTTGGAGAGGAGGATGCAAAACACAGCTGCACTTCTTCCTTGATGAATAATTCCAGAATATAGAATCTACTTTCCCCTGAGCCTTATGTTTTCAAAGATGAACAGCTGTGTTGAAGTTTCTTGGTATTGGATTAATTATTCCGACTAAATCCTGGAGGTGGTACCTGGACCTATAACAATTGTTACTTGAAACTACTCTATTCTTAGTCTCAGTCTCAGTTTGAGTCTCAATTACCAAGCCAAGGACCAGAAGTTAAAGTCTATCACAATATCTTTATCAATAGTTTTACCACAAATTTCCAATTAATAATTATATCGTTTTGACTTTGAATTTATTAGTCAATGTCATGCCAAACATTGTCCAATGGTAAAAATTCCATATTGCTATTGTTTACCATCCCTTTTTTTCTTTTTTTAAATTTCATCTTGTTGTTGCTAAGAACACTTAGCATGAGGTCTACCCTCTTAAAAGATTTTTAAGTGTGCAATACAGTATTATCTATCAGTACAGTGTTGCACAGAGGTTTCTATTAAATTTTCTTACTTGCATGTGTTGTTAACCACATAGCTTTATCTTTTTTTCAAAACCCCTTTACTGCTTTATAACTGCTTTTCTTTGTAGACATTTTTGTTCCTCCAAGTCTAGTAGCTTTTTGAGAATGTTTAGGATGGCTCCAGAATTTCCTGGTTTCTGTTCTCTTCTTCTGCACTTTGGTTGTTGTTATTGGTGATGGTGCTTATGGGGATGTTGATGTTCTTGATGCAAGAGTACCTTTTGTATGGGCTTCCCAAAGAAAACATGGGAAACATAATTTCCGTTGCCTTTTTGTCTAGAAATGTTTTTATTCTATTATCAAAGATAATGGATAATCCAGTTGAGTACTGAATTCTGGAATAATTCTGGACTAAAGTGTTCTCAGAAATTTAAAAAGAACATTTTCTTCTAGCATTCATAATTGATTTTGAAATATCTGTTGCTACTCTGATTCTTATTCGTCTTATATGAGAGCATGCCACCCATCACCCACACACAGAATATCGTTGGACTTTTTTTGTTTTTGACTTGAAATTCCAGGTTGTTTCATCTTGGTGAGAGATTTTGTCCAGTCATAATGCTGAGAACTTAGTGGGCTTCTTTAAATTTTAATATCTTTCAGTTCTTCAAAGCTTAATTTTATTATTTCTTTAATATTTTCCTTTGTTTTCAGTTTCCTTATCTAATATCTCCAGAATTGATTCTGTAATTTTCTTATACTTTGCCTAAAAATTACTTTTGTTCCATGATTTCTACTGACCAAAACTAATGAGTGTTTCTTGAGGGTTTCCTATCAACTTTTTTAGAGCCTTTAAATTAGTTCTTTAAAACAACACCCACTTCTTTTATTTCATGAATGCAATACAGTCTCTTACTACCCTAAGTATTTTGCTATTTTTTTTAATTTTGGAAATATGGGGAGTTATTTTCTTTCTTTTAATTTCTTCATCTTTATTTTTAAAACTACTTGATTAGAGTATTATTGACATACAAAAACTATCCATATTTGATTAGAGAAGTTTTCCTTTACTCTTTACAGTGTTTCTGGTTTTTTAAAAAATCTTATTATCCCACTTTTTTCTTTGTTGGTTTATTTATTGTTGTTATGTTTGTTCCTATGTGTTTTGGAATTGAGGTTATACTTAATGCTATATAAGCTAATATCTAATGATGATTTGAGTATAGTTTCATACTTAGTAGTGAGAAATAAGAACATGTATGAATCTGAAAATAAAACATGAATGGGTTCAATTTTTCCAGTGAAACCTCTCATTCACTTTGTTAACAAAAAGAGTCTAATTTTTTAAGGTAGTCATCTGAAAGAATATCTTTTGAATGCCTAAAAAGGGCTTGAGATATTGGCATTTGAAGAGCTCTCCTCAAATGGATAAATATCCATCTAACCACAAAACCATATGTTCTTCCATATAAGCCCTACCCATGGTTTCAGAGCTCCTTATTAGTAAAATAATAGCAACATTCTTGGATATATCTCAAGTGTCATGGGAGTACAGGAAATAGCTGACATTTTAGCTTATTAAAACTGGGATTACTTAAGAAGAAAGAGATACTTGCTAAGCCCATGAAGAATTAACATTTCAGAAACAGTTCACTGGGACAATATTTTCAAAATAGAATGTTGTGTGTACAAGAGTAAGAAAGTTCTAGAGATATTTAGAGTATGTGGATTTCTTCTGTGTATAGATGTAATTTTATGGTCAAATGCCTATGACTTGGATAGTTCAGTCTTATCCACATATTTGTGTTTAATTGTATAAGAAATTCAAATTCTTTTCCAAAATGGTCGTATCATTTTACATTTCCATCAGCAATGTCTGAGTGTTGTGGTTATTCCACACCATGGCCAAAACTTAGCACTGTGGTTTTTGGTTTGTTTGTTTGTTTTTTGTTTTTTGTTTTTGTTTTTTGTTTTGCTAGTCAAGTAAGTGTGGAGAGACATTTCATGAGATATTAAGTTTTTTAATTTGTACTTTCTGATGCTTTATTATGTTGAGTATGTTTTTACTTAGTAATTGGCCATTCATTTATCTTCTTTTGTAAAATACCATTTCAAATATTTTGCCAAATTTCACTGAATTTTTTTCTTATTGTGAATGCTTAAGTTTACTCTACTTTTGACATACAAACATATCAAAATGATTATATATTAATATAACCAATATAACACAATATTTCCCTACAGTTTGAGATTTAATTTTAATTTTGCTAAATATGTTGTTCAAAGAACAGGTGCATTTGTTTTGATTGAGTTTAATTTATAACACATATTTCTCAATGTTTATGTCATACCTATTCAAGGTCTCAAAGTGTTCTGCTACATTTGTCTTGTACGTTTCATTCTAGAAATTTTATAGTTCTAATTTTTATGTCCCCAAAGTGCATGGGGCTAACACTGAATATAAAAAAGTAACCAATCAAGTTCTGGGTCAGGTCAGCAGTATGGTATGGAGACATGGGAGTGATGTTGGGCTATAGAGTAAAGAAAACTTCTAAGTGGCATGAAAACCTGGCTACTGAGCTTTTATGTATAGAATGGTTAAAAATTCTAAAAGATGGGTTATAAATGCTTGAAGACTTCTTGAGAGAATAATTAATTAGAACAGAAAGTCTTAAAAAAAAGAACAGAAAGTCTTAATCTTCCTCAATATATTTGGAGCTAGTGGAGAAATAATTGTAAGGAACTTTTCTATACCCAGTTCTACCAAGGCTCCATCCAGCTCAACTATAATAAGACTAACTCAGTACTCCATTCAAGCATACAGGTAGATGAAAGGAGTGGCTATACATTCCTCTGGTAGCAGATATTACTATCTTTAGTCCTTTCTTTTCCCCACCCCCACACAATTGTAGAAATATAATTTCAAAAAATTAACAGGCATATGAAAAAGCAAAACAAATAAACAACAACAACAACAACAACAACAAAAAAAAACATGTGACCCACAATCAAAAGAACATGCAGTTCAGTAGAAATAAATCTACAAAGGGATCAGCCTTTACAGAGGGTTTGGAAATAGCATATAAGTTCTTTAAAATAGCTTTGATAAGTGTTAGGAATTCTAGAGGAAAATATGGACAAAATTTAAGAACATGAGGGAATTTCAGCAGTGAAATAAAAGCTTCAATTGTACTCAATTTAAATAAGAGAACTGAAAAAAATACAATAACCAAAATGAATTCCCTATGGGCTTAACCAAAACTTAAGTGCAGCAAAAGAATAAAATAATGTATTTGAAGAGAGGTCAATATAAACAATCCAAGTCATAACACAAAGAGAAAAAAAATCTTAGAAAAATACTTATAGCTTGAGAAAAAATGACAACAATCCTAACATGGATATGAGTTTATTCTGAGAAGAAAAGGAAAGAAAGAATGAGACAGAGAAAATATTTGAAAGGCACAGTCCAAGGTTTTTTTCAAAAGACATAAATCCAACGATGCAGAAAACTCACTAAGCTCAGAGCATGGGTAAATAAAAGAAAGAACCTCTTACACATAACATAGTCGAATTGCTGAAAAGGAAAATAAGTAGTAAATGCTGAAGATGCCAGACAATAAAAGACACATTCCATAAAGGGGAAAATCCATCCAAAGGCCATGTAAACTTCAAATCATAGCTATTTTTATAAACTCATCATAGAGTTTAGGACCCAATGTTATTTAAATATACTAATGAGAGGGAGGGAGGGAGATTGAAAAAGGTCTGGGAGGCAAAGTCTCTTCAAATACTGGGAGCAGGGGAATGCAGAGCTATAAAAGTCACTCTAAATTTCCACTTACTGAAGTTTGAGGCAGGAAATTTGATATCTCACCAACAAAATGCCTTAGTAGGCAAGAAAGCTAAGAGACAACCTTTCGAGACCATCTGGAAATTATTGAGTATATTACTATATAGAGAACTAAGATAAGAGTGAAAAATAAGAGAACTTCCCAAAGATTCAATCAGCCAAACAGATGAGCTATGATGGGGGTGGGGGGAGAGGGAAGCCTCTCCTACCCTTAGAAACCATGAAAAAAATCCTGATTTTGCCCTAAAAACATTTATAGCCAGTGATAAACTGAATCAAAATAAAGTTGTAATGAAGACCTGACCCAGATGAACCAAAGATCAGGCTGACATGATTTTCGCTCTAATGACCTAACAGCAAAAGGGACTTGTATAGAAAAATAGCATTGCTTCATCTTTCATTGCTCTTCTGTGAGATACCTGGTGTGGATTTATAGATAAAGAGACATATAAAAAAAACAAGGAAACAAAAACTGTGGTCAAGAGATCCAAAATATTAGTAGAAGAAGACTCTGAAGTGGTTAAGACTTATTGGACAATGATCTGAACGTAACTGTGATAAAATGCCTAGGGCAAAAAGTAGACAACATGTTTTGGCAAGTGATATTTTAGTAGATATATGGAAACCATAGAAAAGGAAAAATGGAAAGTCTAAAAATGAAAAACATAGTATCAGAAATAAATAATTTAATAAGTGAGATTAAGAACAAGGGAAATCATCAGTGATAGTTCCATGACAATTGCCACATTTCAGCCTCCTTTCTTTAAAGTTTTACATATTTTAGGAGCACAGTGGCATCTACTCAATCTTTATTTGATTTGAGTATTCTATAGAATTAAAAAAAGCTATTTAAGCACATTTTGCAATTTTATGGATGATTGGCTTTTTGCAGATTGTGATAAGATAAATAAATGAATCCATGTATGAGTAGAAGTGTAGAAGTGAAGGGGATTCAGGGCAGTTTCTGAATTCATCTTTATGCTTCTGAAAAAAGAAAAATATCAAATTAATTTCAACTTCGAATGTTTTCATGAAATAGATTCCATGAAATGGCCTGGTTTATAAAGTAAAAGGAAATAACACACACACACACACACACACACATGTTTGAGAAACCCAGAAAAGCTATAGATTTGTGAAACATTTGGGAAAGCAGTCTGTTGAGCCAAGGTGGCAAGTCAAAGTATGTGGAACAAACTGCAAGTGAAATGATGAGATAGAAAGGTGGAAGACTGAAGACTCTGGATCTTAACATTTAAAACCATGTATGATCATTCTTAGCTAAGAAGGAATGAGCATTTATTACTTAAGTCCACATGATTAACTAGAATTAAATCTACCTTTAACCGGTTATAATTTGGTTAATTTATTTTAACTAATTTCCCATTACTTATAATCAAACCATATAGACTCAGATAGTCACTCCTTTCAAAATTTCCTTTCTTTTGTTTTCCTTGCCTTAGGAGATAGACCTAGAAAAAATTTGTCAAAGAGGTTTCTGCCTGGGTTCTCTAGGATTTTTATGATTTCAAGTCTCACATTTAGGTCTTTAATCTATTTTGAATTTATATTTATGTTTGATGTAAGAAATTGTTCTAGTTTTATCCTCTTGCATGTTGCTATTCATCAAAATAAAAAGTTACTGCACAGTGAAGGAAACAATCAACAAAACTACTAAAAGGCAACCTACTGAATGGGAAAAGATATTTGCAAATGACATATCTGATAAAATCAAAATCAATGAAGAACTTATGAAACTCAACACCCAAAAATGAATAATCTAATTTAAAAATGGGCAGAAGACATGAATAGACATTTTACCAAAGAAGACATACAAATGGCCAACAGACACATGAAAAGATGTTCAACATCACTGATCATCAGGGAAATACAAACCAAAACTCTAATGAGATAGCACCTCACACCTATCAGAATGGCTAAAATCAAAAACAGAGGAAACAACAAGGGTTGGTGAGGATTTAGAGAAAAAGGAACCCTCGAGTACTTTTGGTGGGAATGCAAACTGTTGCAGCCAGTGTGGAAAACAATATGGGGATTTCTCGAAAAGTTAAAAATAAAGCTACCCTGGAATCCAGCAATTGAACTACTAGGTATTTACCCAAAGAATACAAAAATACTAATTTAAAGAGATCCACACACCTCGAAGTTTACAGCAGCATTATCTATAATAGCCAAATTATAGAAAGAACCCAAGTGCCCATCGACTGATAAATGGATAAAGAAAATGTGATACACATCCACAAACACACACACACACACACACATAATGGAGTATTACTCAGCCATAAAAAGAAAATATAATCTTGCCATTTGCAATGACATGGATGGAGCTAGAGAGTATTACGCTAAGTGAGTTAAGTCAATCAGAGAAAAACAAATAGCATAAGATTTCACTCCTGTGTAGAATTTAGGCAATAAAACAAATGAGCAAAGAGGGGAAAGAAAACCAACAGAGAGACAAACCAAGAAATGATAGAAAACCAACTGATGGTAACTAGTGTCAAGGGAGTAGGGGATGGGTAAAATACAAGACGAAGATTAAAGGAGGGCACTTGTAATGAGCATCAGGTTATATGGAAGCATTAAATAAGTATATTGTACACCTGAAACTAACGTTATAGTGTATCAACTAACTGGTATTCTTTAAAAATTAAAAATAAATAGATGATAGAGAGACAGAGAGATAGAAAAACAGATGGAATGGGGGAATCAGCACCTGAGCTAGAGTGCTTTCAACAAAATGAGTAGATATTAGGTTGATACCTGATTGTAGCTCGTGAGTCTTGCTTCTCCAGTATATCGGTTAGACTATGACAAAAAATCATTTAACAATTGTACAAATAGAATTTCCTTTCTAATTATGGTGATGTATTATAGGCATGCTTTTTATATGTATTTCTGAAGTTTTTAGCCATTTGTTGTAGATAACTATTTTAGAAAATTTACATATTATGCTTTTTCTCCTACAATTTAGTTAGCTGCCAAATATTAATTTACAAATAATTAAATTAACTACCAAATTATAATACCCATGTCTTACATAGCCTAGGGAAAGATTTCTGACTGTGGAATCCCTACAAAGAGCTGCATGAAATGCATTGTGTCAAATAACAGGGAATAGTATGACACACTATATTCCCCCTCTCTGCAAAAGCCTCTGAAAAGTCTACAGTAAAAAAATAAAATAAAATAAAAAATAACACATTTTAACCCAATATTGCTCACACATATCTAATGAAACGCTATTATTAAACTGCTAAAACAGTACAATGATCTTAGATTCAGATTAATAAGCAAACTTAATGAGACTTAATAGACTTTTCTCAACATTAAATTTATTCAGCCCCTCAAAGGGGTATACGGTAGGCATCAAAAAATGCATCACCAAAACCAAATATCCTTGAGTTCCTCCACACCTGGGATGTGGTGACCCCAGAAGACCATGAGGACGAATTGAAGAGAATTTGGATGTGAACATACAACCTCCATTTAGGCAAGATGTCAGCTCTGTAGTCCCTTCAGATCAAGGATAGGTAAAGAGATTCCATTTCCCAAGTTGTATCATACCATTACCCATTAATCAGGACTTAAGAAATAATTTCAACAGTTATATAGAACTGTTTGATGTGCACATCGCTTCAGCTTGGTATTTGTCTCTAATACCATACATGCCTAGAAATTCTGTATTGATGTTTTGAGGATGATTTGATCAAGGTGTCCCTGAGACTGAACGGAATTCCATGCAATATTTTGTTAACTATTTTCTTCCACCAAGAAAACATTGTGATTTTTTAAGTATCCATAGGGCCCAATTTTGGAAATGTTTTCACTAGTAATTAAATTGAATTACTTAGTCCTTACATAAGTTAACTAAACTAAGATGTTATATTAGAATCTTTCTAAAAACTTACTTATGCTTGGATGGATACATATTGCATTGAAATTGTCTATTATGATCTTGAGGATAGAATAATGGGATTTGTTTGGTCTTTTTGAGATCATATGGGCAACCCCTTATATACCACATGGGTCAAACAAAATTGTGACACAAAAGTACAAGGTGGGTGTCCCCTAAAAATTAATGGATATTACTAATTTTTAAAAATGCACCAAACAAAAACTTATTCTAGACAATACATATGTACATGCGTGTTGGTATATATATGTACATGTTAATATATGTGAAAAACGTTTTAGCAACTGTGACAATAAAAGGTAGATACGATCACGTTCCTACTTCATGAGCTTATGCAACACAGGGAGTGAAAAAAATACTTGAAGAAAAGACACTAGATATTAAAATATGTAAGTAAAAGTATGACTTCAGAGGAATGTCAAATCACTCAGAGTTGATTCATCAGGGCAAAGTGCATATAGAAAGTGACATTTAATTTGGCTTCTACCAGTAGGTGACTATATCAACAGAAACATGTCATCAGATTTTAAGAGAAAAATATCAAAAAATGAATAAACAGAAGTAGGAGTTTAACCAGTCATATCTATACTGTTTGGATAATAGAGTCATAAAAATTGAATCAGATAGTTATGTTCTAAATTGTAGAACTTTGAGTAAAAATAAAATCTGTATATCTTTCAGCTACCAATGAGTAGCTATGGATAAAGAGAGTGATATCGCTAGAGAGTGATTAGGACATTTTAAGACCCATCTCTGCACAAATGATAGAAACAAATATAGAGCCAAAAACACATACTAATGAAAACTCCCCTCCCCCCAAAAAATGTGTATGAGGAGAAACTTTTCTAGAAAGACCTCATGTTTAAGATGTGAAATAAAGATTAAAAATATATTGTTGTCTAATATGGTACAAGCTTATTTAATTTTACCTATGTCAGACACAGTGTTCATTTATTCATTATGCAGTAGAAAGTGTTTATGGCTCCTACACTAAGAAGGTAAAATACCTTATTAGATACGTAAACATTGAAGAAAGGTCTATACATTGTACTTCCATCTTCAGAAATTACTAAAAATGGTGAGCAAAGTATATTTATAAGTACACCTTAAAAATGTCAAAGAGCTGACATCATGGTATATATAAAGCTGATGTAATTCTCTAAGGGAAAAAAATGAACTCTGATTGCTACCTTGGGTACCAGGTGACTGAACCCACACATGTTCTGAGTGTTTGGTGATCCAAATAAATTTGGTTTGGTCTCCAGTGGATTTATGAGGTGCTAAGAAAGAAATCAAGGGCCAACAGGGTCTGAATAAGCTGGGGAACTTAAGAGGAGATGCCCTCACATTCATCTGGGACACCAAAGTGCCACAGCCCTGGCATTATTGTAAAATAATGTCTTCCAGGGGATTTTAAAGAAGATTGTCTTGATACTGAGTGGATCATGGGGGCAAAGAACAAGGATAAAGCATATTTGAGACTCAGATCATCTGGAGCTGTGAGAACCTAAAGCTATGAATTTAATAGTATATGGTATCATAGTAGTGCTCCAAGCAATGTTTAAGAAAGAGGAAATATCCTCTAATAGGGAAATTGAAGAAAGAGAAAAAAAAAGAAAGAAGAAAGAAAGAAAGAAAGAAAGAAAGAAAGAAAGAAAGAAAGAAAGAAAAAGAAAGGAAGAAAGAAAAGGAAGAAAGGAAGGAAAGAGGAAAGAGAAAGAGAGAGAGGGAGAGAGGAAGAAAAACAACTTTCATCCTAGGCCAAGATTTTCAACAATAATCAATGGTAGGCAGATGATACACACCTTAGCAGACAAGGTGTAAATGATGTGTAAAAAACAAGGTGTAAAAAAAAAAAAGTGTATATGTAGGAACAAACAGAATCAAAAGCCTACAATGAAAGAAATAATAAAATAAAGGCCTACAAAAATTCCAGATTTGAAGCTATAAGGCATATATCATAAAACAATTTAAATTTTTTTTTTTTTTTGAGCTGCCCCAAGGGCAGACAGGTTGGCATGGCTGAGTTTTTTTTTTTTTTTTTTAATTTTTATCCATCCATGATAGTCACAGAGAGAGAGAGAGAGAGGGGCAGAGACACAGGCGGAGGGAGAAGCAGGCTCCATGCACCGGGAGCCCGACGCGGGACTCGATCCCGGGTCTCCAGGATCGCGCCCTGGGCCAAAGGCAGGCGCCAAACCACTGCGCCACCGAGGGATCCCAAAACAATTTAAATTATTAAAAAAAATAAAGATAAACTTTAAGATGTTTTCAAGTATCAGAAACAACGAAATGTAACAAAACACACTTGAAAAAAAGCAACGAATAAAATTCCTAAACCATAAATGAAATGGCACAGGCACCCCTCAGAGATACTACAGGTTAGGTGCCAGATGAAGTGAATATTATAGTAAAGAGAGTCAAACCTATTATTTTGGTTTTCCAGTGCCTATATGATGGGGCCTATGGAGTGGGCTAGAGCATCGTGTCTAAAATGTATGTGGTTTAAAAATTCCTTATTGCTAAAAAATGTTAACCATCATATGAGTTTCAGTGAGTCATCAACACTGAGCAAAGATCACCCAAACAAATATAATATTAGGGCAGCCTCGGTAGCTCAGCGGTTTGGCGCCTGCCTTCAGCTCAGGTCGTGACCCCGGGGTCCCAGGATCGAGTCCCGCATTGGGCTCCCCACAGGGAGCCTGTTTCTCCTTCTGCCTGTGTCTCTGCCTCTCTCTCTGTCTCTCATGAATAAATAAATAAGATCTTTAAAATAAATAAATATGTATATGTTTTTTAAAAAAATGAATGGAATAATGAAGGAAATGTTTGAAATAATGTGAAAATTACCAAGATGTGACATAAGGATGCGAAGCGAGCAAATGCTGTTGGAAAAATGGTGCCAATAGACTTGCTTTTCATGCAGGGCTGCCACAGACCTTTAATTTCTAAAAACAGTATCTGTGAAGTGCAGTAAAGCGAAGAGCCACAGAGCGAAGAGCGTCTGTACTTGACAGCAGGAACTGAACTGGAGGTTTCAGCAGAGGATTCCTCAGCTGTGTCTTTCTGGTACCCCAGGCCTCCTTTTTTGGTATCTACCATAAAATTAAATTGTCCCAGAATATGTATTAACCTTGATATATTTATTTATAGTTAGTGCTTGTGCTTGTAAACTGAAGAAATATATTTTATGTATGAAAAATAACAATTTGTCTGGTAATTTGAGGTTTAATATTTACCTGCTAGTGAGTGCATTTGATCATTTCAATGGGCCAAAGGAGCTTTCTCATGCTCACATAATGAATAGTGAAAATAGTTATTTCCCCCTTTTCCTCCCCTGTGTTTTAAAAGTATTTCTTCTTCACCAGTCAATGAAAATACTTATTCATTATTTTTTTAGATACAATATTGGGTCATATGTTCACCAGCTTCGATATGACCATCTAGTCCAAGTCATAACTGAGTACTTGCTGACATTGAAGACAGCACCAATTAATGAGTCCATATGAAGTCGATGGATATGCCCGGTCTTCCTGAGTTTTGATGAGTTGCCTTATGAATTATTCTTTCATGTCTGAGCACATCTACTGATTTAACAAAACCATTGATCTCGAGTTGTTTCACATTAAGCCCATGATCAGATAATTGGTCCGACCCAAGACTGTTTATGAAAACCTCCCATGTATGTACCAGGATGAGTCAAAGGAAGCCCCAACACACCTGTACAGTGGGAAGCAGCACCTGCTTTGAAACTCAGTCTGCAGACTCTATAACAGTGTCTCAAATTCTTATATTAATACTTGAATTACCTTTGGAAATCTTGTTGGGATCTTTTTAGGGGAGAACCACAAAAGCACACTTTCCTAAGAAACTATAATCCATGGTTAAACAGTTTGAAAAAAACAAACTACAAATGCATCTATATCTATGGCATTTATTTTTATATTTTTATTTGTTCATAAATGAAAAGATTGTCTCTCTCACTTTTTTTTTTTTATTTGAGAGAGGGAGAGATTGAGAATTGAAGGGTGTGGGAGGGACAGAGAGGATCTTAGAAGCAGGCTCCACACCAAGCACGGAGCCCAACTCGGGACTCAATCTCCCAACCCTGAAATCACGACCTGAGCTGAAATCAAGGGTCAGATACTTACCTGACTGAGCCACCCAGGCTCACCCTCCCTCCTTTTCATATCTGTAGTATTAGCTCTTTATGTCAATTCAATTTCCTAGTTTGCCAATTACAGTTGTATGCAGAACATATTTAATGAAGTCTATACTAAAATGAACAGTTTAATTCATTGGTTCTATGTCATGTCCCTCCTTAAACTTGAAATCCTTACCATTAAGCAGCATTCTTTTGTAAGGGCTCTTTTTTTTTCCTCTAAAATTTACTAATCAAATTTTCAGTTTTTCCTCTTTCAGTTTGTAAAATTTCTGCAAAATGCTTTTTTTTACACAGCTTTTTATTTTTTCTTTTAGTTTTCTCTTTTCTTATTTTTTCACTTCTTTCCCCTTCACTTACAACTTAAGACAGTCCTTTTTAATAGCTTTTCATTCATCAGTGGGTTCACTTCACCACTTCTAATTATTCTATATAATACCTTAAACACTCTAGGGTAAAAATCATACATATAGATGAAGACTAAAATTATATGAAACAGATAAATTCTCTGGTCTTCTTCTAATGTATGATTGTGAGAAATATGTTGTTTTGTCATTTTTCTGATACTTGTTTAGATGACAACCTGTCTCTTTGACTCTAAGGTTAAATAAATCAAATAGAAATCAAAAAAATTACTGTTACTCTTTGTTTTTTAGCATATTTTCAGTCCATTTTCTATTAATACAATTAACAAAGTACATAAAATCTGAAAATACTGCTTTTAATATTGTTTTAAACCAGAAAAATGATAAATTCCCCCACATTTTGCTTTATATTTCTCACAGCATTTCTGCTTTTTTTGTCATTTCCAGTGCTCATCTTTGACTGTACTGAAACAAGGCCCACTGCTGCTTCAAGAAAGACAGGGTTTCAACAGGCTGAAACTTACTGCTACTTTACATGATGTTCTGGCAAATTGCCTGTTCATTCTTATTTATAGATCTTAGAAAAATAACAACTGTGCCTTGAATTTGAGCATATCAAGTGCCAAAATCTTATGTTATCCTCTCAAAGTAGTTAAATTTATTAGATCTGCATAAATACTCTCTGAGGTCAATGTCAGCAATTTTGACATAAATTCAAGATGTTTCGTACTTTGACATATTATAAACTTAAACATCTTGTCTTATTAAAAGTATCATTTGGATAAATATAATATTTTAAATAAATTGACAAAACATTGTTTTTATCTCATTTGAATGTATAAATGTTAGAGAGTGATGCCAACACAGGGTCCCTCAAATAAATTAAAATTGATGAGTTTTTTCTTCAGGATACAAAGAAAATGGATATGGAAGATGAATGTAATTATGGATGTTACATATCTAAGTAACCAATCATATGATAGACTAGGATCTTCATTTTTGTTTAGTTTTTTAAGAGAGAGATCAAGTGGGGGGCATAGCAGAGAGAGAGAGAGGGAGAAGCAGACACCCCACTGGGCAGGGAGCCAAATGCAGGGCTCCATCCCAGGACCCAGAGTCACAACTGAGCCAAAAGCAGACACTTAAACAACTGAGCAACTCAGGTGCTTCTTCATTTGTTTTTACGTACAAAAGGTAGAAAAGGGGTGATCCTAGGAAACAAATTCATATACCAGGCACTCAAAGATGTTCCTTTTATTTTTGCCACAAGTAGTCCCCAAATCATACTCAGTCCTACTGACATTGGGGTGCTAATCATAATTGTTAGACCAGCTTAATATCAATTTTATTTGTAAGTTCATCTCTTTCCAGTTTATTGTAAATATTGAAATGGGCCAATTAAATTTGTTGTTTTTAAATAAAATTCAACAAAACAAGAAAGTTTTAGGAACGCCTGGGAGGCTCAGCAGTTGAGCACCTGCCTTCAGCTCAGGGCATGATCCTGGAGTCCCAGGGTTGAGTCCCACATCGGGCTCCCTGCATGGGGCCTGCTTCTCCCTCTGCCTGTGTCTCTGCCTCTCTCTCTCTCTGTGTGTCTCTCATGAATAAATAAATAAGATCTTAAAAAAAAAAAGAACAAGAAAGTTTTAAAGTTCAATATCTTAATGAAATGAGGATCTAGAGTTTGGAACCAATGAATTATTCAAAGAGAGTTATATTTTACTTATTCACATATTACTTCTTCATCATATACTACATGACATAAAAGAGTGAAGGTAGAAAAAGAAAATTGTAAATTAACTTGTTGTGATGTGGAAAATTTAGGATATTGGAGACTTCGTTTTTAATGAAGGGATATGGAAAAAGAATGGTCTTCTCTAAAGAGTTAACTCTTTTAAAACTCCCACCTTTTCAAAGGCACTTTGAACTTCATTTGCTACCCCTTGTAAATAAAGCTTATGAAAACATGATAAATGTAGGTTTTAAATGTCAATTCCTAAGGCCTAAAAAATTTAGTTCCATTCATCAGTCTGTGATATGTAAATAACACACCATTATAAGAGTTAAAATGAGTATGGTTCCTAATGAGGGTTCAACATACAATTTTTCGACTTTATAGGGTGTAGCAGTATGCACTCGGTAGAAACTGTACTCTGTGTTTTGAATTTTTCTTTTTCCAGGCCGCTGATTTGGTAGGCTACCCTCTAGTGATTTCGGGCAGCATCAGCTCTGGGATTCCTAGTGAGCCATATGGTCACCAGTGTAAACAATACACTAACAACCATTTTGCTCCCCTACAACCAGTCTATTTTTCACTCTCAGTAGAGTATTCCATATATTATGTGATATTACTCAACATTTTAAAATAAAGTAGGCTTTCTGTTAGAAGATTTTGTCCAACTGTAGTCTCAGGTAAGTTTCTGAGTACTTTTAAGGTAGGTGATGTTTGGCAGGTGAGGTGTATTAAAAGTATTTTGAATTTAGGATATTTTCAACTCATAATGGATTTGTTGGAACACAATCCCATCATAAGTCAAGGCAATCTGTACTTTCAAAGGGAAATTTAATTCTTTTGAAATGGCACTTCTGAAATAGTAAAGAAAGTGATAAAATATTATTTCTCTAATATTAAATATAATTACTTAGAATAAATTATAATTATATAAAAAGTAAACACTTTCTGTGGATGCATGTTTTCTTGAGTACTATTTACTAGATTCAAAGTAATGGGGATGGTGTATACATGCCCAGAAGTGCCAAGTTACAAGATGAGAATGGAAAAGATGGGATAAGACAGTTTCCAGGTCTGTCCTGTTCAAGAAAATTAGAATTTGCACATATTGTGCTGAAAAAAAAAAACTCCACATTTCCATGGAATATAACTTTGACTTAGACGCATAAAAGAATTTTAAAGAAGCATTTTAAGGTACATTTTCCTAGGTAAGAAGCCCTATAAGGTACATTAACACAAAGCATATTACTGTTTCTCAAGCAAAAAGAAAAAAAATATTATTTTTTGGCCATGATGAAGAAATTTTATAGCATTTTCCTAGAGAAACTTGTACTATAAAAATGAAAGGTCTTCCTGACAGACACAACCAATTAAAAAACACTTATTGAACAAATAAATGAAAATTACGTAACATGATAGGGGTGCTGACTATGGCTATAATGGCAATCATAATATACAAATGCATCATATCAACAGATTGTATAACTTAAACTTGCACAATGTTATATGTCGAATATATTTCAATAAAAATATAGCAAATAAAAAAGACTTTTTGAATAAATGAAATAAACGTCATCTTGTTTTACTTTGTCATTTTCTACCTAAGGAAACATTCACATGCACTGTTTCACAAAGAAGCCGAGGCTGGTCACTGGTGAAGCCAACTCCTAACTTGATCCCCTCACGTTCCTCTAATATTTTTGCTCTATATACTTGAAATAACCAATTTGTTAGCCTATCATTGTTTTTACTGGTCATTGTTCATCACACCTACAGTGCTCTTGGTAGTTAAGGACATTTTAATAACATTGAATGATAGAAATTTGTGTCCTCCATGGATGTCTGTGCTTGGGAAAAATCTTATTTCTGGTGATCCAGCTCTGTCCAAAGTGTGATCATCTTGTTTAATCAGCATTTATCAATTCCTTATTAGAATGGAGCTTAAAAGTAAAGAAAACCATGGTGTCTTAAGAGGAAATTTAAGTTCTGAAGTACATCTTTTTCATTCCTTAAGAAAAATCTCACCATGATTTATTATTATTATTCAGAAGGATAGAGCATTCTAAAAATGGGTCACTCCATTGTCAGCATGTTCCAGATTAGCCGACAGTAGAGAAAAAAGATAATTTGGAATTTAGCCATGTTCATTTTAACTAATGGGTCATATTTGAACAAGTTTTTGACATACAAAGAAAAATAATCTAATTCCCAAGTCAAGTCACTGTGCATTTTTACATCTTGTTTAGCTAATGAAATTATCTGACTCTGGAATATATCTTTCTGATTTTTACATCCAAATAATAGTATTAAATTTTTTTTGTCTGTGTCACAGCACTCTGCCTAGACACTAACACTGAGAATAAGCAGGGAGGATGTTGAAAAAATTTAATGGCTTATATTTAATAACTAGAGACTGTACGGGGCATTCCCTTATTAAATATTTACCATCTGCTAGAAAACCAGATGGCCAAATTGTTCTTTGATAATATAGTTCACAATAATGTATTAGTTTTGCTTTGGTATAAACAAATTTTTTTAAAAGTAGAGAAAAAGAAAAAAACATTAAATAAACGATTTCTACATCAAGATCTTAACCATTGAATTTTAATCTTTTAAAAGCTAAATTTATTATGGTCTGTTACCAGGATTTATTTTCTTCAAAAAGCTACAGAATTTTCAATAGGAATAATTGAGATGAAATGCCAGTGGTTGCAACATTTAGGTGCATTGGAATCATCTAAGGACTTTGCTAAATGTTGAATACAGAAATGTTATATATTTCTCAAGAATATAGTAGACAAGACAGCCCTGGTGGCGCAGCGGTTTAGCACCACCTGGAGCCTGGGGTGTGATCCTGGGGACCCTGGATGGAGTCCCACGTCAGGCTCCCTGCATGGAGCCTGCTTCTCCCTCTGCCTGTGCCTCAGCGCAACCCCCCCACCGTTTCTATGAATAAATAAATAAAATCTTTTTAAAAAAGAAATTAGTATACATGAGTCATAAGCTTTAAATAGATTACTATTCACTTTATCTTCCTAGAAAGAATTCTTTTTATTTTTAATTTTGGGTAATAAAATATATATTAATCAATATTATGTTTAACTAATTTTGAATTGTCTATTCAATGCTGAACTTTTGTGGGTCTATGTAAATCAAATGTAAATGCAATGAAATTTAGCCAGGTCATAGTAGCAATTGTAATTTGTCACTAGCGTGGATCAATATAAACCTAGAGGGATACAAAAAACATTTATTTACAGACATAAAATACTTTATCAGCATTGTACACCCCCAAAAATGAAAAATAAATGGTACATGAGAAATCGTAATTAATTTACACAGTCTTGGAAGAAATTTGTTACCTTATGAAATCCTTCCCTTTGTTACACTTCTAATAGTCCTTACTCTGCTACTGGTAATTATATCATAGTGAAGTTGTGTAAAGGAAATCTATAAAATTTGATGTAGTGCATAACTATTTCCACATATTTAGCATATAAGTACAAACAAAAACAAAGTAAAATTGGCCTCAAAAATATATTTAAAAATCATTAGGGCTATAGCTCTTTCAGTTTTATTCTGGTCATTTTTTTCTGTTTTGTGATTGCATTATTATGATACTAGTATTTTAACTATCTCTTGGTAAGACGTAAATACTGTGTTGTACAAAAAAAAAAAAAAAAACAAGACAGAACCGAAATAATAGTTGGGGTAAATTATATGTATCTTTTTCTAGGCCCATACAGAGGAGGAATAAGCTACTCCTTACCAGTGTGGCTTAAAGACAAATCTTACCAAAAGATTTTTTTTTTCCTACAGGACAAAATTTTGCCTGAAATTCCAAAGATTTATCTAAGTCACTTTAAGTTAGGGTAAATATATGCCATTAATTTTGGACAGAATTTTATGAAACTAGCTATTTCTTGCTAAGATGTAGAAATAGGGCTACATAGTCTACTAATGAGAGAACTTATGAAAAGAACAAGGACTAACATGTCTGGAAGAGATGGAGGCTGTGATATTTGTGTTTGATATTATGGGTGCCCCATTAGACTTGTGGATTCCTTATGTTATAACTGAATATTTGTGTATCCCCACAATTCATAGTTGAGGCCCTAATCCCCAGTGTGGCTATAATTGGAAATGAGGCCTCAAAAAAGGTAATTAAGGTTAAAACAAGTCATAATGGTGATATCATCATCTTATAGGATTAGAGTCCTCACTAAATATATATATATATTCCAGAGAGGCCTGTGTCTGCAAGCATGTAAGGACCAGGTGGGCATCCACATGCCATGAAGAGAGTCCTCACCAAAAACTAAATCGTGGGGCACAGGTTCGCCAAAAGATTGAGTCTTAATCTTACAACTGGAGAATGTGTCCCTCACCCCACACTTTGCAACTACATAACTAAAGGCCTATTTACCACAGTTCCTCTTATTCAGTACATCGTGTCTACTTTTCAGCAAGAATATGCCAGGGCAGACAAAAAAGCAAGAAACACAGTATAAAGAGACTAAAGTACCAAAACCACTGAAATTGAATATCATAGGGATGTTGGAATGATCAGACCAAGAATTAAAACAAAACAAAACAAAAAAAACAATGAATAACATGTTAAGGGCTTTAATTGAGAAAAAAAGTATACAACATGCAAGCAGAGAGATAAAAATCCTAAGAAAAGACTTAAAAAATACTAGAGACCAAAAACACTGAAACATAATTGAAAAATGTCCTTGATGAATCATTAGTAAACTGAATGTGGCTGAGGAAGGAAACCCTGAACTTGAGCATATAACAATAGAAACTTCCAAACCTGAACAGAAGAAAGAAAGGAAAAAAAAAAAAAGACTGAAAATACAGAATATTCAAGAACTATGAGACAACAACAAAAAGTGTCTGGTGTTAGCTTTGAAAATTGTATAATGTCCTAATATAAATAAAAATATAAAATTTAAAAATAATTTTTTAAAAAGTGTGACATATATGTAGTGGGGATACTGAAAGGGGGAAAGAGAGAAAGGAACAGAAACAATATTTAAAACAGTAATGACATGTCGTATCCAGGTGGCTCAGTTGGTTAAGCATCTGCCTTTGGCTCAGGTCATGATCCTGGGGTCCTGGGATGGAGCCCCTTCTCTGGCCCCCTGCTCAAAAAGGAGTCTGCTTCTCCCTCTCCCTATGCCCCTCTCCTCACTTATGTTCTCTCTCTCTCTCACTCGCTCACTCTGTACTCTCTCCCAAATAAATAAAATCTTAAAAAAATAAAAATAAAACTATGACAGGGAATTCCTCCAAATCAATGTCAGACACCAAACTGCAAATCCAAGAATGCTCAAAGAACACTAAGCTAGATAAATAAATGCACGTGCACACACGCACACACAATTATACCTAGATATGTCACATTTGCACTTCATAAAATTAAAGACAAGAAAATCTTTAACGTGGAAGAAAAACATCTACCACTGATGAGCAAAGATAGGAATTACATTTGACTTCTCTTTAGAAATCATGTAAGCAAGAGAATGAAATGAAGGTTTTAAAGTACCGAGAGAGGAAAAAATACCCACCACCTGAAATTCTGCATCCCTCTAGATTTATCCTTCATAAGTGAGGAAAAAATGAAGACTTTCTCAGAAAATAGAAATTGAAGGAATTTGATACCAGTAATTCTGCCTTTTGTAAGGAATCCCTAGAAAGAAGACAGATGCTATAGGTCAGAAAGTTGAATTTATGTAAAGAAAGGAAGAGTATCAGAAAAGGATTACATGAGGGTGAAAGGAAAACTTACTTTTCTTTTTCTTAGCTGATCTAACAGATAAATAATTTGTTCATGATATGATAATAACAATGTATTCAAATACGTATATACACTTAGGTAAGTAAAATGAATGACAGCAATGATCTTGATGACAGGAAGGAAGAATTAGGAGTATTTTGTCATTATAAGATCTTACATCACACATGTAACTGTAGGTTATAAACACTAAGGCTAAAAAAGTTTAATAAATAAATATGAAAGATATTCTAAAAAAAGAGACAAACTAGAATCATGAAATAGTCCATTAAAAAAATAAAAAGTAGAAAAAGTATGGAAGAAAGATTGGAACAATGAACAAGGACAACAAATAAAGAGTGGTTTTATGTATATATCTTCATTTAATACAGTAAAAAATGGAGATTTAGGACCCGTTGGTGGCTCAATTGGTTAAGTCTTGGGCTCAGGTCATGACCCCAGAAGCCAGGATGGAGGCCCTACAGGGAGCCTGCTTCTCTCTCTCCCACTGCCCCTCCTCCTGTTCTCTCTCTCTCTTTCATTCACAATCTACCTCTGTCTCAAATAAATATATAAATAAAAATCTTTTTAAAAAATTAAAATTTGGAAAAAAAAATTAAAATTTGGGGGATCCCTGGGTGGCTCAGCGGTTTAGGACCTGCCTTCGGCCCAGGGCATGATGCTGGAGTCCCGGGATCAAGTCCCACATCAGGCTCCCTACATGGAGCCTACTTCTCCCTCTGCCTGTGTCTCTGTCTCTGTCTCTCTCTCTCTCTCTTTGTCTATCATGAATAAATAAATAAAATCTTTAAAAAAAATTAAAATTTTACGTGTGCATTTTATTCATAGAGTAAGTCACTCTCAGATGCTGTATTTTGTTAAAATCTATATTAGGCAGTTAGGAAGAGAGGGAGTTTTTGCCTTTTATTTATCTCTATATTTTAAATTTTTATTTATTTATGTTATTATTTTAAGGTTAAGATATGAGGAACAGGATGATAATATAGATAATGAAGGGTAGACCTAAGACTTCTAATTCTTTATCTGGATAAAAAGACAAAAGATAGATGTTAAATTATATCGGAAATATTTTCAGATTTTACATAATTTTTTTAGCTATTTTTAAAACAGAATTTTCTATAATTTATAGCATTTTTTATTAACCTAAAATAATTAAAAAAACAATTTGTTATATATATATCAATTGTTTTCTTCAGCATATTACTACAAATCATTGAGCAATCCATGGTGAATTTATATGTACAAAACACATGGAATGTGTTATTTTGCTAAATTTAAAAATGTCTAATGGCATCATTCTATTTATTAAACATCAATTAAACATATCAACAATAAAAATGACTGAAGGAAAAAAGTATGCCTATTTTGTCTGTTGGTTTTATTATTATTATTTTTTTTATTTGGCAGTGAAAACCTAAGAGAAGAAAATCACACTATTACCTAATAAACAAAAATATTAAATATGTATTTAAATATTAAAAATATATAAATTTATCAGATTTATTATCTAAAGTAAATTTATAATTCAATAACTTATTAAATTATATTAAATGCATTATATTGAATATATTTTATGAGTGTATTGAATACCTTCAAATATATATATAATTTTAAATGTATGCATTTAAAATAATATATATATATATATATATATATATATATATATATATTCATTCTCCCTATCCCCAAACTTGTACTACATATGTTTTGAAAGTCTTGCCTGTCTCACTTTTCATGTTCTAAAATCATGTTTTTTTGTGATCTACTTTGTAGCTACTGTGAGTGATTTATCTTGAATACTGGCTTCATGGAAAAGTTCCGTAAACTCTTCCTGACCTAATTTCTAAGGAAATCATATATATATATATATATATATATATATATATATATATATATATATATTTCAGAGCTGTAACATATATCTTACCTCAATGCTGAATGATATTCAATGACTTTCATTCAGAGTTTTTAGACCCTGTGTATAATTTTTTATACCAATGTACATAAAATACATTCATATCAAGCAGTGTCTCCTAGAAGGTCCAGCTATGTGCATAAGTAACTGTATAGAAAGATGTAATCATTTTTCATTAAAAAAATAGTCAAAACAGTGAGTGGCTTGGCATCACAGAAGGAAAACAACTTTTAACTGAAAGTTTTGAAAATAGATTGCTGACTTTTGTGCCATTCTTACAACTTCAAGGATAAATATGATTGCAACATTTTGGCTGATAGGTAAGAGAAATCCAGGTCATAGTAATAGTGACGATTGTTTAGCGTTCTCTTCAATGGACCAATGTTATAATATAAACAGGGTAAACATATTTATTTATTTTACTACCAAATATTTAACTTACATATTCATGACTTTAATATGTATTGAATTTTGAAAACTATATCAATATACCTTTGCAAATAAACATGATATTAATACATAAACATGCAATATTACTAATTGTTTTTTTTTGAAGTTTAAAAAATGTGAGGAGGGTTCTACTAATGATTTGAGAATGATTTTGGAAAAATAATAAAAATTAATACATTATTTAGGTAGGTATTGGAAAAGATAGCATATTTCAGGTTCCTACTGAAATGGGATATAATGTAGAATGAGTAGGAAAAAGGAAGTATACTCTATTAAGGTAAAATTTAAGTATTTGGGGAAAATAGAAGATGGTTATATACTAGATAGCTATAACACCAACTGAAGTCACCAATGGGTTCTTTTCATGGTTTTTTTTTTTTTTTCCATAAAATTGAGAGTGGGAGAGAAATATACTCAGCTGTGCTTGTTTATTCAGCTTTATTTGGTAACAACTTGTATCATAAGGCCCATAATTTCTTATATGTGTGTGATTTCATTGTATTTTCTACCTTTATGAATACTTTTCCCCTAGTAAAAAATTAGACACTGTGTTAGCAAACTGTAGTAAACTGTTTTTTTTAATTAACAATTTTGAATGAGACATACAGTGGTTTAAAAAAAATATTTCCAAGATTCATTTTCCTTATCTTCTACCTAAATGAGAAATATTTCATATTCTGGTGTTAAACACAATATCACTACTATAACTCCATAGCTACTTATATCCTCAAGAATAGGTCTATATAAGATGGCATGACAACAGTAAACCAACATCAAGCACTTCTAAGTACTTAGGAGTGGTCATGTGTTAAAAAATTAATGCAGAAAATAAAAGCAGATAAAAGTGTTTCCTGGATCATACTGCCTGGTTTCACATCCTAGTTTCACTTCTCATTACCTCTGTGTCCTGGCAGGTTAATTAATATCTTCCTATCTCAGTTACTTTATATACATGTGAGAGCTCAGAAGATGAAATTACAGAATATATATAAAGAAAATTCTTAGACAAGTTCTCTTAGAACGTCATAATTCATCAGTAAATGTAACCTAATGTATATGTATAATTAATAGTCTTTACTGTTCTTGTCATGGTAAAGTGTAAAAAAGGAAAAATGGGTAAAATCTGAATGTGTACTAGATGACATAAAATAAAAACTAGATGATGATGATAGTGTGACGATGATGATAAACAAAAAATACTTAATTTCTTATTCTATTTATCATTTGTAGACTACTTTCTATGAAAGAAGATTGAGATTGGAGAAGATTAACCTCATATGGGAGCAAGGTAGCAAAAGGAAATGTAGGTGAAATGGTAGCAGGATAAATGGAACTCCATTTTATCTTCTTTTCTATATTAATGGGATGGAAAAAATTGAAGCATAGTAGAATATATTCCCCAAAAGTCTCATCTGCTTTACAGAAATTTCAATTTATAATATATGTGAAAATAACTAATATTTATTAAGAAAATTACTTATGAATCAACCTAAAACATTCAAAGAACAAAAATTCTCACATATTCCCTGAAGGCAAGTGTTCATAAATATACCTAAACGCTTTGTGGCAGAAAGCAAGTGGACAGATGTGAAATCAATCTAGTCAAGGCAAATAATGTAAAAATACTACTATATTATCTAATATTGTGCTAAGCATGAGGGAAAATAAATAAAAGATTGACCATATTTTAACTTAAAAGAGTATTTAAAATTATATACTAGTATCATGTACTTTCATAATTCTCACCATAAATATCTATCTGTTCAATTATTGTCTTTCTTTTGATGAAATATAAGCTATACAAGGAAAAAGAATATCGATTTTTTTTATTGAATTCCTGGTACATGATACAATTTATGCACACAGGGCACCTGGGTGGCTCAGGGGTTGAGCATCTGCCTCCAGCTCAGGGTGTGACCTGGAGTCCTGGGATTGAGTCCCACCCTGGGCTCCCTGCAGGGAGCCTGCTTCTCCCTCTGCCTCTGTGTCTGCCTCCCTCTCTGTGTCTCTCATGAATAAATAAAATAAAATCTTTTAAAAAAACAATTTATGCACACAGTAATTCCAAAAAAAAACATTTATTGTATGATTGAAATGTATATATTAATTAATGCATAAAATCCAAGATGTATTAAAGGCTGGAGAGAGAGTTAGCTATCACACTTTTAATAACTCAAAATTACAAATCCTTCTGCTTTACAGTTAAAAAGCCCAGGATCTAAAAAGATACTCATTTCATAAGACTAAACATATAGTTATAGATATACTTACAACAAAAATTGGAAATGAGGAATTTCGCTTTAGTTTTGAGATATTTTAAAATTGTAGTTCTCAAGGAAGTCTTTTATCTTAAAGTTATAAATGGTATTTCTCACTTTGGGGCACAAAAAATGTTAGATATTGGAATTATCCAATTATCCTCATTATAAACAATTGAGAAGTTGACAAATTATGTAAAGCAATCATTTTCTGAAGTTAGACAATTGGCAAAATACAGCTGTGATCCCTGAAGAAAGACGTGCACATGAAGTAGGTTCCATATTCACGCACATGTTCTTTGTAAAGGCATAATCCAAACTATAGCACAGAGTATTTGAACTCAAATATAAAGAAATGGCCTTGGTAGGTGGGGGGGAAGACATAACAGCTTAAAAGGAGTTTAACTCGTGAGGCAAGTCAACAGTGGGCATGTTGCCAGGTAGAGAAGAAGCCAGAGAAATATGCAAGAAGTCAAGGAGAATCTTTGATCAAATACTAAACTGTGCATGTGCATGAGACAATCTGCAGGACCAGGCAGAAAAGATCTGCATGTAAACAAAGATTCTGCGGGTTTTATAAGACTGAGAGAATTTGGAGTTACAAGCCACCAGAATAGAGCACTGTCATTGATACCATAGGACTTCTGCTGAGAGGCAGGCCATGCCTTAAAAATAAAGAACATATTCTAAGGTAAAGGCTACCCTAGCCCCACAATAAAGAAGCCTAAAGGCAAGGAAGGAGTAGATCAATTCTGTGTCTCTCATAAATAAATAAATAAATAAATAAATAAATAAATAAATAAATAAATAAAATCTTAAAAAAAATAAAAATAACAAAATGAAAGTTTGAACAGTGGAAAGATCAAGGTGTCATCGAGGGGTTTCTTTCGAGGGCTTTGAGGGAAAGACATGTTGCCTCTCTCTCCTTTTTGTAGCATCAGCTATTCCTTGGCCTAAAGATGGCATTCTCACTGTGTCTTCATGTCTTCCCTCTGTACATGTCTGTCTGGGCCCAAATAACTTCTTTTAATATGGACCCCAGTCATATTGGATTAGGATCGCTCTCAATGACCTCATCTTAACTTAATCATTTGCAGTGACACTATTGTCAAATAAGGTCACATTCACAGGTCCTAGGGGTTAGGACTCCCACATCTTTTTTTGGTGGGGGGGGCAGACACCATTCACCCCATAACAGACAACTAAGGGAAGTAATCCTGAAGGACCAGAAGCAAACAGGAAAGTTATGTGAACGCTACAGTTGTTTGAGCATACAGCTTTGACGTCATTTCTAGGAAAGTACAGGAAAGGGTGACTCTGATGGAGTCCAGCGAACTCCTGAGTTAAGGTGATGAAACAGAAGGACCAAGATGAGTAGATTCACAGGACAGAGTTTCAGAGTAGAGAGAACAGCACCAGAGCAATTTGAAGGTTCTTGGAGTTTTCAGCTGAGTGCTTATAAGCACACACATGACAGGAAATTAATTGAAGCTGGAGAAAAAAGGCCCCACAGAAGAATTAGTTGTCACAGTACCAAACACTCACACAGGGCCACAGATAGTTCCTGTCCCAACAAACCAGAGATATTCAGAATTCTTGGATCACCGGGTTGAGTATGGTAGCCAGAGGTTCTTACTGGAGGAGTGGGGAAGGATTGGCCTTAGACTTAGGCTGCACTAAGAAGAAAAGAAAGGAAAAAAATACTACCCGATGTGATTAAGCTATTTATAAGTAACAAGTTAACTGTGGACAAGAACAGAGATAAAGATATTTATAGGAATACAAAAATACCCAGGGCCAAATGAGGTAAACCTCACAATGTCAGGCATCCAATAAAAAAATTATCCAGCACACGAAGAAGCGGGGAAATGTGACTCATAATTAGGATAAATATCAATCAATCTTAAACCATCCCCCAAACTGACACAGATGTTAGAATTTACAGAGAAAACCATGAACGCAGTTATTATAACTCTATTCCATATGTTCAAAAAGTAAGTGGAAACATAGATGATATGGAAAAGATCTAAATCAAAGATTTAGGAAGGAAGATTGAACTGTAGGAGATGAAAAAATTACTGCATAGGATTAGTGGCAGATTTGTTATTGCAAAAGAAAGATTACTGAATTTGGAAACACGCCGTAGAAACTGCCCAACATGAAAGAGAGAATAAAGAGTAAAAATGAAATAAACATGTCATTAGTGAGATGAGTGACAATTTCAAACAGGACTTTTACAAATCAGTGAGAAAAATAAAAAAGACAACCCAACCCAACAGAAAAATAGGAAAACACTTTAGCAGGTGCTAGATAAAAGAAGAAGATATTCAAATGCCATTAAGCATATGAATGATGTTTACCAAACATCAGGAAAATGCAGTTTAAAACCATAACGCAAAAGAAAGATGAGTGAGTTGGCAAGGATTTGGAGAACTCCCACTGTTGGGATATTGTTTAGGAATATTTAGGGCAGCCCGGGTAGCTTAGCGATTTAGTGCCACCTTCAGCCAGGGCATGATCCTGGAAACCCAAGATCGAGTCCCACGTCGGGCTCCCTGCATGAAGCCTGCTTCTCCTGTGAGAGCCTGTGTCCCTGCCTCTCTCTGTGTCTCTCATGGATAAATAAATGATTTTTTTAAAAAGGAATATTTAATAAAGATGAACATGTGCACACCTTATAACCCAGCATTACTAATGTGAGGAGGACATGCAACAGAAAAAAAAAACACATGCACTCATCTACACACAAACTTCCCAAAGATATGTGCAAGGATGTTCATAGGTACATTATTCTGAATTGCCCCCAATTTAAAACTAGATAAATGTCTTTCAACATTAGAATGGATTATGTGTCATATACTCACACAGGGCAATATGATAGAAGTGATAATAAGTGAACTACTACTACTTACAACACTGTCAATACAATTCACAAAATAGGCACAAAGTGTTCATACTATATGATTCCATTTATACCAAGTTTATTAAAAACATGGCTTTTGGGAGCATCTGGATGGCTCTGGTGGTTAAGGGTTAGACTCTTAATTTCAACTCAGGACATGAACTTAAGGTGGTGAGATTGAGCCCTAGGGCTCGATGCATGGAGCTCTATGGGCTCTATAGGCTCTATGGGCTCTATGCATGGAGCCTGCTTAAGATTCTCTCTCTCTCCCTCTCCCTCTGCCCCTCTGCATGCACTTTCTTTCAAAAGAAAACACACACACACACACACACACACACACACATACACATACACATACACACACCTATGGTTTATGATGTTAGAAGTGAATCCGGCTGACACATTTTTTTCCCTTTTACTTTGAGGAAGGTTCAACTCAGTCAGTTCCCGAGATGGGAACATGGCCCCTCCTAAGTCAGTCAGTTGCTCTTGCTTTCTAGCTTTGACCAGAAATGGGCACGTGATCCTATTTGGGCCAATAAGCCTGAACCCCAGATACCTACTGGAACCTTTAAAAAGAGGGAGTAGCTCTTAGAAACCACCAAGTAGCATCATCTGAGAAAGAAGGTGAAATAGGGTAAAGCAGACGTGAGAGATGCAGGAAGATCAAGAGATAATGTTTTTAATAGAGTCTTTGAATCCAGCTGTGCAAAAGCTTGATCAACTCAGATTTCTTGGTTGTTGAGTTAATCAATTTGTTTTCTTTTAAAAAAATACAAAGAAAAATAGATGCAGCCATCAACATCAAGAGGGATTTTAACATTTTAATAATATACAGTAATTGATAGAATAAAAACTAAGAACATAAAAATTGGATCAAACTTGTTGCTTTAGACTTTAGTAATCAACAAGCAAAAGAAAGGGAACTAGACTCCCTTATGGAAACATAACAAAATTAATTTCATGTAAATTAAATACCTAACATTCACATTTTAAAAGTAAAGTACTTAAATATGTAATATGGGACAATATCTTCATGAGCTAGAGATAGAAAAACATATCTTAAGAAAGAAACAGATCACAAAGGGAAAGATTTATAAATTTTAATTCAATAAAATTAAGAAGTTATATTCAAAAAATCTGTGTAAGGTCTGAAAAGTCAAATCACAGATGGGAAAGAGTTATTGACAATAAATATAAACTCTGTATGACTGAAAATGGATTGCTATATGTATATATTAAAATTTTTAAACAAATACGAAAAAAGGCAAAAAAAAAAAAAAAAGGAACACAGGAAGATGAACTGAGAAATACAAAGTTAATGGGGCATGAGCAGACGTGGAACCTGAAAACTCGCATGAGCTTAGAGGATACCACCGTGTGGCAACTGAAGTTACGGAAACGTAGAAACCAAGAGTGAAATAATCAGCACCTATGAGAAATGAGAAGAAATGGAAGAGGAGAGAATAAATTACCTGCTCGGAAGATCAAAAGAGAAGGACACCGGTAGAGCAAATAAATCATGGACACAAGGGATGGAAAACTAACACTTAGATCTGTGGCTCATTCTGCCGAAACCTCTAAAATGCTTTATGCTCAGGTCACCTCTTCTGTTCTTGACGCTCTGAGGTCCATCGACCTTCCCCGGCTTCTTCTACCTTGGTGGTTTTTTTTTTGTTTGTTTTTGTTTTGTTTTGTTTTGTTTTCATTTTTGTTTTTAATATACATGGCTTTTCCTGTGTTAATGTTCATTAAGTTCAGTAGTGCTGGAGGCTTATGGTAAAACCACTGAGAATCGTGTTTGTGACATTTCTACCCAAACCCTGACCTCAACTGTGAAGCCAAAGGTGTCCCTCATGTAAATATGTGTGGATGTGCACGCATGTATGTATGTGCACGCAGGCACCCTCCTACATACACACGTGCATCCATAAAACCCACTTTAATCTGAAATGTGCATATTAAGTACCTTCCCCTATTATTTGGCCTTGTTGCCAAATCAATTAAAAGATACCAGCAATGTGATATACGCTGATGATGGTACCTACCCATATCTGGACTTTTTTTTTTTGAATTTTTTTAATAAATTTATTTTTTATGCACCGTAATGCAAAGGGTAGTTCATTTTACACTATTCATCAAAGAGCTGTTGTCTAGAATGTAAGCCCTGACCCCCCACTTCCTTCTACGAAAAATCTACCTGCGCCAAGTCCCGCATTAAGAATATGAATTATGTGACAGCAGCTGTAGTTATGTTCAAGAGGATGCCTATTCGGGCAAGCGCTTTACATCAACCTGGATCTGCCTGACATAAGAGTAGGCATATTTACATTCTCTTTGCTGAATACTGATAATGTAATATTTATAGTGTGAGAGGCAAGGCTTTATTCTGGCGCACGTTACATTTATTAATTACATTTGCATGCATGCAAGGGTGGAAAGATTGATGAACATGGTGGGTCCCTGTCTGAACACGCTGCTCCACATACTTGTCTTATTGCTTTATACAGTAAAGACTCATCTGCATTTACTAACGCCCACCCTAAATCCTATCCAAGGCGTCTTGAATTATTGAAGAAAAAACCCTCACCTTCACCCTGTTTATAATAAACTCTTCCCAGATTTAACCTTTACAATACTAATACAAGGTGTATATATCTTCTCTATTCTTTTGGGGTTTTTTAGGATTTATTTATTTATTTGGGAGAGAGAGAGAGAGCGAGCACAAGTGGGAAGGGCAGAGGGAGAGAGAAAGGAAATCTCAAGCAGACTCCATGCTGAGATGGAGCCCAACTCAGGGCTGGACCTCAAGACCCTAAGATCATGACCTGAGCCCAAACCAAGAGTCCAATGCTTAGTTGACTGTTCCATCCAGGTGCCCCTCTCTATTTTTACCACTATTTTTACCTTTTTTTTTTTTTTGGTGACTTTACCATTTTACCTTTTTTTCTTTCCTTTCCTTTTTTTTTCTAGTTTTTATTTAAATTCCAATTAATGAACATACAGTGTAACGTTAGTTCCAGGTGTACAATATAGTGATGCAACACTTCCATACAGTGCCCAGTGCTCATCACAAGGGCCCTCCTTAATCCCCATCACCTGTTTCATCGCCTCACACACCTCCTCTCTAGTAACCATCCATTTGTTCTCTACATTTGAGTCTGATTCTTGGTTTGCCTCTCTCTCTCTCTCTTTTCCCCTTGCTCGTTTTGCTTTGCTTCTTAAATTCCATGTGGGAGTGAGATCACATGATATTAAGCCAAAAAACTGAGGAATAGAAGAGCCACTACTTTAAATTAGGCTTTAAGAAAATATGTTCTCCAGGCTCTACTTGTTCAGTGTGTGGACTTACTCAGAGAACTCTTGGATGTTTTGAGATTCTCATTTTGTAAAGAGGGTTCTGAAGAGTCTATGGCCCCTTTCAAATCATCACTTCAATAACATATTCTCATTTACAGGCTGCGTGTGTGATCCATGGTGAGGTGCATGAACCCTGCGATGCATACAAAAGACATTTGTGGTTCAGCATTTCTAGAGCTGTAGTTCACAGTGGTTAGTTCTCGGGGTATTTGTTTCTAGGTAAAATGAAAAACTGTGGTCAAAGGTTTTGAGGAATGTTGAGATATAAATAAAATTAAACATGAAAAATGACACATTTCCTTCTTGGATTTTTTTTGTCATGATATATCATAAATCATATTTTTTCCATAGGAAAAAAATAACAGGTTTTTTTTTTTTTGCCTTTATATTCTCAAGTACATTTTACCCTATTATGTAATTTTGACACAAAATGCAATAGGTATAAACAGGTTGTGAATCAAAATGGATTGTGATTTTTGGTAAACATACATTTCAGTTTGTAGATGTGTTTGCTGCTGTTGCTGCTGCTGCTGCCGCCACCAATGGTATATATCCATTTCTGGACCTTTAAATGATGCACCATAATGCAAAGGGTAGTTCATTTTTTTCTATTCATCCAAAGCTGTTGTCTAGAATGTGAGCCCTGACACCCCCCGCCCCTTCTTCAACGAAAAATCTACCTGCACCAAGTCCTGCATTAAGAATACGAATTATAGACACGGTCTACAATGAGAATTTCCCTAACTTTCTATTCTCACCTGGTTTTAAATAGATCGTTTCGACTGTACTTCTCCACGTCTTTTAACATTCAGTAACGATAAAGCAAACTGAGTACCACACTTAGGTGAAGCAGCAGAATCAGAAGGTGAAGTGGTTGCCTAGCAACATCACCTGTGAGTAATTAAGCATCTATCGAGAATTGCTGAAGTTGGCTTTCAATTCTTGGCCTTGTTACAAATAGCTACTTAGGCTAGTTGGACCCTGCCTAATGGTTGCGTTGCAGATTATAATGCCCAACATGGGCCGGGAAGTAAGAAGGCGTTATGGCCAACATGTGCTTTTCAACAAGGCTCGCAGTCACCTGTGGCACAGGCAGGTTAACTGCAGGTGACTGTGACCATTACAGATGGAAACTGAGCATCGCCTCCACGTCATCCACAGTACAGCACTGTTTTCTGATTCACAGCCCTCTTGTCTTATTCTGCCTTAGGTCACCGCTAAAAATATGTGGACGTATCCAGTTCAGGGGCTCTGACACCAAGCAAGGCCTTTACACGCGAATGAGGCATGTTGGAACACCTGAAGAATATTGGAAGCTAAATCAGTTTTCATCCAAATCTGAAGACTTACAAATAAATCACTTCAAGCCTTTGATATGGAGTGCCAACACATCTTAGGACCCTTGAATCTACATGGTCTTCGGTAACTTCTTCAGAACACCCCCAAAAAGAATACTTTCATTAAAGGGCATCTGCTGAAACACATAATGAGAACAAAGGCTTTAGAATGCTCTTGATTTTAATCAAGATACCTAAAATATCTTTACAAAATTATACATGACTTGTGAGACTTCATACGTGTTAAAACACTCGGGACTGTGATATTTAAATGAGGTCAACATAAAAAGTGATAATATTAACAAACTATGGTTCATTTATAATATCAGTGACTTTAGAGTTAATAATGACAGAAAAGTTAAAGTGATCCAACAGCTTAATGAAGTAAAAAGCAAGAAAAGATAAGGTAATGGTTGAGCTGCAAATCTAATAAAAGTAGCCTGTAAGGTAGGAGGTTTAAATGTCTTTATTTTTTAATAGAAAAAAAAGATACCGTAACATCAATGATAAGGACGTATCAAGCTACAAGGAACAACTGCTCCATTATTAGCATTTTAGAAAAGATAAATAAAATGCTTTAAAAAGAAACTTCCAATTTTAATGTTTGAAACTACACCTGTTTATAAAGAGAAGCATAGAGATCTCCTAAAAGGAAAAAGACGGATAGGTTGGAGTGTATATTTTAGAAAGACGCAATAGGATGGATGTCAGGATCTAGCAGCTCTCAGTAAGCTTTGGCACCAAGGGAGCTGAAACAGTTCCGAAAGCAATGGAATACAGCATTTTTAGAAGCCTGTCCTTAGGTTTGGCATTGTCAGCGATAGGTGTGTACCTGTGGCCATCAACATAGCTTGATGATAACTTGATTATTTACAGGAGATTCTGGGTGGTTTGGTGACACGCATCTTTTGGCAGATCCAGAGAACTCACACATTTTAAATTTTGAACACAGTTGAGAAGCCAGTGCCTCAACATAGAATCAAGCGCCGACAATATTGTGAGATACTATTTTGGATGTGGATGCTCAATTTTCTACTAATTTTGGCATAAATACAGCCCCATGCATTTCCTTGAAAAGGAAAGAAGTTAGGTTTTAGAGGATAACAGAAAAAGGAGAGAAAAGATACAGGATTCAGAGTTCTTGGTTTCAATCTATACCGAACCCTTATTAATTTCATGATTTGGGGGTCATTTTCAAGACGTTAATCTGAATTTTACAATGTACACATGCCACCAAAACATATAATTCATAGACTTGTGATCTGTATCTATATCCATCTGGATATTAGACTGATGGTGTATTTCTTATTAGGTAGTCAGGAAATTAAGGTTATTAGCAATGTGTTATTTAGTGCTCCTTGAACACATCTTTATCGAGCATTTACTCAATGATGATTACCATGTTAGGTGCTGGGATGAAATGGGTAAGGAAAACAGATCCATCCTCATCCTCAAGACACATATATTTTAGTGTGGAGTTACTGGGCTGAACTAAGCATGGAGTCACCAGCTTTTTTTTTTTAATCAGTGAAAGACTAAACTAATGTCAATGATTTATGAATTTTATTACCACGGAGGCTGGATGCTCATCACTTGCAGCGCTGACTTTCATATCCACCTGTCTATCTCTATCCTGAGGGAAGAACTTGAGAGGTGGATTCAAGCGCAGTTATCAACTAGGAAGCAAATACAGCATTTTTGGAGCTAAGTCATTTCATCAGCTGCACATTTTAGTAAGTGGCTGGGTTAACTGTCTTAAAGGTATAGGTCCTTGCTCTAGCCTTTCATGCTACTTTCTGTGTGTCTGGAATATGCTTGATTGTACTTCCTTCTGCGACAGACACTTGCAAGACCTGCCACACTCTGAGGAAGGTTCAGACAGCCTATCACTCTCTCCTAGCAACTCTGAGTGAGAATTTGTGGTTTCTGCAAGTCACAGCCTGTTCTACAGAGTTGGCCCAACTTAATCGCAAACCAGAGGTTCCGGTTATGCATTTTGGACTGAGCTATGAATTCCATCAAAATCTATTAGAGGGCTACCCAGCACAAATAAAGTAGCACTTCTTTCCATTTTTTTTGTTTTTGTGTCCCCTACGTTTACACTGTTTTTCTAAATTTCAGAAGTGAAGAGAGCAGAGCGGTAAAATATTAGTACCCAACCCACCCTCAAACCCAACTTTCGTGATTGCAAATTATTTACGAGGGAACATGTTTCCTCTTTAGACTCAAGAAATTTTCACTAATACTATAATAAAAAAGGGAATAAAATAAAATCACTTCTATGCTTAAAAAAGAAAATAAGTATGAAGTGTTTTCATCTTCAACAAATTAAGCCAGGGGCGCATTGCAATCATCATCATCATCATCATCATCATCATCATCATCATCAACTTATCATGAAATAAATAACTGGGAAGTAATTCTAAGGGATAAGAAATTATTTTGAGAGAGTTTTTCTATGATAGCAACATCAGAATACACATTAAATATTTCAAATTTTAATACACCATTGTATGAGCTACAGCAGAAAGAAAATATTTAAACAAAAATATTTCAAAATGTCTTTGTTTTAATAAAAATCTTTTTTTTTTTTTTAGTATGTGTTTTATAATCTTCTATAAGTCTATTTGCCTAGTGGTGCTAATAGAATAACTTCAGTTTTAGATGTTTTGGAGATTGTGTTTCCTTTTATAGTGGGTGGTAATTGGTTAGCAGTTACACATTTTTAAAAGATTTTTAAATTTATGTATTTTAGAGAAAGAGAGGAAGAAAGAGAGAGGGAGAGCGCACATGATGGGGGAGGGACAGAGGGGAAGAGGCAGAAGGGGAGGGAGAGGGACAAGCACACTCCACATGGAGCCTGATACAGGGCTCTCTGGGGAGTTTACTGAGGGTTTTGACCCCAGGACCCTGAGATCATGACCCGAGCAGAAACCGAGTGGGTGCCTAACTGACTGAGCCACCCAGGTGCCCAATAGCTGCACCTGTTAACAGATTTTCCTATTGCTGGAAAACTCAGCAGTCCATATAGATGACTCTCACACATCTAAAAAGGTTTTTTATATGTTTACATTTAAGGGATAAATCTAAGGATTTTCTGTGTTCATTACCATAGATACTCTTCTTTCAAATGGAATAGCATGTGCATTTATTTTTATTCTGTTATGGAAATTTTCAAAAATACAACAAAGTAAAAAGAATGACACAATGAATGCCCAGATACCTATTACCCAACCTCAAAATATCAGTATTTTTGTCAATATTGTTTCATGTATCTTTTCCCTATATATTTGTTTTTGTGTTTGCCATTCACTGGAGTATTGCAAAGCAACACCCCCAAACAACCATTTGACCATAAATACTTCAGAATGCATCTCTAACACATAAAGCTTTATTTAAAATAAAATAATCAACATACCATCATCATACTTTACAGCATTCATGAAATGTTTACATCTGTGCTAAAATTTGCCCAATGTCCCCCAAAGTTCTTCTTAAGGAGGATTTATTTAATTTGAACTCAAGTATTTTATTGTGTGATCCCACATGGGAACCACAGCACAGAGGATCTTTAAAAATTAATGAGACTCGCATCTCACTTCTTGGGGGAGAAGTAAGATTATCTTCTTCTTATATCTTCTTCATTATCAGGTACAGCATCCCTGAGACTCTACTAGAGGTTTGTTTAGGTATCGCTCCACATTTCACGCCCATGTTTGCAATGACTTGACCTGCTTCCTGGCCTGTAACTTCATCAAAAGTCCATACGGTTCTGATGGTTCCAAAACTGGGTTGTTCCAACTGCCACCATCTTCTCTACAGATCTGGAAGCCTCTCTAAAAGTCAAAGAGGCTCCAGCCTGTCAAGAGCTCCCTAAAAGCATTGGTACAAAATGCAGAAGAGCAAAGGAGGAAATATCCAAAGGAACATTTTAAAATAAACTTGGAGGATATATGCTACCAGATATAAAGATGAACTGAAAGTGCTTTGCTATAAACCTGTGTAGATTTGTTCAAAGATAGACAAGGAAATCCATAAAACATAACAGAAATCTGGAAATAGTCCTACACATATAAGGTGCCAGAAAAATGACAGTGAAACATAATAGGGACAAAAGCTTTGGTCAAACTATTGGTTATCTACAACTGTCCCTAACCTTGTGGCATACACAAAATTAAGTAAAAAAAAAAAAATGAATGATGATGGTGAATTGAAAAGATAAAATAGTAAAGCTTTCAGGAGAAAAAAAAATAAGTATATGTCTCCATAACCTCAGGGTAAGAACATATTTTTTCTTTTTGCTAGCAAGGCACAAAATTCACAAACAAGAAAGGAAAAGATTGTTGAATTAAATGATACCAAGATTAGGAAATATTACATACCATTTAGAGAGTGAAAAAAAAAGTCATAAATTGGGGGAAGATATTTAACAAAGTACTGATAAAAAAACTTACATCTAGAATTTATTAAGAACTTCTGAACATTAATAGTAAAAAATGCAGCATATGAAAGACAAATGTGTAAACCGATTTTAATAGGCACATCAAAAAAGAGTGTATCATAATGTCCAGAAATAAGGAAATATGTTCAAACATTATTCACCATAGAGTTGCAAATTAAAACCACAATACGATCCTTTTATTTCCACATAGATGGGTAAATGTTTTAAAATCAATAATACTAAGTGTTAGCAAAGATTCGAAGTAGCTCAAATTCTCAGCCACTGCAAGTGGAATATAAATTAGTATATCCATTTTGGAAAACATTTTGGTGGTATCTATTAAAAGGAAATATATATAACCTATGATCCAGAGATTTCAGTCTTAGGCATGTATCCAAAATATTCCTAAATCTCTATCTCTATCATCTATCTATCTATCTATCTATTTATCTATCTATCCATCTATCTACCTACCGATTACACACCTACCTAATAGCAAAAAAAAAAAAAAAATGAAACTTACAAGCAACCAAAATTTTCAAGAAAACTAGATCCACCAACAGTAGAACGATGTGGGTTATTTCCACAATGGAACTCTACAGTATAATTTAAAAAAAAAAAAAAAAAGGACTGCTACCTAGTAGATAAAAACTCAAAATGTTGATTGTGGAATGATAGGCATAAAATTATACATAGTTCTTCAATCTATATATAGAAAGCTTTAAAGCAGGCAAAACGAAGCAATGATTTTATAAGTAGGAATATCAGTTGCCTTTGGGGAGAAAGGTTGGGATAGAGGAATAAAGTGGTTTTCTGATATTATTCTATTTATGAAGTCTGTTAGTGATATACTGTTGTGTTTACTTTGTGGTCGTAAAGGAAATTTATGCTGAAACCGTTTCAACCGTTTTATGTTTATGTTATAAAGCAATTAAAAGTCTATACAATATTTTAAATAAGTTACTGGTTAGATTGTTTTAAACCATGCTTACATAATAATCTTGGAGTTGAATTGGCAGTGCAGGAAAACGAGTGGTCTTTCTCCTTTGGCTTCACCGTCATCCCAAGTCATAGGCATGTATTCTTTGGGAAGTGAGAACTTTTGAAAATATTTTTAAATGACTCAAGAATTTTGAAAGATAGCCTTTAAAGAAAAGACTACAGATATTCCCAGAAACATCCTTTGAAATAAATGCTAGTGACTTGAAAATTCATAAATATGTTTTGTTTCCAGCCAGAGACTTAGTTTGGTTAGGTATAAACAGGCTTCTCGGCCTATGTCTGCCATCTTGGTCATCTCCTTCGATGCCGTCCCCACCTTGTCGTGCCCTCTATGGTTGGAGTACAGTAACACTATTCCTTTCCTCTGGACCCATAACTGCCTCATCCCATGACAAACCTGTGAGTGACACTGGGAACTATGTATATCTTTTTCACAGAATTTGGCCTGATATATTTCCTTCCCCAGGACTTTTTTAAAGATGAATCTACTTAGGAAAATTCTCTTTTGTTTCAACATGTGCCTATCACCTCAATTATTCCCACTCAGGTAAAGAAACCAATGACAGCTCCAGTTCCTCAAGTTAAGTGTCCACTTGGTAACTATTAGATGATAGAACTGAGTGGGGAAATTGACTGGTAATTCCGAACCAGATTGACACACTTAAAAGCAAAGTTTGCATAAAAATCTAATTTATAGTTGTCTAAGGAGGTTTAAGGCAAAAGATGCCTATGAAAACAGATGCATATTGTCAATTAAATAGGTAACTCAAGTGCTTATAGTGTCTTTACTAGGTTTTTGGAAAAGGATTCTTAAATGATTTCTCAGATTTATCTCTCCCATATTTTAAAACTTCGAATTTAGATTTAACGTGATAAATTCTATCCTCATTTGAAATATTTTTCTTTAAATGTGAAAAACCTATAATAAATGTAAGATAGCAAACTCCTAAATCTATTACCCATTTCTCTAACATGAAAGGTACTGCTAAAAAAATGACTTTGTGTTAAGTGTCAAATATGCTAGGCATGCTACTGAAGCGTATAACATGTTTTAAATTACATTAAATATACTACGTCCAAAAATATATATTCAAAGTATATAAAAATATGTGAGCTCAAATAAATAGTAGTCACTAAAACCAGAACATTTTTGGTTGTGAATACAAAGACTGCATATCTTTAAGATGCTAAATCTCCCCAAAGTACACTTTTTAGCAGGATTCCAATTAAAAGGCATAATTCCAATTAAATGAGTGGCTTGGCCCACATAGTTTGATTTACCATGACTCTGGAGATAAGTGATCCCTATTCTCTTGGGTTAGCTCTAGATTCTTTAGGATTCATTGGGGAGCTCCTTGGGAATTATTGATTGCAACAGAAACCACCATCATAGGGTTATTTTTTATCATTTCTTTCTCTAACAATGTAGCATTTGCTCTATCAACCAAATTATAGATGAATGGCTTGTGAAGAGAAGTTAAAACCTATAACAGAGACCCATGGCATTACAATCATTAGTAGTTCAAGTCTCTGTCCTTAGTATTTTAGAATATCCTATTTAGTTTGGCCTTTTTAAACAAAATCAGTTTGGTTATATATAATTCATAGGCCACAATTCTCTGGCCTTTGTCTTATTTTTTTTTCCTTTTTTCATTCCCTTCCTCCAATATCATTCCTGAATTATATTTGATGACATTTCCTGATTCTTACTTATGCTCTGAGGTCTTTATAGAATGCTTGGAAATGCACTCAACCAAATTCACACCCAAATTCCCCTTTACAGTAAAGCTCAAGTTTGTGGAACTAATATAGTTTCAAGAAGAGTACAAAAGTTTCTAAAAGGTGCCTATTGATATCAATCTATATCATATCTATATCTATAAAATCAATGACAGCAATAACTGTCCTTACATTTAGGTAAACTTTACTTCATGGAAGTTATGAGCACTTAGAGCAGCAGAGTGGAGAAAAGACATGAATTTGCTTGTATTTATCTTAGAGTCTCACTGATGCCTTGAGAATGAAGTAAAGCAGTTTCTCTTAGTTGTGAGAGCAACTCATTTTACCCACCATATGTTTTTTTTTTACATATATTTTGCATAATTTTAACTTGAAATACATGAGAAAAGAATTTATAATTTGGAGCACTTTTTTTTCCCCAGAAACAACTTGGAAGGCTTTCAAGATATCTTGTGAAAATCTTATATATAATTTCCATGTTGAAAATATGACAATCTTTGCAAATGAGGCCTTCTGGGTCATATATATAAATATGGAAATGGAATAGTTCAAGAAACTATCGTGACCACAGTTTTATAGATGAACTTTGTTCATTGCACTATTAGAAAAAATGTTATTTTGAGTCTCTGCTGACAGCTGCCTGTAGGCAAACTATTAGTGCGATCAGTTAAGCCAAAACATTAATCATGACTGCTTCTTAAGATAATCACTTTGGAGCTTTTACAAATAGATTATGGTGATCTACTATTTAGGGATTCTCCTACTTTATTGGGCCCCAATTCCATATTCAGTGATAGAAAACCAATGTTGTTCATCTTTAAGAACTAGGAGCATGGTGCATGCTTCTCACAAACTTTATCTCCTATACATACCCTGGGAATGAGTATTCCACTAACTCGAAGTTCTCTGTCTTTAGCCCAAACATGTATGTAAACTATACAGCCTCTACAACATCTACCATCACCCATCACAGCCAAAAGAAAATAAAATCAAATCTAGGGATGCTCGGGTGAACTCGGGCTCCCATGTAAAAATGTATTTTCTATTGAGCATTTCTGCTGCTTCCCTCTAACTCCAATGCACTACTGAGGGCTTCTGCTCTTTTGTTGTGTCCCACTGAGCACGTGGCTCTCTCCATAGGTGCTGTTCCACAGGACAGGTGCAACAGCCCCTTTATAATAACACCACTAGTCTTTTTATTTATTAATTAATTTATTTTTATTAAATTCAATTTGCCAACATAGTATAAGACCCAGGGCTACTCTTTTCTAGAAGATTATGTTTGCCTTCCTCCTCTCTCTCTTTTTCCTCCCTTCCCCCACCCTCTTCCTCTTTTCCCTCTCTCTTGCCCTCCTGTTATTATATTCTTCCCTCAGGAATAGAAACTCCACTGCTATCTCTTGATAAATAATTAAGGCTCCCATTGGTCTGTCTCTGTAGCGCTATCACTGCTCATTGATGACAGTAGCATCGTGGCATCCAGCTTGTGTGGCGTCAGGGAAATAAGAGAAGGCATCTTTCCTTTTCGTTCTTCGTCTTTGGCAGTCCCAATATGATGTTCTTTGTGGCTAAGGGTTTATAATTTTGTGTTCTTTAAAAATATTTTTAAAAGATTTACATGCTCTTTCCACAATCTGTATTGCTAAATGACTGATTTACTCATAGGACCTAAGTCCTTATTTTCTGGCATGAGTCCTCTCCTGGGAGATATCACATTTGCAGTCACATCAATTTTCTTGGACCAATAAATCAGTTTGGCAATCAAGACTGTACTGTTGGATATACTGACTCAACTTTTATTCTCTATCTACATATATTTTTGAAGGGGAAAATATTAGAGTATGTCAACGTCAAATAGAGCCTAAGCATAGATAGATTTCTTTATCAGTGAGTTGTAATGCACCAAACTGGTAATTATTGTTTCTGAATAGTTTTCAGTGCTTGTGTTATTTACTGCAGCTTTTCTTGATAGCATTATAAAACATCATTGGTTTATAATACAATCGGCATCAAATTTTGTTTTAACAACCTCATTATCATCATGATATAATATTCTGCTCGAATTTGGATTATAACTAGTGAAAAGGGATGTTAGTGATATTTACAAAAAAAGGAGGTTTTGCTATTGTCTCAGTTATAGGAATTCTGGTAGAAATAGCATAGCATGTAATTCACCAGAAAATGATAAAGAAGATTCTGAAGGTGAAGAAAAAAACTTCAAATTCCTTAAACATAAATCATAAAAATTGCTGGCGATGGTGTATGTGAAATACATTAGTTTGAACAATGACATTTCAATATTTATTTTCCACACTTAACATTTGTTAGCCTGCTTACATCTCAGTATGGAAAGAAATCATTCTAAGCTGCTTATTTTTCTCCACGATGGGATACCATATTACAAAGTGCTTTATTTTTTTTTTCAAAGTATTTCATTTTTTTTAATTGAACACCTTACCACCGAGTTTTATAAAGCAATCCTTTTATTTGAAGTTTTCTTACTGGTGAAGATTGTAGCTATCTCAAATGCTTTCTTCAGTCTCTCCTTGAATCTTTAATAGCAACAGAAACCAAAAAGGCAAATGCAACAACAAGGAAAAATTTCAGTTAAAACAGTGTAATTCTCACAAACTCACAAGGAAAATAGTAATAAAAATTCTACCCTATAAAAATCATTGGTTTTGTAAATGCTTATGGTACTTGTTACTGAAGAGTCTGTAAATAACAGCCATGGGCCTCAATATAAAAGAATATGGTTGTTTATGTTGATGTTTTTATCATTTCTCTCTTTTTAGTTGTTTTAAATTGTCATATACAGAATGGCCCAGGGCAACAGCTAGAAACAAATGTAAATCAAAAGAAAAATATAAATGTAAAACCTAGATATATAAGTGCAGGGATAAAGGGAACATTTATCGTCAGTAGAGAAGCCACAGCGTTGCACATTTATGCTTTGCTACACTGAATGGGAAGTTTTGTGTTGAAAGGGCTTTTGGAAAAATAAAAAAAAGTCTTACATCAACTTGGAATTAATATTTATATTCTTATTTTTCACAGGATACTCGGAAAATGAAATTTTCAATAGCATTAATCCAGACTGTTTAGAGTCGTGGCTAACTTGACCGGTACTATATTTTGTCCTTTAAGAAGTCTTTTCTAGAACACTTATTTTGTTTAGTGCATTTACACTATCCTATTCTTTCTATTTGCCATTCACCGACCTGCTTTAATAAACTTAGTTTGTCTTAATCTTAATTGTGTTTGAATGTTTCAAGACTATATAACTTTCCTTTAAAGATTTTATTTATTTATTTATTTATTTATTTATTTATTTATTTATTTATTTAACAGAGAGAGAGCACAAGCAGGGGGAGCAGCAAAGGGAGAGGGAGAAGCCGACTCCCCACTGAGCAGGGACTCGACCCCAGGACCTTGGGACCATGACCTGGGCCGAAGGCAGACGCTTAACCCGCTGAACCACCCAGGCCTCCCTATCACTTTCCTTTAAAACAGCATACGCTTATACCAAGGGACTCTTGCCGTTTAGGTTCCAAAGGCAAAAACCATTTACTGTACCAGACCTTGGTGTAAGAATACTTGTCAAATTGTTTGGGTGTAAAACGTGAGTTTTTAAGACCTTTTTTAAAAAAAATAATGAATATTAAATGTCTCAATTCCATAATAGGTAGGTGGTTGTTCTTGAGTTTTCTCTTTATAGTCGCTTAAAAGAGCAGTTGAGCAAAGATCTAGATACAATCAGTTTAAATGTGATTGCTTGAAATTATTTCATTCTTTCTTCACATCTCTGGTTTCACAGATGAGGCTGATCCTGCTGTGCCATTGTGAAGATTTGGCTTGATACTTTAAGAAATACAATGCGGTAAAAATTTTTTAAAAAGGGATCATTTAAAAAAAAAAAAGGGATCATTTAAATAATATGCTTCCATCAAGGCAAGCATGCTTTGTGTGTGTGTGCACTTGCATATGAGTTTATAATGTATTAACAAATGATCATTTAAATTAATTTGTGCAAAAAAATAAATTAAAAATAAAATAAAATAAAATAAAATTAAATTAAATAAAATAAAATAAATAAAATAAAATAATTTGTGCGTGTCATCCTTGCACAGGGGCCAGGCTAATCTCCTCTACACCGTTCCAATTCTAGTATATGTGCTGCCGAAGCTATTCAAATCAATTTTTAAATTATGAAGAATACTTAGATAAAAGTCAGAAAAATAAACAAATGTAAAATTCACTGAAAACATCATAGAAATAGAACAGAAACCTAAGACCTGAATTGACATCTATCTGTCAGTGGTTTAAAGCTCGGTAGCTTCACTGCAGAGCTTTCTTCTGAGTTCCAACAATGTATCTCCCCTGCCACTGGATATACCATGTAAGGCTCAAAATAAATTTGTAAGAAGCTACCGTATGCAGTGGAATCTTTCATATTTTATCACACTTAGCCCCTGCTTACTCTTCATAATAACCTTTAAGAACTTTAACTAGTTCTCGAGGGATCGTCTGTCTCATTATCTTGCACACCTCAAGTCATAGACCTAGTCAGTCATTGCTCAGACCGTGGTAATTAGACCAGGAGACAGACACCTGGCCCAAAGAGACCCAATAACATCCTTTTCGATAGGCTTTTTTTTTTTTTTTAATTTGGCTTTTCTTCCTCTGTGATCACTGCCTCCAAATTACAGGCAGCCGTATTGTCACCCGTTATGGGAGGTGTTTGGGAATTAAGCTACGCAAATAAATCAGATCCAAGATATGTAGAAGGAGAAACAGCGACAGAGATACTGGTTCTGGCAGTGACTGTCATCTGATTAAGTCTTTGAAAATATCAGAGACACGGATCAATTGATTATGTGTACGGTGAGGTCTGCCTCTCACAACTGAGGAATTCCTATCTTCATCACTCATTGTGATCCACAAACTTGTTCCTCCTTCTCCATTAATAATGGAGCATGAGGTTACCATCCTGGTTTCCCTACTAACCTCTGATCTGATCTGGGACAGACTTTGAGGGTATAAGTTACTTTATCTGTCAAAGGGAAAGCAAGGGTTACTTTCCAGCATTGGTTTCGAGGATGAAAGGAGCCCAATGCCTGCATTTTGTTAGTGATCCGTTATCCACTCAGGAAAATCACCTTTGATTTTTCTTGGCCATTCCTTACTTTCATCATCCTGCTCATGAGTCTACCCTTTCTTCACTCTGACCTATTCGGTTCTAAGTATATCTTAGTATACTATGGACCTAACAAGAAACTCAAAATCCCCGTGGCCTTCAGCAGGAAACATTCCCTTTCCTCTCATGGTAGAGGACAGCCACCACGGGTAGCCCGCCACAGCTCTGCACATGCAAGCTCACCATCTGCCCCCCTGGGCTGAAGGAGCACCCCTTCTCTGGGACATGCTGTTCATACTGCAAAAGGAAATGAGTCAGTGAAATGAAGACATGACTGTGGACTCTTAGAGCATTTCCCTGGACCTGACATTCTGGTTCTTCACTCACAGCTCCTGGGTGCAAATCACCTGGCCAGGCCAGTCAGTGGGCCAGGGAACTAGAGCTTACCTCCAGGGAGTCACTGAAAGTCACAGGAGGACTAGGGCTGGAGCACAGAATAAGACGACCTACCACGGTCGGGCTCCATTCAGGTATCAGCGGGTTTATGGTACAAATGATGAGCTTTTTCAGGCCTTCATTCTATTCTGACAAAATATACATATATATATATATTAATATATATTATATATTATGACATTATATCACATGTATATTATATATTATGACATTATATATATATTTTTGTCAAAAAATATATATATATTTCTAAAGAATGTATCCTTTCATACCACTCCCTTACTCCCTTATTTAACGTCTTTCGGCTGGTTTCCATCATCTTAAAAATAAGATTCAAATTTTCTGCGGACAATAAATCCCCAGCTTGTTTCCTTATTTTTACCTGTTGACACAGCTGCATATGTTAGATTCTATTTCCTAAATACTTTTCACTTATCTCCATATCTTTGCATGATTTTCCCCTTGCTTGAAATACTATCTTCTCATCTCAACTTCTGTTTTTTGTTTTGTTTTGATTTTTTTTTTAAGGGATGTAGGAGGAAAAGTCAGACCTCAAAACCAAAACAATTTCATTTCATGTAGGTTTGGTGATCACCCTCTCAGCATCTAAGGCATTATCGTAATTAAATCTTTATCCCTTAGCAAGCAAATCAATAATGTCTATCAATAATACTGTTGGATGAATGTTTACATTGGTGAATATTTAGCTCTAAACTTAAAAAAAAAATGACACAATAGAATCGAATTTGGATTCCAGCAGACAATCTTGTCGTTTTCATGGTATCAAGTTGTCAACTTGGATTGAACATCCACTTAGAGTCCTTCCCCATTTAACTTGTCACCTCACAAAGAGTTCACATTGTAAAGCATGACTAACCTGCAAGCATACTTTTAATCATTATCGTAAATGTTCAAAACTCAAAACTACCCCACGAGATCAGCTTTCTTATTATCCATATTTAATTGATGTGGAAATTGATTTAAAGATATATTAATTATGTGCCCAATTTTACACAACCAGTAATCTCTAGGAAGATAGCAGTAGTCTCTAATGAGACCAGTTAAATATCTCCTTTGTTCCTTGCTTTTGTTCTAGACCAAGTGACCAAAAGACAAAGGAGTCATAGATAGGAAATACATTATCATTTTTGTTAACGAAGAAGTCTAAATTGAAAGACATGGCTTGTGTTTATAGGTAAGTAGATCTACTCATAATTAACTCCAATGTAGGGAAGCAATGGACCAGGTCAGATCTCAGCTTTGAAGATTTCACCCAAATACATTAATGTCATGGCAAGGAGGAGCAAAGGCGTTTGTTCACCTCAAAGAGGTTACTGCCAGGAGGAAACTTCGATGAGACCACACTATACATTTTCAGTGTTATTATTTCAAGATCTATCAATAACATATGGTTTTCTACTTATTTGGGGCAGAATGAGTAAAATACCAAGAAAGGCCAAAGTCACCTAATAATATATTTTATACATGGGGGGGGGGCGCGCAGTGGGGGCTCCAGAGGTAAGAAGTATTGTTTCCTTACAATGATTATTTCTCATTTTCTCTTACACTTTTCTGCCCACCCCATTATGTTCAGCTGATAACTCTGCTTCATACTTCATCGAGGAATATTAGCAGCTAATACTCATACTTACTTAGGACCAGACACTATTCTACGAGCTTTAATATATTAAGTCTTTTAATGAAATGGAAGCCATCATGCAGACACTCCCTCTGTTACATCAGGCCAGATTGATAAAACTTCTTCCCTTCTTACTTGTATAATCTTTCTCTGATGCCACCGTGGATGAACTTTTCTGCTTCTATAATGGGCCAAACATACAACCCCAAACCCGCACTCATGCTTTGGATTAAATCTGTCCTTACTTCCTCAAGAACTTCACTCTTGAAATTATTTTATTCTTATGACTGAATCTTTAATAATTTCCTTCTCCCACAAGTACAGCTATCACTTCTCCATTTATAAAAATAATTTTCCACAAGTTACATGTTTTGAAGGACTGATGAAACTCCTGTTGCCTTTTCCTCAACTCTTCTTTGGTATTAATCGGGCCTCAATATACTTCCCCATCAACCGCTCCAATGGCACTGACCTTATCAGATTCAACAGCTTCCATAATGTAAAATCCTGTATTTTTCTCTTGGCATAGTTCTTATTCTTAGCATCATTTTCCTTTTTTTAGAACTTTATATTTCTAAAAATACATTTCTTTTTTGACATAATATGCTGACATGAGAGTATTTTTTTTCTTTTTTTAATTTTTTACTCACTTCATCCTTTTTGCTGGACCCTCTATCTTCTAACTAAATCTAAATGTTGAGATTTCCCAAAACATACTTTTAGCCCTGCCTTCCCCTAAAGTTTTTACTTTTTTTTTTTAAAGATTTATTTATTTATTTATTCGTGATAGACATAGAGAGAGAGAGGCAGAGACACAGGCAGAGGGAGAAGCAGGCTCCATGCAGGGAGCCTGACATGGGACTTGATCCCGGGACTTCAGGATCGCGCCCTGGGCCAAAGGCAGGCACCAAACCGCTGAGCCACCAGGGGATCCCCCCCCACCCTAAAGTTTTTAGATTCATCTAGATTCGTGTGTCCTCAAATTATGTACCTGCATATAGGCCTTCCACTGTATGTCCCAAAATAGCTTTTCTAACTACTTTCTTAAGATCTCCTATGGTATTTTTTTTTTATATATATTAGAATGCATTGTATCTAAAACTTGATTGCCTTCCCTCAGACTTGCTTCTCCCAAATTCTTTTTATCTCAACAAATGACTCTACCATTGATACAGATGCTGAAGCAAAAACTTAAGAGGTCTTGATTCCTCTCTTTCACTACACTGTCACATCCAATGCAAACACAAATCCTTCCAGTTCTATCGAAAAATAAAACTTATCTTTTTTTCATTTCCACTGCCACTTTCTTGGTCCTAGTCACATGGATTCCTACAATAGCCACCTAACTGGATTCTCTGCTGTTCTTTCTGTACTTCTGCAATTAGTCAGATCTTCACATGGTTTTAAGAATGACTATTTAAAAATTTATTTTGTTATTTCTCTGGGGAAAAAAAAGGTAGCAAGTAGAGAAAAATATGAACAACTTTTTATGAGCTGCATGATTTCAATTAGTTAGCCACTGAGTAAGTTTGAGCTTTCTTATGACCTTGTATTATGGGGCTTACATATAATATATTTGGAGAGGCCTTCTCTGGCCACATTCCATAGAATTTCACCCACCAAGTCACTCTGTTACATTATTAAGTTCCTTCATAGCACTTATTTACTCTGAAGTTAGTGTGTTGATGTATTTGATTTTATTTACATATTTTGTTGTATCCTTCTACTAGAAGATAAGATCTAAAATGGCAAGGACATTATCTGCTTTCTACATTACCATATCTCCAGTGATAAAATAGAGCTTGGCATATGGTAGGCAATAAATAATATTTGATTAGGCAAATGGCTGAATATGCATGTATAGTAATTGGAAGAGCACATGCAGAAATTGCTTCACTTTTGCTAGGGTCATAAGAAAAGAATTATTCATCTTTTGGCAATGCATTAATGTTATTAGAATAAAGATGTTACCATTGTAGTCATGTGCAGTCAGAAGACATATATGGGTTTGTAACATTAGTTTCAAAAAGAGTCTTTAACTAAGATGAGAGATCATGTAAAAGAATATATTAAAAATAATTTAAAAATCCAAACAAGATCAATAAAGATTATTATGTGCTTGAAGGAAATACTTAAAACACTGAATCAGGGGCACCTGGGTGGTTCAATGGTTGAACATCTGCCTTCAGCTCAGGTCGTGATCCCAGAGTCCTGGGATCAAGTCCCTCATCTGGCTTCCTGTGAGGAGCCTGCTTCTCCCTCTGCCTGTGACTTTGCCTCTCTCCTTCTCTCTGTGTGTCTCATGAATAAATAAATAAAATCTTTAAAAAACCTCACTGAATCATAAACTATTAACCTATTGGATATATGTTTTGAGACTCCTGAGAAGATTTTATGAATTATCCATTATAAATGTAACAATGGCAATAAGTAATGTGAGGATTACATCCACAAATTATTGGTGTTCTTAGTGCTGATGATTCTTAAAGACAATGTAAACAATATCTAATATATTTATACTTATAATATACAATCTGATTTTTAATTGAAATTACATATACAAGCCAATATGTGATTCTCTGAAACATATTTCAACAAAACTGAACATAATTAATATTTTAAGAATAAAAATTCAGATTTGAAATTTTTCCATTAATTCTCTCCACTTTGATTTCTTACACATGTAAGGAAACAATGATTACATCATTAGATTTTATTTATGCACATTTCTGTGGTACACCTCTAAGTGTCTATCAACTATTATCATCTATCTACCTATCATCTATCTATCTATCTATCTATCTATCTATCTATCTATCTATCATCTATCTTATTTCTTATCCACATTCCTGTTTTTTTTTTATGAAATGTAATGTTATATTAACAAATGATATTGCCAAAGGGAAAAACTAGTGATTTATGATTGATAGTATTTCTCAATTTTTATTTATTCTCTTTCTTAAGAAACAAATTGGCAATTTCTCGTGGGGAACTACCTCCCCCATGTACACTCATGCCATGTACTTTTAAGTGGAGACAACTCTGAAATGGAATCAATTGGCTTATTTCATCAGTACTTCCTAACATCAAAGTAAAATGATTAGGGAAAAATTAAAATCTGATCCTAAGCAAATGGATCCTCTATTAAGAAAAAAAGTCTTTCCTTGGGAAAGGGGGCATAAAAATAGGAAATATATGAAAGTTTCAGTTCCTTTTTTTCCAGGACTTCAGGGGGAAAAAAAAGTCAAAGAGAGCAGAGCCTCCAAGGAGTCTGAAGATAAATCATCAAGGAGATAATGGATAGAAACTTGTTGTAAAAATAATTCTCACTGACAAACTGAAAAAAAAGAAAACTTGAGGAAGTAACAGTAATACAAGCATATAGAAAATGAAATAAAATTCCCCTATAGAATCATCTTTAAGGTTCCATATTGTAATGAAGTGCAATACAGCATGTATCTATCTGCTGCATATTCTATAACATTTTCACTAATATTTCCTCTACTCAATTAATAGTGCAAAAATGAGTGGGATTAGGCAAATCCAACCCACTGCTGTGTGACGTGAAGTTCCATCCCAGTGACATTGGATCTATCCAGGCCTGAGAGCAGATATAACATAGACCACCTCTGAAGAGATGTTTGAGGAGTCATTGTGTGTTTCCACCAGTTCTCTTATTATTTTTCTTCAGGACTAAAAATAAAACATGGAAATTAAGAGTTCCTAGATTTTAGATAAAAGACACAGAAGACCCACAGTTGATCCATGGTAACCTTTAGTTGATATGTAACATTGGTCAGTCTATGTTGCTGGTATTTTAATGTTATGTGTTATGACAGTAGAGTTTCCTAAATCTAGACTGTTTTTGAGAATTTGATATGTGTATTTGGATTTTGCCATTGTTTTGCAGGATAGTAGCTGAGGTAGATGATGATGATAGATGGATAGATGGATGGATGGATAGATAGATAGATAGATAGATAGATAGATAGACAGATAGGTAGATGGCCAGGGATAATAATGCTAAATATATTTGTGAGTGAAATGAATTTTAACACATGTCAATTTAAGTTTTTTTTTCATCAGAAATGCTTAATTTATTCTAGATGACCATCACCTATATTTTCATAAATACCGCAATGAGTTTCTTACATTTGTCTTCTTGAAAATTAAATTAAATGTAAGTTGTCTTCTTGCTCTTAGGGGGAAAGCTCTCAACTTTTCCCCATTGAGAAGGGTATTCAGTGTGGCCTCTTCATATATGGCTTTTATGATATTAAGGTATGTTCCCTCTATCCCTACACTGAGGAAAGTTTTAACCAAGAAAGAATGCTGTGTTTTGTCAATTGATTTTTCTGCATCAGTTGAGAAGATCATGTGGTTCTTCTCCTTTCTTTTATTAATGTCATGTATCACATTGATTGATTTGCATTGATTGATGTTGAACCAGCCGTGCAGCCCAAGAATAAGTTCTTCTTAGTAATGGAGAATAATCCTTTTAATGTACTGTTGGATCCTGTTGGCTAGTATGTTGGTGAGAATTTTGGCATCCATGTTCATCAGGGATATTGGTCTCTAATTCTTCCTTTTGGTGTGGTCTTTGTTTGTTTTGGGGACAAAGGTAATGCTGGCCTTATTGAATGAGTTTGGAAGTTTTCCTTCCATTTCTATTTTTTGAAAAACCTTCAGAGGAATTGGATATTAACTCTTTTACTGTTTTGTAGAATTCCCCTGGGAAGCCATCTAGTCTTGGATTCTTGTTTGTTGGGAGATTTTTGATTACTACTTCAATTTCTTTTCTGGTTATGGGTCTGTTCGGGTTTTCTATTTCTTCCTATTTCAGTCTTGGTAGTTTACACGTGTCTAGGAGTGCATCCATTTCTTCTAGATTGCCTAATTTGTTGGAATATAATTGCTTGTAATACAGTTTTAAAATCGTTTGTATTTCCTTGGTATTGGTTGTGATTTCTCCTCTTTGTTCATGATTTTATTTATTTGGGTCCTTTCTCTTCCTTTTTGATAAATCTCACTCTTTGTAGATGACATGATACTCTACATGGACAACCCAAAGGACTCCACCCCAAATTGCTAGAACTCATAAAGGAATTTAGCAAAGTGGCAGAACATAAAATCAATGCACAGAAATCAGTTGCATTTCTATACATTGACAATGAGACAGAAGAAAGAGAAATATAGGAATCAATCTCATTTACAATTGCACCAAAAATTGTAAGAGGCCTAGGAATAAATCCAAGCAAAGAAATAAAGGATATGTGCCCTGAAAACTACAGAACACTTGTGAAAGCAATTGAGTAAGACAGAGAAATGGAAAGCATCCCATGCTCATGGATTGGAAGAACACATGTTCACTGACAGATGAATGGATAAAGAAGTGTGGTAGATATATATAAAATGGAATATTACTCCACCATCAAAAAAAAAAAAAGAAATTTTACCATTTGAAATGATGTGGATGGAACTGCGAGGTATTATGCTTAGAGAAATAAGTCAATCAGAGAAAGATCATTATCATATGATCTCATGCATATGTGGAATTTAAGAAACAAAACAGAGGGTCGTAGGGAAAGGGAAGGAAAAATAAAATAAGACCAAATCAGAGAGAGAGGCAAACCATAAGAGACTCGTAACTATAGGAAACAAACTGAGGGTTGCAAAGGGGAAGTGGATGAGGGTAAGGGGTAACTGGATGACAGTCATTAAGGAGGACACCAGATATAATGAGCAATGAGTGTTTATATGCAACTGATGAATCCCTGACTTCTACCTCTGAAACTAATAATAATACACTACATGTTAATTACTTGAGTTTAAATAAAATAAGATTTTTTAAAGGGAAAAAATTAAATGCAAGTCGTAATTTAACTCTGTGGATGGATCCTATTTTGTACATTATAGTAAGTCAGTATATTTAAAGTAAGGAGACTTTAGATTAATACATTGGGCTTAAAACCTATATCTGATGTTTTTGCTTTACAATGTTATTAACCTGCTCTGAGGCAATCTTCTCGTTTCAGAAATGAGAATAATGTTTGCACAGCATAGTCCTGTAACACTTCAAGGCTGTAGGGGGAACTCTGCTCTAGAATTTAGGGATCTAGGAGTTCCTCCTGGATGAAGTGAGGATTAGGTTAAGGCCAGAGAGTAAGTACAAGTTGGCCAAATGAATTTGGAGTGGGGAAAAGAGAGGCATATTTCAGGGAACAAGAAATAGATGGACGAATGATTGGGATAAGAGTGATTAAAGTCCTGTCATGGACTATAGAATAAAGTTCAGAGTCAGTGGAAAGCAGTCAACAGAAGAGGCAGCAGGAGTAGAGACTTGTAAACTAAGTTCAAGAGTTTAGATACTAATCTAAGTAAATGTTACTAAAAGATTTTAAGCTTCTGATAAGGTCAAAATTTTGCAAAATGTTTTCTCTATTCACACACACACACACACACACACACACACACACACACAATTCTAGAGAAGAAAGACTAGAGGCTGTTAAGCTAATTAGAAGCTGCTGCAATGTAAAATTTTCCCCAGTGGCTTCACTGTAGCACCAATGTCAATGTAGGAGAGAGGTAGGTGAATTTGAAAAAGATTTAAAAGGTAAACACTGTGGGGCTTGATGATGGATTAGATTTGTGGGACCACCCATGAAGGAGAAGAGGACTATGTGCACAGCACCCTGGTTTCTGGCTTGTGCAGTGGATTATCTCATTGATACTATACACTAGGAGAATGATCAAGATTGGAAGGGAAGTTAAAAGTCAATTGTTTTCCATTTAAATTTGAGGTTCCAAAAAAATAAAATAAAATAAATTTGAGGTTCCTGTGAAACACGCTGGTGGAATTGACTGTATAGAGAGTCAGGATGGAAGTTCAGAAGAGAAACCTGGTGAGGACATCATTGAAGCCAACAGAATGGATGGTATCATCTCTGAAAAGTAGGAAAGCTAGAGCAGAAGGAAAAAACAGTTTATAATAAAATGGCTAAGAACAATTCTATAATCACTAAAAAGAGGAAAATAATACTGCAAAGATTGTGGAAAAAATTCAAGAGAATTAGAATAAAAATCACTCCTCTTTGGTTGGAAACTTCAGCATGACTTGGAATCATTGAAGTACTTATGATTTTATTTAATATCTACCTACCTATCTACTTACCAGTCGTCTATCATCTCTAATGTAATTATATATATAAAATTCAAGGTTCTAAATTACTTTTAAAAGTCAACATGAAAAATCCCCTAAGTCCATTTGATCACAAATAAATAAGAAGTGTTTTGATAGCTTTGGCCTAATATTTTCGTTATGTTTTTGAGTGTCCTGTGATTTATTGCTATCACTGTGTTTTACTGCAATTTTCAAATGACACCAAGAGTTCAAAGCTCGACCAGTAAGAATAAAATGTTAACAGATAATGTGGATTTAAGCAATATGTACAATACGCGAACACATATAAATAGTTTTAAGCCAGTCACTATAATGGTTAATATGAAATAAAAATGTGTAAGAGTCATCTCAGCTCAGGTGCCGTGCCCAATAATGAAAGGAAAATCAGTCCCATCATTTAAATTGACCTATTGTATTAAAATCCTCTTAATGTTGTAGCAGAGTCAAAACTCTACCTCTGCCCTTTTAGGGTCCGTGACTGGGCCTGAGACGAGAGATCCATTAAATGAACAAAAGACCCTTTAAAAGGGAAAAAAAGCATACAGATTTTTACATGTATATGGACACTCCCCACCCACCCCCCATAAAAACACAATGACCCAAAGGAGTGGCTTTGCCTAACCTTTCCACTTGGTTGAACAAACACTGGCAACTGTTAAAGTTACTAACACATGTGGAGAGAATAAAGGAAAATAAGAGCAATTTTAACAAGACCTGTTAGTATGGCTCTCTTGGTCTCTACTCCCCCTCTCTGGTGGTAAGAACAACTCTTCCCTCCTGAAATAGGGAGTTTTATCTCCTACTTTCCAGAAGAAAAGGGGCGGTCAGCATGCCATTCTTGTACCTGCTGTTCTTCAAATGCCTTTAGCTCAAAATAATCCTTATACCAAAGTGCCCTAGATTGGAGGCCCATCCTTTAATATTTTAGGCATTAATTTCAGAGAAGAAATAGTTTGTAAGTTAAATGTTGCTGTTTATTTTTTATTTTCCACCTTGGAGGGAATAATATTTACTCCAGAATTTTTTTTTTTTTTCCTCAATGTAACCATGTTAAATCTCCTACCTTGTCTCTCATTCAGTCCAACTCTCTTAGGAGGAATTTCATTAAGAAAATGAAATTGCCCCTAATTCTATCACTATAGATAGCTCTGGATGACATAAAATTAATGCCGTCCCAGTACACTTCTGAAACGCAAACCAATCAAGATCTTATGCTGGTGAGGCACATTTAATTGATAACATTCAGCTAAAGATAGAATGAATGATCTTTGACAATTCTAATGTGATAGCTGACATCTTTACAGCAAAAGAAGTAATTCTGATGGTTTCTTTTCAGTGTGAACCATATTTCAGTTATCAACATATGAAACGATGATAGTGACCTCTACATTCTTCATAAGTGTGTTTTACAGATTGTTATTTCATGATTCTTTTTGCTACATGCCCACAGATTTAACTGCTAATAAGGATTCTCTTTCTGTTTCAGAAAAATTCTAAAATGTTATGCTTTGCTAATTACACAGGATATGGCAGTGGGAAGGTGTCTTTGATTACCCATTTTTCAATTCTCCAAAGATTTAGAGAAGAAATGAAAAGTTTTGCCAAGATTCACAGGGTATATTTGGAAAATATATATTTGAAAAAACATATATGATATATATGTACATACAATATCTGAATATATGTGGGGGTGTGAAATATGTAGTTTTTATTTAGATAATTATACAAAAAATTCACATGAACGTTTTTCTGAATCGTTCATATGAGCAATTTAAATCAAGTGCTGCAAAGCAATGTGTGTTGGTGTGTTCTTTTTTATTTAGAGTCAAAAAGAAGACATGCTTTCCTAAACCAACATTTTGATTCTGAAATGCTTCAAGTAAAGAAAAGTAGTGGAAAACTGAAATCATCATTCAGTAGCAAGTAGTATACATAGAGATAATTCAAAAGAATTTGGACTATAGGCCTCAGTGCCTTATATACTGTACAAAGAAGTGTAATTATAGCTGCAAAACACCCTCAGTCATATTTGTATTATCTGATTTTTTGGTTTATTATTTCATGTGTTAATATTAAGTAGATTCATCATAGTTATAGATTTCTACATAATTAAGAAATATTAGAACGAAAATAATTTAAAGCAATCCTTGATAAGTAATAAATTACTTCTCTCCCTTTAAAGTCTGTTGTGCACATTCTTCAGAGAAGGTAGCTTACCTAAATGTCAGCATGGAACGGTTTAGTGAGCGACCTATAACTTGGTTTTTTTCCATTGAGCATTTTACAGGAAAAAAAAATAGACTAACAAATGCCAGAAAAGAGGATGTTTTTGACCTGATTCTCCCCCTTGATATTACAAATATGCATATTTGTTGAAATCATCATGAGTGGGCATTCCTACCTCATTTTTACCTAAAAGTTTTCAGCTTTGTGCAAAGTTTCTCTGCATATACAAGCTTTGCTAGATCACAAGTAACTGGAGAAAGGTAACTCAACTGTCTCAAGAAATAAAACAGCACCATGACCTTCAAACTTGCATTTCATTGATATACATTTACTGATGGCATTATTCTTCTAGTCACATAATTTCAAGTTGTAATGCTGAGGTTAAGATAAAAATATTTGCTTTTCTTTTGTTTTGCTTTGCTGCAAGCTCTACCAATCTGTTCTAGAAACAGATTCCATTTCTCAGGACATCAGATTGCCACAACTCATTCTGAATCAAAGTTATCGAAATTTTGTATAGAGATTACATCATGATAGACAGAAGGAAATGGTCTTTCAAGCCGTTTCACAAGTGACTCTCATGGAGATTTCTTATTTGAAACTTGCCCAGAACTATCGTGTATACCTGACTTCCCTCTAAGAATTCTATTTGAATGGAGACAGAAAATTTAAAAATAATAATAATAATATGACAGTACCAAAAAATAAAATAAGAAAATATGCCACTGATAGAAGAAAACATCTAAGGAAACTCTGGAAAACAGCAAACAGATAACACATGATTAGAAAAAAAAGAAAAAAAAAAAAGGATCAAAAAAAAAAAAAAAAAAAAAGCTGTACACAAAATCAGCCAGGACTTAAGGAGGAATGATTCTTGCCAGGACAGCCCCAAAGAAACTCATTGTCAAGAATCTCATAAACAGCCAGCTTTAAGATTATCATTAAAAGATAGTAAACAGCCTGCTTGCCTATGTCCACCCTTTAAACCCACGTCTCCAACTACAGCAACCAAAGTACAGGAAAAAAGAAAAAAAAAAAAAAGTAGGTGTTGGTGGTGAGAAGTAGATTTTATAAGGCTGTGAAAAAGAACTATAACCAAACCTGAGGTAACTTCTGATTTTCAAAATTGGTATGGGATCAAAAAAAAAAAAAAAGCACTCTGTCTATAAATAAAATAATAAAGTTTATCTCTTTATGAAATTAAAGTTTTTTGGATCACTCATTTCCCTGCTATCTGCCCTTGCTTTCTAAAGAAAAGTCTGCTCATTAGAATACTCTGCTCACTCCTCTGCAGAGCCTACATCTGATTTTCCATTTTGGAGGGATCGGGGTCATGGAATGAGACTTGTACAGTTGCTAAGAAACTCTTTCCGCCGTCCCCATGTTGTGCCACCTTATGTGATCTACACAACGTAGCATATCAGCAGCAAGAGCCAGAATTTTGAGGCAAATAAGAATAGTACAAAATAATTACAGAATAATAACAGAACCACCAGCCACACGATAGCGTTTGGAAAGCAGTTATAATATGGAAACTTAGACGTTTTAAGCTTTAGGATCATTCTGGATGTGTAGAATAAAGATTTTCCGTATGGTCCAGACTCAGTTTCCTGATTATCAATAACTTACATAAATAAGGTACATTTTCCACAATTAATGAGTCATTATTATTAACAACAGTTCATACTTTATTGTTATTTCCTCAGTTTTTCTTCGAATTTTTTTTTTTTTTCCTGTTCTCAGATCCCATTTAAAGCACCACAGTACGTTCAGCAGTCTTGCCTTCTCAGATTCTTTTATATTGTGGGAGTTTTTCAGACTTTCCTTGCTTTTGATGACCTTGACAGTTTTGAGCTTTCCTAGTTAGATGTTTTATGGAACGTCTCTCAATTGGGATTTCTATGATGTTTTTCTCATGATTAGACCCGGGTATTTGGGGAGAAAGACTATAGTTGTACAGCACATTTTATCACATCCTATTTAGGTCTATATTCTATCGATCTGACTTATCACTGTGATGTTGACTTAAATCACCTGGTTTAAGACAGTCTTTGTCAGGTTTCTTTACTATAAAGTTACTCTTCTTATTTCTCCTTCCCATCCTGTACTTTGGGGAAGAAAGCCCGTATCTGCAGCCCCACACTTAAAAAGCAGGGAGTTATGATTTAACTTCTCCAAGTGCAGAGTATCAAAAAGATATTTGGAATTCTTCTGCACAGGAGACTCATTTTCCTCCCTCATTTGTTTATTGTGCTATTGTTGATTTATATCAGTACAGAGTCATGGACATTTATCTTGTGCACTGAGATATAACCCGATCCTACCTAGAAGTGTTGTGGTTCAAATTGTTCCCCCTATTTGGTCATTGGGGAGATTTTCAGGGTTCCTATTATCACTTTGATATGATCTTTCTTTCTCCCTTTCTTTCCTTATTTACTGACTTATTTTTATGAACACCGTCTTATTTTCTGGCATTTCAAGTTTTCCAGGTTCATCTTGTGTGTTTCCTGTTCTAGTCCCAGACGTAGCCATTTTTTTTTCCCAAGGAGAGTATGATTGTAAACTTACCCTAATATGAAAATGTCTATAAATATCTCTATTTGTAACCACCTGTATCCATATTAAATTACACACGAGTGCATATTGATGACTCCAGCTCTGATCCATTTTCACATGAATTGTTGTAGGTTCTCCTTGCTTATTCATAAGCTCCCTGTTCCAGCAGTGACAGACTTGTCTGCTAACACTTGCTCCCATTTAGTTAATAGTTTAATTCCATTGTACAGACACAGTGATTTCAGAATTTTAGCCCCTACTCTTGTGGGAAGATGGGTTAAGGGGACACATTGTCAGTTAGGGTGCAGGGTTTATGTTCAGTTGCTTTTGCCTTTATTGCCACTTATCTCCAACACAGGCTAGGTTTTTGCACTCTACATCCCACCGTGTGTTGATAAATGCAGTGTTTTGTATCCATAATTAAGTGTCGTATGGAGTAGTCTTACCACCACCACCCCCCCCCCCCAAAAAAAATCTCTTTCTTCACCTCTTCTCTATCGCTGAGCACTTGGGAACCACTGATTTGGTTATTGTCTTTAAAGGGATGAGCACTGAGTGTTATACTCTATGTTGGCAAATCGAACTTAAATAAAAACAAATGTAAAAAAAAAAAGTGTTGCCTTTTCCAGAATGTCATATAATTGAAATCACAGGCTATGTAGCTTTTTCAGACTGGCTTCTTTCACCAACAATATGAATTTAAGGTTTCTCTATGTCTTTTCATGGCTTGAGACCTTGTTTCTTCTTAATCCTGAAGAGTGTTCCAATGTACACATGTAACAGGGTGCTTACCCATTGACCTATTAAAGGACATAGTGGATGCTTCCATTTTGGGGGGGGATTGTACATAAAGCTTCTATTTATAGTCATGTACAGATTTCTCTGTGAATGTAAGTTTTGACCTGAGTTGAGTAAATACCAAGCATGTGTAACTGCTGGAGGATATGGTAAGAGTATGTTGGGTTTCAAACTATCTTCTGTGTTTAGGAGTCAAACTATCCTCTGTGTCATTTTTCAATCCCATCGGCAATCGATGAGAGTATCCTTGCTGGCAGCTGATATCATCGGTTTTTGGTTTTGTTTTGTTTTGTTTTGCTTTAATTTGCATCCATTCTAATCAGTGTATAGTGGTATCTTGTTGTTTTAATTTGTAATTCTTTAATGACACATGATGTTGAGCAAAATTTCATATGCTTTTTTACCATCTATGTAACCTCTTTGATGAAGGATCTTCTCACACCTTTGCCCATTTTTTAATTGGATTTTGTGCCTTTTGTGAATTTTAAGTCTTCTTTGTATATTATGTACACACACACACACGATAAAGAAAACAGTTTAACTTCTAATCTTTTTTTTAAAACTTAAGAATTCACTAGATAATTAATATATCTGAAAGAAGACAAATCTGAAATTTGCTTGTTCTTTGGGTTCACTTGTTTAAATTTCCTTTGGGTAAATTAAATTTAAAACTGCTTATTAAAGACAGATTGCTTATAGAAACCTGAGGAGCAAAATACACAAAATATTAACTTCTGTTACTTATAAAATAAAAACTGAATAGTTTGTTCTTATTGGATAATGTAAGAAAAGCTCTTTGTCTTGAATTCACTAGTTATTTATTACCAAAGACCAATACCTTTACAAAATAAACAAAAGTTGCTTTCCAAATACTCAATTCAATCCACTTGAATATTTAGACCAGACTGATTTTTATGTTTTTCATTGGTTATTTGTTTACCATCTAAACAAGATCATTTGCTCTATAAACATTATCTTGGCATAGTTTGTTATGCCAACATCATTATTTATTCACAGTAGAGAAAAAAATGTGAAGATGTTTCAATTGTTTGATATATTTAACTATTGATGCTAAGCCTAAGCTTATGTTCAGAAAACAAAAAGTACTTCCTATGCTATCTGGATAATTTCTGCTTTACATTAAAAAAATGAAAATTCTAGATATAAGCTAGGATTAAATTGATATTCAAACAAGTTATGTCTACAAAGTTTACAAAACATTTCAGATTACATGTGGCTTTAATGATCAGCACTCATCATCACTTTTGGATAGTGAGGCATCCCTGACGTGATATAATAAAAATGGTTCATGATGTAGTTTCTTTCTGTTCACCTTGCCAAAATTATCAGGAAATTGATGTATTTATAGGAAAAAAAGATGTAAAATATATATTTAACTAATCTGTTCCCAATTCTAGTTATCTTTCACAGTCACCTTGAAGAAGACTTTCTCTACCATCTTGTGTATAATCATATACTAAGGGCCAGTTTAAAACAAAACTGTTATTTACAAAAATAATAATTAAAGAATCATAAGTCAATGATATTTTGATATATTTTGTATTATACTAGAAAATAAAATATTCTACATTTCATGCATTTCATTCTTTTTTACCAAAATGACTCTAAATTAATAAATGTTGATATTCATTATGGAAGAAAATTTGTTTATTTAGATTTTAGCACACAGTGAACTTAATATAAATGGTATATTTAAACAGTGTACAGTTATTTGATGGATACTTTCAAATTAATTAAAAACAAAGATAAAAACAAATGTAAAAATGAAAAACATCAAAAAAAATAAAAAACATCATTAAAAACTTGATTCAATAAACAGAAAAGAATTATACCTCAATTTAAATAAAATCTTGTTCAAGGCATAAACATTTCAAATTTTGTTTTTTGGCTGAATTTCTTTTTTTGTATTTCAGTAGTACTCATAAATAACAATTATGTCGGAACACAGATGTTAAAAGTTATGACTCATACCTTTTATTAACTACTGAAAATGTTGATTTGTATGTAGAATAATGTCTAGATTGAATTCTGACATGCAAAAAATTTTTGGTGCTGTAAAAGCACAGCTTTAGAAAAAAAAAAAAACTGAAGGGTTTTTAGAAAACAGCAAAAACAAAGTCTTACCATGATTAGCATTTAACTTTAACTACAGCTACATTTTCACTAACCATTGTCAAACCTTGTCCCTACCATCATTATTACTTTAAATCTCTCTTAATTATGATGCATTGGAAATTGGTTGCTGACTAGTGTCTTGTTCTAATCCTTACTTTTTACCATAAAAATAGTTTTAAATCAATTCTTTACATTACTTAATCCTTCAGACTTAATTAAATTCTGAAGCACCATTATCTGACTTCTATTGTGTTATAACAGGGTGATCCCATGAGTTATGTTGCTGCTGGCTATTTTTCCAAAAGCTGTTTTTATGGATGCTTTGAGCTTACTTGCATTGTCAGAAATTGGTTATAACTTATTTTAACAAAAGTTTGACAAGTGTGATTTTTCTTCACCATTAATGCAACAAAGTGAAGAGCTGGAAATACCCTTCACAGCCACAGCAACATTGTCCAGGGGGTATATAACAGTGGAATATCAAAGACACAGATATGCAAAGTGTGAATCAGGGATTGTTTTCATCCTCAACTAAATAACGGGCATACAGAATTAAAATTTATTGTTCTAATTATATTGTTTACACTGGAGATTTTTCGTATTTTGCATGATCCATATTTAGTATCAAGGACACTTTACGCTCTTCTCTTTCTTCCAAAGCTGTTTTATTTCCAATTTACAAAGCTGTTATATATCTAATTTGGCAGGAGTAAACTGTCTAATTCTCTTCTATTCACAACCATGGTGAAACAATTTAAATTTACATTTCTATGAAGTCTTGAAATTTTTTACTAAATATGCGTATAGTCTTTCATTTAAGTAGTCCTCCTATCTACTATTTACATTATATCCTCCTGAAGTTAGCTCTGGCTCTATTGAAGCGGTTTATAAATTTGTTTAATCCACATAAAAATATACTTAAATGTTCTTGAGTCATTTGCCGTGGAAGAAAGCTGAAATGAAGAAATTGCACAAAAATCTAAATAAGAAATACAGTATACATGCATTAGAGAGAGACTATAACCTCTAAAATGATTAATATAGCACACAAACACGTTTAAAGTGGAAATATTAGAATGCATTTACAAAATCTATGCATTGATACACATCTTCCAGCCTTGTCTTCAATTGGCCTGGTTACAAACATTTAGTTTCCTTTCTTAAGTGAATATGGTGAAGTACTATTTTTTATTTAATTTCAAAAGTAATCAGATTTCTTATTCAAATGTGCTCTGGGAGGATTTTTAGATAACATCTTTTTTTTTTTTTTTTTTGATGGACGTGTTTGGAGTTCAGTGGTATTGAACACAAACCAAAAAAATTCCAAATTGGAGATGTGGAAAATAAAAATTTAGTGCCAGAAGCAGGATTAGTAATTATGTAGTTCATTCCCCTCATTTTATAGCCTGATGGACTGCAGGAGAGCAAGAGCATTTGCTGTTGACGGACTCAGGAGAGTAAATGAATTGCAGAGCTAGGATTTGAACCCAGATCTCCCAGGGATCTAACTGCCAGAAAAAGTACTCTTTCTGCTACACTCGTCGACAACATTAGTATTTGTAGCTGTGTGCCATTAAACCAAGTCTACAGATTCTTCTCACTGTCTTGGAATTAAGTTTTTAATTAGATTCCTTATCTACATTATTTTGACTCATATCTGTGGTCTAAGTTTAACTTGGAAAAAGCACAAAAGGTAGGTTGTGTGTCAAGGTGAAGACCTATGAATTTTCCAGAAATTCATAACAATTTGGCAAATACGATCTGGAGTTAGTCAAAGGTAAACCGTGTCAGGTATATCATGTGCTAAATTCCCCAGCAGATCTCCTGAGTTACTATCTGTGAAATGGAGAGTGGGAAATTTGGGGAACTGATCCAGTCATTCTATTTGTCATTCCCCACTGAGTTAATCGATGATTCCCACAGACAAAATAATTTCTATTAATTATAAGTAAAATTGATGTTTTATTAATTGTATATAACATTTTTCATTGTGATACACTTAAGATAACATCATATTAAATTTATTGACATGATTTCCCTGTATTTACACTCCAAAGGATTCTAATCTAGCACCACAACTTTTTTTTTAATGTTTTTATTTTTTATTTTTTTATTTATGATAGTCACACACAGAGAGAGAGAGAGAGAGAGGCAGAGACACAGGCATAGGGAGAAGCAGGCTCCATGCATCAGGAGCCCGACGTGGGATTCGATCCCGAGTCTCCAGGATCGCGCCCTGGGCCAAAGGCAAGCGCCAAACCGCTGCGCCACCGAGGGATCCCTAGCACCACAACTTTTTAAATAACTTTTCAATGTGTAAATTCTAATTGTCCTTTTTTCTTCTTTTGAAAAATAACAGCTTTATTAAATTTAATCTTTTTTTTATTTTTTTATTAAATTTAATCTGCATGCTATACAATTCGTCCTATTAAAGTGTAGATTAGTCACTTTAAGATATTCACATAATTAAGGAACTCTTGCCACTATCTAATTTTAGAATATTTTATTCATTCCCTAAAAAAACCCCTTAGGCCCTTTCCCTCAGTCCCTGTCAACCATTAATCCACTTTCTGTCTCTAAAGATTTTCCTATTCTGGAAATTTCATATAATGAAATCATATAATATGTGCTAAATTGAGACTCACTTATTTTACTTAGCATAATATTTTGAAGGTTCACTCATATTGTAGCCACGTATGAGCCCTCCATTCCTTTTTATTACCAAATACTATTCCATCGTCTGACCCTATCATAGTTTGTTGGTCTACTCATCTGTTTCTTAGATGCCTTTCATCAGGTCGAAAAGTTACCTCCTATTTCTAGTATTTGAGTATTTTTATCCTGATTGGGTATCACTTTTTCTGCCTCTATTAAAAAGATTATATTCTTGGGCATCTAAGTGGCTGAGATAGTTAAGCATCTGTCTTCAGCTCAGGTCATGATCTCTGGGTCCTGGGCTGGGGCTCTGTGTCTGGCTCCCTGTTCAGTGGGGAGTCTGCTTCTCAATCTGCCTCTGCCTCTACCCCGCCCCCGCATCCCCATTCGTGTTTGTACTCTCTCTCTAAGTGAATACGTGAAATCCTTAAAAAAATGATTATATCATGTTTTCCTTAATCTATTAATATCTTGCATCAAAATGAATTATTTTTAGCTATTGAACAAACCTTCTATACCTGGGGTAAAGGCCGCTCAATCAGGGTGCATAGTGCATTTTACATTCAACTTGCTATTATTTTTTAAAGGATTTTATTTATTTAGAGAGAGAGTAGGGGGAGGTGCAGAGGAAGAGACTCTCAAGCAGGGCTCTGTCCAGTCAGACACTTCAGCACTTAACTGACTGAGCCACCCAGGAGCTCCTGCTATTATATGGATAAAGATTTTTATGTCTGTTTATAAGGGATATTAGCCTATGATATTATCTGATTGAGATGACCTCGATTTTGACATCGGGATAATACTGGCTGCATAGAATGAGTTAGGAGGTATTCTCTGTTTTTTGGAAGATTTTCTAAGGAATTAGATTAATTTTTCTTTACATGTTTGGTATAATTTACAGTGTAGTTACCTGGGCTTGGGCTTTTCTTCATGAGAAGATTTAAATGTACTGATGCCATTCCTGTAGAGGTCTATACATATATTCTGTTTCTTCTTCAGTCATTTTCAGCAGTTTATGTCTTTCTAAGAATGTGTCCTTTTCATCTGAGTTGTCTGATTGGTTGGTCTATGGTTGTTTGTAATAGTCAACTTTTAATTCTCTTGGGGCAGGGCTGGTGTGGAACCCCAAACTCACCCCGTCTCCTCCAGGGTCCGCATGGCCACAGGTTTCCACAGCCACCAAAGTTGTGAAGCTGCTCGTTGAAGGCTTACAGGGAGCCAGGAAGGAGCTGGCAATAAGTCAAGTTAAAACTTCCTGAAATTGAAAAGTTTCCCTTGGTGTAGTTTTCATTAAAATTTCCTCTTGGTATTCCATTATGATAATAGAAAACTCTTCAAAACGGTAGGTGTCAGTAAACTTAATATACAAGTGTGAAACACACCATATTAAACATCAGGGGTGGCTTTGTAGAATCTGCCTTTATGGATCACCTGATATAATTACCTTTTAAATCTGTTGATTTCCTTTTTTTGATATTTAAGTGATGAAAATTACCTTGCTGGCTGACATTACTTTATTCTTACACTGATGGCCGCAATGAAATAAGACTTCAGTTTAAAAGAGAAGAAAAATACTTTGAAGATCTCACATTTAAAATTATTCTAATAACATTTTATTTCCCATGATTTTATTATCTTTAAATTTTTTTTCCCCCTGATGTGCTCAGCCTTGTGTGTGAATGAGTTTGCAGTCAGAAGAGGCTGATTTGCTGTTGAATTTCTGATGCTAAACTTTTAGTTAATCTCTTCAGGAGTATTGTTAAAAATCCTGTAACCTGCATTGGAGCCAGTTGGCTTTGGAAAAAGTACTATTTTGGTTTTTTAGGTTGTGTGTGTGTGTGTGTGTGTGTGTGTGTGTTTTCTGTGTTTCAAGTTTTTATTTAAATTCTAATTAGCATATAGCATAATATTAGTTTCAGGAGTAGAATTTAGTGATTCATCATTTACCCTCAACACCCAGTGCTCACCACAAATGTCCTCCTTAATCCTCACCACCATTTAAACCATTCCCATCTCACCTCCCTCCACCAACCCTCAGTTTGTTCTCTATAGTTAAGAGTCTCTTTCACGGTTTGCCTCTCTTTTTTTTCTTTCCCCTATGTTCATCTGTTTTGTTTCTTATATTTCACATATTAGTGAAGTCATATTGCATTTATCTTTCTCTGACTGGCTTATTTCTCTTAGCATAACACTTAGCATAATACTCTAGCTCCCTCTTATTTTTAAGAAGATCCGGATTGCTGAAAATTTTTATGTTGCCTTATTTCTACTTTTTGCATAATAATTTTATAGTCATTGACGCTGCACTGGATTGGATAATGGCTGTGGAGCAAAATCCACTGGTTTTAAGTACTATGCACTGTGCATTTCAGGTGACTGGCTGACTGCAGTCATTTCTTCCACTGACCAGTGAAATTTCATACTATGTGCAAACGACTGATTCTTCCATAACAGCTGTCTTCTCTGAACATTCATGATCACCCACAGCCTTAGCACCCAGAGTTCTTTATGTTCAATCTACTAAAAATCTATGACCCAAAGCAACCCTGCTACTTGGAAGTATTCCGGGACAAGAGCAGATACAACTATGCATGTGCTCCTCTCTACATGGTTTTGAAAGTTTTGTGTACAACAAAATATTTTATTTTAAATTAAAGCTTCAGAAAATAAATGAAATCTATGGTATGTGATATTTAGCAAACTCAAAGTGAAAAGAGTCTGTTTAAAATGATATCACTTAACCAAGTCTATATACCTAGATTTGCTACATATGATCATTAATCTTATATACTGATTGCTGTTTTAAACAAAAAAGACAAATGTACCAATTAGAAAAAAATGCAGAGAAGAAAACATAAAATTACAACCACTTATAATCTTACCACACGGAGACTGGTAGTATGTATGTTTTAATGTTTTCCTTTATGGCAGTTAATGGATGAAATCCAACACACAAATTAATAGATGAGCTCGGAAATGGAAATCTATATGCTTCTACACATAAGGCGACACTGTATAATTTACACCTTGCTTTATTTTCTCCATATATAAGGATCTTTCTGCCATTCGATTTTCCATATTCACAATGGCTGCATGTTGTTTCGTTATATGCACCTGTTGGTTCACAATCTCTCTGGAAACTGGCCCTCGCACACATGGAGGGAAGATGGGTGGTGGCAGGTTTGATATGCAAGGGAACTGCCCTGAGAAGCTTGTCTTGGGCAGCAGGAAAATGAGTAGATTTCTGTACCCACCTCCTGGAATCTTAGAAGTTTCTATCTAGAGGCCTTACCTGGCTTTTGTCATATACCCGGTCCAGATAACTTCCACACCATATCTGTGTCTCAAGGCTGTGTCCTTGGAGCAGCTTCTGTTGAAACCAACATTCCGAGAACTGGCAAGGGGGGTAGGGATTATCCAATTCTAGCTTGCAGATCAGAGGGTGGTCACGTCTTCTTTACCACCTCCAGTATTGCACCAGTTATGGGCTCTACGATCACATATGCCCCTCTTCCTTAATGCGCACTCAGCAGTCAGCAAGGTGCTTCACTAGCACGGGTAGCTCGTTGGGCAGCAATCTGGCAGCATTGGAGGCAGAACCCACAGTAACAACATGGGCACATGCAAAAGAAAACACAGGTTAGACAACAATTCCCGGGGTCAGTGACAACTCTTTCCACCAACAGCCCCATGAACCCAATTATTGATTTATTAAGTTCCTCTAGGCTTGGGTCAGATCACTCAGGGCATCCACTTGTGCCCTCGTGTAATTTACTACAGATGATGCATCACCAGACTCATTGGGTATGAGCACACAACATTCCGTTTGGATACTAGCACGAGTACATCTTTGTAAGGCAGCAATAATAGTTTGGACTCGGGGAAGAAAAAAGGATTATTATTTATTAGTCCTTGCCAATCACAGCATCTGATGTACTGGCCATGAATACTTTAAAAATAGTGAATGGAATTACAGAAATAAAACTTGGAGGATGGATTGCGACTCAGGCTTAGGAAGCTTATGCTGCATGGAATTGTGACATTGCTCAGGTAACCATAAATTACAGAAGATTTATGCAAAATCAAGTGCCTATTTTGGTACAAAAATATCAGCTTTGTGGGTTGTTAGTATGTTGGATGCTGCAGTTGATACTAAATTTGATAAGCACATTTCTTCCCTAAGCACACATGGATATGGAAAAAAAAATGAGGCTCTCAGCAAAAATTAGTTTTCAATTTTCAGTGCAGGTATACAATAGATAAAATTCAATAGCAAAGATTTTCTGTTGACTGCATTTTATCATTCAAGTATGCAAAATAAAGTTTGTGAATTAAGTATTTTTAAAATTTAATTTAAATTAAATTTTTTTTAATTTTTTTTATTTATTTATGATAGTCACACAGAGAGAGAGAGAGAGAGAGAGAGAGAGAGGCAAAGACACAGGCAGAGGAAGAAGCAGGCCCCATGCACCGGGAGCCCGACGTGGGATTCGATCCCGGGTCTCCAGGATCGCGCCCTGGGCCAAAGGCAGGGGCCGAACCACTGCGCCACCCAGGGATCCCTAATTTAAATTAAATTTAATTTAATTTTTAAATTTTAAAAATATACTATGTTCTCAGCCACTATTTTATTAATCTAACTTATATAACCCCTTTAGCCCCATCATACATGAGAGACTACCTTAAGTTTTTAGGTTCTGAAGTAACCACAACCAAAGAAATGATGCCAGGAACCTCTTTTAGGGCCCTCACCTATGTCAGTCATCAGCCTGACTTCTCTCTGGCTGTGGCTAAGCAGAATAAAAAACTGGGGAGAAAGAATTTGAACTGGTTATGCCATGGATGATTAACACATAAGATAATTACTTTTGACAAGAATCCCCTAGGTCTTTATTTTGGAATTTAACTTTCAAAGGAATTATTTCATCTTTATTTTTTCCTTAGGAACTTCCTAATGGGAGACAGCACTTTTAAAACTTGGTGTATTCTAATGCCCTTCAATCTCATCCCAACCCTTATGATGAATTTTATTCTACTTATATGCTTGAACCAAACTTGGGACAAGAAATGAAACAGACTTCAGTATAAAATAACTTTGGAGTTAATTTATGTCTTCACTGATTGGTGGTGATATCATTTGAATGCAAAATTCATATTGCCAAATAGCAGTTCCAGAAGTAGCCATGGAAAAGAAGAGGAGAGCTTTTATTTTATTTTTCCCACAAATGGAGATCAAGTTTATTTTAATTCAGGTGGAAATACTGTTAAACAATGCATTCACTTGATTAGGATTTTCCCTAAAAGTAATTTTTCATAAATAATAAAATTGATATCTTGTTTCTGTCAATTAGGTTTCCTTTCTCTTTCTCAGAAATTAGATTAGGAAAATGGAAGCCATGTAATTTTTTGTCTCTGTCTGAGGCATGAACATTTGCCTCCTCCTAACTTTAAGGAGTCATTGAATCACAAATTACACATTTCAACATAGGCTAAAAATTCCCAGACAAAATGTAGTTAATGAGGAGATCATGAAAAAGACTTAGAATGGCACTCACGTTTTTGATGTCTGGAACTTGGAAATAGTCGGCTTTTCTAACCCTGCATATCTCCAAAGTACTGGACCCCTAGTCAATTATTTTTTAAAGATTTTATTTATTTATTCATGAGAGACAGACAGAGAGAGAGAGAGAAGGAGAGAGGTAGAGACACAGGCAGAGGGAGAAGCAGGCTCCATTCAGGGAGCCCGATGTGGGACTCAATCCCAGGTCCCCAGGATCATGCCCTGGGCCTAAGGCAGGCGCTAAACCACTGGGCCACCCAGGCTGCCCCCCCACCCCCCCAGTGAATTTTGATTTCAGGCCATTCCCAGAGAATGCCCCTGTTAGCACCATTGCATTCCACCTCTCTAGTCTCAAATTGATTAATTCCTTCCTAAGATTCTTCTTTGTTTTCTGTCTCCTTTGTGATAAACAAACATGTGCTCTGACTTGTCCTAGTCTCTTTTGTTAGATCTCCAGGTTCTTGTAAGCATATGATCTGCCTTCCAATCTATTGAAGATAAGAAATTGATCACGTTTGCCATCGCATAACAGGTGTCATCTGATTTCCAACTTCAATATTTACATCACAGTGTAAGAAGTCTGATTTATAAGATGCAGATTTTACCTCCAGGGTCAGTACCTCCAGTACTAGATTTAGTGTTACATGAAGGCAACACAATTGTAACAAAGAGATCTTAAATGTGACTTAAATAGAGTAAAGATTTTTTGCTTGCATAAAATCCAGAGGAGAGAAATTCAGACATGGCCCTACCGCCTTTACCATGTAGTGCTCCTCACTGTGTTTTAAGCAGTTCTAGGACACTTCACAATATGTAGGAAATGAGGGGAAAAAAAAAAAAGGTATGTAATAGCTTTCTTCCAGAGATTGTAAAGAAATGTGGGGTCATTTCCTGTCATAGGCCTTTGGCCAGAACTCGGTCGCATGGGCAAACCTTGCCATGAGCAAGGCTTAGGCATGCTATTGATAGGTAAACTGCCATCTTCCCAGAAAAAAACCTGGGAAAAGACAGGCAACAGATGTCCATTGGGCAATTGGCTGTTCTCTTCACATGCTGAAATAATTTATTTTGAGTCTTCCTTTACAGTTCCTTCCTTTCAAAGCTGATTTTATGGCATCATCTTAAAATCATAAAGGAGGGTATAAATATGAATTCGAACTATCATTATAAACAGCAATTCAGAGAAAACCACTTAAAGTTGATGATTTTTAAGTATGTTTTAGAGCTTGGTGATAATGTTAGCCTTTCCATAACTAACATAAGTTCATATTACACATTCTAATGTTTAAAAAATCTCAGCTAACAAAGGTATTTAAAATTTTTCCCCTAGGTCAAGATTCTGGTCTTTTCATAGAACTTAAGTATTTTGTTTCCCTGGACAAACAGCCTCACATTTTTTTTTATTCTTCTCAATATCTTAGTTGACAAATATTTTGACCACTTTTATCATTAGGATCTCTTTCCAACAGACTTTTTTTGAGCGAGCTGGCTCTCGGCTAGAAGGTATACCTTCTACTCTAACAATTTTCAGTGTGATACTGCTTATCTGGGTCTTCTTCAAGGGTCTCTCAGAAGCTGTAATCAAGATGTGAGCCAAAGTGTCAGTCATCTCAAGGTCTTTACAAAGAAGGATTCACTTCCCAGCTAACTCACATGATTGTCGGTAGAATTCAATGCCTTTTGAGTTAAAGTTCTCAGCTCCCTTCTGACTGATGGCTACAGACTTCCCTGTTTTTTTTGCCATAATAGCTTCTCCAATACGGCGGTCTGCTCCATCACAGCATTCAAGTCCACAAGGCAGTGAAAACAGTCCCCAAACAAAATGGAAGCCAATGGCTTCTGTGACCTAATCACAGGAGTGACAACCTACCACTTTTGCTGTTTTCTATTTAAAAGGGAGTTGCTTGGGACACTTTGGTGGCTTAGTCGGTTAAGCTCAGATCTTGATCCCAGGGTCCTGAGTTCAAGTTCTGCATTGGGCTCCTAGCTGGGTATGGAACCTACTTAAAAATAAAATAAAAAATAGAAGTGCAACTTTAACAGGTGCAACTCACACTCAGGCAGAAGGAATTACACAGGGTGTGAATATTACTGTGGCCCACCTTAAAATACAAACCATGCTTAAATTACGTGGACTGAAGAAATGTGGCCCAGTACATCAAGCCATTTGCTACTGTAAAATCTTTAAAATGCCTTAATATAGTAGATTCATAGGAAGTTATATCATTCCACATGAACATGTAAGTGAAAAATATGAGCATAATGCATGTTAAAGTAGCCCTTATATACATTCATACTTTCCTCAAAAATAAAAAAAAAAATAGGATAAAGGAAGTAATTATTAATCTATATATTTACAGTAAGAGACACTGAACATCCAAGCATTGCTATGGTTTTAAAGTTGAATGGTTAACACAACAACATAGACAAGCTCATTCAAATCACCAAACTTAAAAAATAATAAACCAATTTTTCAATATCATTACATGATTATAACCAAATTAATCATGACTAGCAAAAACACTAATCAAGCCATGTAAAACAAATTATATGTTTGAAAGATTTACAAATGAGTCAAGCTTAACCTAGCTTTTCTGAATTGAAATCCTCATTAAAAGATCTTTATCCCACTGGATTTAAGTAAAAACCAAGCAGGACAATAAGTGACTCCTTTCTCTTAGAGAGAGTAGAGGGTTAATGGAGGTTGGGAGCTATAATTTATTCATTTTAACAATGTAGGCAAAATAAAGTGACTCTTCCCTTTTGGTAGTAAACTGGTTTTTTGATGATAATTATAAATTATTTTAACAAGTGATATATTATTTTCTTAAACTTTTCTAAAAATTTGAACTTTTAAAGAGAAAAAGTAGGAAGAACTTACCCAAATATATTTAGGTTACTGCTTAAGAGATTATAAATCACGGTAAGAACACAGTGTCTATTTATTTACGTGACTAAGTGTGCAATATTGATATATACATATAAATCTATATGTCTACACATACACACTCACATTTACAGGGACAGATATGTATTTTATGGGACAGATATGTGAAAAAGTTATAACTCGATTATGACAATAAGTATATTTGAATTCCATATCTTTGTATTTTTCAAGTATAGACTTTCATGCTTAGGTAAATCAAAAGTAATTTTGTAAACAATGATATTAAAACAAATTCATGGATTTGTTATGTGCTTTTTTCTTCATAAATTCTCGGATTTGTTATGTGCTTTTTTATTCATAAACAATAGTGAAACACAAAGAACGCCCACACTCTTGCCCCCAAACTGAGAATTTACCGCAAACATAACAGTGGTTAACCATTTGATGATTTCTAACATTATAAGAAAAGTACAAAGTCAGGGATTTCAACTGGATATTAAACAAAATTTTACGTGAACTTTATGCACTTCTTTCAATTTGGGGTGAACTAAAGCTAAAACTTTATTTGTATGTGTATAAGTGTGTATTTCTTTTTTGTCATGATTGTAACTTTGACTCAATTCAGACTCTTAGTCAATATTTAATTTTGATAGTATTAAAATTATGAAAAATATTAAGAAACACAGAGTGCAAAAAATATTCTATCACACTTAACTGAATATTTAAAAAGCCTAACTTATTATTACCACACAACTGAAGCTATTTTTTAATGCTATTCTTACCTTATGAAGAGATTTTGTTTTATGAACTTAAATGAATTAAATGAAATGACTTTTGATATTTATTTAAATAATCACATTTTATCTTTCATTTATTGTAATATATTAAATTACATTAACAGAGTTCATTTTATGGCACCAAAAAAATAACACCTACATGATTTCAGGGTATAACTAAAATAAAATATTTCTATATTTAGTACTCTTAAATTTTATTAAATAATATGAAAGGCTATGATAAGACTATTCTTCAATGTCTTCCTACCACCTCATGCTCTATACTCCCTGCTGTACTCCAGGTTCTTTTTTATTTTATTAATTTTTAAGATCTTATTTTTGAGTTATCTCTGCATTGAGATGGGGCTCAAACTCACAACCCTGGGATCCAGTCAGGTGCTCCACTGAAGGAGCCAGCCAGGCGCCCCCAGGGTCTTTATCGTAGTTTGCCTTCAGTACTTTGATCTGTCATTGTCGCTATAGGAAACAGATGGCACTCTCAAACTAGAATAATTCAAGGAAACTTTAAAAAAGAAGCTATTTGGAAAACGGTGGAGAGGGTCTATGAGAACCACAAGTTGTTAACATCTGAAAACTGAGGATATTAGAGGGAAAGGGGTTACCAGAAATCAAAGAGGATCACCCATTTATAAATTACATGGCCAGTCATTAACATCCAGGAAGAAATTCATGGGATTAGATATCCTGATTTTATTCTGATCTCTCCTTTCAGTCTCATTCTGGGGCTACTATGTATTGAAGAAATCAACCACAAATGGCACCCGGGTGGCCCAGTCAGTTAAACGACTCCCTTCAGCTCAGGTCATGATCCCAGGGTCCTGGGATGGAGCCCCACCGTGGGCTTCCTGCTAGCAAGGAGTCTGCTTCTCTCTCAGACTCCCCCCACCACCATTTCCTCTGAATCTCTGTCATAAATAAATAAATAAATACATACATAGATAAATAAATAAATAAATTCTTTTTAAAAAAGAAAAGAAATCAACCATAAGAAAAAGGAGGAGGAGCCAGATGATGCAGTCCCTACAGAGCAGTAGCTAAGGAGAGAGGAGGCGTAATTAGGAGATAGCTGGCAGACCAGCAGATTAGATTTACAGAAATTATTGGAAGATTTGCCACCTGTGAGCTCAAGATATTTAAGGCTTGAGTGGGTGGGATCACAGCCTGTGTTTGTTAATTGGCCTGATCCAGAAGAGGAGTAAGCTTTCTCCAATCTTCAGGACTGGCTGAGAGAGAGGTGGGGGGCCAGTGGGAGGAGAGACCCCGTCTAGTGTTCAGTCATGCTGAGGGAAACTTAGGGGCATTTTAGTTAATGGTCTCTATTTCTCCAATGGTTACTTTTATTTAAGTTTAAGGAATTTGCCATTCGGCCCTGTTTTTTATTTTCTGTGTTCAACCAGGTATGGATAATTCACCGGGGGTGTTTCTGATGCTTCCGGAGCAAGCTTAGCCTTATGCCTGTGCACAGTCTTCCACACCACCAGAGATAAGTAGGGTTTCAGCAAGGCCTCTGGCGGTCTCTGCCCTGCTGCTGGATCTGTTAATTCCTGGTTGGTCTGCCTTTGTGATGCTTGCCCCAACCGGTACCATGACCTCAAGCTAGCCCATATTAGCCTTCTCTAATTATTTGCCACTGAGATCTCTATCGTTTTTGACAGTGCCCTGGGCATATATTTTTCCCCACTCCACTCCAAGTAAAATTTGGCCATCTGGCAGTGCAGCAAGACCTCCGGTGTTTAAGGCTTGCCCTATACATTGGGGGAATGGAATACAGTCCCTAGCTGAAATGCTACAGACTCCTAATTCTCACCAAGATTTAGTGGGGTTTCTTGAATAAATAGTGCTTCCCCACTTGTTAAATCTTCAAATGGTTGTTCTGATAACTTTATTTAGTCCCATCACTGCTTTGGGGAAATAGGATTATGATTAAACAAACTCCTCATTCTACCATTCTGGAAGTCTTACCCCCCTCCACATTCTATGCTTTTTTTATCCAGAATTTTCTTGTCTCTAGATTATATAGGATATTCCCTATCTGTGAGGTTAGAAAGGTCATTCCCGGAAGTGCTTAAATAGAAGATATATTTTTCCCTTTTTCACACCAGTTATTGACATTACTGACATGATTTATGACAATCAAAAATTGTCAGTAGCCTGATTGCTGAACATCCTTTAATTAGGATTATATTATTGTGGTTTATAATAAACATGTATTTGGTTTTCATCCACGTTTCTAGCACAAACCTACAAAAATCTTTGGAATTTCTTAAGTGATGAGAGCTATAAATGTATCTTTTGTTATGTTAAAGTGGTGACTTTTGTGTTAATTAGCCCCCTAAGGTTGGGGGGCTACCACCCTCTGACCCTAGGATAGGGAGGAGACACAGGGGCTGCAGACTGAATCAATCATCAATGGTCAATGACTTAATTGGCCCATGTAATAAAGCCATCATAAAATCCCCAAAAGGTGGGATTCAGAGAGATATTTTCTCCCCTCATCCAGCCATTGATTTGTATCCTTTACTATCCTTTGTAATAAATTGGTAACCTAGTGAGTTCTGTGAGCCATTCTAGAAAATCAATCCAATCCAGGTAAGGAGGTTGGTCATTGGGAACCTCTGATTTATAGCTAGTTAGTCAGAAGCACAGGTCACAACCTGGCTTGAGGTTGGCATCTGAAGTGGAGATCTGTCTTGTGCAGTTGAGCCCTCAGTCTGTGGAATATGTGCTAACTCCTGGTAAATAGTGTCAGAATTGAGTTGAATTATAGGATACCTAGCTGACATCCAGGGCATTGCTTGCTTGGTGATACAGAAGAAACTCCCCTCCACACTTCAGAACAGGGTGCAGAATCCAAAACGAGAGCTTTCCATTCATGCCATGCTATGCCATTCCATTCCATTCTATACTGCCTTATTTTAGGAAAAAAAAAATAATAACCTCTCCTAACTGGTCTCCCTCCTTGACCACCTTAAAACCAATGTTCCACTATACTACCATCAAAGGATCTGACTATAATTCTGACCATGGCACACAGGTAATTGCTTAAATATTTGGTAGGGATACTAATGCTTCTCCAAAATTATAATTTTCTGCCTTAGCTAAGCCATTCCTACCTCTGTGCGTCATCTTTATTTACCCTGTAGTTATGCTTTATCTTTTAGCAAATGCATATGACTATAGTTCCTTAGTACATGCCGTATTCTATGGCATTTCGTATCTCAGCAACTTGGGATGCGTAAATTACCATGCATGGATTACCTTTCCCTAATATTTGATTACCATTTATCTATCCTTCAAGAATAAACAAGTACACATGATCAGAACCCTCACCCTTGAGGCAGTTGGTTATCTCTTTAGCCTCTTTCATAGCTCTTTGTACATACCTGTAATATTTTGCCAGTCTTGGAGCTATCATCTGTTTCTGAGACTTCCTCAACCACTTAGATGTTTGCTACTCAAAGATACATAATCTTTCGTATTTGCAGTATTTAGCATAGTGCCTGGCAAAGGGAATGGGTTTTATAAATATTTGTGAACAAAATCCAACTGATTCTGGCTGACAAAAAATGCAAATTATAGCTTGTTTTTCTCTATATAAATTTGCATATATTCTTTTACATCCATCCAATATTTTCACATCAAATTCTATGAACATAAGCCCAAGGACCATGAACTTCGTTTGTAAAATGGCAAGGATGGACAGATGTACAACTCCATGAGCCCAATTATCTTTTGCCTTTGAGGGGAAAGCAAGCTGTCAAAAAAGGGGCATTGGATGCACCACTGTTGTTTACAATGGGTTAGAGAAAATTACTAATTTCTTCATATGCAAAATCAAACTGCACTATGTCACTGTGTCACCATGTCACTGTACTCATGTGCTTCTCTTGGCTTTCATCATTTCCCCCAAAACTCATTGCCTGGAGGCACTAAGACAATGCACAGATGGTGCCTACTATACACACTGCAGCCTGACCTATGTTCCTTTTGAGGATTATTGTTATGGTCATTTTGAAGAGGATTGATGACATTTTTATGAAGAGAGAGCCGTTATTTTTAAGAGATATTTAGAATACAGAAAATAGCACTTTATTTTATTATATTACTATATTTTATTATATTAGCAAATTAAAACTAAAAAGTTTCAGGAGATAAAGGTCAACTTTATTAGTGACATCATAGTGATACCAACTTTTCAGTTTATGGATCACTTTGCATTAAATGATAAAAGAAGAAAAGAGTACCATGCAACATATACTTTAAGTCAACCCTGTATCACTTAGATTTGGTATCCATGTTTCTGACTTTTTAAAGATCAAGTACCTGGATGAATCATAACAGAGTGGACAAAATTATCAGTCAATAAAAATCTTTAAGATCAGAAAACTAGATAAACTAATTCCACACGGAGAACTTCACAGACAATATTTCTCTTAAATAAATTTGTCATTAATAATATTTAGTTCGCACTTCCCTTGATTTATTTAATCATCAATACACATACATTTGACTACTTAAATATGGAACTATTTTTCAAAATAAAAAAACTTCATAGATTTGTATTCTAAGTGAAAGAAAAAGAAATCCGAATTAACAGTGAAAGCATACCATTAAACTCAAAGTTAAGGGTATACACTAATTGTAAAGATTTTATTAGATATTCTAGATAATGTGATAAGATAAGAAAATAAATAAAGCATTAATCAAGTAAAAATAAGGGTGAAAGCTCATTATTTGTAAATAATATGTTTGTTTACATAGAAAGCCAATAGAATTAATCCTCAATCAAAAAACACTTCTAATAAAAGAGTTTAACAAATTTGACCAAATACAAGCTCCACATACTCAAAGCAATAGTTTTAGCTTTCCATTCACCAGAAAAATATATTTTTGTTTGTGAAATATTCCAGATAATTTTACAACAAGAATGGTAAAGGATAATATGTGTGTGGAGTATGTGTGTGTGTATTAATGGCTACACTATCTATGCTAATTTTAAAGCAAAAATGTGTGCACATGTAAAAGATGACATATTCTGAGCAGGACAAAGCAATTCTTTCATTATGCAGTAGGAGAATAAATAATCACTCGTGTGTTTGGTCATCTACTCTGAAAATCAGTCAGGGGGTCTATCAAAAACAAGCATACTTGTAAAATGGCTATCAACATTTTCTTATTCTTAATGTGTTTCAAAGTACATTTGAAAGATGGTAATCTGTTATAAATAGCTTTTCAATTTGTAGCATAACTTACACTGTTTTTACATTATGATAATTTTTTTTTACCAGCAAGTCTCATTTGTTACACCAATCCATTTAACTTTTAAATAACAATATTTTTTTTTTACAAGTCTCATAAATGTGTACATTCCTAAGAATAGTCCTGGCACTTTTCACTGGTTCTTTGGATTTCAATCTCTTGATGTTCTTTCCTTTGATGTCCATCTGTTAGAGCAGAGTTCAGGTTTACTGCTATACTACCCACATACTGAGACAACACAATACTTGAACAGTTTTCTTGTTCATTACCTGTTCAGATATTGTTGATTATCTGTGTTTTATTACACTCCAAGGAATATGGATGGGAATGAAAATCTAAAAGTTTGTATGACATAAGATATTAATACAAAGAAGTCTTGTTGGACATATTTCTTATATGATTCCTTTTTCCTTTTTCTCTCTTAGATGTTCACAAAATTGTCCATTTAAAGGAGTTGTGATTTCAGAAGTTGAACTGTCATTGGAAAAAATGTTCCTATCTAGGAAAGAATATAGGAGCTTGACATATTCATTTATTTCAAACTTGAAAACTATTTGTACTTGCACAAGACTAAAAAAGATAAAAATTATTTTGAGTAAGGCTTTCATGTTTTAGAACAATCCACACATATTAACAATGAAGAGCAAAAACAAATAGAGTCTGATCTATGACATTATGTCCAATAACTTATCAGTATATTCATATTTAAGAAGCAAAATAAATTCTTTCTTCAATGCACTAAATTTTAGTTGTTGTTAATACGTGCCTGTCATTTCGTTAAGACTTATGGGAACATGAAAGTCTCTGCCCATAGGGTATATGTTTCTAGTTTTTTTGAGGGAACAAAGGACGGTAAAGAAGTAAAACAAAATGTGCTATTTAAAAAATTATTATAGTAGTGCAAGACAGGAAAGTATAACAGAGTTTAAGAGATGCCTCTTAGATCATAGAGGGGTCTGAGGAGTGTGCTATGAGAGGAGGAGCCTATTTTATGAAAGGAGAACTCACATGAAAAGGCAGTGCCACAATATTAATAAAAAAGGAACTCTTAGGAGAGTTTTTGATATTCCTAAGTATCACAAATTTTATGATTACATGCTTTTCAGATGAGTGTGAAATTTGCTATTACTCCCTGATCATATTATGCCCACTTTATTCCAGGGTACATGATAGTACAATTAATTGATTTTTGAATAATAGTTTATTATGAGAATGACTAGGTTCTTTTTTCTCTTGTTATTGAAAATAAATCTTAAATATAGGAAAGCCAAATGTCTTTCCTAACCATGGAATATTTCCAGTCTGCTATTAGAGTTGTTTTGTTTTTGTTTTTTGCACAATGTATTATATACGGTTTCATAGTTTAAACAAACACGTAGCCTATGGAGGATATGCCTTGTGGGGATAAGGTACTGACACAATAGCTTAAACTGAAACATTAAAGAAAAAAGATTTTCTCATATGTTTATATTGGATTGAGAAGGTGAAAAAGCAAGATGAAGAATTAAGAAATATTCCACATATAAGTGAAATCATAAGGTATTTATTTGTCTCTATCTGATTATCTTACTTAGCATAAAACAGTAACAAAACAAGAGAAAAAGAGACTCCTCTAAGTATAGGGAGTATAGGTATAAAAATATACCCTAAGTATAAGGTATAAACTAGTGGTTACAAGATGAGGGGGATGGGAAATAGGCAAAATAGATGACGAGGATTAATAAGCACAAACCTCCATTTATAAAATAAATAAGTCATGACAATGAAACATACAGCATAGGTAATATAGTCAACAATATTGTAATCACTTTTATGGTGATGGATGGCAACTACATTTCCCATCGTGAGCATTTGGTAATGTAAACAATTGTTGAATCTGAATCATTAAGCTGTATACCTGAAACTAACAGAATATTGTCTAATGTAATATTATATCAAATATACCTGAATTAAAACATTTAAAAATACAAAACGGGTAAGGTAGGCAACATAACAAAAAAGATGTTTCTGATTGAATGAATATAAGACAATTTTTTTTATTTTATTCAATAACTAGAGCACTGTCCTGGTCAAGTACAGATCTGGGAAAGTGAACAAGAAAGCACACCAAACAGAACACATTACATTTATATATTTCAGAGACAACCAGCTTACCCAGTGGAAAGCTAAGGCATCTGAGACAATAAAGTGAAAATCTGAAACAGAATTGTCAGTAAATAGGTCAGTAAATAGGAGTAAAGAAAAAAAAAAAAGGAAGAATGGGAAAATTAGAGATATATTAGGTGTTTCAGTTTTCAGTTGCAATTGATACATTTTCAATGATTTTAGAGTATGTGTATTCAATTAAATATATTTATAGTATTTTATATTACCGTGCAAGAAATGATGTGGATATTTTCCCAGTACAAGAACTCTAGCTGACACCAGAGTTAGAAGGAACCAGTGTAAGAGAAAAAGGTTTTTCAGAATCCTCTTACTTATCTAGCCCATATTACTTAACCAGCTGAACATTCTAAACACTAGATTCTAGACACTTATTTTTTTTTAAAGACCTACTACATTGTTGCATGCAGTAGGCAAAGGTCTAAGTAATAATAAAATAATAAAAAATTGCCATTTTCCCTAAACTATCACATTTTGTCTCAGGGCAGGTGATTTTCTTGGTTTAGGTGTTCAACATAATGATGGAGATACCTCTGATGGCTGGTAATATGGGAGTCCTCTTAGTTCATAAAGTAATCATTACTTGAGAATTCTCTTCATTTGCTTTTTCAAGGGAGAAAAAACAGTGTTGAGTCTGAATAGGACATGTCATTTTAACAAGCAAGATGTTCAGACTGACAGAGCTTGTGAAAGATGAAGAAAATCAGCTAAAACACTAATGGAATTAATGTGGGATCCCAGCAAGACAGCATGCTATACAATCAATATGCAAAATCAATAGTTCTCCATTTATCAGAAATAATGGGAAAACATGTCTCATGGGTAAACACTTTGTTCATAGACAGCAAAAAACAATGCCAGTCCTAGGAAAAAGGTTACCAAGATATGTGTGAAATCTGTATGAAAGAAGTGGTGACAGTTTATTAAAGAAAAAAAGTAAGCTCTAAAAATATGCACAGAAATGCCATGCTAATGATTAAAGACTCAATATTTTAAAGATTTCAGTTCTCTAAATCTGACAATAGAAGTGTAGTAACCAGAACAATATTATTGGTAGAGTACAGAAAATAATAATATAGTATCCAAAATAGATTCATATATGGTATCTTACTTAATATGTAATGAAGTTATTTTAAATTAGTGGATATAAGGTACATTTTAATGATGTTATGAAGAGTAAATATCCAGAAAAGCATATATGTTTATCCATATCTATCTATCCATATACTTAAGGAAGAAATAAGAGAGGAAAGTATCAAAACATTTTGCCTTAGACTTTTAAATTTTCATACATAAGAGTACAATGAAGGGTGCCTGCTTGGCTCATTCTGTAGGACACACAACTCTTGATTTCTGGTCTGGGAATTCAAGCTCCACACTGGGTGCAGAGATTACTTAAAAATAAAATATTAAAAAAAAAGATTAAAGCAAGAAAAGGAAAGGAGCATGCTGGGAAACAATTGCCATAGGTTTACTTATATATGTCCTTAAATATGCTACATATATGAATATTCATATATACACACACACGTGTGTGTGTATATATATGTGTGTGTGATGTGTATGTGTGTATATATGTATAAAACCCCATGAGCTAAATACCAAATATGAAAATTTAAGAAAAGAAGGGCCATCATATAAGGTTGCTTAGGTTGTGCTTTGTACAAGGGTGCTTATTGAATGGGAAAGAAGATTGAATTCCAGTCAGCACTGTGCTCACCAAACAGCCTGGGGTGTCTGCTTGGAGGAAGACTAGTCCTGTCTTCAGCAAAGGTGCCCAGTGGCTTATGGTGGCCCCTTTGAAGGCAAAGAGTATAAACAGGCAATTCACACACAAAAAATACAAAATAGAATAATCTGTGGTTTAAAATATCACGCTGGTATGGGTAAAAAGAAATGAGTACCCTCCTTATAATGTTAAAGTATGAATAAATATCTTTTTGGAAGATAACTATCAAAATACTATATATATATTTATACATATTAAATATAAATATAAATATTTATACTTAATATATGTAAATATAAATATTTATACTTGATATAAACATTATAAATATATATAATAAATATATATAGACATCTATCTGTATTAACTAAGAGATTCACTTCTAAATATTTATCAAACTGATATAGATATACACAAAGATTCATGAACAAAGATTATAGTTGCAATCTGGTTTCTAAAATTAAAATAGTAATATAGCCAAGTTTCCATCAATGTAATATGGGATAATCAATTATTTTAAGTACATTTCATACAGTAGTATGCACATAAAATTATAACCAAGTAAATATATTATGTAAAGAAATGTCCATAAATCTTTGTTTATGGATATTAAAAAATCCCCATGCATTTTGGTATGTAAAAACAAAAGTAGGTTTCACCTAGGAATGGAATTGCTGAGTTACCAAAATAAATAAAACCTGTGAAGCAGGGACGCCTGGGAGGCTCAGTGGTGGAGCGCCTGCCTTTGGCTCAGGTCGTGATCCCGGGATCCTGGGATCAAGTCCTGCATTGGGCTTCCTGCAGAGAGCCTGCTTCTCCCTCCGCCTGTGTCTCTGCCTCTTTCTGTGTTTTTCAGAAATAAATAAAATCTTTTTTTTTTTTTTTTTTTTTTAGAAATAAATAAAATCTTAGGGATCCCTGGGTGGCGCAGCAGTTTGGCGCCTGCCTTTGGCCCAGGGCGCGATCCTGGAGACCCGGGATCGAATCCCACGTCGGGCTCCCGGTGCATGGAGCCTGCTTCTCTCTCTGCCTGTGTCTCTGGCTCTGTCTCTCCTTCTATCTCTCAAGAATAAATAAATAAAATCTTTAAAAAATAAATAAATAAATAAATAAATAAATAAATAAATAAATAAATAAATAAAATCTTAAAAAAAAAAAAAATTGTGAAGTGTACAAAGGTGAGAGATGAGTGTACTGGTGCATTTGGTTGCAATTTAAATAGGGAGCCCAAGGTAGACGTCATTGAGAAGTTGGCATTTGAACAAAAACTTGAAGAACAATGGAATTGGCCATACAGATAATCTGGTAAAAGATTTAACTGCTGCTAGAAAGATGAAGCACATAAGCAATGAAGCATGCATATGCCTGGCTGCGCAGAGGATGGAAGAGGATGTAGCTAGAGCAGAGTGAGTAAAAAAAGAGGTTTAGTAAGAGATAAAATCAGAATGGAAACAGAAATAAGAATGTCTACAGCCTTACCAGAGTAGGGTGACAACATAATTTATTGTCCAAAACTAGGCATTTGTGAAATGAAAGGTGACCGCAAAAAATGAAAATGAAATATTTATATATTGATACATTGGTCGGATGATTATAGAATGGTTTATTAAAAAATGAAAAGGATGAATTATTATCTTTAAATAACAGACATTTTTAAATTATAGGTGTTTTATATTAAAATGAAAATATACATTAAATGGGCAGCAGTAATTGGAGAGTTTTGGTAAGAGGAATGTCATGATCTAATTAACTTTGACACACTCGATGGCTGGTGTATTGACAATAGACACTAGAATCAAGAGCAGGAAGTAGGACGTCACATAGAAGGCCGTGGCAGTTTTCCAGGAGAGAGAAGATGGGGGACTGTACCAAGATTTAAAATGATTTTACTTGGTAAATTTTTTTTACAAATGAAAATAAGTTAAGATAAATCAAATGTAAGTGCTGATAATATACAGAGGTAGGGCTGAAAATTCTTAAAGGTCCAAACGTAGACATGCAAAACTATTAACAGACTTTGCCTCCTGAGGAAAAAATAGAGCATCAACTCAATACTTAGAATTCAAAAGTTTTCATTTGGATTTTATATTGAGGTTATTTTTAAAGATTTTATTTTTTTTTTTTAGAGTGGTTTTAGGTTCACGGCAAGATGGAGAGGAAGGTAAAAAGATTGCTTCTATGCCCTTGGTGCCCATACAAGCATAGTCTACCCCATTATCAATGTCTCTCACTAAAATGGTAGATTTGTTAAAATTCTTGAACCTGAGTCGATGCATCATAATTCCCCAAAATCTATGGTTTAACCTTGGGGTTCACTGTTGATATTGAGCTTTCTTTGTTTGAGATAAATGTATGATGACGTGTATCCAACATTATAATACCATCCAGAGTATTTTCACTTCCTTAAAAATCCTCTGTGCTCCAACTATTCATGCCTTACCCCCAACCGCTGACAACCACTGATCTTTTTTAGTCTCCATATTTTGCCTTTTCCAGAATATTATAACGTTAAAATCATACAGTATGTAGCCTTTTCAGACGGCTTCTTTGACTTAGTAATATGCATTTAAGTTTCCTTTATGTCTTTTCATGGCTCGATGGCTCATTCCTTTTCAGTGCAGAGTAATATTTCATTGTCTGGGTGTACCACAGTGTATCCAGACCCCTACCAAAGGACACCTTGATTGTGTCCAAGTTCTAGCAATTATAAATGAACATACATATGGAGAGTCCTCTGTGGATATAAGTTTTCAACCCCTTTGGTTAAATTCCAAAGAAGTATGATAGCAGGATAGTATGAATATTTAATTTCGTAAGAAACTCCCAAATTACCTTCCAAAGTGGCTGTACTATTTTGCATTCCCACCGGCAACGTATGAGAGCTCCTGTTGTCCCGCATCCTTTTCAGCATTTGGTGTTAGTGTTCTGGATTTTGTCCATTCTAATAAGTGCAAAGTGGCACCTCGTTGTTGTTTTGATCTGCCCTACACTGAAAACGTATGATGTGGAGGATCATTTAATATACTTATTTGTCCTCTGTATATCTTCTTTGGTGAGGTGTCTCTTAAGGTCTTTGGACCATTTTTAAATTGAATTGTTTGTTTTCCGAAATTGTTGAGTTTTAAAAGTTGTCTATTTTGCATAATAGTCTTTTATCAGTTGTGTCTTTCACAAATATTTTCTCCCAGTCTGTGGCTTATCTTGATATCCTCTTGATATTATCTTTTGTAGAGCAGAAGTTTTTAATTTTAATGAAGTTCAGATTATCAATTATTTTTACATGGATCATGTCTTTATATTAGATCTATAAAGTCATCTCCATACTGAAGATGGTCATCTAGGTTTTTTCCTGTAATCTTCTAGAAGTTTTATGCTTCTTTGTTTCACACCTAGTTCCACAATCTATTTTGGGTAAATTTTTGTGAAGAGTGTAAGTTCTGTTGCTAGAATCTTTTATTTATTTATTTATTTATTTATTTATTTATTTATTTATTTATTGGCATGCGGATGCTCTGTTGTTCTAGCACTAGTTGTTGAGGAAGTTTTCTTTGTGTTGCATTATATTGCCTTTGCTCCTCTGTCAAAGATCAACTGATTTTATTTATGAGAGTCTGTCTCTGGACTCTACATTCTGTTCCATTAATCAATATATTTATTCTGTCTCCAACACTATGCTGTCTTGCTTACTATAACATTATAGTGAGTCTTGAATAGGGTAGTGTCAGTCCTCCAACTTTTTTCTTCTCCAACATTGTGTTGGTCATTCTAGGCTTTTTGCCTCTGCATATAAATTTTTTTTTACATATAAATTTTATAATCAGTTTGTCATTATCCACAAAATAAAATACTAGGTACAATTATGGAATGCATGGATTAGATTTTGGCTGAGATTGCACTGAATCTATAGATCAAGATGGGAAGAACTGACATTTGACAGTATCGAGTCTTCCTTTTCATGAACAACGTATCTATCCATTTTTTCAGTTTTCCTTTGGCTTTGTTTATCTGAGTTTTGTAGTTTACTTCATATAGATCTTGTACAGACTTTATTAGATTTCTAGCTATGTATTTCCTTTTATTGAATGCTAGTGTAAATGGTATTATATTTTTATTTTTAAATTCCATTCATTCATTGTTGGTATATAGGAAAGTAATCAACTTTGTATATTACCCTTTTTATTTTATAATATTGCTGTGGTTGCTTATTAGTTCCAGGAGATTTTTTTGTTAATTCTTTTGAATTTTCCATGTAGATAATGATGTTATCTATGAACAAAGACAGTTTTCTTTCTTTCTTTCCAATTTTGTATACTTTTTACTTCCTTTTCTTGCCTTATTACATTATAAGGAATTCCAAAAACGGTTATCCTTGCCTTGTATTCAATCTCAGGGTAAAAGCTTCAAGTTTCTCTATTAAGTATGATGTTAGCTTTGTAAGTGGTCTTTATCAAGTTGAGAAAGTTCTCTTTTATTCAGTTTACTGAGAGTTTTTACCATGAATGGATATGATAGTGAGTTTTATGAAGCAGAAACCAATATATGTGATGAAGATAGAAATCTGTGGTGATTTTGATCCCACTGTTTGCTTCTCCACCCTTTGCTATGTCTTTTATAGGATTAATATACTGTCCCATCCTATTTTGGACTGGACCAATTGTCTAATGGAATGTGAGTGGGCATTATATATGCCATAAGCAAGCGCACAGGTTTTAAAAGTGAATGATTTGGCTCCTACTCTTGTTCCTTACATTCCTAACATGTCCTAGAAATGGAAGCTACTCCTTTACCCTCAGTTGTGGTTAAGAACTTTATTTGGTGAGAGCACCACCTAAAACCTGAATCAAAGTCTTATCCTAGAGGAGAATCTGCTGAGTTTATTGCTATTGTTCCTGAACCTCTTGACAAAGAGCTGAGAGCATATCCAAGACTTCTTGAATTGAGAAAAGAAAAATGAGGTTAGGCAAGCAGGGATTACTGATGATTCTGATGACCTGTCTATATCAGGGAGTATTAGAATCACCTCCCTTCTTATGGTGATAATCTGACATATAAAATTTATCCTGGTTGCATCTGTAGAAAATCCAGGAACATGGAAATGTTCCTCTCAATTTTATAAAAAATAAAAATAGTTTTTACAGGAACATGAAAAGACAATTAGCTTTGTTATGCCTCAGGACATTTCATAGATCTATTTCTCAAATATGGAAGATTAAAAAGCAAATAAAGGATATGAAAATGTTAGCTTTTAGATTACTTTCAAAATGTACATATTTTGCTAAATTCAATTCATTTTTAAAAGGTCATCTATCCCAGTTCTTAAATAAATTGACTTTCTTTCTTTGCTTTTGTCTATTTTAGATAATAAAAATACCTAGCTATTAATTAGGGTATGTCAGCTACTATTAAGGGAGAAAGACATAGATTAATTTCCTTTACCTTAGAAAGCAAATAGAAGACAGTATTTCTCTTATGAAAACTGCATAAATATATAAATTATTTTATTGATTTATTGATTTTCTTTAGTTATTATTTTCAGAGAATATTATTAAATGAATCTTCTTTTGGAAACATAAGAGGAATTTTTTCACAACTTAAATTTCAGTAAAGCAAAAATCAATAGGAGAAATAAATTCAATTTAAAAATCAGACATGAATGTGAGATATAAGCTCTAAAGCAAATTAAATTCCCTAGAGCTGCCCATCAGCCAGCCACGACAGGTTTGAAGGTCATTGTTGCCTGCTATTTGGCCAAATTTCAACTCAATTTGGGCTCTGATCAGTGATTCAAAACTGACCCACACAGATGGGCAACCATGTGGTGCCCTAGTGCATATTAATCAGAAGATTCCCCTACTCCAAAAAGGAAGAGATCAGATGTTTAAAAATAAACTGTGTGAGGACAAAATGTAGAAGGCTTGAATGATGTGCCAAACAATTCTCAGACACTTTGCATATTGACTCCTCACTCTGTGGTGCCTTTTTGCCCATAGGGAATCTAGATCCTAGGAAACAAACAAGGAATAAACATTTAGAACAAGTGATTTACGGACATTTAGCTTTATAGGATACAAGACATCCTAAATTTCTGTTTTATTGGTTCCCTATAGTAAAATATAGTTAGTTTTTAGTTACCCATTTATTGAATGCCTGATCTTTGGTTCTTGATGCCTTGGGGCATGATGAACTGGAAGTGCAAAGTATTCAAAGTAAGAATGTACATGGCTTTGAGAATTCTATTTCATTTGGAATTCTAATCTAAATAATGTCTGCATTGGTTTAAAGAACTAATGCCTTTTCTATTATCTAATTGCAGATATGTGAAAATGGTTTCTATTTTCTTCATATGCTTTGGTAAAAATAACTATATGTAGGTCAAAGAAATGATAGAGATGACAAAATATACAATACAGTAAATGTTATTTGAATATTTTCTATTCTAATACATTATTTCCTTAATAGATGCATTTTTTAAAAAAGATATAACTGGAATAATTTTATGGCAAGCCAAAATTACCCAATGAAACAAAATATGATTGTCATGCTTTCATAGTAAGAATAGCAAATATAAAATAAGAAATATTGAATTATTGATGTGAACTTAACAATGATTATCTGATCCTTAGATTCTGACAATGCTTTGTATTTAAACAAAACTTCCTAGAAGTGTTTTATTTTGATAATTTAAATAAACTCTACAGACCAACTTCACTCTGCATTATGTAACCAAATGAATCTTATCAATTATTTGCCTCCTTTGTAACCATTGCTTGCAACAACGAAAGTGCTAATAGCATTCGTTCATGGCTATTTTTAATTTTTCTACTATTCATACATAATGGACTGTGGTTTATATCTGTTAAAATCATAATTTTCTATCTCTCTAGTTTTGTGATACTCATTTTGTAAAGTGAGGTTTAAAAAATTATATTCTCAAATTCAATATGGTAAACGGATCTTGTTTTATCCTTTGAGAACTTTCCTCCCGTGGATCATTTGAATTGATATCCTGTGGTTTCAACCAACTAGGAATTGTTCAAACATTTTCAGCCACAATCCTGTCATATTTATCTCCAAAACACAAACAATAACAATAACCACTGACAGTTCTGAATGGGCCTGAAATTGTACTGCAGACTTTACTTATGTTGCCTTTTATGGTAATACTCACAAGGATACCATTGTAGGCTATGAGGGCCTTCTCTGTTTCCATTTTTTTTTATCCTCATTATCCTTGAAAGTATTACCTTCGGGTTTCTTTCCATTTACTTTGTAAACTCCATGTTAAAACCCACTTTACACGTATCTGCCTTTTTTTATGGGAAAATCTGTAATAATATGCCTGTCACATACCATAAGGTCAGTAAGAATTTGTCAGACAAAAAAATTAATGGTTGGGAGAGGAAGACATTGTTATTGTTAAAAATGCAGAATCTGAGGCTAAGTATAGTAACTTGCCTGCTGTCACATAGCTAGCAAGAAGCAGGGCTGGGAATCTACTAAGTTCCATGTATATCTCTAGTCTACATGAATCTCAATAAAAAGCCCTTAGTCTTACCATCATAGTAGCACATGCAGATACAGACCTTCTTTTTTAATTAACAATTTGTCTTTGTCATAACTATCTACTCAATTATCAAGCTTCTTTTCTTTTTCTGTTTTTGCAATTATTTTTCATTTAATTTCTCCTTTTTTATGTCCATTTATCCAATAGTTACTTTATTTCAAAAGCCAGGTAACTGTTTTTGCATTATTTTTCTCTCTGGCAATATAGCCAATCACAAGCACTGGGTTTAATTTCCTAAAATATTTAATTTTCTTCTATAAAACAATTCTGGCATAAAGTCATCATATAGAAGTTCCAAGTTGAACTCCATCTATGCCTAATAGGGTTTTTTGGGGTGTGGTGAGGAGCAAGGCCTGGGGAAGCACAGCTACGACACCTGCACCCTCCAATTTGAACAGAATAGATCTGCTTTTGTCAGTTTTATATATTGATTTTTCCTCCATATGTTAATTTGAAGAAAGGATTCTGTTATTGTCAGTAGCACCAATAGTAGTAGTCATAGTAAAAATATTTTATTTTACCCTAATACTTAATAATTCAAACTTTGAACCAAAGACTACAAATTAACATCTTTAATTTCAATTATACTCCTATTTCAAAATAACTTAATTTTTGTCCTAACTGCCTGTCGTCTAGCCTGTTGTATTAACCATATTATTATTGAGTTCCAATACATTCAAAAATGATTAGCTATTTCAGGAATATTCAGGAGCTTGAAATGTCAGAGAAGGTCAGCATTTAAATCATATACATATTTGGGATTTTAGGGTCACTAAATCCGAGCAGACATCATAAAAAACTATCACTTAGCATAGGAAAAAATCCCAGGCTATTCAATCTCTCTCTACTCATCAAACTTGTGTTCTTCCTGAACTGAGATTTTGGATTGTGTTGTTTTGGTGGTAGATGATATTAAAATGGATTCTCCAAGGTTTCAGTGCTCTTTCATGCTCATTTGTAAAAACTCTAATAAAGTTGAAGCATTATTTTGATTGTCCCCATTTTTGATTAGCCACTTCTTCCTTCTTTGCCCTTTGAAAAGCAATATACGGAGAGGGTAATATTTAGATTTTCTATAGGTGATGATCGTTGTTTATGTTGTTTGTTAATTAAAAAGTCTTAAGAGACTTCGGTTTGCATTTATTTATTTATTTATTTTTTTTTTTCGGTTTGCATTTATTTCTTTTAATGGACATTAATTGTTTAGGTTGTCTGCCATTAAAGTGTGATTTTTTTTTCAATTTAATAGTTAATATCCAAAGTGAAGAAAGTAATTGCCAGTAACATAAGTAACATATCTTTTTTCATATAAGATAAGCCTGTCTGGTCTTGTGTTTCCATTTTGTTATCAAATCATTTTATAATATCAAGGTAGAACAGCTTATTTTTTTAAAAGATTTTATTTATTCACAAGAGACACACAGAGAGAGAGAGAGGCAGAGATAGGCAGAGGGAGAAGCGGACCCCGGGGTCATGACCTGAGCCGAAGGCAGACGCTCAACCACTGAGCCACCCAGGTGCCCAGAACAGAAGACTATTAACTGAAGTGTTAGTCAATTAAACTAATACTGGGAAAATTATACCACCCTTAGTTTCCCACCATTTTGGAATGAAATGCTTAAAATTAGAAGCTTTCCACTTGTGACCAGATCAAGGTGCATAAAATCATTGTTCTTAAGTTCATTTACCAGCCTCAAGACCTTTCCACAAATATACATTAGAAACTTCCAAGAAAAATGTTTTATTTTACCTTTCCTCACTTCTTTAGGAATCTTCTCAAAGTTAAAGTGGTTGAGAATCCATTATGACAGGAGTGAGCACACAGATTATTTTTGTTAATAAATTAATTTGTGGGGATCCCTGGGTGGCTTAGTGGTTGAGTACCTGCCTTCAGCCCAGAGCGTGATACTGGGGTTCCTGGATTGAGTCCCACGTCAGGCTCCCTGCAGGGAGCCTGCTTCTCCCTCTGCCTGTGTCTTGTCTTCTCTCTCTGTGTCTCCCATGAATAAATTTAAAAAAATACTTAAAAAAATTAATTAATTTGTCTCCATTTTCTTTGTTATTGAGAAAATAATGCGAACCTTTGTCAGTCTTCTAACAAATAATATGAAGAAAACAAAAACATTGATCTTGGAATTTTGTGACCATCTCAGTGAATCTCTGGAAAATTCCCATTACATTGAACACCTTTCCCTGGTTTTTGAGTAGAATTTAAATAGTTCATCAATTTAAGTCTAAGTCAGAGCCACATAGGTGTGGTACAAATCAAGCCCCTTGGATCTATTAAGAGATTCTATAGATTATAATGTATATAATATATCGATTTAAGGCTAATTTATTATCTTTTTGTTATTTCACAAGTGTTAGATAGATGAAATCATACAATACATAACTTTCCCAGATTGATTTTAGCATAATTTCTTAAGATTCACTGAGGTTTTGTGTGTATACATAGTTCATTTCTTTTAATAGCTGAGTGATATTTTATGTTATGGATGTACCATGGTTTGTTTAACCAGACCATTGAAGAATATTTGGGATATTTATAGTTTGAGGTTGTTAGTTACAAATAAAGAGATTATAAATATTATTATACAATTTTTTTTGTGAGAAGTAAATCTTTATTTCTTTGACATACATGCCCAAGAATGTAATTCTTGGCTGAGTCATTTGGTAAATCTGTTTTTAGTTTTAGTCCATTTCCTAGAAATCTGCACTTATATGAAAGTTCTAGAAATATAGAAAAATTTAGGAATCTACAGCTATATGAAGACTCAATACCAAAAGAAAGGTCAAATAAAAAATATATATATATAAATTATACTTCATCACAATTAAAAATCTGAGGGAAGATGTTTGCTAATAAAATGTCTAATAAATAAATTATACATAAAATATGTAAAAAAATATTAAAACTCAGCAATAAAAATATTTTAACTCATTGAACTACACAAAAACTTTACTTTTAGAAGGAATGAGAGAAGCCTAGAGGTCCCCCAGAGAGTACAAAATATGAAGAGCACATGATACCATAATACCATAGCACTGACTATTCTCTATTGAGTTTATCAGTGAACTTATCCATTTCCTTTTTTTTTTTAAGATTTTATTTATTTATTCATGAGAGACACACAGAGAGAGACAAGAGACAGAGGCAGAGGGAGAAGCAGGTCTCTGTAGGGAGCCCGATGTGGAACTCGATCCCAGGATTCCAGGATCATGCTCTGAAATGAAGGCAGATGTTCAACCACTGAGCCACCCAGGTCTCCTTATCCATTTCCTTATTAAGCTGTCATCTAATCAAAGGCAAAAAATAGAATATAAAACAAAACACAGTGAAAACAGAATAGATGCAGAACTCCTTATTTTGTGCAAGACACTTCAAGAAATTTAGAGAAATTTTCATAAAAATCAAGAGGAAAAAAAGTCATCAAGACTAAAAAGAATAACATGGAAAGGTGCAAATCATTGTGTATATGGACAACTAAATAATATTCTTCCATATAAGGCCAGAATCACAAAGAAATAAGTGATTTTTAAGCCATTATGCCAAATTATCTTACTAAAAGAAAATTACTAACACGAATCACTAACAGAAAATGGAACAGCATGAACTAGTCTCTTTATAAAACTTATAAATGGTATGTTTTATTCATCTATGTATATACTCCCACAAATTGATCTTTCCAAAGTAACTTTCTGCTTTCAATATTTTATTATCCAGGTATGCTTACTGTGTAAGGAAGTTTTCTACCTCCCTTTGACTAATTCCTTGGAAAAAAAAAAAAAGAGAGCCACAAGAACCATATGACTTTTCACCATATTAAAATAATCCTAAGCAAATATTCCAATCATATTTTCACTCTTAGCTTTTTATGTGAATTTGTAGGAGACTAAAAAAAAAATATCACACAGTGATACAGATATCAGTTTTCTCCCACTCAATGACTTTTTGTGTATTCATCTATAATTTATTTAAAGAATTTCATTCTGGCATAAAAATGACTCATCTGTTCTCTTCTTAGCAGTGGTTAAAGATACTCAATAAAAGTAACAAATTGAGATTATTTCCCAAATAATGAATTTTAAAATGCTGTAAAGAAGTCTATAACAGAGATAATACTATTCATATGGTGGTAATTCATCCAATTCTTCATAAATGTGCATATACTTCACAATTATTTCACATTTGATATTGACTTACTCAAATAACCAAATGATTAAATCCTTCCAAAATATTAGTGAGGACACTGAAAAGGATACATCAATGTATAGGTTTAGTAGGTGTGAAATAAACAAAACCCTTATGCTTAATAAAATACTTTTTAATATTCAGAAAATAATAGATTACTTTTGAATGTGTATTGAAGGAAAACATCACAGTTGCCCCTGAAAGAAGGGTTGAATCTGTATCCACAATTGCTACATATATAAAATGTTCAGTTCTGATCAAACAACTTCTGAGATATGAAAAGAAATAATGTGAAGCACATTCAGGAAAAAAAAGCATTCAACAGAACCACAGATGTTGGACTTTGTAAACAAAGACTCTAAAATAGCCATTATAACGATGGTCAAAGAACAAAAGAACATCAGGCTTAAAGAACTCAAGGAAAATATGTTGGCACTGACTCATCAAATATAGAATATCAATACGGAGACGGAAATCATAAAAAGGACAAAACTGAAGTGTACATAAACCAAGATGGAAATTTATGATAGAGGCTTAATAGAAGCTTTGAGATAGTAGAAGAAAGAATCGATGACAGTCAATAGTGATCATTCAGCCTGAAAAGCAGAGGGGAAATAAATGAAAAAAAGAGCACAGCTTCTGAAGCAAACTGACCTGTGAAATCAACCTTCACATATAAAATGAAATAAACATGTTCCCAGATCAACAAAAATCTCAGAATTCATGATGAGCAGACCCAACTTACTTTGTAGGCAGCTTGTCTGTTGGCTGGTGCCTGGGTGACTTAACGTGTACGTTTGGTGTTTGGCTGGATGACCATTTGATGGAGGATCGCAGTTCTCTTCTGGCATTTTTTCAGCCATCAGACTAGGTCTGAGTGTTTTACCTGGTGATTTCTGGTTTCTGAGAGCAGCAAAAAACACCAAAGTTTCATGGACAAGCATTTGTCAAGCTTCTCCTGGCATCACATTTAGTAATGTCTCATTAATCACGCTGCTTTGAAAATTGGAGTTTGCTCACCATTTGTCTTGATGTTGTTTTGCTGCTCAAACTATGGCTTGTAGACAATAGTAAAGACACTGCCTCTGTGTATGTCGGAATTGCACTATCTCAGATTCCACACAGCTATAATGTCAGAATCTGCATTTTAAGATTTTGTACATTAGAGTTTGAGAGGAACTATTTAAACTTATTTGACAGAAAAGTGCTTTTCTACTTAAAACTCCTTGATTTGCAGTTAATATAAGGACTGACTGTTATGGCCTTTATTTTATAAGGAGAGATATAAATGTGTTAAGACACACGTGGGAAAAACTTAGCATAAAATTTTATTAAAACTTAAATCATTAAAAATTAAAAATTGTAATATATAATATGTTTATTTTTAAAAGTATAGTTAGCATTTAATATATATTGATATTAACTAACTTCATATTCAAAATATATAATCAGAAAAACACTCTGGAAAGCTATTTCATTATATTATAAACTTTAGAAGTGTTAATTGATTTGTCAATTAAGCACATTTAATTACTAACATATTATTTTCTTAATTCCATAGCTGTCTTCCCAGAGCAATTTTTTGTTACTGCTCACATAAGCCAATTTGATTATGCCAGTGAGTTTTTCCCTGTCTGGACTCAACTTCAAGATCCTAATTCCAGTGCCCTTCTCAATCTCCTTTATGAATGATGGCATGTTTTTTTTTTTTTTCATTCCTCTAAATGTCTACTCCTCCTATTCAGACTACTTCCTTGAGCATCAACATCTCATCCCATTCCATTTTGCACATTTTTATTCAAAGCCAAATAATTCATTACCATACAAATCTATTTCCCCCCACCGATACGCAATAAATTTTCTCAGTTTTCATTTGGTTAACAGTCTTTTCTTCTTTCATTTTATTTTTTGTACAGCGTAGAATTACAGATTGATAATTATTTTTTCTCAGTATTTTTGAAGATGTCTCATCCATGGTGACTCTGAACCTGAATTTTGATGTCTTTTTATTATTTTTGGAAATTTTTCAATCATTATCTCTTTAAGTATTTCTTCCCTATTTCCTCTGTCTTTTCTTCTGACATTTCAATCATGTATATTTTTTGAATGTTCGCTACTATTTTTTCATTTTAATTATTCTTCTCTATGTAGTGTGGTTAATATCTTTTTTAAAAAAATGATTTTATGGGACACCTGGGTGGTTCAGTGGTTGAGCATCTACCTTGGTCAGGTCGTGATCCCGGGGTCTTGGGATCAAGTCCCACTTCGGGCTCCCTGCAGAGAGCCTGCTTCTCTCTCTGCTTATACCTCTGCCTCTCTCTGTGTGTCTCTCATGAATAAATAGTTTTTTTAAAAAATGATTTTATTTTTTTATTTGACAGAGAGAGGGGGAGAGAGAGAACATGAAAGGGGAGTGGCTAAGGGAGAAGGAGAAGCAGGCTCATTGCTGAGTAGGGAGCTCCATGTCCATCCCAGGACACTGGGATCATGACCTGAGCCAAAGGCAGATGCTTAACTGAGCCACACAGGCACCCTGTATGGTTAATTAATGACCTATTTTCAAATTTCTTGATTCTTTACTCAACTATGATGAATCCAACTTATGTGCTTTTCAAAAAATTCATCTTTGTTACCATAGCTTTAATTTCTAGCATTTTTATTTGACTTTTATTATTTCCATTACCTTTTAAAATTCTCCACCTTTATGCATATTTTCTATCTTTCCCACTAAAATCTTAAATGTCTATGTCACAAATTATACGTTATACAATGTAATAGTTATTTAAAATTTTCTGTATTATAGTTCCAACATATGGGTTCATCTCTGAGTCTCGTTTTACTGGTTACTTTGTCTCTTGAAAGTGGGTTAACATTTTATTTTTCTTTTTATGTCTGTTTCTTATCTTATTTGAATGTTGGTCACTGAATTCTGGACAAAGAAAAGCAGAGACTGAGGATAATAGCATTCATTCCTAGAAAAGCACATACATTCTTTCTGCTTGATGGATTTTGTGGGGATTTAGTCAATCTACTCCAGGGTTGACATTTTTTGTTTTACTTTTTTGCTATGTTTACTCTCAATGCATCACTGGCATAAAATTCCTCCAGAGTTATCTTGTGCAATTAGGATTATAAAAGAATTTTTTTAACTTAATATTCCTTTTTCACCTTCAATCCTTAGTATACCATTTACACCTTTACCCCAGAGTGGGTCTCTTTATGTTTGTGATCCTCGCTCTGTGTGAGAGTGCTATTGCTTGTGATTTTTCTTGATAACTTATTGATGAGGTATAACTAGATTTTCTGTTGTTCGTTTTTATCCTCCATTTTAGGCAGGCTTTGTTTCCTTGTCCAAATGATTATATCCAGGGTCAAATTTAAGTACAAAATATCCCCAGAAGATTTTATTTTTCTGTCTTCAGTGGAATATCTATTTTCCCTTTTCTGAATCCCATAGAACATGACTTACTCCTTTTGTTTGATTTCCACATCTTATTTTGTGATACATAAATTGTATCTATGAGGTGTTGAGACTTTAAGTTTTTACAATGTTCTTTAAATGTTTTTAAATTCCTAAAGTGGATAGAACAGAGTTTGCAATAATTACTCAAAGAATAAAACCACTTTTTAATATAACCCAATGTGTAACGAATATTTGGAGGTTAGACATGTAGAGCTTAGTATCAATAGTTATAGCTTAAAATAATCATTCAAAAATGAACATTTTCATGTATAACAATAAGTGCTAGATGGAAGAGGTTTGAAGATTGAATCATGGACTCACTTCCCTCCTAAGTTATTGGCTTTAATGTTTTAGGCCAATGATTTCATTAAATTAAAACTTCTGGGTCAATCAAGGTAGGAAAAGGATCTAATTTTTTAAGAGGTATAGCCTCACAAAGTTTTGCTGATTCTGCAAAGCTAACATATTTTATTTCTCTACAACATCCTATTCAGTGGGAAAGAAAGATGATATAGTGGGCTATTGGATTGATATTGAAGGAGCACTGGAACTCCATAACAGTACAAGTTGAGCACTTTCATTATGGCCTAATGCCAGGATTCCACATAATATATTAGAAATTGTGTCTACTCTCTCAGCTCCTTCCCATTAGCATTCATATGCTATTCCATTATTCATCTTATATATAAAAAAAAAAAACTTCACTTTTAATTGACAGTGAAGGAATCTTTGGAAAATGCAAAAACTGCTTAGACTTCTTTCACAATTGACTTTACCAGTCTGCATTATTACACTAGGTATATTCCCTAAGCTCTGAGATACTGATGGTTTGAAAAATGCTAAATATACTTTCTGTGTGTGGAAATTGATAGAGAAGTTACTGAGCTTAGAATATTTTCACAATAAAAACATAGATGGTTATAAAATAATACAAGAACCAAAATATTTAAAGTAGTCAATTTATAGAACATTTTCCACTTATTTTTTTTTATGAAAGTAAGTGTATACCTGGGACAGAAGATGAATAACTCTAAAAGAAGCTTGGTATATGTACTATTTGTAATAAAAGATGAACTAATTCTTGTTTCCTATGAAGACAAATGAGAGACCAACAATCTTTTGAGTGAATTCATTAAAGAGATCATTAGAAGAATTACAAAATAAATAGTAAATTATACATAAATTAGATTAATTTATATAACTTTGTATCTAACTGAAAACAAATATAGTGATTTATTTCCAATAAGTTATGGGTATGAAAGCCCAAGCACTCTTATTTTCCTAAAGAAATGCACATATATTTGCACACATTTTCTTTTCCTTTTCTCATTATTAAAATATTTATTATGATTATTATAGTTGTCTCATGTGGAAAGTATCACCATAGTACAACAATGACAACTATCACTTTAATCTTATTACATATATATAAACTTACTTTTAATGTCTCCTAGACTTGTTCATCTGGATGTATCCTTCACAAATTATTTTTGCTTGTTCCTTTCAGTTGAAAATTGATATGTAAATTATATTAACAATTTAGATAACCTAAAATGTCTACATCATGCCTCTTTCTGGGGCCCCACTTCAGGAGGATTAGATGGCAGCAGTACTGGTGACAATAACACAGTAGTGAATGTGAGTTTTCTATAGATGCAGCAGCAGGTGGTGAAATATATAATCTGCTCTTTTGTAGTTATTATTCTTTGGCATTTTTGCCCTGATGAAATGGTCCAACTAATTTATGAATAGGCAGTTTGCCACTCAGACAGATGGCCCTGACTGCAGCCCAGAGACCATGTATAGTCCAAAAATACCGATGTTGACAGGATTTTCAGACATAAAAAATCAAATGTCTGTCAGTCTCTTCTAAAGATGTGTCATCACTAATCCACTATTTATTGGATTATGTTCTAATACAAAATGTTTTCATTTCCATAAGGAGTGATTATTAAAAGAAGTATTTTGGTGGGAAGTTTAGAGTTGGGCTTCCCATTCCAAACAAAAAGGTGACTTTTACCTCCAAAGGATAATAAGCTCAAACATAAAGTATAATTCCATTCCATGACTTATACACCATTGGGTCAAATCTGACTATGCCAACAAAATGAATAGACTTACTGCTCTAAAGATAAAAATTATGGGATGCTTGGGTGGCTCAGTGGTAAGTTTCTGCCTTTGGCTCAGGTCCTGATCGCAGGGTTGTGGGATCAAGTCCCTCATTGGGCTCCCTGCAGGGAGCCTGCTTTTCCCTCTGCTTGTGTCTTTCATGAATAAATAAATAAAATCTTTAAAAATAAATAGATACATAAAATAAAGATAAAAATTTTGTCATAACCTCAACAGTCATTTGTTCTGTTTTTATCTATATTTTATAAATATAAAATTTGGTTAACTAAATTTGTTTGCTATATAGTAATATTACTTTTAATATGTAATAAATCCTAAATGTAATATACTTAAAAATGAGTATTTTTTCTTAGTTATGTGCAACATATATTATAGTAACCAGAAAAAGTCGACATCAACAGAACTACTAATTTTATTTTCTGATAGATCTTTAGTCAAAACTAAAGCATACATATCACACATTGATACTTTTGTTAAATAGTCTTTGTAGTAAGTCACATTGATTTAAATGTATAACTCTTTTACTATTGCATGTTGACACTGACCTTATCAACTATGTTGTCTTAATATGAGAGGGGACGGTTTTGCTAAAAAAAATACCTGTTTGGAATATGTGACATGGGTAATAGCAGTGGACACAAAACTATTTTGTCAAAAGGTTTAAATTTTTTTTCATGTGATATTCTACTGAATTTAGAGAAAATAGCTGTTTTATGGTGCAGAGAATAAGTTACTCCATCTAAATACTACATACTTTAAATACATTTAAATCCGAAACTTGCCTGCAAAGTCGTTTGGGCTGTTTTAAGCAGTCGCTTCTTCTTGGGCTAGAAAAGACACTCTTTTAAAACCTTTTTGGAAAACTAAGAAGGGTTAAGTGAAAAAAGATAACATGTATTTAATGTATATGCATTCATGTGGTTATTCACAACTTTACTATTAGGTAATCAAAATAATGAGAATCGAATCCTAGCAAATTTTGAAATCACATGGTAGTGTTATCAATATTTAAAGACTTGCATCTTTAAAACAATCACACCAACAGGCAGCAGTTATAAATCAAAACTCTATTTAAGTAATCACAATTTTCAATCTTCTCTAGGAAGCCAAATTGCCGATACGGGCAAGAGTAGGGCTTTAGCCAGAGCTGCTAACCTAAAGATAGATGGCTAGCTGGTTAATGGTCTACGGATACTTTTACATCATCTCTGTGTGCAGAACCATGTGTGAGCAGAAAATGATAAAAGTGATCTAATTCTTTAGAAGTTCAGTATATGATCTGTGAGGCAGAACACATATCCAAATAAAGATATACCTGAAATCAAACAAGTAAAGTAGATATAATATGAAGAGTTTTATTAGTAAGGTATCAAAATAATAGATTGATTAGTAGTAGGTATAAAAGAGGAAATTCAAATATCTGACCAAAATAAAAGGACGTTAAAAGATATTTTTTTTTTAGAATTGGCAATTTCTAGTCAGTTATTTAATGTAGGATTGATAAAATTCTTAGTTACATAAACAAAATTTCTGAAAATGTCCTTGACACTTCCTTTTCATTCCTCAAGATATCATGATACCATTACTTTTTATTATAAAATGTTTTAATCATACAGCAGAATATGGTTATGTAACTTAGATGTACAGATTAACTAAGATTGCAAAAAGGCTACAACTCCCACCAAAAATGCAAGATCACAAAGAAACTATGCAATAGTAGGTGAAGAAAGAGTAGCCTTAGGGAGCAATTTTCTGAATGAAAATGCCATGAAGCAGTGGATCTCAGAAAACTACCAGCCATCAGGAAATACACTTACTAAAGAGAATGTGCATTATTTAAAGTAGAAAGATACATACCTTATTTGCATCAGTTGATTTTGGAAGTAGGATGAGTAAGGCTGTGCCACTACTATACAGACTTGATAGGACTCAAATTAGTACAGAAAACAAGACTATGTGAGAATGTAGAAACCCATATTTGCAGAAAGTAATAAAAATTGCAGCTTCAGATAATTGATGCTTTGCTTTGTAAAGCCAATCATAATGTTGTATGATGCTCTTTTCCCAAACTGGGATATTTTAGTAAATAACTGATTCAGAAAAAATGGAAGGAATTCAGTAAAAGGTAATGATAAAATGAACTCACATAGCATAATGACAAGATTCAGTTTTAAAAAGTGAGCTAAACACAGCAAAGGATACAGTCAACAAAACTAAAAGACAACCTACAGAATGGGAGAAGATATTTGCAAATGACGTATCAGATAAAGGGCTAGTATCCAAGATCTATAAAGAACTTATTAACCTCAACACCAAAGAAACAATCCAATCATGAAATAGGCAGAAGACATGAACAGAAATCTCACAGAGGAAGACATAGACATGGCCAACATGCACAGGAGAAAATGCTCTGCATCACTTGCCATCAGGGAAATACAAATCAAAACCACAATGAGATCCCACATCACACCAGTGAGAATGGGGAAAATTAACAAGACGGGAAACCACAAATGTTGGAGAGGATGTGGAGAAAGGGGGACCCTCTTACACTGTTGGTGGGAATGTGAACTGGTGCAGCCACTCTGGAAAACTGTGTGGAGTTTCCTCAAAGAGTTAAAAATAGACCTGCCCTACGACCCAGCAATTGCATTGCTGGGGATTTACCCCAAAGATGCAGATGCAGTGAAACGCCGGGACACCTGCACCCCGATGTTTCTAGCAGCAATGTCCACAATAGCCAAACTGTGGAAGGAGCCTCGGGGTCCATCGAAAGATGAATGGATAAAGAAGATGTGGTTTATGTATACAATGGAATATTCCTCAGCCATTAGAAATGACAAATACCCACCATTTGCTTCAATGTGGATGGAATGGGAGGGTATTATGGTGAGTGAAGTAAGTCAATTGGAGAAGGACAAACATTATGTGGTCTCATTCATTTGGGGAATATAAATAATAGTGAAAGGGAATAGAAGGGAAGGGAGAAGAAATGTGTGGGAAATATCAGGAAGGGAGACAGAACATGAAGACTCCTAACTCTGGGAAATGAACTAGGGGTGGTGGAAGGGGAGGAGGGTGAGGGGTAGGGGTGAATGGGTGACGGGCACTGAAGGGGGCACTTGACAGGATGAGCACTGGGTGTTATTCTGTATGTTGGCAAATTGAACACCAATAAAAAATAAATTTATTATTTAAAAAAAGTGGGCTAAAAAGTATCAAAGATTATTAATAGATAAAGAACATTTACCAAAGGAAATATATTTATCTAATAGATGAAATATTATTATTAAAGGTTCTTTTAAATTCAAAATATTCAGTGGGGGCACACAGGTGACTTAGTCGATTAAGTGTCCAACTCTTGATTTTGGTTGAGGTCATGACCTCAAGGTCTTAAGATTGAACCGTGCATTGGGCTCTGCACTGGGCATGGAGCCTGTTTAATTCTCTCCCTCACTCTCCTTCTGCCCCTTCCCTCCAAAAGTGCTTTCTCTCTCTCTTTCTCTCTGTCTCTCTGTCTCTGTAAAAAAAAAAAAAATTATCATCATCATCATCAATGGAATCATATAATTCCAAATGTGGTGGTGGATACTAGATACACCATATTGCATAAAGAACTATAAAAAACTTGAGAAATTACTAAGACAATAACAATAAGTAAAATATAAAACAATAACAAAAGCAAGCAGGATTTGAAACAAACTCCCCACCTATTTGAAGGCATTAGGGAACAACCAAGAAAGTCAAGAGTTGAGAAGTCAAATTAATTAACAAAAGAGAGCCACATTGAAATATGCTGAATCTTTTCACAGCCTTCCTCTCCTTTCCCCTTTATGAGGCATAAAGATTAACAGAAAATAGATTAGGGCTTTAAACAGTCTCCCTTAAGTGAGAAAAAAATTGGACTGGAAAGTAATGACATATGTCTTGTTACCATCTCTACTCTCCCCTCCCTATGGGGAGTTCTGTAGTTCTGTGATTCCTTTCGCCATTTCAGGCTAAGACTTTTGTTTGCTTGTTTCTTTCTTTTCTTTTCTTTTCTTTTCTTTTCTTTTCTTTTCTTTTCTTTTCTTTTCTTTCTTTCTTTCTTTCTTTCTTTCTTTCTTTCTTTCTTTCTTTCTTTCTTTCTTTCTTTCTTTTCAATCTCCCGTTGATCAAAAACCATCAATTCCTGTCTCCTTTTCTTAGGTTTTTGTTCTATTTTCCTTTTAAACTTACTTTATAATAATTTTCTCACGATTCACTTTCCAATTTGCATATTAGAATGGCATTTGATGCTTTAACCCTGAAGACTAAAAAAGCAATGAAATGGGTCAGAAATCCAAGATTGGGACATGTGCCTAGGATGATTTATCTTCAGGAATCCTCAATTTATATCACTTCAGTCACTTGGGACTGGTACTGTGGTCTCCACTGAAATTTATCTTTATTCTTGAAAGAATGCCCCAGAAGGAGTGAGGGGGAAAGTAAGACTTTTTATGTCCAAGGAGATTAAAAGAGTAGGAAGAAAAAACCCAGGAGGTCTTAACAACTTTCCCATGGCAAAGGCTGCTATATTTTCCCAAATCTACACTGTCATTAAGGCCTTCTCCAGCCTCAGACCATCTCTAATACCTCATGTGAGAGCCTAGTACATCTGGTGAAATAACTGCAAGAGGATGATATTGCCCCAGAATATATAAGTGCATTCTTCAAGTCAACTAAAAAATATAACACAGTAGCAAAATCAGCAAATAGATGAAAAAATATACTCCAAAAAATAGATATCTAAATATATATCTGAGCAGGTGTTCAGTATCATTAGTCAGAGTGAAAATACAAGTTTGAGGTAGCACTACATTTATCTGAATGAGAAGATAAGTGCATTCAACAAAAGACACGTACATAATACTCATAGCAGTCATTGGAAATCAAGTGACTTTCACAATAGAATGCCTAAATAAGATGTAGTATAATCATATAATTCATTATTAAATAGAAATTACATAATACTTGGTAAAATTAATAGTGGTTACTTTTGGTTTCAGAGGGAATGAAGGTATAAAGCAGACTTCTTTGGTGCTAGTAATATGTGTGTAAACCAAGAGTGTTCTTCTATACAACTTATAAACAGTCCTCAAGCTATAAGCTTCAGATTAGTTCACTTTACAGAATGTAGGTTGTACTTCAATAAAATTTTGTAGAAAATGTTTAATAAGTTGCCCTCTTAAATATATAAAGATCACAAACACAAGTATAAAAACTCAGAGACTAATTGGTAAAGAAATAGGCAAAGATAATAGAAACTTCAGAAATAAGCTTACACATATACAGTTAATTGCTCTTTGACAAGGGCACCAAGAAAACCCATCGAGAAAGGATAGTCTCTTCAACAAATGATGTTGGAAAAACTGGATATTCACATGCAAAGCAATGAAATTAGACTCCTACTTTATACTATACATAAAACTAACTCAAAGTAGGTTAAAGACTTAAGTGTATGACTTGAAACTGTAACATTCCTCAAACAAAACATAGGAGACCATCTGTTGACATTGGTCTTGACAATGATTTCTCGACTATGACACCAAGAGCACAAGAAACAAAAGCAAACAGAAACAAGTGGAAATACACCAAACTAAAAAGCTTCCACACAGCAAAGGAAACAATCAATAGAATGAAGAGGTAGCCTATGGAATGGGAGAAAATATTTGTAAACCGTGTATCTAATGGGGGGGTTAATTTCCAAACTATATAGGGAAATCTTAAAATTCAGTAGCCAAAAAACCAAATTACCCAACTAAAAGATAACCAAAGGACCTGTCTCCAAAGAAGACATACAAATGGCCAACAGGTATATGAAAAGATACTCAATATCACTATTCTTCAGGAAAATACAAACCAGAACTACAATAAGATATCACTTCATAACTATTAGACTATGGAAACCACCTAAGTGTTCACCGAAGTTGGCACATGATGAAGATGTGGTGTATGTACATGTACATACAGAATGAAGGAAATCTTGCCATTTGCAATATGGACAGCCATGAGAAAAACAGTGCTATATGATACCAATTATATGTAGAGCCTGAAAAAGTTGAACATAAAAACAAAAAAAATAGAATTGTAGGGCTTGGGGTGAAAAAATTGAGATGCTGTTTAAGAGTACAGACTAGTAACTGGTAGATAAGTAAGTCCTGTATACCTAAAGCATCTCATCCAGAGTATATTCAGCGATACTGTATTAAAAACTTCAAAATGACTAAGAGACTAGATCTTAACTGCTCTCCAGTACAAAAAGAAGTGATGAGAACATGACATGGAAGAGGTGTTAGCTAACACTACATTGCTAACTATATTGAAATATATAAATATATCAACACTTTGAATTTACACGTTACATGGCAATTACCTCTCAATGAAACGAAAGGATGACTATTACAAAAACAGTACAAAAACCAAAACATAACAAATATTGGCAAGGATGCAGAGAAAAGGAAACCTTTGTACATTGAGGTGGGAGTGTCAGATGGTGCAGCAGCTATTTAAAAAGTATGGAGATTCCTGGGGGCACCTGGGTGGCTCAGTTGGTTGAGTGAGTCTGCCTTGGACTCAGGTCATGATCCTGGGGTCCTGGGATGGAGCCCTGAATCAGGGTCCTCACTCAGCAGGAAGTCTGCTTTCCCCGTCTCCCTCTTCCTCTACCCTGGCTTGTGAGTGTTCTCTCTTTTGCTCACTCGCTCATTCACTCTCTCTAATAAATAAATAAAATATTTAAAAATGGTATGGAAATTTCTTATAAAGTTAAAAATAGAACCACCATATGATCCAGCAACCATACTCCTATCTGCACTCCTATGTTCCTTGTAGTAGCATTCATAATAACCGAGATATGGAAGCAACATAAATGTCTATCAATGGATAAATAAAGAAAATATAGTATTTACATATAACAGAATATCATTCAGCCTTTAAAAGAGGGAAATCCTGCCTTTTGTGATAACGTGAATAAGCCTGGAAGACATTATGTCAAGAGAAATCAATTGTATTTCACTGTTTTTTTATTAAGAAAAAAATGCATGCCGTTATAAAAAAAAAACAAATTATCTTTAACCTACATTTTAATTAATAAAAAGGAGGTAAAGAACAGTGTGTATATCATACCACTATTTATATATCAAATCATGAAAAATTACATGTATAGTTAAATCCTTTGAAAAAAAAGACAAAAGAAAGTTAATGGTTGTTATGGACACTGACAGAGTAAGAGTATTTTTTTATGGCAAACTAGTTTCATAATAATCTTAAACCATAAAAACATATTACTACCAAGAACCAAATAAATATTTAAAAAATAAAATCAGTTCAAATGTTAAGATTAATCATCTCTTGATGACGGGGCTTTGAAATTTTAGCTTTGAGATTTTTCTTGCGGTCCTGTGTTTTCACAAGTCCTTCAGTATACTCCACTTAAAAGAAAGTAAATCAGTATTTGGTAGGGCTGAACTCCTAAAGGACTCTCAAATTTGAAATCCCAAATTTATTAGACCAGGACTTTTTATATATTATATAGTACGCATGCTCAGGTTGCTAATCCTAAACTGGCAACTGTATGCAATATCTCTCTATGTATGAATTCTTACCCTCTTCACTCCCTTGGTAACCATATGATAAGTCCTCCATCCTTTTTTGCATTATTTCAAGCCAGAGACATTTTTTAAAAATTCTCACTTTAATTAAAACCATCAACTCCTTTGTCTCCCAGGTTCCACCGCCCTGCCCCCATCCCCGGTCTAATCTTTGAAACTTGGTTTTTAAGAGTTCTGTCATAATTCTAAAATAGTAGGAATCAAGAAACTCAGAAAATCAAGGTTGGGACATGTTTCTGAGTCCATGTATCACTTAATTCAAATTACCCTATTTAGCTGGTAATGCTACCTGCATTACAGTTATAATAATTCCCAGAAGAACGCTCAAATAGTTGTGAGGAAGAAATAGGCAAGTAGCTTGTAGCTGTTTTTCTTTTTGTTTAAAATCGTTTTAAAAATCCTACCTAATCAGGGAAAGCCAACTTGCTCAATGTGAGGTCCAGTTTTGCATTAAGGAATTTAGGCAATTTAATGGTTTAATTCAAACAGTGACATAAAAATGTTGAAGGACAACCAAGCACATAATAGTACATTAACTTAGATGTGTTGATAGACAGCGGAAGATATTTTTATACTTTAGCACTTAATTTTACTGTAATTAATGATGACTTCTTTTGTGTTGCTTTTGAATGTTTCAATTTCTTCAATTATGCCACTCAAATTCCTGTATTCAGAACTGTGTCAAAAACACAAAAAGATTGATTACCACCAGTGGATAATCAGTGTCTTCCTGTTTCTATGTGAATTTTGAGAACATGATTTGGAATGTGTTTGAAACCTCTGCCAATAAAGTGCCCCCATCGTAAAAAGTAAATCTGTCTGCTTGCATCATTGTTTTAATGACTTTGAAAACAAAAATGTCATTGGATGGTAAAGAAGTTAATTGACCGAAGTTCATGTAGTTCTGGATACGGTTAGATACATTGCACGACTCCAATAGCAAAACGTATCCCTGGGTTATTTACATATACTCTTAGATATTCACCAATTTGTTTATTATACCCCATTATGCCTTGGTTGAAATTTGTATAAATGTCGGGTGCTTTGGTGGACGTGACCTCACTTACATTTTCAGCAGTGCAGAAGGGATACCCACTGAAGTTTCTCTACCCTGAGACATCCTTAGCAAAAGTCACATACACGTCAGACACGTCTCTTGCTCCTGTTGCATTCTGCGTGTGGTACCCATGTCCTGCTGTAGTGCAGTCGTGGTGTGATTCTATTGCCTTTGTCCTGGATCTTTTATTTGGGCCATTCCCATAATCGATATTCTCTTCCCCTTTTTCTTTCTCACAAAGATAAAGATGGTGAGAAAAATTGTTTCATATCTCAGCTATTAACGTCACAGTCATCTAAAAAGAGAGGGCTTTTGATTTTGAGACTAAAATGGTCATACCTTTTTTTTTTTTTTTTAGTTTTTGTTTAAACTCCACTGAGTTAACATACAGTGTAGTTCTTGTTTCAGGTGCACAATACAGTGATTTGGCAGTTCCGTACAAAATGTGCTCCTCATCACAAGTGCCTCCTTTATCCCTGTCACCTGCTTATCCCATCCCTCCACACACCTCCCCTCTAGCAATCATCAGTTTTAAAACTATCCTATCTTAACTTTCAATAAACCTTTTGTAGATTTTAAAGTAAACTCTACTTAAATCGGTGTTTTGAATATGGTTTCATATTTTCTCTGAAAAAAATGAAAATAAAAATAGTGCATTTCAAGTATTTAGCAAAGGCAAGCATTTTATCATGATTCTTTGATATGGTCAATAGTACCATGTTTGACCTAATGTAACGTCATGTTAAAACTAACACTAAATGTGAGAATATATTCAGATTAACTCTCTGTTTACATCGATTATGTTTTCAGGATTCTGAAAAGGTTACATAATATTTTAGGTACTGAACTATTACTCAGATTTAAACAATAAATCTACAATATATATGATAATATCCCAATACATTAGGTGAAAGCAAAACCCTTCAAACTTATCTAGAGAAGTTACGGAAGTTTTAGAATATATGGAAACACCAATTTATTACATTTCAGTAGTCAAGGATTTCACTGTAACATATTTACCAATATTATGAGGACTAGAGTTATTTTACTATTATCCTTAAGTATATGCCATTGTGTTATTTTAAAATACAGCTAAGTGTATGCAAACAGACACATATATGCATAGCTCATTAAATTCATACATATAACCCCAAAGTATCATTAGTTTTGTTGAACAAAAAGCTCATTCATTTATTTTCATGTATTAATACAACATTGTTTAAGAATACTTTCGCCATAACATATCATAGCCAAAAAATACATTTTAGGAAATCTAAGAACAACCTGAGATACGTGATATTATGTTGGAAAATAAAAAGTTATTAAGCCTAACTAATTGGTGAGAATTATTTAAAAAGGAATAATTTGGAAATAAAATTTCTAGATGACCTCAAAATTAAAATGAATAGAGCAAAGGGAGAAATAAATATATTTTTAAAAAGGTTGGTTAGCATTGCACACAAACATATACATACTATTAAAAACCCACTAGAAACATGAAAAATAACTTAGCCAACATAAACAATTAGTTAATAGAAAGCCTACAATTTCAATTGTAAAATATAGCCGTTGATACCTGCTGATTGCAAAATAATCATGATGAGTTAACAGGTTAAGCCCTAGAATGTTCCACTATGTGGTATACTTATCAGTAGTCAGTAGATTTTAATTCTTTGTTTTTTTCTTAAGATTTCTTTATTTATTAGAGAAAAAGCATGAGCTGGAGGGGCAAAGGGAGAGGGAGAGAGAATCTCAAGCAGACTCTGCTGAGCAGTGCTGCCAGGTGGCTCAGTCTTACGACCCTGAGATCATGACCTAAGTAGAAACCATGAGTCCACACTTAACCAGCAGAGCCACCCAGGCACCTCTTATTTCAAATATACACGCAAATTGCATACATTGATTAACTGTTATGTAAACCATGGTCTATGGCTGATGCAGAGAGCTTTTTTTCTATAGAAACCACACTGAATGTTTGGAAAGACTCGATTTCTCATTCATTTTTTTTTATAAGATGTTGAATAGTGTTTGGTCAAAAGTATTATGGAAATTTTACAGTAAAACTGTAAATATTCAATTTATTCTAAAACCAAGATCGCTTCTAATACATATTCAAGTTTTAACTGAACTGGGAAAGAATATAACTAAAACTTGTAGATAATATATTTATGAAATTTCTGTGGAAGGTAAAAGAAGCAAGTTATGATTAAGATCAGGTAAGTGCCTGGACCAAAATTAAAATATTGGTGAATAATAATACATGGTTACCCAATTTCTGTAAAAAGAGATACTGTAAGTTACATATATATATATTGCATTTCTATGATTCTCTATTTTAAGTTACTTTTAAATTAACAAACCATATCATGTATAATAAGGGTGTTCTTGTTGTAATAATAGTCATTGCAGAAGATGATGTAAATGGTTCCTGAATATTTGTATGATTGCTGATGGGAAACACACAGGTGGAATATATATGGAAATCAATTTACTAATATATACTCAGGAGGCTTATGTGGTTGTGCCCTTGTTTTAATGTCTATCCTTCTCAGAATATATTCCTAGGAGAATATTATTGAGACCAAATCTCATGAGTAAAAAGGTAGATGGAATTTTAAAATTAAAAACAGCTTCCATAACTGGGGAAATAACAAAATAAATTATATTTGGTAAACTATGATGCAGCTAAATTAAATATATTTATTCATATACATGTAACGTATTCCATTTAATTTAAAGAAAAAACAAGAAGGAATTGAATGTACAGCAGGACTTGGCAAAGTTTTTCTGTAAAGGGTGAGATAGTAAATGTTTTATACTTTGCAGGTCATAAAGTGTCCTATTTTATAGTGACTCAACTCTGTTGCTCTGTGGCAAAAGTAGCCAAAAACAATACACAAACAAATGGTATGGCTCTGTTCCAATAAAACTTATATTAACAGAAAAAAATCAGTGACTGGATTTGCCTCCAGTCCATAGTTAAGCTAGCCTCTGATAAGATGACTATTTAGATCATAAAATATTCATTAAAAATACCAAATATGAATTATGGTATATGTGACTGCTCTGAGCTGGGAAGTTAGCATTGAATATTTAAACATTCTATTAACATGTAATACACATTTTAAAATGTGCACTTAGCATAAGCACACAGCTTAGTAAATTCACAAACTGATTAAATCCATAAAACTAACACTCAAATTAAAAAACAGGATGAATTAATATTTTCTCTTTATATCTGCAGAACTTTCCTAAATTCATATTTGTGCATATATTGCACATGTGTGGTGCAAAATAAAATACGAAAAATAAATATGCCTTAAAATATCCCTACTGAGCTACACAATATTCCTATTATTCATTCCCTTAACCTTTTTTTCAAGATTGGAAAGTATTCTGGTGAGAATTAACAGCAAATTTGTTCAGAAGATCTATTAGCAAAATAGTTTTAGTCTTTTAAGATGGATTTGGGCGACCACAAAATCAAATATTTTCTCTATTATTTGGCTACCTGTTAACCTGCCTGTAGTAAACCCATCCCTCCATCTCCTGTAACAGCAATAACTTCATGTCTATTTCCTGTAATTTTTTTTCATGGCTTCTCAGAAACGTAAATTAACACTATCTCTTATTCATCTTGGATATTCAATATTTCTTTGAATTGGATCTTTCGCATAGGCTCATAAACATGATTATCTCCTGAATTAAATAAAATATTTATCTCGATCCATTCCCTAATCCCAATTTACCTTATGGATATCACATCTCATTGCTTGTTTCCTGTTAAAAAACTTTGCCTACAGTTGTCTCAAAGAGGCATAACTTGTTCATTCACTAATTCAGCTTTAGAAAATGGGCTATTCTTTATTTTTGGAGCTGACTTTTAATGTTTGACTCTGAGTTCCCAGTCTGCCTAATGACAGATAACTGCTTTCAGTTAAATTTAGTCCAATCCAGTGATTAATGAATCAATTTGTGATGTACAAATTAGTCACAGTCTAGTTGAAATTTTCCGTTTTTATTCTCTGCCTCAGGTTCCAGGTTTTATATTCAGAAGTGCGGGAGGGGGGTCGGAATGGAATCAGGGCACCCGGCAGACAGCAGCACAGTACCTGGGAAGCGCGGCTCTTGTTATATGCTGAGACCTGCCATCCGTGTCACCCTCTTCCAGAAATAGCAAAGTCTCTGAGGCAGTCTGGAGAGTGTCAGGTAAGAGTTCCCCACAGTCTTCTGACCAAGGCTATCTCACAGATGTGTCATTCCCTGTCCCCACCAGCTAACCTTGCTCTAAAGCGTTGGCCTGGAAGACCTCCTGGGCCCATGAACACCTACAATTCTCCTCAGTTGCTCTCCTGGCACTGGAGCCCTTTTATGACTAAATACATCAAGCCAATATGCCTCTTGCAGTCCCTACACCCACGTGTTATGTACATAATAGTCACCGTGTTCTAACTGCCACCTAAGAGGTGGTGGGGGTCACAGGGTTCCTTATTTTTTAGGTGTCTTATATATTGGAACACAGGTGTGTGAAAAAAATCAAATTGCCCCTCTGTTTATCTTTTCCTATAATTGTGTTCTGCTGCCCCAGCCGGAAAGTAGGAACTAGGGATAAAAATGAAATCCATTCTTTGGGCTAAACAGATGATATCCAGTCTCCCTATCTGTCTCTTAGTTTGTTAACAACTGACCCCGCCTCTCAAAAGCCAACATGTCAATATCTTTATTTTCTGATGTTTAGCAAGAGTATGTGCTACCTCACGCATTTGGTGAATATACGTCTTGTGCTCTGCATGGATGTTGGTTTCAGGAAACAAGCAATCTAAGGCACGTTCCTGAAGTGCCATGTTGCCTCATTCATCTACTCCGTATTTCTGTTTGTTTTCTTTACCCCTCACATCTTATTAACTTTAATGCAGCCATTGCTCTATTTTGTAACTCCAATAAAATGACATGAAATACAGGGCATACATGTCAGTGTCCCTAAATATATTTCAGTTGAATGTTCATCACTGTCTCCTCCATATTTTTCACCTTTTATAATGGAAAATTATACATACAAAGATATAGTAGTATAATAAATCTTCATGCCTTTATTACCCAGCCTCAATAATTACCAACTCATGGTCAACCTGGTTTCATATATATCTACACATGCTGTCTCCTTCCACTGTCTTATTTTAAAACAAATTGCAGACATCCTACATTATCAGTCAATATGTCCAATGAATCTCTAAGACAAAAAAAATCCTTTTATATACATAATTACAAAATTATCTTATTATCCTTATACATTTTAAAGATTTCTTTTGAATCAGAATCCAAAAAGGGATATAATATTTTTGGTGATCCATCTCTTAGGGCGTTATTAATCTATGGGTTTTCTCATCTTATCTTTTTTATTTCCCTGCAATTTATTTATTTGAAGAAACTGATCACCTTCCCTCCATCTTTAAGTAATATTTTTCCTTAGAATCTTGATGCATTACTCTTTTGGGTTTCCTGTATTCTGGCCACTCCTCCTTTTTCTTTAAATTTTTTTTTCCACTCCTCCTTTTTAAAATCTTAATATATTTCCACTTTGACTGATAGGGAATTACTCTGCATAGCTAAAAGGGTTGCTATCATACTCAGAATCCAAATAACAAAAAGTTGGGACACCTGGATGGCTCAGTGGTTAAGCATCTGCCTTTGGTTCAGGTTGTGATCCTGGGGTTCTGGGATCAAGTCCTACACTGGGCTCCATGCAGGGAGCCTGCTTCTCCCTCTGCCTATGTCTCTGCTTCTCTGTGTGCCTCTCATGAATAAATAAATAAATCTTAAAAAAAAAATAAAAAAGTTAAATGTAGATAGAGAGGAGACAAAAAAAATAGGGTACTCAGCAGTCATGAACCCAGGAATAAAAAAATTAATTGTTTTAATGGACCAATCAGCAGCACTTACTGTCAGACAAGAACATATATACATATCTTTCTTCTCACATGCAGATGACAAAATAGAGAAATATGTGCATGCCTCTTAACATTTATGTTTCCTTCTTCATGAAAAATCTTTTAAAAAAGTAAAAATGTGAAGCATGTTGATAAATGCTATAAAGAAAAGAATCAGGAAAAATAAAGGGATGTTTAGGGAAGAGGTTTCACTGAGAAGTTGGCATTTGAGTAGAGACACAGGTGTAATATCAAGACAGTGTTAATCTACATAAAATGTATTCCAGCCAGAAGGTAAGAATATGCTGGGATGTTTAAAGAATAGTAACCTGGCCAACCTGATAGAAAAACAATAAATGATAAGGATTAGAGATAAGAGAACCAAGAGATAATGAACAGATCAGATTTTAGGGAGGAAAAGCAGGTGCTGACTTTGATATTAAGTTAAAGATGCCTATTGAAAACCCAAGTGAAGAAATCATAGGCAGCTGGATTGTTCTTGGGTGAAGATGTAAATGTGGAAGTTGTCAGCATATAGATGTTATTTAGAGTCAAGAAATTGGATAAGTTCACAAAGTGGGGGAGAGAAAGGAGAAGAGGTCTAACAACTTATTCCCAGAGTAGTGCAGAGCTTAAAGGCCTAAGAGATAAAGAAGCAGCAGCAAAGAAGACTGAGGAAAGTTAAATAAGAAGAGAAATTAAATATTGCATTGTTCTGGAGGCAGACAGAGAAAGAGAGAAAGAGAGAAACTGATCAATTATGTCAAATGCTGTTGTGAGTTTCACTAACTAGAGTATTGAGAATTGATTGCTGGGCTTCGCAAAAGGGAGATTTTTCTTTTTTTATGACATTAAGAACAATTTCAGCAGCTTCATGACTGTCAATGGTTATTTGGAGTGGGTTCAGGTGACAATAGAAAAGGAATTGAAAAGTGTAAACATAGAAAGCTTGTTTGAAGAGTCTTTTCTACAGACAATTGAGAAATAGAGTAGTAAGTATAGAAGCTGGTGGGGTCAATTGGATTTTCATTTTAAAGAAAAATTTATAGGAATTTTTCTTATGATGACATGAAAGTTCTGGAGGAGAAGGAAAGGCTTACAATTCAAGTGAGAGATCATAGAAATTCCGTTCAAGTCCTTGAGTAAATGATAAGGAATGATCTCTATTAAGTGAAAGCATTGACATTTGTGTTAAGCATAGAGATTTCATCCATCACAGTAGAAGAGAAGCAGACCTTAGATGCAGGTGGATTGGTTGGTGGACCTGGTGGAGGAAGCTATTCAACGTTCTCTTCTGATTGGTTTTATTTTCAGAGTGAAATAAGTCAAGATGTAAACAGAGGTACAGAGGTTTGAGGAAACTTGGAGAACATATGTAATAATTATCCAAGAGAATGGGGAAGTAAGCGGAGCAGGGGAATAGAGTGTGATTGTGAGTTATCATGTAAAGGTCACCCGTAATCAGTGATCACAGAATAACGTGTGAGCAGTTTGCATGATTGTGTAGTTTTCAGCGTGGTCAGCTTCTGTAGCTCAAGTGTAGGTACAGGAAGAGCCAGATAATTACAATGGGGGTTTTCGCAAGCACATGTGGAAAGTGAAGAAGCGGTACATGGACACAAGGAAGTTGAGGCCACACTCAATATGTGAGAATAATTGACCATAATGCTTAAACTGGGAAAGAAAGAAAATGATGTCATGGGGAGTGTGGGAGATTGTATAAAAGAAAGAAGACCAACGAATTGTCGGTCCCAATAAAATAGAAGGATTGCTGGATACTACAGCAAGAGCTCATTGGGAAAGCTGATTGGTATTGAAAATATAGAGAGATTAAAATGTTAAATTTTAGGCTAACGTTGTTGAACAGAACTTTCTGTGGTGATGGAAATGCTCTACATCTATGCTCTCTAATAATACACTAACCGTTAGCCATATGTGACTATTGAAAACTGAAATACGCAATATTGATAGCTAAAATTAAATCTAGGGACTGTATTTGGTCCCCTCTTCCATGGCTTTGCACACGATGCCCCCTGTTTCTAGAACAGCTTTCCTTCTTTTCCTTCTTTTTTCCGCATACGTCCAGAGTGAGCCTCAAGCTTTAGAAGAGACACATTGTCTGTTTCTCCTGTCCCCTTTCTTGTCGCTGAGTTAACTGCCTTTCTGGTATGCTCACGGGGCATCTCTAAAAGGCCCTGTATTCTACTGATCATGTGTCTCTTTCCACAATTGGCCCATAGTTTTTGTTTTTGTTTTTGTTTTTTTTTTTTTTTTTGGCTCAGAGTTTTTGAAAAGGTTCTATTCTAATCATCATACTCATAGAGCCTATCATGATGCCTGGTACCTAGGAAGATTTTGGGTTATATTTGTGGAAGGAAGACAAGATAGAATCAAGGAAGAAAAGAGGAAAGGAAGGAGACAGAAAGGAAAGGAAACAGGGAGGGGGAAGGAAGGAGAATGTTCGTGCTAAGGAAAGATAGAAAAAATAAGAGAAGGAAACTACAGAAAGCTCATTATATTAAAAAAATAAAAATAAAAATAAATCTTCCTAAAATCAAAATGTGTCAATACATGTACTAGGCTGTCCTGAAAAGGGGTGAGTTTGTCACTGATTCAGGTATTTAAAGAGAAAGTGTATGAGTGACTCTGGTAGCTTTATACCAGGTGACAGGCTTCACTGAATAAATTCCAAGGGCCTGGAAGATGTGATATTTCATAACTGTTTCTTGAAAGCTGCCCCATTTGAATGAGAGGCTATTATACAAGTTAAGAAATTCTTTAAAAATCTTACTTTTCTCTCTTTTACTTTCCCACACATGAAGGTAGCCATGTGATGTATATTCTTGTTTCCAATAACCAAGAATTATTGGTTATTATAACTGCTAATTGGCTAATCGGAATTCAGAATTTAAGCTTTACTGGAATGCATTTTAAAAATGACCTGAAGTATTAGAAAAATTAGAATTAGTATTAGAAAAATAACTGCATATAAGTTTTCTGAGTATGAAATACCAAAAATATTTTCTTAAATATATCTCTAAGAGAAATTTTCTACCATTTGGATTTTACTAATTTCTGACATTAAGTTTCTTATGACTCACAAATAAGTAGCTCTACAGAGCTACTGTCAGTCAAACGTTAAAGTCATTGGAAATTATTGAATAGAATGCCAAGGAAAAGAAAATTTTTGTAAAGGTTGATGATTACACTAATTTTAACATCAGAATGACAGGCATTGGAACATTTGCACTCATAAAATAACTGAAATATCAGAAAAACATATGTTCAGGGAAACAACAGAGGGATCAAGTAGGAACAGCCCTAGATGAAACCAAGAACTTCTAAGGAACAGGCTAACTTCTATTATAATCTTTCTAACTTCATACATTTTTAGCAAAAGTAGTCTCTGTCTCACAGTGAGAAGCTGGAAAAGGGACTTAAAACAATTTTAATATGATAGTTTTCCATTCATTGTTTGATTTGGCGCTGTTGACCTGTTCTTAATGAGGCCCATGCTTCCTTGTTGAATGGTAGGAATAGAATTGCCTAGAATGCTCTACTCTTGTTTATTCATTCTTATGATTATTGGGGTAAGTGGGTGATAGATCTGGAAAAAGTAAAAGTGCCACACAGTGCAACAGAAAGGGAAGGTCAGTGGAAGCCATTACTGTGGCATTAACCATGACATGTTTTCCCCAGCGTGTGTGTTCTTCTTTTAGGGAGTAAGGAGTGAGGAGGACAACCGCCTGTCATCTTTAACAGTTTTAAAATGGGACTGTTCCTTGGTGGTGACCTTCATGAGTGTTTCTTAGATTTTTTCTCCTTCCCCTCATAGAGGGCAACATGCTGGCAGGACTGCAGTCAGGAAAATGCTCTTCCTTCAGGTGAGATAAGACCCTGATAAAGGGTTTTTTTTTGTTTTGATTTTTCATTTTTTCCTCCGTGGAGGATTAGCTAGTTATGGAAAATACTCTGGCTGTATTTCAATGACATTTCTTCATCAAACATCAAAGCTACAAGGGGATTTTTTGTCCCTTTACTGTGAGAACCTGATGTGTTTCCTGAATATAAAACCCATCAAAATGTGCCCCATGACCTATTTCCTCTCTACCTTACCAGACCATAAAGTTGCAATCTCTGCAGTTTCTCACTTCCATGCCAGTCCACACTCAGCCTCCATCAATTTGTTATAACTAACATGCAATGTGTTTTTAAATTTTTTTTAAATTTATTTATCCATTTTGTAGAGGAGGGGAAGGGCAGAGGGCAAGGGAGAGAATCTCAAGCAGAACCCCCACTGAGTGTAGAGACATTGAGGGGGACGGGCTTGGGCTCGATCCCACAACCCTGAGATTATGACCTACATCAAAACCAGTATTTGGATGCTTAACCAACTGAGCACCCAGCTGCCCAGGATTTTTTTCCCCCAGGATTGTTTTTTTTAAGATTTTAATTTTTTAAAAAATAATCTCCAAACCCAATGTGAGGCTCATACTTACAACCCTGAGATCAAGAGTCACAGGCTCTACTGACGGAGTCAGACAGGGACTCCTAATATGCAGCGTTTTAATCCGTTTTTTAGTCACAGGCTCTACTGATGGAGTCAGACAGGGACTCCTAACATGCAGTGTTTTAATCCGGCTATGGCTTTAGCAGCTTCTCTACAGATACGCATACATCAACTATGACTCTACAGTTACAGGTACCTACCGATGTCAGAGTGGTGCTCTGCAACCTCACTTCTCTGAGGTATCAAGAAGAGTTCATTTTCAGTTTGATCAGCCTTTTCTTGTTCTGAGATTGGAAGTGATGACCTCCAAGATCTTTATACATCAGGGCTGAATTCAGAAATCTGAAAACGATTTTATCCAGCATTTCCAAATCCAAGAATTTATCTTTAGAACATCAATGTAGATATATACAAAGAAGCAGGTAAACAATTTTTATTGTGGCATTATTTAAAATAGAAATAAATGGGAAATTATCTGAAAACCAAGAAATGGTTGTGAAATAATTATAGTACAGCCAAATACAGAAATATTATATATCTGTTAGCATCAACACTGTAAGTTTTATTATATATTGTTATTGTTTTTAAAAAAAGCACTTAAAAACATGATGTTTAGTATCATATCATTTACCTTAAAAATGTGTGAGTGTTGGGGATCCCTGGGTGGCTCAGCGGTTTAGTGCCTGCCTTCGGTCCAGGGCATGAACCTGGAGTCCCGGGATCGAGTCCCACATCGGGCTCCCTGAATGGAGCCTGCTTCTCCCTCTGCTTGTGTCTCTGCTTCTCTGTGTGCCTCTCATGAATAAATAAATAAATCTTAAAAAAAAATAAAAAAGTTAAATGTAGATAGAGAGGAGACAAAAAAAATAGGGTACTCAGCAGTCATGAACCCAGGAATAAAAAAATTAATTGTTTTAATGGACCAATCAGCAGCACTTACTGTCAGACAAGAACATATATACATATCTTTCTTCTCACATGCAGATGACAAAATAGAGAAATATGTGCATGCCTCTTAACATTTATGTTTCCTTCTTCATGAAAAATCTTTTAAAAAAGTAAAAATGTGAAGCATGTTGATAAATGCTATAAAGAAAAGAATCAGGAAAAATAAAGGGATGTTTAGGGAAGAGGTTTCACTGAGAAGTTGGCATTTGAGTAGAGACACAGGTGTAATACCAAGACAGTGTTAATCTACATAAAATGTATTCCAGCCAGAAGGTAAGAATATGCTGGGATGTTTAAAGAATAGTAACCTGGCCAACCTGATAGAAAAACAATAAATGATAAGGATTAGAGATAAGAAAACCAAGAGATAATGAACAGATCAGATTTTAGGGAGGAAAAGCAGGTGCTGACTTTGATATTAAGTTAAAGATGCCTATTGAAAACCCAAGTGAAGAAATCATAGGCAGCTGGATTGTTCTTGGGTGAAGATGTAAATGTGGAAGTTGTCAGCATATAGATGTTATTTAGAGTCAAGAAATTGGATAAGTTCACAAAGTGGGGGAGAGAAAGGAGAAGAGGTCTAACAACTTATTCCCAGAGTAGTGCAGAGCTTAAAGGCCTAAGAGATAAAGAAGCAGCAGCAAAGAAGACTGAGGAAAGTTAAATAAGAAGAGAAATTAAATATTGCATTGTTCTGGAGGCAGACAGAGAAAGAGAGAAAGAGAGAAACTGATCAATTATGTCAAATGCTGTTGTGAGTTTCACTAACTAGAGTATTGAGAATTGATTGCTGGGCTTCGCAAAAGGGAGATTTTTCTTTTTTTATGACATTAAGAACAATTTCAGCAGCTTCATGACTGTCAATGGTTATTTGGAGTGGGTTCAGGTGACAATAGAAAAGGAATTGAAAAGTGTAAACATAGAAAGCTTGTTTGAAGAGTCTTTTCTACAGACAATTGAGAAATAGAGTAGTAAGTATAGAAGCTGGTGGGGTCAATTGGATTTTCATTTTAAAGAAAAATTTATAGGAATTTTTCTTATGATGACATGAAAGTTCTGGAGGAGAAGGAAAGGCTTACAATTCAAGTGAGAGATCATAGAAATTCCGTTCAAGTCCTTGAGTAAATGATAAGGAATGATCTCTATTAAGTGAAAGCATTGGCATTTGTGTTAAGCATAGAGATTTCATCCATCACAGTAGAAGAGAAGCAGACCTTAGATGCAGGTGGATTGGTTGGTGGACCTGGTGGAGGAAGCTATTCAACGTTCTCTTCTGATTGGTTTTATTTTCAGAGTGAAATAAGTCAAGATGTAAACAGAGGTACAGAGGTTTGAGGAAACTTGGAGAACATATGTAATAATTATCCAAGAGAATGGGGAAGTAAGCGGAGCAGGGGAATAGAGTGTGATTGTGAGTTATCATGTAAAGGTCACCCGTAATCAGTGATCACAGAATAACGTGTGAGCAGTTTGCATGATTGTGTAGTTTTCAGCGTGGTCAGCTTCTGTAGCTCAAGTGTAGGTACAGGAAGAGCCAGATAATTACAATGGGGGTTTTCGCAAGCACATGTGGAAAGTGAAGAAGCGGTACATGGACACAAGGAAGTTGAGGCCACACTCAATATGTGAGAATAATTGACCATAATGCTTAAACTGGGAAAGAAAGAAAATGATGTCATGGGGAGTGTGGGAGATTGTATAAAAGAAAGAAGACCAACGAATTGTCGGTCCCAATAAAATAGAAGGATTGCTGGATACTACAGCAAGAGCTCATTGGGAAAGCTGATTGGTATTGAAAATATAGAGAGATTAAAATGTTAAATTTTAGGCTAACGTTGTTGAACAGAACTTTCTGTGGTGATGGAAATGCTCTACATCTATGCTCTCTAATAATACACTAACCGTTAGCCATATGTGACTATTGAAAACTGAAATACGCAATATTGATAGCTAAAATTAAATCTAGGGACTGTATTTGGTCCCCTCTTCCATGGCTTTGCACACGATGCCCCCTGTTTCTAGAACAGCTTTCCTTCTTTTCCTTCTTTTTTCCGCATACGTCCAGAGTGAGCCTCAAGCTTTAGAAGAGACACATTGTCTGTTTCTCCTGTCCCCTTTCTTGTCGCTGAGTTAACTGCCTTTCTGGTATGCTCACGGGGCATCTCTAAAAGGCCCTGTATTCTACTGATCATGTGTCTCTTTCCACAATTGGCCCATAGTTTTTGTTTTTGTTTTTGTTTTTGTTTTTTTTTTTTTGGCTCAGAGTTTTTGAAAAGGTTCTATTCTAATCATCATACTCATAGAGCCTATCATGATGCCTGGTACCTAGGAAGATTTTGGGTTATATTTGTGGAAGGAAGACAAGATAGAATCAAGGAAGAAAAGAGGAAAGGAAGGAGACAGAAAGGAAAGGAAACAGGGAGGGGGAAGGAAGGAGAATGTTCGTGCTAAGGAAAGATAGAAAAAATAAGAGAAGGAAACTACAGAAAGCTCATTATATTAAAAAAATAAAAATAAAAATAAATCTTCCTAAAATCAAAATGTGTCAATACATGTACTAGGCTGTCCTGAAAAGGGGTGAGTTTGTCACTGATTCAGGTATTTAAAGAGAAAGTGTATGAGTGACTCTGGTAGCTTTATACCAGGTGACAGGCTTCACTGAATAAATTCCAAGGGCCTGGAAGATGTGATATTTCATAACTGTTTCTTGAAAGCTGCCCCATTTGAATGAGAGGCTATTATACAAGTTAAGAAATTCTTTAAAAATCTTACTTTTCTCTCTTTTACTTTCCCACACATGAAGGTAGCCATGTGATGTATATTCTTGTTTCCAATAACCAAGAATTATTGGTTATTATAACTGCTAATTGGCTAATCGGAATTCAGAATTTAAGCTTTACTGGAATGCATTTTAAAAATGACCTGAAGTATTAGAAAAATTAGAATTAGTATTAGAAAAATAACTGCATATAAGTTTTCTGAGTATGAAATACCAAAAATATTTTCTTAAATATATCTCTAAGAGAAATTTTCTACCATTTGGATTTTACTAATTTCTGACATTAAGTTTCTTATGACTCACAAATAAGTAGCTCTACAGAGCTACTGTCAGTCAAACGTTAAAGTCATTGGAAATTATTGAATAGAATGCCAAGGAAAAGAAAATTTTTGTAAAGGTTGATGATTACACTAATTTTAACATCAGAATGACAGGCATTGGAACATTTGCACTCATAAAATAACTGAAATATCAGAAAAACATATGTTCAGGGAAACAACAGAGGGATCAAGTAGGAACAGCCCTAGATGAAACCAAGAACTTCTAAGGAACAGGCTAACTTCTATTATAATCTTTCTAACTTCATACATTTTTAGCAAAAGTAGTCTCTGTCTCACAGTGAGAAGCTGGAAAAGGGACTTAAAACAATTTTAATATGATAGTTTTCCATTCATTGTTTGATTTGGTGCTGTTGACCTGTTCTTAATGAGGCCCATGCTTCCTTGTTGAATGGTAGGAATAGAATTGCCTAGAATGCTCTACTCTTGTTTATTCATTCTTATGATTATTGGGGTAAGTGGGTGATAGATCTGGAAAAAGTAAAAGTGCCACACAGTGCAACAGAAAGGGAAGGTCAGTGGAAGCCATTACTGTGGCATTAACCATGACATGTTTTCCCCAGCGTGTGTGTTCTTCTTTTTAGGGAGTAAGGAGTGAGGAGGACAACCGCCTGTCATCTTTAACAGTTTTAAAATGGGACTGTTCCTTGGTGGTGACCTTCATGAGTGTTTCTTAGATTTTTTCTCCTTCCCCTCATAGAGGGCAACATGCTGGCAGGACTGCAGTCAGGAAAATGCTCTTCCTTCAGGTGAGATAAGACCCTGATAAAGGTTTTTTTTTTGTTTTGATTTTTCATTTTTTCCTCCGTGGAGGATTAGCTAGTTATGGAAAATACTCTGGCTGTATTTCAATGACATTTCTTCATCAAACATCAAAGCTACAAGGGGATTTTTTGTCCCTTTACTGTGAGAACCTGATGTGTTTCCTGAATATAAAACCCATCAAAATGTGCCCCATGACCTATTTCCTCTCTACCTTACCAGACCATAAAGTTGCAATCTCTGCAGTTTCTCACTTCCATGCCAGTCCACACTCAGCCTCCATCAATTTGTTATAACTAACATGCAATGTGTTTTTAAATTTTTTTTAAATTTATTTATCCATTTTGTAGAGGAGGGGAAGGGCAGAGGGCAAGGGAGAGAATCTCAAGCAGAACCCCCACTGAGTGTAGAGACATTGAGGGGGACGGGCTTGGGCTCGATCCCACAACCCTGAGATTATGACCTACATCAAAACCAGTATTTGGATGCTTAACCAACTGAGCACCCAGCTGCCCAGGATTTTTTTTCCCCCAGGATTGTTTTTTTTAAGATTTTAATTTTTTTTAAAAATAATCTCCAAACCCAATGTGAGGCTCATACTTACAACCCTGAGATCAAGAGTCACAGGCTCTACTGACGGAGTCAGACAGGGACTCCTAATATGCAGCGTTTTAATCCGTTTTTTAGTCACAGGCTCTACTGATGGAGTCAGACAGGGACTCCTAACATGCAGTGTTTTAATCCGGCTATGGCTTTAGCAGCTTCTCTACAGATACGCATACATCAACTATGACTCTACAGTTACAGGTACCTACTGATGTCAGAGTGGTGCTCTGCAACCTCACTTCTCTGAGGTATCAAGAAGAGTTCATTTTCAGTTTGATCAGCCTTTTCTTGTTCTGAGATTGGAAGTGATGACCTCCAAGATCTTTATACATCAGGGCTGAATTCAGAAATCTGAAAACGATTTTATCCAGCATTTCCAAATCCAAGAATTTATCTTTAGAACATCAATGTAGATATATACAAAGAAGCAGGTAAACAATTTTTATTGTGGCATTATTTAAAATAGAAATAAATGGGAAATTATCTGAAAACCAAGAAATGGTTGTGAAATAATTATAGTACAGCCAAATACAGAAATATTATATATCTGTTAGCATCAACACTGTAAGTTTTATTATATATTGTTATTGTTTTTAAAAAAAGCACTTAAAAACATGATGTTTAGTATCATATCATTTACCTTAAAAATGTGTGAGTGTTGGGGATCCCTGGGTGGCTCAGCGGTTTAGTGCCTGCCTTCGGTCCAGGGCATGAACCTGGAGTCCCGGGATCGAGTCCCACATCGGGCTCCCTGAATGGAGCCTGCTTCTCCCTCTGCTTGTGTCTCTGCCTCTCTCTCTCTATGTGTCTCTCATGAATAAATAAATAAAAATCTTTAAAACAAATGTGTGAGTGGTCAAAAAGTACTCAGGAAACACATTTAAGAAGAGTTAACCACTGAAGAGGAGAGCTTTTTATCTTCTATCTACTCTTTTCTATTCCATTAATTTGTTTAGTGTTAAATCTGATTTTTTTTTTAAATTAAGAAACTAGCATGATAAAAATTGCTTTATTGTGAAACTCTGGTAAATTACCTTACATTTAATTTAGCCTATACATTTATCACTCTCCTTTCCAAAATCATGCTTCTATAACAACTTAGAGCTTCCAATGTAGGTGTCCTTTTAGCTTATTGGATATATGTAATAAGACAACTGATTGGTACAAAAATAAGCAGAATTGTAATCACTATTTATTATTTCTAAAGATATGATGAGTTGAAATTTTAAACGTGAATGGTAAAAAATGTTTCAGTTTGGCTGTTTTTGAAACCAAACATCATTAAATTTTTTAATCAATCTTTCTCCATTAGAATGGAGAATTAATTAAGTATTATAATATTTAATTTAAGGATTTACAGATATTTTCAGTCTGTATATCACTATAATTTTCATAGCCATGAAATGGTATAAGAATACTTCAAAGTCTGAGGGAAATCATTCATGATCTCAATTGTTATTCCTCAAATTATCATCATGCTGATCATCATAAACATTTGTATTTTAATTTTTAAATCAATACATTTAATGAAATAGAATCATTTTCATCAAATAGTGCATATAGAGTTTATATCAACACAATATTAGTAAAAGCATCATTCACCATGGTAACCACTTAATGTGTTACAAAAGATATTATTTTTAAAACAATCACAATAATTAAAATCATTAAATTCTTTTTTAAATGGTAAATATTGACTACCTCGACTTTAAATTTTATTTGTTTCTTGACTTTTTGTATTTACACATAACACAGATAAAATAGGGTACTAAAACACTTCAAAGATTGAATTTTATATAAAAGTTTTCCTTAAATATTTTCAATTCAGAAGGCAAAAACCTTCTAGCTAAAAATCAGTGTTGATATATTCTATGGACATATTTATGCAAACATTTGCAAAGCATAAGCATTAGAAAATAATTTACTGTTGGTGAAATTTTGGTGAGGCATATTACAAATCACTTTTTTTTTCCTTTTTAGAGCATTATTACGAGAGTGATTTAACTAAGTAATTTTTTTCTAGTAGCCTGAAGGAGTAGGTTAATGGCATAATGAAGTCTTACAAAATAAGCAGTAAGATTTTTACCAGCTTTCAACAAGTTGGTGGTAAATTAACAGGTACTAATGTTTGCATATAATGTATTCAAATATCAATAAGCTATATGAAAACTTTCTTTAACTGACAGCATGCATCAATTAAACTAAATATCTTCTGTGCAACCATCCAAGCAGGGAATATTGAACATGCAAGAATTGATGGAGCTATACAACAACTCTCTACATAACTATTTCATGACACAGGCGTGTATTTCATGTCATGTGAGGCGATATTGAAACTATGTAATGAAGTCATGGAAGGAGAGGCAACCTGAGGTTCAGAAGAAGAAGAGATCCAGAGATCAATAGGGTGTTAATTCAAGACCTGTGCTGATGAGACTGCAGGCTTAAACATCAGCATGCTTGAACTTGAACTGAATATCATAAAAGCTCTACAGGATACAGCAAAGACGAGGCCCTAATGTATTAAGGTTTAGCCAAGGAAGCAAGATGTTGAGATATATACAGAAATTTGTAGCCCTTAAAGATATAGCAGCTGAATTAAGCCTTTTGGAAGATTTGGGGAGAGATATACTAGTAAAAGCTCTTATGCATGAATTTTTAAGGCACTCTACCAAGAGTATTTATTTCTACAATTTTATTAATAACAACTTTTGAATCTGAAGGATCTTAAATGACCAAGAATCAATAACCTATAGGGCCATTGTTAAACTCTGGTTAAATGGGGAGCATATAGACAAGAATTGGAATAAGCTGGAGAAAATGATGGGATTTGGTTGGGATGGGGTAGGACACCTAGGATGAATCCAAGAGCATTGGTAAGGAGCAACACCATATTTGTGTGTGAGAGAAGACTTTTTTTAAAGTAGGATTACCGGATCATATGGTAGTTCTATTTTTTAAAAACATTTTATTTATTCATAGAGACACACAGAGAGAGAGAGAGAGAGAGAGAGAGAGGCAGAGACACAGGTAGAGGGAGAAGCAGGCTCCATGCAGGGAGCCTGACGTGGGACTCGATCCCAGATCTCCAGGATCACAGCCTGGACTGAAGGTGGCACTAAACCGCTGAGCCACCCGAGCTGCCCTGTGAGAGAAGATTTGCTATAATTTCTTATTGTATGTGGATATTGGGTCACCATGGACCAAGCCCAAAGGTAAATCTTAGTACTGATATACACAGTAAAATTCATCAAGCTAACATTCGGTATAATAATTTCTATAAGAGAAATTTTTGTTTTGTTTATAATGCTAGCCCATTCTTTTTGACTGTTTATGTGTTAGATCCTTACACATAGAATACCACTAATTTATATTCAGTAGGAAGAGAGGAGGTATAAATCATGAGGATTTTGAAATATTTGGCAATCTGGGATGCAGTGTTTTCAAAAAAGAAAGTTGTGAAAAATTTGTATATGAAAAGTAGCAATTTCCCTTTTTAATTTAAATATATTAAATCATGTTTGATGCAAGAAGAACATCAAAAAAATAAAATAAAATACTCCTTTTATTCATTCCTCTGCTTCTAATGAGAAATCTTGACTGTAAGTAAAACAATTAGGAAAGAATGAAGAACCTATATGGAACAGGTCTCAACTTCTGAAGATATAAGGGAGAGCAAACGTTAACTGCAGACTGATCCATGATTGCACCATCTGGTGACCGTCCTGCTTGCGTAGATGGCGCTTTCAAGACCCAACTTGACTCTATAGTGTCTTCTATATTCCAAATTCCCAGGGAAGCACTATTGTAGTGTATGCATCACTATCTGTATCTATCTAGAGACATGATAACACAAGTAGGAGTTAAGGTTAAGTTCAAAGTTAAGGTCATGGGATATACATAAGGTGGATTGTCTTTATTTTTCCCTGTATGCTATGCACTCTCGATATATTAAACTGTCTTGATAGTTTATATTTTCAGTGTACTTTATTTCATGAGCCCATATGCAAGACTAAGAAAGAGTGAGATAAACTTTATGTCTAGCCTACTCAGTAGTCATCCATGCATTAATCATATTTAACCTACTCAACAGTTCTATAAGGTAGGTACAAGAACTAGTTCAGTTGAGCTAAGGACATTGATGATTAGGGAACTTTAGGAATTGTCCACATTTTAGCTAGCTAATGGGATATCTGGGACTTGAAATCAACCTTGTGCATTTATGCTTCTAACATCTAGTTTATTTCCCATATCAATTCATCCTTCACTTATCAACATAAACTGAAAGCCTGACAAATAAAAATATGACACAAGGCATTATTCAAGACACAGAAACTAGAAATAAACACATTCTAGGGTCATTGAGGATAAATGTGTATCATCAAATGAAATGAGAAGACAAAAAAGAAAAAAAGAAAACACCTGGTACGCTTTCTTCCATTGTGTTACAAACTGATTTAGAATTGCTTAATAGAGATTAATATTCAGAATGCTAATTAATTTTAAGTAACAGGTTGTCAATTACTCAAAAAGTATGAAGATTATTTTCTTGAAAAACAAGGTGGTAATGATATACATTGTTTTTTAGCAGTCCAAAATTGAGAAATGTCTCCAGAAATACAAAATGATGAGGTATTTTTCTAAAATCAAATAAAAAAAGCCCCTATTGACTACTATTATTTTCTTACATTGCTGGAAATGAACAACTATATTGGTGTCTAATATTTGTGTTTGCAAAATGGACTCTATATTTAGAAGCACCTTGGAAATCATTGTGCCCAGTCTGATACAACGCAGGAGTAACTTCTAGACCTTCCCAGAAGTGTGTCTTTGTGGGGTGGGGGGGTGGGGGTGGGGGTTGTGTTGCAGAAAGGAGCTGTCATTCCATCTCTTTCTTAATAATAGAATCTTGAATCCTTCAAATGAAAACCAATTACAATCTGTCATAAAATTGCAAAAAAAAAAAAAAAAAACAAACAAACAAGTTCTTTCTCAAAATGAACAGAAGTGTTTCTATAAAATGTATAACCCTTGGTGCTAATTCTGCCCTTTGGAGTTAAAAAAAAAACAATCTAGTACCTGTTCCACCGGGTTCTAATAAAGGTATTTATAAAAAGTTGGGAAATGTTTATTTTTATTTTTTTTATACTGTGAGGGAATAGAGAGAAGAGCCCAAGAAAATTCCCTTCTGTTGTTTGCCCACATGCCAACACAAACTGCTTTAAAAAAAAAAAGAAAAGAAAAGAAAAGAAAAACTGTGCTGTAACATGGTCAGGGATCAAGGTAATGAATACTGGTGCTATAAAAATGACTGCTACACAGGAAACACAAAATAAAGTTCAGGGGTAATTATCTGGGGAATACAAACGAAAAGGAGTTCTGGCTGGTGAAGAAAATGTAGCATTTCTTCAGGGGATTCACACAAAATTTCTCTCACCTTTTTCATATACAGAAAACCAGGGAAAGTTGAGGAGTAAAGTTTATCAGAGCATATTAAAAAAATCATTGAAACAAAATAATATTGAGAATGTTGAAAACTTTGAGTATAGGTATATATTGCCGGACCGAAAGTAATACTTTTAATATTTTATTTGAAGTATCACAAACTTACACAAAAAGACAAAACCAAAAACATAAGACAATAATGCACTAGTATGAAATATCTAGATGTAGTCATTGTTAACATATTGTCATATTTGCTTCATATTAGTTTTCATTAAAGAGTACAATATTATGAATACGGTCTACTTCCTGTGGTATTGTCATCATCTTACTTCACTTTCTTCCCCCAAAACTGATGAAAACTATTTTAAAATGTGTTACATATTATTCCGAAGCATGTTATTATATCTGTTATTTATGTACTTATCCATACATGAAAGTACATAGTACTTTTGGTATTGAGTAGTAATCGTCATTAGCTTTCTTTAATCAATATTCTCTTTGTATGTTTTGTGAACATTCATACCTTTTGCTCTAGTTAATTTATGTTCACTATTATAGATCATTATAATAAAGATATTCCTTGATCTATCCATTTTCTTATTGGTGGACAGTTGTTTCCAAAACATTGCCACTACAGACAAGGCTGCAATAAAAGTTTTCTAGATTATACAGTTATATTAATCAATAAATTTGTCTCTATGTAATCTCCTTACAAAGCATTTTTTATAGTTTTTAACATGGTTGAGGTAGTATTACTATAAAATCTACACTTATACATTTACTTGGACAGATAGAGTTATCACACAATACTTTTTTTTTTAAAGATTCTATTTATTTATTCATGATAGTCACAGAGAGAGAGAGAGAGGCAGAGACACAGGCAGAGGGAGAAGCAGGCTCCATGCAGGGAGCCCGAGGTGGGATTCGATCCCAGGTCTCCAGGATCGCGCCCTCGGCCAAAGGCAGGTGCCAAACTGCTGCGCCACCCACGGATCCCTACTTTTCTGAAATATCCTAAACAGTCATGGAAATTTCTTTTAGGAAAGATTAGCTTTTAACAACCCTGACTGTCCTGGTTTGGTGGTTATGGAATTATAGCATATTATTATACCGTCTTGTACTCTCACATACTTTTTGCATAGAGATTTCTACATTTCTATGCATACTAGATTATCAGTCTCATTGTATACTGCATGTTAATCTAGACCTTGAGCAGAAAACTGAATGAATTTAATGTAACTGAAAACAAAATCAGCATGATTTGAGAAATGTTCATCCCCATTTCTGTGTGGTTTCTGGCCCTGAACCTCTCTGCATCTGGCACAGTCTGGGACATGAACCAGGGAAATCTACTTAGAATAGCTTGTGGGCCAGGGCCCAATAGGTTCCCAGGATTGATATAAATAGCTTGAGGTGAACTAGAGGGAAGACCAATCTTGTTGTTGGTGGAGCAGATGGTGGAGCATAATTTTTGAAGTTACTTATTTCCCTGTTCAAATTATGGCCCCAGCAATTATTAGTTGTGTGACCTTGGGTAAGTTGTTTAACTTCAAATATTTAGTTTCCTTATCTACAAAATGGAGATAATAATTCCAAGTGTAGCCCACTGGCAAATGATAATGTTGGATAACATGTATTGAATGCGGCTTTGTTCCAGGCACTATGGTACATGCTTCAATGTATATATTTATTTCATGCCCCTATAAAGCAATCGTTTTTAAAGTCCCCATTGAGCAGATAAACAAAGCATTTAGAACCAAAATAAATTACAGAAAGTTACAAAAATGCTAAATGGCAATGGTGCCATATGACCCAAGTCATTGTGGATCCATGGCCATTCTTAATCCATTGAGAAATTGTGCCTCTTAACTTGTACCTTGTCTTTAATTCCTTATATTGAAATGGATTGTTTCCAGCTGCTATCTGCAGATATCTTTTAAGTAGAGGTTCACAAACTATTTTTTTAGTCATTCAGTTAATAACAGGAAAAAGATGACTTTGGGAGTCCTAAATCAAGTGTTAGCCTCAGGACTGCTCTAATTCATTGACGGCCTTGAGAATTTTCTCAGCATTTGTGTGCTTCGGATTTCCTCATTTATAAAAAGCAGAAGTTGAAAATTCCACTTTCAAACTAAGCCTGGTGGCTTAGTGGTTTAGTGCCGCCTTCAGCCCAGGGCATGATCCTGGAGACCCGGGATCGAGTCCCACTCGGGCTCCCTGCATGGAGCCTGCTTCTCCCTCTGCCTATGTCTCTGCCTCTCTCTCTCTCTGTCTCTAATAAATAAATAAAATCTTAAAAAAAAGAAAATCATCAAAGAAATCATATGTATTTTTATAAAAACATATACTCACTATATGCCTTATTGGTTTGTTTCTAAAGATTTTATTTATTTGAGAGAGAGAGAGTGCACACTTGAGTGAGGGGAGGAGTAGAAAGAGGGAGAGAGAACCTTAACTAGATGCCGCACTCAGCCCAGAGCCCAACGTGGGGCTCAATCTCATAACCCTCAGGTTATGATCTGAGCTGAAATCAAGAGTTGGAAGCTCAGCTGTCTGAACCCAGGACCCTCTCTGCTGTGTGTTTTTTTTTTAATTCATAATTCACAAATATACAAGCAAAAATAACATTTTTATATATAGTTTTTGAAAATTGTCATACAAGCTCTATATGGCATATATGAAATGTTATTCAAATCTTTTTTCAACACAATCACTTGTCTTATGTGTACAACTTCCACTTATACCAAGATGTTTTTTTAAGCCTTTTTTTTTTAAGTATGTAGGTGAGGCATAGGAGATCAGTTTCAGATTTTCCATGTTATGCTGCTTATAATGAAAGATTTCATTCCCCTCTTTACTGCTCCTGATTTCACAAAGTCATTGACACTGAGGTGCAGATATTCAGAAAAGATAACAGCCTCAAAATTCTTGGCCTGAAGTTCTCCTCTCAGACATACATACTTGATGCTCATATATGGTCTTTTGGATGCCCACACATGAATACCATCTGTTAAGCTGATAACATATTAAACAAAATGAATTTATACTTTGGAAATTTGCACAGCACCAAGAGTAACATTTTGAAACCAGCTTTAAGTATTCTGCGGTACTGAAGCCATATATATATTTTTTTATTTGATGACATCTGCAGATTCTAAAGAAAATGATGTCTTACAGTTGAGGAAAAAGGAAGATGTAATTTCAGAGGATTCAATTGCCAGAAAACAGATTATGAATATGTATAAAATTATTAAAGTTGCATAGGGTGTCAAATGAACAACATCATGATAAATCAAATTTCTAAAAACTAGAACCTGTGTGGGTCTCTAAAATCGGGATTTCTAACCAAATAATAAAAAAAAAAATAAATAAATACAAATGCAAAATAAAATGAAGTAAAGTAATGAAATATTTTAACAAGAGCCACATATTTTGAAGCAGAGACATTCTGGCATTATAAAAATACGGTCACTTTGGTAGACCTCACCAAGATGACAAGATAGTAGATTCCTGACTTTCCCACATCTCATGACTGTACTATGTATATATAGCTACACATGAATAAATCCTGAGAGAAACCCAGAAATTAATAGATTTACTCTTAATTTGGGCAATGTATCAAAACAGATAAGAAAGAGAGACACACTGTTACCATAAACCACTCCCTCCAGCACAGAGACTTATAATCAGGAGGGAACCCTGAACTCAAGGGTTTATATTACACATCTAGCACCCCAACTTTAAGGCGACGACCTGAAGGCAGTTCCCCAAATCCTCTAGCTCTGAGAGCCAACAGGGCTCAGCCACAGGACCATAGGAAACAAAGAAGCAGTTTCTAAACAGGTGTGTGAGCATTTCTCATAGCTCACCCCTTTGGGCTCATACTTACCAATAATAAATTTTAAATAAATGGACTAAATTTTCTAATCAAAAGACACAAAGTGGCGGCATGGATTAATTTTTTTTCAAAAAGACTCAACTCTATGCTGCCTACATCTCATACCAACTAGCTTAAAGAAGATAGAGCCTGAATGTGAAGGGTAATACAAGATATTTCATGATTTGCAAGTAAAAAATCTGAATAGACTAAAATGAGTAAGGAGTTTGAAGCAGGAATCAAAAAACTGTCAACAAGGAAAAGCCCACAAACAGATGACTGTACTGGTGAATTCTATCAGATGTTTTTTTAAAAAATAAATACCAATACTTCTCAAATTCTTCCACAAAACTCAAGGCGGTGGGGTGGGGGGACACTTCCACACTCATTTTATGAAGTTATGGTGTCACCCTGATACCAAAACCAGACGGGACACTATAAGAAAAGATAAATGCAGGGCAAGATCCTTGACTGACAAAGACGCAAAATTGAATGTATAGATTGTTGAGCACGATATTATCCACAACAACAAAAAAATCAGCAGCACATTAAAAAGATCATACAGCACAGGGGCACCTGGGTGGCTCAGCTAGTTAAGCATCCAGAGCCAGATAGCTTCCCAGGGGAATTCTACAAAACATTTAAAGAAGAATTAATACCTATTCTTCTGAAGCTGTTTCAAAAAATAGAAATGGAAGGAAATTTTCCAAACTCTTTCTATGAGGCCAGTAGTACCTTGATCTCAAAACTGGACAAAGACCTCACCAAAAAGGAGAATTACAGACCAATATCCCTGATGAACACAGATGCAAAAATTCTCACTAAAATACTAGCCAATAGGATCCAACATTAAAAGGATTATTCACCATGACCAAGTGGGATTTATTCTTGGACTGCAAGGGTGGGTCAACATATGCAAATCAATCAATGTGATACACAACATCAATAAAAGAAAGGACAAGAAACATATAATCTTCTCAATAGATGCAGAAAAAGCATTATAAAAAAATGTAGCATCTTTTCTCGATTAAAACTCTTCACAGTGTAGGGATAGAGGGAACATACCTTACTATCATAGAAGCCATATATGAAGAGCCCGCAGCAAATATCATTCTCAATGGAGAAAAACTGAGAAGTTTTTCCCTAAGGTCTGGAACATGGCAGGAAAGTCCACTGTCATCTCACCACTGCTATTCAGCATAGTACTAGAAGTCCTAGCCTCAGCAATCGGAAAACAAAAGGAAAGAAAAGGCATTTGAATTTACAAAGAAGTCAAACTCTTTCTTTGTATATGATGTGATATCTATGTGGAAAACCCAAATGACTCCACCCAAAAAATGCTAGAATTCATACAGGAATCCAGCAATGTGGCAGGATACAAAAATCAGTGCACAGAAATCAGTGGCATTTCTACACACTAACAATGAGGCTGAAGAAAGAGAAATTAAGGACTCAATCCCATTTACATTTGCACTGAAAACCGTAAGATACCTAGGAATAAACCTAACCACAGAGGCAAAAGATCTGTACTCAAAAAACTATAAAACACCCATGAAAGACATTGAGGAAGACACAAAGAAATGGAAAAACATCCCGTGATCATGGATTAGAAGAACGAATATCGTGAAAATGTCAATGCTACCCAGGGCAATCTACACATTCAATGCAAGCCCTGTCAAAATACCATCAACTTTTTTCACAGAGCTGGAGCAAATAATCCTACAATTTTTATGCAACCAGAAAAGACCCCAAATAGCCAAAGGAATGTTGAAAAAGAAAACCAAACTGGTGGCATCACAATTCTGGGCTTCAAGCTCTATTACAAAGCTGTAATCATTAAGACAGTATGGTACTGTCTATGGTAGACAAAAATAGACACCTAGATCAATAGAACAGGAGAGAGAACCCAGAAATGGACCTCAACTCTATGGTCAACTAATCTTTGACAAAGCAGGAAAGAATATCCAATGGAAAAAAGACAATCTTCCCAAAAAACGGTGTTGTGAAAATTGGACAGCCCCATGCAGAAGAAGGAAACTGGACCATTTGATCACAGTATCTACAAAAATAGACTCAAAACAGATGAAAGACCTAAATGTGAGAATCTATCAAAATCCTAGAGGAGAACACAGGAAGCAGCCTCTGTGACCTTGGCCACAGCAACTCCTTACTAGATGTGCCTCTAAAGGCAAGGGAAACAAAAGCAAAAATGAACTATTGGAACTTCATCAAGATAAAAAGCTTCTGCACGGCAAAGGAAACAGTCGACAGAACCAAAAGACAACCATGGGAGAAGATATTTGCAGATGACATATCAGACAAAGGGCTAGTATCCAAGATATATGAAGAACTTATCAAACTCAACACCCAAAGAACAAACAATCCAGTCAAGAAATGGGAGAAGACATGAACAGGCATTTCTCCGAAGAAGACATACACATGGTCAGTAGACACATGAAAACATGCTGCATGTCACTGGGCATCAAGGAAATACAAATCAAAACCACACTGAGATCCCAGCTCACACCTGTGAGAATGGCTGAAGTGAACAAGTCAGGAAAGGACAGATAGTGAGGATACTGAGAAAGAGGGATTCTTGCACACTAGTGGTGAGAATGTGAACCGGTACAGCCACAGGTTCCTCAAAAATTTGAAAACAGAGCTACCCTATGACCCAGCAGAACTACTAGGTATTTACACAAAGATACAAATATGGTGATCCAAGGGGCACCTGCACCCCAATGTTCATAGCAGCAATGTCCACAATAGTCAAACTATGGAAAGAGCCCTGATGTCCATCAATAGGTGAATGGATAAAGATGTGGTGTGTGTGTGTGTGTGTGTGTGTGTGTGTGTGTATGTATATATATACATATATATATATATATATATATATATATATAGGGATATTACTGGTAGAAAGAAAAAGAAAGAAGGAAAGAAAGAAAGAAGAAAGAAAGGAAGAAAGAAAGGAAGGGAGGGAAAAGAAAGGAAAGAAGAAAGAGAAAGAAAGAAGAAAAAGAAAGAAAGGAAGGAAGGAAGGAAGGAAGGAAGGAAGGAAGGAAGGGAGGGAGGAAGGAAGGGAGGGAGGGAAAAGAAAGAAGGAAAGAAAGAAAGAAAGAAAGAAAGAAAGAAAGAAAGAAAGAAAGAAAGAAAGAAATCTTGCCATTTGCAATGATGTGGATGGAACTAGAGGGTATTATGCTAAGTGAAATAAGTCAGAGAAAGACAATTATCATGTTATTTCACTCTTATGTGGCATTTTTAAAATTTATTTATGATAGTCACACAGAGAGAGAGAGAGAGAGAGAGAGAGGCAGAGACACAGACAGAGGGAGAAGCAGGCTCCATGCACCGGGAGCCCGATGTGGGACTCGATCCCAGGACTCCAGGATCGTGCCCTGGGCCAAAGGCAGGTGCCAAACTGCTGTGCCACCCAGGGATCCCTCTTATGTGGCATTTAAGAAACAAAACAGAGGATCATAGAAGAAGAGAGGAAAAAATAAAACAAGATGAAGTCAGAGAGGGAGCCAAACCATAAGAGACTCTTAATCACAGGGAACAAACTGAGGGTTGCTGGAGGGAGGATGGGGTAACTGGGTGACAGGCAGTAAGGAGGGTACCTGATGTAATGAGTGCTGGGTGTTACATAAGATTGATGCATCACTAACCTCTATCTCTAAAACCTATAATACATTTTATGTTAAGTAATTGAATTACTTAAGTAAAGTAAGTAAATTTAAAAAAAAATTAATAAATAAATATATAATATGACGAAAATTATAATCATCTCACTAGCTAGGAAGGGCATTTAAAAAAGTTCAACACCTTTTTATGATACAAATTCTTAACAAATTTGGTGTGGGTGGAATATAATTCAACTATGATAAAGGTCGTATACGACAAACCCATAATAACATCACACTAAACAGTGAAATGCTTTCTAAGATGAGGAAAACCAAGAACAAGATAAGGACGCCCACTCCTGCTACTTCAATTCAACGTAGGACTGCAAGCCTTAGCCAGAGCAATTCGTCAAGGATGAAGAAAAAAAAAAAAAAGGCATCCAAATCAGAAAGGAAGAAGTAATATGTCTGTTAGCAGATGACATGATCTTATACATAGAAAACTCTAAAGACTTCATCAAAAAACTCTTAGAACTAATATATGAATTCAGTAAATTTGTATGATACAGAATCAACATGCAAAAATTAGTTGTGTTTCCATATAGTAGCAACGACGTATGAAAAGAGAAATTAAGAAAACAATACCACTTGCAGTAGCATCAGAAAGAAGAGTACACTTATAATCAGTATAAATAAAAATACATTTAACCAAGGAGGTGAAAGATCTATAGAGTTGACCTTTGAACAACGTGATAATTAGGGGTCCTGACCCCCCACCACGTAGTTGAAAATCTGCGTATAACTTTTGACTCCCCCAAATTTGACTACTAACGGCCCACTGTTGATCATAAGCCTTAGTGATAAAGTTGATTAACACATGTTCTGGAAGTTATATGTTTTATATGCCGTATTCTTAATAAAATAAGCCGGGGGGGTGTTTTTTAAGAAAAACATGAGAATCTTTCTGCACAATCCCAGGAAGGGTCCATAAGGTGTCGTTCTGCATTCCTGTCCTAACTTAAAGCGAAACTCCCCAAATGCCTGGAGCCCTTGATGTCCTGCAAATGAAGGAAAACGGCCTCAAATTCCTCGTAGCAAGAACTCACTTGCTGGCACCGACCCTGACTTCACATGGAGCAGTACCTCTACGGAAGGAAAAGTGATGGCATTTACATCATAAATCTCAAGAGAACCCATGAGAAGCTTCTCCTGGCAGCTCAGGTCATGGGTGCCCTTGAAAACGCAGCTGATGTCAGTGTCACGTCGTCCAGGAATAGTGGCCAGCGAGCTGTGCTGAAGTTTGTGGATGCTGCTAGAGCCACTCCTTTTTTTTTTTAAGACTTTATTTATTTATTCATGAGTGATAGATGATAGATAGATAGAGATAGAGATAGAGATAGATAGAGATAGAGATAGATAGAGATAGAGATAGAGATAGAGACAGGGACAGAGACAGAGATAGAGATAGAGATAGAGAGAGAGAGAGAGAGAGAGAGAGAGAGGCAGAGGGAGAAGCAGGCTCCATGCAGGGAGCCTGACATGGGACTCGATCCTGGGACTCCAGGATCACGCCCTGGGCCGAAGGCAGGTGCTAAACAGCTGAGCCACCCAGGGTAGAGCCACTCCTACAGCCAGCTGCTTCATGCCTGGAACCCTCACTAACCAGATGCAAGCAGCCTCCCAGGAGCTGAGGCTTCCACTGGTTACTGACCCCAGGCCTGACCGCCGGCCTCCCACAGAGCTGTCTGTGCCAACCTCCCTACCATTGTCCCGTGTAACACAGATTCCCCTCTGGGCTGTGGGCACATCGTCATCCCTTGCAGCAACAGGGAAGCTCGGTGGGACTGACGTGGTGGTAGATGCTGGGCCTGGGAAGTTGTGCACATGTGGGGCACCATTTCCCGGGAACACCTATGGGGGGGGGGTCATGCCGGATTCCCTACTTCTAGAAATCCTGAAGAGATTGAAAAGGAAGAGCGGGTGGGGGGTCAGCTGGAAAGGCAGTAAACAAGGAGGGATTTTAGGGTGACTGGACTGCTCCAGATGCTGAGTTCACTGCTACTCAACCTGAAGCTACAAACAGGTTTTCAGGGGTGCAAGTGCCTTCTGTTTAGCAGATCCTTACATTCATTCATTCATTCATTTTTAAAGATTTTATCTATTTATTTGACACAGAGAGAGGATAAGCAGGAGGAGCAGCAGGCAAAGGAAGAGGGAGAAGCATGGCGCTCGGTCTCCAGACCCTGGGTCACGACCTGAATCCAAGGCAGACACTTAGCCACCCAGGGGCCCCTTGGCTGTTCCTTACTGAAGACCTGAGGGCTCAGCCTGCCTGCCCCTGAAGACCGGTGGCAGCTCCCATACCTCAGGCCACTAAATAGGTGGGAACAAACAGCTGAACGGTCTTAAGCTGCTCTCTCACAAAGGCAAACAAAATGGAAATGAGGTTGATGGAAAAGAAATGGTTTCTTTAAAAAAAATAACATAAGAATGAGAAAATACATTTATAGTATTGTACTAGTATTTTTTTTAAATTTACATATAAGTGGTCCCATGCGGTTCAAACCCACGTTGTCCAAGGGTCAGAGATACAATGAAAGCTACCTATCATTGATGAAAGATATTGAAGAAGACCAACATAAGTGGAAAGATATTCCATATTCATGAATTGTAAGAACTCATATAGTTAAAATACCCTTTCTACCCAAGTGATCTACAGACTCAATACAATCCCTAGCAAAAGTCGCAATACATATTACCTACAGCTGTTAGGATGTCTATTATCAAAAAGACAAGAGAAAATGTTGGGGAGAATGTGGAGAAAAAGAACTTTTTGGGTATTGTTGGCAAATGTCACATTTGTAGGGTCCATAGGAGATGACAAGTAGAAGTGCCATAGGATCCAGCAATCCCACTTTTGAGAATATACAGAGAAGAGGGATATCTGTACTCCCATGTTTGTTGTTGTGTCATTATTTACAATAGCAAGATATGAGAATAACCCCAGTGCCTGTTGACGATGGATAAAGAAAATGTGGTAGGGGATCCCTGGGTGGCGCAGCGGTTTGGCGCTTGCCTTTGGTCCAGGGTGAGATCCTGGAGACCCGGGATCGAATCCCACGTCAGGCTCCTGGTGCATGGAGCCTGCTTCTCCCTCTGCCTGTGTCTCTGCCTCTCTCTCTATCTCTCTGTGACTATCATAAATAAATAAAAATTTAAAAAAAAAAGAAAATGTGGTATACAACATGGAATATTATTTAGCCTTAAAAGAAAAAAAAAAGGAAATCCTGGCATCTGTAACAACATGGATGAATACGGAGGATCAAATAGAGAAAGACAAACACTGCATAGTGGTTCACAGATGTGGAAATAATAATAATAATAAAAAAAAGTCAACTCAGAAAGAGAGTAAGATCGTGGTTTCCAGGGGCAGGGTGTGGGGAAAATGGAGATAGTGTAAAACCATACACAGCTTCAGCAATGATGAATGATAGATGAATGAATTCTGAAGATCTACCCTATAATATGGTGACTCTAGTGGATAAGACTATATTGTGTAATTGAAATTTGGTAAGAGTTTCACATGATTGTTCTCATAGCAAAAAAGTTAACTATGTGAGGTGATGGATGTATTAATTAACCTGATTGTGGGCATCTGTTTGCAACGTATGCATATACGAAATCATCACATTCTACGCTTTGAATATATGACAATTTTATTTGTCAATTTTCCCTCAATAAAACTGGACCAAAAACCATGCAAAAAAATGTCACTTTGTTTTTTTTTTATTTTTTATTTATTTTTATTTTTATTATTATTATTTTTAATGTTGTCACTTTGATCATGTACTTAAATACATTTACTTCTGGCTTGTTTTTTTTTCTTTTTCTGATTAGTCTAGTTATCAATGGATAAATCACCACCATATTAGGCTACATTGAAGTGTTGCTTTTTGAAATAAGTAAAATGCCCTACTGCTGTTGGAAAAAAAAATTATCCAATAATTTTGGGGAATAATTGGGAATCCAATAATTCCCAACATCAGCATGTTGGGAATATATTTTAGTGATATTTGGTGACAAGTCAGAATTCACATTTAATGATTCCAGAATTATAACAGGAAACTGCAACAATCAGCTTGTATTATTACCATATGCTTATGATACCATAACTATTTTATATTAGTGCTTAGTTTTATTACAAATATCCAGCCACATAAAGGCTTAGTAAGTGTGGTGAACTAATTACTAACAGGGTGTAGAAAATTCAATGTTTCTTATGATTCAAATATTTGGAAAACGTTAACAGATGTAAATTATTTTCCTTTCTGTTTTACGTAGTCAATATTAATTAAGTGTGGAAATATGTTTTCTTCTTAGACAATCTTTTTCAAGTATATCATTGGCTAATTGTTTTTATGAAAGAGAGAGCAGTATAATCTTTGCTACGGGAAAGCCATCCTCAAGTAAACACCACCACCTTTCCTTTGCAGAGGAAAAAAGAAAGGTGGTTTGGCCTCAGTTTGACAATTGCCTCAAATAGCATCGCTGCACAAATTTAATTTCGATGTCAGCCTGACCAGTATGAAGTCATTCAGTCATTCGGTCGGTCATTATAATATTTTTATAATCAATGTGAAGCCTTTAGTATATGCGTATGTGAGCGAGAAATTACAACAAAAAGCTAATTCTGTTCCTATTTCTCCAGATGTCCCAACATATTAAGAATGGCCACAAGTTTCTGAGATATATTATTTCAAATTGGATTTAGAAAATGTATACAGACCTAAGTATACACACAAATACATATAACTTTGCCTCATTTCTTATTGACTTTTATAAATTTAAGTCCACTTCACCTGCAAGAGTGTTGGTAAAAGAATCATCTGTAAAATCTTTTCCACCCTGTGCCAGTAGTTCTCCAATTGTGGTTGCCACACTAGCAGCCTCAGCGTCACCTGGAAACTGGTTGGAAAGGCAAATTCTTAGGCCTTCACCGCAGCCCAGCTGAAGCAGAGTCTCTCGGAGTGGATTCAGCAATCTACATTTTAATAAGCACTAATTTTTTTTTTCCTAATGTGTGTTTAAATTTGAGAACCACTGCCCCATGCCATTCCCAACCCCAGGGGGGACAACTTTTCAAAAGAGGACCTCCCAAGTGGGTGATTTCGATATACTGTTCTACAAAATGAAATGTTACTCAAATATCTGAATCCTTCTACTCATTTTCATATAAAGAGAATGATTTTTTCCCTTATTTTATATGTATTAAAGCGCTTAAGGATATAGGCATATACCGTTGGACTTTGCATCTGTTTGCTTTCAAATCAGACATCTTCTCACATGATACTATAACCATGAATACTAGCACTTAAGAAAGTGAAAAATGGCCATTTATGATCCTTTAGGTGATTTCTGAAAGCTGTCAGTCCAGGAGAGTTTTAATTAGGAGTTTGAACAGGTTCGTCTGAGGAAATGTTTTGTTGACACTTGCTGCAAATAGAACATAAAGATCATCGCTCTGTCCTCTTTTCCCTTCACTTGTGTTACATCAACTACCAAAAAAATAAAATAAAATAAAATTAAAAAATCCCCCAAAGTAGCCTCACCGGTTAATTTCATACCTGGCTGCACAGAAAATGCTAAATGGAGGGGAGCTCTTTAAGCAATAAGTACAACAACTATAACCATATAGGCAATAGTGTCATATTTTCTTTAGCCAGAGAAATGAAGCATGAATTTGCAAGGGAAATTTGAGTTAATTGTCATTTATCTAATACGCTACTATATCCTGGGCTGTAGTGCCAATGATGTGGCAATGATCACTGCAGATGAACTGCCAGTATCAATTATCTAGCCATACGTGAAAACCTTAGTTTTACAATAAATCTGAGTGAGTAAGCCAAACGTAGTCTATTTCTTATATTACTTGTGCTAATGCTTAGGTGTGTTCACTAAAAATACATGTTCATTATTAAAGAAATGGAGAATGATATTTTAAATATTGAGTCTATTCAGAAACATCTAATAATGTTTTAGAAATACTTTGTTTCAGCTCCGGTCCCCGCAGTAAATCTATCACTCTGGGTATACACACACTCAAAATGCAAATGCAAATTCAAGTGGCCGTAAAACACTTGCAAGTCATCCACATCTGTGTCAAGATGAGAATGTGCCGTCGAGGAGACGCGTGAATTGCACTGCCTTTGTCTTCCACCCTCCTCCCTTGCGTGCTCAGCCGCTGCACGCCGCTGCCACAGAAATCCATGGGAACAAGGTACTTCATTTCCCTGCAGGTGATGTGAATGAAAAGCAAGCTCTTAGCAGGTCACAAAATGATTTTAGGATGATGATGAGGAAGTAAACAAAATGTAAGAGAGAAAGAAATTTAAAAAAAAAGAAGAAGAAGAAAAAGGCTCAGTTAGGGGCATCTGTGTGGTTCAGTCGGTTGAGCGTCCAACTCTCAATGTCAGGTCGTGACCTCTGGGTCTTGAGGGGAGTCTACTTGAAGATTCTCTCCCTCTTCCTCAGCCCCTTCCCCCCCTTGTGAGCTCTCCCTCTCCCTCTCTCTCTTAAATAAATAAATCTTTTTTTTTTTTTTAAAGAGCTCAGTTTTTAAGCATATTAAATTAGGGAATAGAAAGACCACAAAGTGAAGAGAAAAATAAAGAAACAGAAGCTAGAGTTTAGCATAGTATTAATTACTGTATCATCATGGTCCTTGTCAGGGAGGAAAATGCTTTTTTCTCTACTCCTTTAGGATTAGTCAATTGTAGCTTATAAATTCAACTGATAAAAGACAAATTAACAGGAGCAAGGACAAAGTTTATGCACATAAGTTCATGAAAACTCACAAGGGAAACGGCTCATAAAAGTGGCAGGGATGTGGAGTTTATATACCATCTTAATGGGAAAAGGACAGGGGAAGAAAGGTCACGTAAAGAAAAAAGCAAATGACTTTTAGGAAAGACAAGTGGAATTTTAGGAGCTTCTAGGGGAAGTGCGACCGTGTTGTGACCATGTTTGTTTATGCGATTTCTCATCCAGGTGCTGACTTCTCCTTTTTGGTAATAGGGGTCAATTTCCCTCGAAGGAGATTTATGGCAGGTGAATTTTATTTTTGGAAAGGCTCTAGTTGTAGGCAGTTAGGGGGGTTTGTATTCAGACAAAGCCTTTCTGCTGAGAATCTGTTGATGCTAAGTGTCTTCAGCTCAAATAATTTTTATGCCCCAGTGGTATATTCAGCATCCCTTCATCATTTGATCTTCTCATCATTAGTCCCAACTAGCACCGGGTGTCGAAAGAATAGAGGGGAAAAAAGTGCTAATTGTACTTCTTGCTGTCATCAATCTGGGATAGTTGGCACTCAACGTATATTGTATTCCTAAGGGGATTTCTATCGTACCTGTTAATTAATCATCTTTAATTTATTACAATGGTTTTACACTGGATTCTTTCTCTTTCCAGACATTTAGTCAGCAACAAATCTAATAATAGCAAAAAACAAGAATCTGTTTCAATTTAGCACTCTTCGGGTTTCTTCTGACAGTGTATGAACTTTTATTTCCAAACAGTTATATGGACAAAGAGTTCTATCAATGGAAGAAAGTAATGACAATGATAGACGATGACAAGATTTGCATATACTTGAAAAAAAAATGGGTGATGCTTTAATCTTTCAAGAACTTTATAAGAGCTAAATCTCTCATTTGTGCTTTGGAAAATTAATCACCTTATAAGGTATGCATGATTGTTGGTTCCTGAAAATTAGGGCAATCATACGGACAAAACAAAATCACGGGCAATGTACTTACAAAAACAAAAACAAAACATAGCATAGCGGAATGACTTTTATTTTCCTGCCCTTGGTGTAGCAGTCTGCCTATGGAATCAGAATTAATACATCAGTGTGTTACTTATTTATTCAAAAAATTCTTGACATATGGACGCAAAGCCCAAGTGGAAATCCATTTCAGTCACCTGGAGAGAAATATATGAGCTAATAGAATAATCTGTTAATTAAAAATTCTAAAATGTCAAGCAAAGCTATCTAGCTCTAAATTACATAGTTTCTCCGTTTGAACAACATTCTAAATGCAATGTGATTAGAAGCTCTCTTTCTTTTGTGTCTCAGTTGTTTCTGAGCACAATCAATTTGACAAGTATCCCAGGAGTTACCCCTCCAGCAGATGCTCTCTGTACTGTCTCAATCAGCTGTCCAGAGCTCCAGAAAATGAAGATAAAACAATTTCACACTTGTCCTTAAGAGTCTCAGACACAGTGTCTATTAAATTACTTTCAAATGCAGGAATTAGTTTCACAAAGCAGATGTTGTTCTAATGAAACTATAAGCATATAAACATATGAATAATGGTTTGGGGTTCCAAAGACTGTACAGTTGTTTTTTTTAAAAGGTCTTAAAATATCTATAACACTAGTTTTTTGGTAATTTTTCTCTAACTTTGATAGTTTTTTTTTTCCTAAGCATAATATTGTAAAGAATACTAATCGATTGAACAAATTAGATAGCTCCAAGAAATAAGTTTCATTTCTTACTCTGAAACAATCCATTAAACAACCCATAATTTACTAAGGTAAATGCGGGGAAATTGCTACATTTTGCTGGAAATACTTTAATAGTCTCAAACATGCACTTTTTAATATTCTAACCTGTAGTCATACTGGTTTGGTTTTACTTTAGCAGACACAATAATGAGAATGAACTAAAAAGATGCCTTGAATTTTCTATAATCCTCATTTAATACATAGCAATAACTTACATTTTACGGAGGCAGTAGATTGGGAGGTGGGTAGAATAATTTTCAGAGAAAGTAGACTGGATTTGAAGTTTAAAGAAACAAAAATGTTTTTGTAATGCAATGAAATCTTCAGCGATTTAAAAATGTTTTAGTAAAGGTGCACTTGACCTTAAATCCGCATTACTGATTAAAATTACATACTGGAAGATCCAGAATATTATCAGTAATTTGTAAATTTTGGGAGAAATAGCTTGCTCATTAACATAAAATTAACCAATTGTTACCAGCCAGCCAAATCGAAGTACCCTTTCTCCATGCTCTCCTTCTCGTTCTTACTCTCATACCCAAGTCAATATTTCAGATAGCAAAAATATCTAAATAGATATGACGGAAACTTATAAGTTTCATTGGCCACGTAAATATGTAAATACGACATTTCCAGTAAAAAGTCCTGCTTGGCCACCAACGCTGTCTCTTTCTCTGATAAATATATTCTTCTCAAACTCAGAGCATAGCAGCTCAGAAAATCGATGGTGTTCCCTATATGTACACTTACATCATCAATCCAATCAGGGAAGGACAAAGTGTGAAGCATGATATTTTTTGCATTAAAAGTGTATATTGTCCTGATTTAAGATATCTTCAAAAATTTCCATCTGACATCTCTGAATCCATCAATTATCCTTTTTTTTCCCATAAAGGTAGCAATGATTAAATATGATATAAGAAAATGTAAAATAAACATAATACCTTCTGGGCTGCTGAAACAGTGATGTACTATATTACTTACTGTCTTTGTTTGCCTTCCCTCAGAGTAAAACCTGGAGATAAGGTTTCCAGCAAAATTAGTTTATTAGGAAGATGGTCCTAGGAGAAACCAGTAGAGGAGCAGGAAGTGTCACTAAGGAGTAGATTATCAAACCTGTACACCTGTACACCTGTAAGCGACCGGGACTAAATCCCATTCAGAGCCTCTGAGGGCCAGGATGCAGGCCCCCGAGTGAGTCTGCGTGAAGGGCTAGAGAGCTGGCCTACTTGCCACCGACACTCCTTCACCTTTGGCCGAGGGCTGGTTGGAAGGGGGCCAGTTAGTCCCCTGGCCCTGCCAGCCTGACCTGTAAGTGGGGGAGAGAGAGTATCCTCTTCGCAGTTGAGAGAGCCCTCAGTTATGGCTTTTCTGATATGTCGGCTTGACTAGACTCCAGTCCCCACTTATTCCATCCAACATTCATCTAGGTACCGTTGTGGGATCTTGCAGATGTAATTAAAGTAAGTGCCCCTCCGTTGACTTTAAATAATAAAATATTGTCTGGGCTAATCTGACTGGTCCTCATTAAATCTGTCGTAGGACTTTACATGTGGGCCTAAGGCTCCCCTGAGAGAGAGGAGAAATCGTGCAGGTTCACAAGAGCTTTGACCCTCGCTCATGTGCTCCAGGCGGCTGTGTGCTCTCCTTCCTGACCTTCCCTCCCCTCTGGATTTCAGACTTGCTTGGCCCACTCTTGTAATCGTGTAAGCTCACCGATGCTTGCAGTGAGAAATATATATATATATGTATGTATATCTATATAGATATATATAGAGAGAGACACTGATTCTGCTTCTGCTTCTCTGATTCAAACTTGACTGATACGTTCTCTGCCAAAGATGCAAAGATACAGTTGGTAGCAATTGAAAATTGAGCTGATGTGCATGGAAATGGTGTGTCAAGCTGACATATGTGAGGCACTGATACCTTCACAGCCCCTGTTAAATTCATTCCGTCTATGTCTGAATCCCAAGATGACTGCTAGTGACATTCTCTAAGAAAGCAGATCTACATTAGAAGATTCAGGCATGAACGCTATAGTAACCGTGCTGTTTTGGTCCTGAGGACGCAACTCATATTTACCATCTTCCCTCCTCCACGATCTACACTGGATATCCCTCATCTTTAAGTGAGTCGCCAACCTCAGGAGCTTGCCTCATAGGGGGACCCAGATCTTTATCTCAGAGGAGGGTGCGGCCTTGGTTATGGCGCCATTGTCATGCTGTTGTGGACTTGGCCCTAATGATTGCTCTAGAGGTAATACAATGGAAGTTGAGGTCAGAAATTGAGGAGGACAAGTCCTATGCCTCAGGTGTTACTTTTTCATGGTCTCTAATCAAAGGTACTTTGATGTCCTCTAGCAAGAGCAAGAAAGCTACTTATGCCAGTCTAGAGACTTTGTAGAAATCTAGGGGTTCAAGATTCTCAAGTGCATCCACTGAGGTGCCCCTATTTCAGGGATCCCTTCTTTCCTATCAGTGTCATTACCTTTGCATTAAAAAAAAAACCACATTGGGTATATAAATGCAATTTTTCCTATGAATTTTGTGAGAAGAGGTCATCAAGAAAATGTGACTGCTGCTTGATCTGCAAACTGGGCCTGAGTAATGGGAGGCTCTTCACACCTTCCCCTATCCTTGGAATGCACACATTGCCCATCATTCCCACAGTGGGAGCTGTTTTAAAGGACACAGTCTTAAGAGAGCAATGTGTTGTTGAGACCATCTGGACTGAATGCATGACTGAACTCAGTTAAAGCTTCTACATAAACTTTTAAAAATCTGGCAGGTAGGTGAAGAGCTCTGTTGGTCTTGTCGCCACCCAAGACAAGCCTCAAATGTAAGTTCCCTTGCTTATTAAACCTGTCACCACATATGGAGAGGTGTCAGAGGGGGGTACGGTGGGGGGTGTAGTTTCAGATTTCACTCAGGAAGTTCCCAAGTGTGGGAACCAACAAATTCTCACAATCAGGTTATAGGCCAGTGCTCCTCAGGGTCTGCCTTGTAGCTGGCTGCAGGAGATGAGACTTTCGCTGCTCCTTTCATGCTGTGCTCCGAATCCATAGATGGCTGACCAAATCCTGTTTGCTTCCTTGTTTGTTGGTTTGTTCATTTGTGGTTTCTTTCAGGGAATCCATAGAAGACAAAAAAAAACAAAAAACAAAAAAAAACAAAAAACAAACAAACAAAAAAAAAAACAAAAACTAAAACAAACTTCTGTCTTTCTTATACTGTAATTTCCCCTTGTAGCTCTCAAATGTTAGAGATTCTAAATACGACATCCTCTTCTACCCACCCTGTTTCAAACCACCATGCCGGAGAATATTATTATCTCCTTATTTTCACATAACAGGGTCTTTTGTTTTAATCTGACTGCAAAGTGAGCAAATTCCAGAACTCGATCCTGAGGCTTTGCTTCCCAGGACCACAAATGGTATCATCTGTCTTCTATAAGGTTTCCCCAGAAACAGAGCCTGAGACAAAAGGGTAAGTGCTGGTAGTCACACAATGAAATACCACAGAAATGTTGATAGAGAATAATACATGGATTCAAATGAGGAGATGGAATTGATACAGAAAGGCCAAAAATTCAGCAAAGAGCACATTGTCAACCAAGTGACAGTATTTCAGAAGTGGGATAGACAAATACTTCAGCATCCTACCGGGTGAGTAACGGAGCTGCCTATTGGGCTTCCGTCACTCACCGGTTGGGCTAATGGGGAAGCATCTCTATTCTCCCCAATTTCAGGCCCATAATTCACGGATATAGTACTTCCTCTTTTGACAAGAGAGAGCCTTTATGCATAGAGGCACAGGTGCTGACAACTAGTAGACAAGCAGGCCCTCAAAATTCAAAATAAAATTAAGCTAAGTAACTAGGAGATACGGCTGGGCCCCAGCATCTATCATGCTTACCTTGCAATACGATGTTGTATATTCAGCATAATGTCTGTCAGTCTTTTTTTTTTTTTTTTTTTTTGTCAGTCTTTGATTACTTGGAAAGGTAAAGCACATATTGTAATGATCATTAAGAAACAGTAACGACTTTTGGGAGAGTCACTGGGAACCATTACGGTGGGTGAGGCAGCACCAGGAACCATGACGGCATTTGATGGCATTTAAAGCACTGACATTAAATAAAAATAAAAGAAACTGAAGGGGCACAAAGAGAAACATTACATTTTCTTTTTTTTTTTTTTTTTAAGATTCTATTTATTTATTCGTGAGAGACACAGAGAGGCAGAGACACAGCCAGAGGGAGAAGCAGGCTCCATGCAGGGAGGCCAATGTGGGACTCCCTGATCCCAGGATCAGGCCCTGAGCCAAACACAGATGCTCAACTGCTGGGTCACCCAGGCATCCCCACATTACAGTTTCAACACAGTATCATTATGAATATGGGACAGGAAAGACTTTTTTAAAAGTTACTATAAGCAATCGGATTAGCATATGGGTGATTCTCATTCAACTGGGCCATCACCACATTAATATTATCTTAATAGTCATTTTGTTTCAGATTCATAAAGGCATTTTCATGTCCAAAAATATAAAATATATAATTATTTTTAAAATTAAAAATTAAAATTATATTTTAAATTAAAAGTTAAAATTAAAATTATATTTAAAAATATAAAATATATAATTATTTTTAATTTAACTGTCCTTCCTGGCACCATATAGGATTGATCCTAGGATATCCCTGGGCAAGTGTTTTTGTATGGCTCCTGTTTGTCTGAACAATTCTTACAAGAATGTATTACAAGATTTATGCACCCGTGTGACATAGAATGTTTTTTTGATGAAGATTTAGAACAGCAGATAAAGATGGTTAAGTATTTACTTATTGTCCTGTTAATGCTTGTGGAGATTTGTTGTAACATGTAGGAATTATCTTAACTTTTACTGTCCAGATCCAGGAAACAACTCTTCATGTTCTTTATTGTTAAATGTGTATATGTCCCATAATGAACAAAGGGGTACCAATGCGGTTATTACTTACAATGTCATGGTACTTGGGAACTTTTGAAATTAGAATATAGATCTCCTTGCCTCTTCAGTGCCTTTTAGCATTTATTTCATTATGATTCTGATTATGTCATCACTCAAGATGCTGCATCACCCATCAGGAATCCTTCTTTCAAAGTAGGATCTGTGCCATCTTAGTGATGACCACAGATGGATATCTTACCAAAAGTATGCAGGAGAACATGAATGGAAATGTCCAGTTAAATTTACCATTTAGAATTTTATAGGGTTGGTGTAGAACATCACCTCTTCCAACCATGTTTTCTCTTTAATTCTTTAGGCCATAATTACTTCATTTCTGGAATGTGATGTCGTTTAGTGATGACTACACTCCAGCTTTCCACACACTTTCAGGAAGCATAGGTAAGTTGCTGTGGACAGAGTACATAGAGTGGTTCCATTTAGGAAGGAATGCCCACCATCCTCCAGCAAGGCTTAAGACTGACTAAAGAGAAAACAATGTCATCATATCTATCAAAGTCATGAGAAGCTATTGATTTAAAGAGACTTTGGGCTTTGTGGTGTGTCTCAAAGAGAGACCAGGGCCCATTTGATGAGGCCTTTATATGCCTATTGATAGTCACTGTATGTGGATAGGGGGAGAATGGGTGTGAACTTGGTGAAAGTATCTTTCTTTGGCTGAGGCCATCTTTGAAAGGAGGTGTCAGAAGGAGCTAGTGGCTAGCAGAAGTCCCATCAGCTGGGTTATTATTCATTCATTCATTCATTCATTCATTCATTCATTATTCACGAAGGGGGAATATGGACAGTCCATCACAACATGCCCAACAGGCCTTTTTTTCTAAATGAATTTTTAATACTGGTTATAGATATATGGTGAATAAATTTGATTTTAATTTTGATTATATATGCAGCATATCTACTAATCTAGCTGATTAAATCAAATAAATGTGGAAACTGATCCAATAACTATGAGTTACTTATTTTATATTGAAGCAATATATTTTTTTCTTTGAAAAACATCCAACATCTTCATAATATATTTATTTTTATGAATAGAACTTTATTTTGCTGGTTCTATGTTCATGATTATGATTATCTACAATCTACCCAATATTATGGTTATGCTAATATTTAAATTGCTTACAATATTTCTTATTAATATTCTCTGAAAATGTATTGTGAAATAGCATGGTTATCTGTCTCTTAATATTTGTTGGAACTAACAAAATGGTAAATGTTTTATTTTATTTTTCTTGTGGCAATATTTGTACTGGTTTTTTTAGTGATTATACAAAAGTTCAAGTTATCTATCATTTTATGAGAAATTTTATACTTCACCTGACCTAAAACATATAATGTCATACAGCTGATGGTACTTTTTTTTTTAAACTTTGAAATCTCTTCTGCATATTTACTAATACCTTTTTCCTGGCCACATGGGCACCAGGCAATCAGAAGGGATGATGGCTATCAAAAACCAGTACAGATACAATAATGAATATTCAATTAAATGATTCCCACTGTAATATGACTACATTAATTTCCATTTCCCTTTATCTTTTATTCTATTACTGACTCACCACTTAAGTTTTGGCCACTGTAAATTTAACCTCTTTTGTTTGTAGAAATAGCTTTTTGCTTTTCCTAAGTTGACAAGTGTGCCTGAAAAGGTACCTTGAATGAATGCTTATTAGATTATTTTATATGTTGAAAATTACATCTCAAATGATGCTATGAGATTGAATCTATCCTGTTATTTAAAAAAAGCAGAAGTTGTGTTTTCTACTCCCAGAAATAGCATTTCTGGTATGCAAGACCTAATTATAATTAAATGATGTCCTTTTCTGGTCTTCAAATTTTTTTAAGTTGGTGAAGTTATTTGGTGTCCCAAAAAAGATCTAACAGGTATGTTAGATGCTTAGATATATTAAGCATATTTATATAGTCAATGGATTGAAAACCAAAAAATAAAAAGTTCTATGAAGCATGAGGTCCTAGTCTAATGTCTTTATGATAATATGTATCTGTGGGTATGCTTGTCTGGCACATCTAAAAATGAGATTATATTTCTGCAATACAAATTAATTATGCTTTCATTGCATCCAACATATGAAACTAAAGTTATGTGATGCTTATATATGGTATGAATATGAATAATAATTTATGTCATAGTAATATTCTTTTTTTTTTAAATATTTTATTTATTTATTCATGATAGTCACACAGAGACAGAGAGAGGCAGAGACACAGGCAGAGGGAGAAGCAGGCTCCATGCACCGGGAGCCCGACGTGGGATTCGATCCCGGGTCTCCAGGATCGCGCCCCAGGCCAAAGGCAGGCACCAAACCGCTGCGCCACCCAGGGATCCCATGTCATAGTAATATTCTTAAAGAAGCATAAGACAGTCTGTAATAAAAATACTATCATGTGAAATCTTTGTGTTTTAATGTATTTTATTGTATCTAGTTTTTAGAAAATTACTGATTAGTGGCTCATGTTTGTAGTAACTTCATTAAATAAGAAGACTCTTGACAGACTATCCCTGACCTGCCAGGGAAGATTGCTTTTAGCTGTAATTTTTCAAAACCTTATAACCGTAGCTGAAGATCTTTTAAGTTAAAGAGAGAGAAGACAGAAGCACCTGGGTGGCTCAGTTGGTTGAGCATCCAGCTCCTGATTTCAGCTCAGGTCATGATCTCAATTTCCTGAGACTGAGCCCCAGGTGGGCTCGCACTCAGCAGGGAGTCTGTGCCTCTCCCTCTGCCTCTGCCCATTCCCATCCCCATTCCGCTGCTTGAGTGCACATGAGCTCTCTCTCTTTCTCTTAAAAAAAAAATATTTATATACAAATATATATTATAAATTCATATTACAAATATATAAATATAAATATATATTATATTATATATTATAAATATATAAAATATATAATCATACATAATATAATATATTTATATTTATACATGTAATATAAATTTATAATATATATTTACATATTAATGTAAATTATATATTTTATATGTATTTATATATTTTTATAAATATATATTTTATATATACTTATATATTATATATATATATTTTTTTTTTTTTCGAGAGAGAGAGAGAGAGAATAGGCCAAAATAGCAGATGCAGTTTGTTTTACTCAATGTGGACTACCTGGTTCAGAGTAAGGGGTGGTCTAAGTTTGGAAATAAAAACAAATAGATAAACAAGGATATATATTAAACTCACCACAAATCTAGTTCTTAGAAGTTTACTAAATAATTAGTTTTGATTCCTTTCAACTTCACTCTATAAATGTCTTATTTCTATGAAATAACTCTTTGTTTTTGTTGCACTTACAGGATTTTTTTTAAGTTTTCTCTCACATATCATATTTTCTTTGAGTTAATTCATGAACAGTTTAAATAAGTCGGCACATTTCTTAATCCTCTCAAGATGTCATATAACTGAGATGCTTAGTGAAAGATGATTTTCTTAGAAAGCATAAGATAGAATGATTTAGATTATCCAATTCTATGCAATTACTTAATATAGTTATGTGAAAATGAGCATCAAAATGCTGAATCTTCTGAGGCAGTAATACTCAGAAACAATGTATAAATCCATTAGACTTATAGCTCTAAAATGTAGGAAAAAGTGTAGAAAAATTCACTGAAGCAAATTTAACCAAACAGCAAATATAAATAAGTGTAGATAAAAAGTAGTGCCCAACAAACAGATGCTGCAATGTTGCTATACCTAATTATTTTAAAATAAATATTATCAGATAATAATTAAAATGAAAAAACAAATTAGTTTAAATATATATTAAAAGTGAATTTCATATTCCATGTTGAATATAAAAGTACTTTTTGATTATTTATACATGCATAAATTTAAAAATTCTAACACTATGGAAGAAATACAAAGATATTTTTAAAAAGCACCTAGAATCCCCCCCCCCCCAAAAAAATCAAGTTTTAAGTGACATACCCATAGAAAAATACATGTTTAAAGTGTTCTAAAAAATAAACTTAGGTTATTATAAAACAAGGAATTGGTAGAACTAATAAATATAGTAATAAATAGATACTTTGAGAAGAATAAGCTCAAAGTACTTTTTTTTAAGCTCCCAGTTCTTACATAGCTTGTTGTAGTGATATGACTCAATTTTGACCAGCAAATAAACAAAATAATGTTAATAGGAATTAAAACAAAATTGAAACTCAAGTGATTGAACCAAGATTTGGAATTATCTTATCCTTGTAATTGTAAAATCCAATTAATTATTTGTAAGCATGAAAGAATTCTGAAATGTTGTGACTCATTCTGTCTGGAAACACATATGAACATTAAAATTCCCAGAAAAAGTAAGAGTGGCCTTCGTATCTGCAGCAAAAATATTATGAGGAATTAGATATTATGAAAATATTAGCTACCAAAATATTATAATACTTGTGAATGAAGATTGGGTAATATTTTCACATATGATAAAAAATGTAATAACAAAAGTTTAGAATTAGGCTTTTGTAGCAATTTGATGACTACTATTTTTTTTAAACCAAATCTAGTTTGTCCTGAAGTACAAATAACAGGTTTTAATGACATCTAGTCAACATGTGATCAAGTAAATACATGATTGGCTTTTCAGAAGCACTCAATTCTTCTCTTTTATCATCCTCTACTCCTCGTAAATTGCTTCTGCTCTAATTCATCCCTAGTGAAGATCAAAGGCAAAGCGTCTCCATTTTAAAGTAGTAAGTGAAGAAGCCATAACCTTGATTCATTTAACTCAAGCCCATGGGTTGAACCAATTTCTTAAAAAGTAGAAATCTTGAATTTGTTACAAAGTCAGCAAATATGAATAAGGTGACGTTTCTTAGGTCTCTTCCTGCTTTGTGTTCAGGGTAAAAAGGCCTTGGCTCAGGTGAGCCATCCCCCCCTCCTCAGATTCTGTGTCATCTAGGCAGCCAGAGCTGTGGGGCTGCCACCTATATACTTGGTTGAGAATTGTGGCTGAAATAGAAGTTATCCGTTTGGAGGCATTAAAACTACGTCGCTCACTCATTCTTCCTTTAGGTCTCTGATTCCATTGCTTTTTTATGAAAATAAACATACTTTCATTTCATTGAATGAAAAATTTCAAGTTTACCTTTAGACTCAAGAATCTTTAAATGGGGGAGGCACCTGGGTGGTTTAGCGGTTGAGCGGCTGCCTGGCTCAGGTCATGACCCCGAGGTCCTGGGATCCAGTCCCATATAGGGCTCCCACAGGGAGCCTACTTCTGCCTCTGCCTGTGTCTCTCATGAATAAATAAATAAAATATTTAAAAAAAAATCTATTAATGGGGATTTGTAGTACTTTTATCTTTAGGATATTTAAAGTGATTCAGTTAACTAATTTAAGTAAGATTTTCCTCAAGTGGCCCAGAGAAGTTTATAGAGTTCTGGAATTGAATTATGAGACCAAGAACAAACCAGTAATAAGGGATTTTGTGGCTTGTTTCAGCATTGCCCCCTATACTTATGCTTTCATTGAAGACATTGAAAAAGGAAGGTGTGGATGACTGGAATCATATGACAATGTATCTTGAATTCTTCCAAATATTTGGGAATAACTGTGTAAATATTTTATTGGAACACAGTATGTAATATTCATGGGGAAAAAGTGGTATTATAGTGATTTGGTAAAATAGGTATTATTTCTTTGATACTCTTTAACTTAGCATTGATTTTCAGATACTGAGCATTTACTATATTTCAGGAATTATAATAAGACAAATACTGTTCTTATAGATCACAATTATGAGGGTGAGTTATAAGTAAAATAGAGTATGATAAATGTTTACACTTACCTCTATTATCAGTACTTCATTTTCACAGTGATGACTCAACCCTGAAAAATCACACAGGATATTCTTACCCATAGAAAGATCATATAATCTTGAACATAATTTTAATAATCGGATTATTTTATGTAAAGGGATGATTACTTAAATACCTTTATTCCATATAAAAGAGTTTTAATAACTCTATTCTCCAGAATGCCACCATGAACTGGGTTTGGAGGTTAATAAAAGAGTCAAGTAAAGAAAAAAAAAAAAAAGCAAAAATATTGAAGAAGTACCAGTGAGGCTCTGACCAAGGACGAGCATAAGGGGGAAAAAGAACCTCTTTTGATGCAGTAACTAAAAATTTAGCTGAACATTTCAGTAAATGTTTTGATGAGACAAGACATCATTCTAAATGATTTGTTTTCTTTTTTCATTGACTGATATATAATCTTCTTAATTTGAAATTAATATTGTTTCATTAAAGCTCTTAATATTATATTATTTAAAATAAAACAGGGGATCCCTGGGTGGCGCAGCGGTTTGGCGCCTGCCTTTGGCCCAGGGCGCGAAGACCCGGGATCGAATCCCACATCGGGCTCCCGGTGCATGGAGCCTGCTTCTCCCTCCGCCTGTGTCTCTGCCTCTCTCTCTCTCTCTCTCTGTGACTATCATAAATAAATAAAAAATTAAAAAAAATTTAAAAAAAAATAAAAATAAAAAAATAAAATAAAACAGATGTGGTTTTTAACACAATGACATACTTTTTAAAGAAATTTCACTTGAAACAAAGACTTTACTTTTTTTTTTTCTTTCTCTCTTTTTCAGCAGCAATAGTGGGGACAAAAGATCCTATCTTTTATATTAAAAAAAAAATTATCCCAGCCATAGCATACAATGTTTGTAACCACATGTCTGGCATAGAGTCCAGAGATCCTCCAGAGTCTGTGAGCACCAGTGAGTACATAGTGATTGAAAACAATCAGGTTAGGCCAAAAGATGTTGGGTAGTGCGAGGAACCGAAAAAGACTTTCTCTGTCTCATTTTCCCTGTATCTGAGATAAAGAACTTAAATAGCATGTTTCCTAGAGAATATAGTGGTGGATTTCTACTGTAAGGTAGGCAGGCTATGATTTCTGTTTTTTCTTTTCTTTTCTTTTCTTTTCTTTTCTTTTTTTTTTTTGCTATCACATCTGTTTGATATAGATTAGTGAATTCCCAACTATTGATCATTGCATCGTATAATTCAAACTACAAATTTGCTCACCTTCTTAGCATAGTTTGTGATTCCTATTTCTTCGTGCAGTCTGAAGCCAAGCATACGACTGAAAAACAGTCATTTGAGCAGAGAAATGCTACTGAAAATAATTATTACTATGAGATTGGAGTAACGGAAAATTGGCTAAGAGAAAATAAACTAGAGAATATCATAGGAATGATGGGGAACGAGTGCCCAAGTAAGGAGAGATTTAACACAGATGAACTTTCCCCAAAAATGGGATTTACATTAGAGAGAATATGGGTTCAGCCCCTGGATATCACATATCTATCTCTACGTATATCCATCTATGCATATTTATCAGGGTTTTCTTTTTTTTTTAAGATTTTATTTATTTATTCTTGAGAGAGAGAGAGGCAGAGACACAGGCAGAGGGAGAAACAGGCTCCATGCAGGGAGCCCAGTGCAGGACTCAACCCTGGAACCCCAGGATCACACCCTGGGCTGAAGGGGATGCTAAACCACTGAGCCACCTGGGCTGCCCTTATAACGTTTTTTAAAGCAAGATAAATTATATGATCTAATAACATAAATAACTTTTTTACTTCCATGGTTGGACTCAGAGTTTATTTAAAATTAGAATTTTTTTGAAGCACCTGGGAGGCTCAATTGGTTTAGCATCCAACTCTTGAGTTTTGGCTCAGGTCAGGATTTCAGGGCTTGTGAGATCAAGGTGTCCCCCCCCCCCCGCCCCCGCAAGGGCTCCACACTCAGCGGGGAGTCTGCTTGTGATTCTTTCCCTCTGCCCCTCCTTCCACTCACAGGTGTGCATACTCTCTCTCTCTCTCTGTCTCTTTCTAAAATAAGTAGATAAATCTTAGATTTTTTTTATTCTAGGATTTTGAATGTTTATGCTTCCCTTCACAGCAAAATTTTTAAGAGAAGTAAATGATATGATTAAAAGTAAAATTAAAAAGATGGCATGAAATCCATAATTTTATGATGTTATTTAGAAAAACATAAAGGCAATCCAACAGATCCTGTGATTATGGTCTACAAGAACCAGACATTACAGAAGATATTCTTCTGTGTGAAACAAGAGAAGAATAACTCGGACGATTGATTTTCCTGATTGATTTGTTTAGTAATACTGAAGTACTGGAAAAAGAAAGAGAGAAAGGTGAAATGTGGCATCTTTTAAAATAAGGAAAATATTGGGCTAATCAAATGAGAATTCATCTCAAAATTCTTGTTGCAAAAATTTTAGTTCACCAAAAATCATCATTAAATGCTATCTATTACTTCTAATTGCTATGAAAATAGGAATGAGTTTAGGTAAAATTAAAATAAAAACTAACACATGGAATATTTAATTAAAGAAAATGTTAATATTTTTGATTCAGTATTTATGTATATTAAAAGATTTAGAGACGTCTAACTTTTGCTTCCTCCGTGTGCATATCTGAGACATTAAAATAAGTCTTTTATTTTGATAAATGAGCAATTGCTTATTGCCACAGGGTGTCAAGATCATTTGTCCCACATAATTTCATTCCCACATTGCTCATATTCCCCATCATCCCCATCCACTCATTTTTGTGCTATAAATCAGTTTGTAATATGTAGATGAGATTAAATATTACTCTTAGTATCTCCTAAAAACAATCAATATCGGAGTTTACAATTATAAGCAAGGGTATCATATTCTGAAATTTAAGGATTTTGTATATGTTTGTTTGAACAAAAACAGGAAAGAATTCTTAGCGACTAATGTAATGATTTACTTAAATAGGCATCTTTGACCTTAAGGAAAACTGTAACTTACTCAGAAAATAAATATTTAAGAGGCTGTAGAAAGGGAAAAACTGATAAAAATTTATCATAATGCATTAATAAATCAAATTTGCCTTAGCTGACGTCTTGGGTCTATGAGCAGACAAGGTACCCAATGTACCTGATTAAAAAGAGCTTATAGGGATCCCTGGGTGGCACAGCGGTTTGGCGCCTGCCTTTGGCCCAGGGCGCGATCCTGGAGACCCAGGATCGAATCCCACATCGGGCTCCCGGTGCATGGAGCCTGCTTCTCTGCCTCTCTGCCTGTGTCTCTGCCTCTCTCTCTCTCTCTCTGTGACTATCATAAATAAATAAAAAAAAAAATTAAAAAAAAAAAAAACATTAAAAAAAAAAAAGAGCTTATACCCTCTGACTGTCAGCTCACCCTCACTTTGACTGTAATGGTGATAAAGATGAATATTCTAAATCACAAATTGTTTCATTTAATTTATAAATTAAAAAGTAACTTAAAAATAGAGATTAATTAATCTTGCAATTTGTGACTTGTTTGGTAACAGATATATTAGGAGCTGGCACTATTTGCAAATTACCCAACTGACATGCTGTAGAAATGGTTTCACTATACCTCCTCTCCATCAAGGCAGAAGAATCATGAATATATATGTTGTTATTTGTCCTTACATTCAGATTTAAATCCGCTAATTAAGAAGTGTGGGTTTTTTAACTCCTCATTTATACCTGAACATCACCATTTTCAGGATGACTATCCCTGACTGGACATGTAAAAACATTACTACCATCATAGAAATGTTCAAAATTTTCTCTTTAGAAAGAGTTATCATTCTAGAAGAGAAATTATAACAATCTCATTTTTTTCTCCTCTTCACACTGATAATTAGAATGAGCATAATTAGATTATCCAAACATTTAAATAACATGGAGATAAGTGCCACATAAATAGATCTTTGATTAAAATGATCAAAATGAGCATGTCTGCCTACAGTATATTCTACATACATATCGAAATGACGTTTGTGACTATGATTGCTCCAGCAAGCCCCAAAGTAATTAATGTAGCTGCAAGGAAAATCATTAATCTTGCCATATCATTTTTCCTCATTTTAGAAACTTTAAACTTGCACACTATACTAATCTGGTATCCAGCTGTCAGAAAACACATATTTGGCCCCTAGGATTTTAAGTGCATTCCATATGTTTATTCGAGTAGAGTATTTAAGAATATTTTGATTTTTTCCTCAGTTTATTGTAAATTTATTTACTCAATATTCTAGTTTGTCACAAAAATTTGGGTGACAAGAATTTTTAGGCTGCATGGGAAACATTAAAATACTATGAGGAATTACTTCTGTACTTCCTCTCATGAAGCCAAGACCTAGAGAAAAAAAAAAGAAAAAGAAAAATATGTTTTATAATTATGTGCTAAGTTGTATGGTCCATAATGTTAATGTCATAAAAGTGCAGAGAGGCACCAATACTGATGAGAACGAGAGTAGCTGATAAAACTTGGAAGCTTTAAGTCTTTGGAGGGGAAAGAAAATAGAGAAAAATATTCTGATTGTGGAAACATAAAAAAGAAGCTGATTTAGTGGTAGTTAAACATAAAGCAAATAAATGTGGGTTAGGTGTTGGTAGGAATTAATCGTGACTTTTTAAGCCATTAATTGCATGATGAAGGTCCAATTTTAAGATTCAAAATGTGACCCTGGAACATAAGATGAGAGGTAGGCAGGACAGATGCAAAATTCCCTTTCTATGTGTGTCATTCCTGAGAGCAGTTCTGTAGTGGATCGGTCAAGGTCAATTCCGAATCTACAGGCTGGTTGGTTGGAATATATTGATTGAATATTTGAATGAATCGATGAGTGAGAGAATGTGTCTGAAGAAAATATGAGGATAATTCTACTTCTGCCGAGCTTGTAGCTAACTGAAAAAAAAAAAAAAAGGTCATCCCCACCCTAATAATGAGAAATAAGCCAGGAAAAACAAAAATGTAGGTTTTCTTAAAACGGTAAGAAAGTTGAGCTGGCAAGGAAAAACGTAGTTAAATTAAGGAAGGATAGCTCCTTCTCTCAAGAAGAAACTGCATGCCTATAGTTCCTCAGTTATGGCAGAGCAAGGAAGACAGGGCCAACATATAAGCAAGCAGGATCAAATGAGCTAAAATATTAACCCATACCTGCAAGGGCAAGGGTGGGCTATGTTGACAGTATGGAGCCCATGGGAATGAGACACAAGGGGAGTGCACCCCCATCCATGGCCTCTTTCTCTCAGAATCGCATGATATCTTCCTGAGAGAACTGAGGACAAGACTGGAACCAGCAAGAGCTACCTTCGGTGTCGTAAGCATGGGGTAAAGGATCAGGCCCCTTGTAGAGAAAAGGGACTGTCTCTGAAAAGCATTGTACGTCAAAGGGAAGGATAGGAAACAGGGATACCCCCAGGACAAAGGGAAGGACATAGAAGCAAGATCTCTACCAATGGGGAAGGTGAGAAAAAGTCCTGAGACAGAAATGTTAGATCAAAAATGGTCTTCCCAGCAAGAAGCAGGCAGAATTTTGGCTGTCTGCCATCAGGAAAATGACAGAAATGCTGAGGAAATCCCACACGAGATCCAAGACCGAGGCTGGAACAGCCCTTCTCCTTGGCCTGGGCCCTACTAGAGCTCTAGAAAGGCACAAAACTGCAAGCATCAGAAATCTACCCCTGGGCAAAGGTTCCATGTTTTAGAGTGCGAGTGAGCCCTTCTGCTGTACAAGGACACACAGAGAATTGAACCCTGAGGCTGAAGCACAAACGTTGAGGAATGCTCTCTCAATTCCAGCTCCCCACCTAAGTACAAGGCTTCAGGAGACTAATCTGAAGTTTGAATCTTGACAAGATTGATTTAGCCCCCTTGCTACTCCATGGGAAGAAGAGTGCATATTTCCAGTTTTAAATACTAAAACTTGCCTCAGTCTCTTTTGTTTTGCATGAGAATCCTAATATTCCATCCAAGTTCATTACACCCAACACACACAGACATGCAAACAAAATAAAAGAAAACAAACTCATTGTCAAAAGACAAAGCAATTGGCATAATCCAAATCAGAGACGATTTAGATACTGTAACTAACAGTGTGGATTTTAAAATAACTGGGATCAATGTGCTTAAATTCCAGTGGAAAACACAGGCACACATGAACATGGGGGACTCATGGTCTAGAGGTAGAACTTTAAGCAGTCAAATATGTTAGGGATGCCTGTGTGGCATAGTCAGGTAAGTAACTGACTCTTCATTTTGGCTCCAGTCATGGTCTCAAGGTTGTGAGATTGAGCCGTGTGGGGTTCCTCAGTGATTGTGGAGTCTGCTGAAGTTTCTCTCTCCCTCTCCCCCTGCTCCTCCTTGACTCTCTCTCTCTCTCTCTCAAATAAACAAATAAACCCTAAAAAAAAAGAGAGGTCAATATATTAGCAATTAAAATATTGATATCAGAGACAAAGAGTTATGTTGGTGCATTCATCAGTAAAATTGATAGAGTTGAGTAAATGATTGGTGACCTTGAAGACAAGTCAGTGGAAATCCTTCTAATGAATACACTGAGAACAAATAGTGAAAAAAATCAAGTAGAAAAAAAATATATATAGAAGAAAAATATTTCTATTATTAATAATAAAAATTGACACAATACACACATTAATAGATACATCATGTTTAAAATGATGAAGGCAAAACATGAGAAAGAAAATCTTGAAAGCAGCCAAAGAAAAAGACACGTCACATATAGATGAGCAAAGAAACAAATATACAAGACTTCTTGTCAGAAACAATGCAAGTCAGAGATAATACAGCAATAACTTTAAGCAGTGGAAGAAAATAAAACCTGTCATTTACACCCAATGAGAATATGCTTATCACTAAAAGTGAAATAGGTTTTTTTTCCCAAAAAATAATAGCTGCTAGAATTTATTTCTGGCAGACCTGTGCTTCAGAAAGATGTTAGAAGAAGTTTTTAAACACGAGGAACAATGCCAGACAGAAGCTCACATCTACAAAAACAAATGAAGTACTCTGGAATTGGTAAAAATAAAGATAAATGTAACCCATATTTTGCTTATTTTTAATTGCTGTAAGAAGTGATTTATTGTTAGAGACAAAAAAATAATTGTCAAGGGATGGGGATATTCAACACATGTAAAATCCAGGACCGCAGTAGGACAAGGATAAGAGGGAGAACCTTCCAGTATACTGTTGACTAAGATTCATCAATTATATATGAAGTGATATTATTACCTAAAAGCATACTGTAATAAGACACTCCAAATCTAGAGAAATTTCTAAAAATTAGAAAAATAGATATAACATAAAGCAAATGATGGAGATACAATGTAATAAAATATATTCAGCATAAAAAACAGTTTGAGGAACATGGAGCAAAGAACAGATTGGAGCTAAAAAATAAATACAGGGTGGGAAATTAATTTCAATCATAGCCTTACTTTAATGTAAATTGTCTCAACATCTCAACCACAATGAGATCCCACCTCACACCAGTGAGAATGGGGAAAATTAAGGCAGGAAACAGCAAATGTTGGAGAGGATGTGGAGAAAGGGAACCCTCTTACACTGTTGGTGGGAATGGGAACTGGTGCAGCCACTCTGGAAAACTGTGTGGAGGTTCCTCAAAGAGTTAAAAATAGACCTGCCCTACGACCCAGCAATTGCACTGTTGGGGATTTACCCCAAAGATTCAGATGCAATGAAACGTCGGGACACCTGCACCCCGATGTTTCTATCAGCAATGGCCACAATAGCCAAACTGTGGAAGGAGCCTCGGTGTCCATCGAAAGATGAATGGATAAAGAAGATGTGGTTTATGTATACAATGGAATATTACTCAGCAATTAGAAACGACAAATACCCACCATTTGCTTCAACGTGGATGGAACTGGAGGGTATTATGCTGAGTGAAATAAGTCAATCGGAGAAGGACAAACAGTGTATGTTCTCATTCATTTGGGGAATATGAATAATAGTGAAAGGGAATATAAAGGAAGGGAAAAGAAATGTTGGGAAATATCAGGAAGGGAGACAGAACATAAAGACTCCTAACTCGGGGAAACGAACTAGGGGTGGTGGAAGGGGAGGAGGGCGGGTGTTGGAGGGGAATGGGTGACGGGCACTGAGGTGGACACTTGACGGGATGAGCACTGGGTGTTTTTCTGTATGTTGGTAAATTAAACACCAATAAAAGTTAATTAAAAAAAAATAAAATAAAATAAAAGTGGTAATTGTTGGGCTGAATCTATAAAAGATCCTATTATACTCTTTCCACAAGAGATACACCTTATGTATAAAAACACATAAGTTATGTTCACAAGGTAAAAATCATAATACAAAATTGAAAATTAATTTTGAGTAAGTAATCCCCTAAAAGTAATCAAAAGAAATGTAGAACAGATATATTAATATCAGAGAAAGTAGACTTCAATACATGGACTATTGCCAGAGACTTTGTATGATGACAAGAATGATAAATCACCAAGAAGATACAACAATCTGAATGTATAATAAGCACCTAACAGCAGAGCTTTTCCATGAAACCAAGAGTAAAAGGAGTAAAAGGAGAAATAGACCAATGTAACCATTGTTTTTTAATTTCCTATATTTCTGATGGTTTTGACATTTGAAGCCTTGCTAACTCTGGAGAGATTGTGTCCTCAGGGCCAGTCAATTCTTAGGATAGTAAATAATTTGTCTTTGAGCAAACTTTTCTGTACGCAAACCAATCCTGAGACCATCTCCCCCACCTGCCTCCTTTATCAAATGTTTACACTCAGGGCCACTAATACTCCACCTGGGCCAGGTCACAGGAAACGGGGAGAGTTTCTATGTCTTAGAAATCACTATTATTCAATAGCTAATCCTTAAATCTGCTTATACTGCATAACCTATTCTTTCCCACAGAAACTCCAGTAAACGTCCTTATTTTCCCCTTGCTCCCTCTGCCTCCTGACCAACCCTGATGCTTCCCTGGGCAGCTCTGTGTGCCCTGGGGTGCCCCCTCTTCCTGGAAGCTGTAACATACAAGCTATCTTTCAATGTCAATCATCACCTGAACTACAGGCCTCACCATACCTCAATAACAGGAAAATCTATGTTTAAAAACACACTTCAGTACTTGTCCCTTATGAGTTGAGAGAACAAATCAGAAAACCACTAAGGATATAGAAGAGCTGAGTGACAAAACCCTCTACCCAACATCCGACGACTATACTTGCAAGTACAAATGAAACATTCACCAAAAAGACCCTACACGAGGATGTAAAACAAACCTGAACACATTTCAGAGAACTGAAATCCTACAAAGTATTTTCTCTGACCACAGTTCAAATGCAAATCAACAATAGAAAAATGTCTGGAAAAATCTCTAAATACTTGTGAACTCAACAATATTCTACTAACTAAACTATGAGTATATAGAGTCACAAAGAAAATTGGAAAATATTTTAATTAACAAAAATAAAAACATACCATCAATATTTGTGGGATACAAATAAAGCAGTGCTTAGAAGGAAATTTATAGGGTGAAGTGTTTACCTTACAAATAAAGAGAGGACTCAAAAGAATAATTTAGAAAAAGAAGAGAGAAACTCAGAATAATCTAAAGGAAGAAAATAATGAAGATCCTTGATAAAAAGAAATATTGAAACAAAAAAAATCAGTGAAACCAGCTGCTAGTTCTTTGAAAAGATCAATATATTTGATAAATCTCTAGCCAGACTAATGAGAATTGAAGGGGTTCAGGATGGCATTCCTCCCCAGAATGTGCCATTTTGGCATGTGGATTATTTTGAGCTGAAGGCACTTTAGATCCTCCCTTAGCTACATAGAAGAATCTATACTGGGGGTCTTTCTCAGAATGAGGGTTATTAGTAGAGATGAATTTTATCCAAGTGACCCATCTAGCTGTATGGTAGGGCCAACATCTAATTACCAAACATCCGTTCTTCCCATTGCTCTGTGAAAAGCATTTATTTCCTGTGAAATCCCAGGCTCCCTCCCCCTTCCCCTTGGTTCAGAATGACACATACACTTCACTTTGCCTGCCTTTGGAGTTCCCATGCCTATGTGGGGTGTGTATATGTACCATTTTGGTTTCCTCCTGTTAATCTGTCTCATGTCAATTTGATTCTTGGTCCAGCTAGAAGGACTTTGGAAGGAACAGGAATTCCTGCTCCCCAACAGAATGACACATATAAAACAAATCTACCAGTTTAAATAATGAACGAGGTCATCACACAGACACACTGACATGAAAAGGATAATAATGGAATATTATAAATAAGTTTATTAATCTGATAGATTTGACAACTTACATAAATTGAACAAGTCCTTGAAAGGCACAAACTTTCAAAAAGTTGCTTGAGAAATATATGTAACATTCATGTGAAAAAATATTCAAAATAAAAAGAAAAAAAAGTAAGATCATGCAACATCTCTCCTCAAATCCTCAATTATTCCCATTTTATTGATACTAAAAGTCTTTAAAATTCTGCACAAAGTCTTGTATAAACTGTTTGCTTCCCATCTTCTATGATAATATCTTCTACGTCTTTGATTTGTTTCACTCTGTTCCAAAAATGAGCCTCTTTGTTATTTTTCAAATGGAGAAAGCATGCTCTTCGTTCAGGGCACCTGGCTTGGAATATTCTTGTCCCAATAGTCATAGAGTTTCCTCCGGGACCTCTTACAGCAGGACTTTGACCAAAGGATGTCTTCTCCAATCACTCTATTTAAACCAGCACTCTTCTCTCAAGTCAACAGTACCTATCCTGTCTTGGTTACCAGACGGTAAATTCGTAACTTGAAAACAGAGTGTGGGGTATTTCCAATAAGTTTCAGTAATTAAGACTTTGGGATACATTTGACCGTTGAGCTGTAAACTCGTCAAAGTCACCTAGATGACTCTATGTTCTTTCATATGCATGAGTCTGACACATAACAGACACCACTGTCCCCATGCTACAAGTGCCTGGATGGAGGAGAAATTTTATGTTATTTTTTTAATTTTTAATTTTAATATTTATTTATTTATTTATTTATTTATTTATTTATTTATTTATTTATTTATTTTTGTGAGTAAAGCAATAGAAGTTTATTAAGCAATGATAGAGAAAGCTCTCAGAAGTGAGAGGGGTCCCGACAGCGCTGCCTGGAGGAGAAATTTTAAATGTCTTTATGATTAGTAGGCAAAGGATTTGGCTCAGATCTGTATCTAATATATATATATATATTTTTTTTTTCCATTCCTCAATTCCTCAACAACCTACATTGCCTATTTTTGTATCTGGCTTAAGGCATATTCTCTCCATGATGCTTCCAGGGATCTTGGTCATCTCCCCAGGTTGATTAGACCCTGCTGCAATTTTTGATAGCCCATAGGTCTTTTTAAAGTCTGAACGTGACACACATGCAATCTCTGTGCCCTAAATTAAACCTGGAAAAAAAAAATCCTTCCTGGTTTTGCTTTCTTTTTCTTCTTCTTTTTTTTTTTTTTTTTCTTTCCTCCCAAGAGTCACATCCTCCAGATTGAATGCCTGGATGAAAGGGCTGTAAGAGAAAAGAAGAAGTTAATTCTTAATTCTTTCCTCTCTCCCACTCCAAAGGATCTGTTTCTTCTCTTTTCTATCTTGGATTAACTCTGATTTCTCTTTAGCTAGATATGCTACTAAGTTATATACATTTTGTCTGGTGGCACTAAGCCTCGTGTCTTATTCCAAAGGATAGACAAGGGAAAGGGGAATGAGATTTACTAGGAAGGTGAATGAAAAACTTCAAGGTTCAAATTTTCCAAACTAAATATTCACTATCTTATAAAATAATACAGATGAGCAGAGTATTCAAATTATGTAGATTTCTTTATTGCTATTTAATTTTAGCATAAATTTCTGTCTCCTTACTTTTCATGTCTATACTCAAGAATAGTCATCAGTCATACTATCCCTCAAATATGCCCATTCTCCATTTTTATAATTAATGAATTTGTTTTTTAAACTTTGTTAGGATCCAACCATTTCTTTAATTCAGATTTTATTTTCTTATTCTCAGCTTCCTTCACACGACTAAGGCCTCCCATTGATTGATAGCAACGTTAATCTTTGCTACAGTTCAATCATCACACCTCTCTGTTAAGTCCACATAAATTCTGTCTGCTATTAACATGCCAACAAACATCTGCTTGTTTACCCTCAGATTCTCATCTTTTTATATTTGATCTTTAATAATCATCTCCTCAAATTTAGTGAGTTCTGCTCAGGGTGCTCTTCCTTAGAGACAATCAAGCTACCTCAGCAATTAGGTGAATGGACAGCGCATTTAAAAAATTTTCAAGTTACAGCTGTGCACATTTGATAAAATATAAGACTTTGCACACCCTTTAACACTCTGTAAACTGGGAAATACAAATGCCAGTAAGCTACTTGGTTTCTGGATAAAATGACTTGAAGATATACTCACTGTATTAGTCTGGGCTCTCCAGAGAAACAGAACCAACAGCATTGTGTATACATGGAGAGACATTTATTTTAAGGAACTGGCTCTCGCGACTGTGGAGGGACGGGTCCAGCATCCTCAGGGAACGCTGACAGTGTTGAGACCAGGGAAGAACTGCAGTCTGAGTCCAAAAGTAGTTTGCAAGCAGAATTCCCTCTTGTCACTGGGTGTTATTCTGTATGTTGGCAAATTGAACACCAATAAAAAATAAATTTATTATTATTAAAAAAAAAAAAGAATTCCCTCGTTCAGGGGAGGTCAGACTTGGTCGGCTAAGGCCTTCAATGGGCTGGATGAGGTCCACCCACCTTGTGGAGAATATTCAGCTTTATTCAACGTCCATCTATGTCTATGTCAACGTCATTCAAAGACACTTCCATAGCAACATCCACAATAATGTGTGGTCAAATATTTGGGCAACGTGGCTCAGCCACGTAGACACAGGATACATTCCTGCTCTTTATAACTTAAATTTGAACTTAATGTAGATGAATTGGTCAATACTGCAATCCTAGCTATCCACACATAGTTCATGGATATGAACTATGAACATTCATAGTTCAAACACTGAAAACTCGAAGACATGACCAATTAGTTCATCTTTACAACCTTCAAATGCCAAAAGGCCCTTTGTTCACGGTCACACCTTGCAGAGAGCATGAAGGTGTTTTGCAAACACCGTTTACCTGCGTTAGACCGCAGGCCATCCTGGATGTGCAGGTAACAGGTCATGTCACAGGTAAGAGGCTGGAGACGATTACGATGCTGTCTTCCCTAAGTCTTCTCATGAAAACAGAAACACCTGCTATTCGAAGTTCCTGCAGTGGAAGCCTAGGTGACATATGCCATTAGAATCTGCATTTCATAAACCATTGCTACTTTATATGTTTTCAGTAACAACCAGGACCCAGCCTAGGTGAGGGTATAACTAACGACGTGATTTGAGCAATTTCTGAAATGATGAATAGGACTAGTCTCAGGTAAAACCATGACCTACAAGTTTCAAAAAACCAAAACCCCATTTCACAATAATGCCATTTAGAGATGCATTTCTTACCCACTGCCATTTATACCAATGTCCTGGATAATTCTTTTTTTTAATCGGTACATTTTATTGTTGCTGTCAGGGGATTTCAGTGCTTTTCAAACTTATTTCTCTCAGCACTGTAAGTTCTGTGTCCCAGGACACCACTCAGTTCTGGGCAGACCCGAGGGCTTGTCACCGTGGGACGAGCAACTGACTCAGTGACTCTCAGTGTGGAGGGTAGTTACAGGGGTGGGGAAAATGCAGAGCTCTGGAACCCAAGCTTTATGTTTCATAGTTTTTGAAAAGAAAAAAAAAAAAAAGTTTTTTGGGCATGGCCCTTCTTCAGAGTTTTAGCACATAAAATTACAAAAACAAACCAGACCCACTACTGCTTTTACCACTATTGTTCAGTCAAAGAAATCAGATTTTAAATTTTAAATATTGTAAAAGATGATCTTAGAAGAAAAATAATCCTTACAATTGAGAACCCGGTATTTTCTCATTTTATCACGGGTGACTCGGAAGATCCCCACTGGCACATTGACCTGTGCTGGTGACTTCCACCTCATGTGACTAATAAACTCTATCCCTCTTCCTTTCCATCAAGGAGCCTGCCCCTCCCCTTAGGATACTTGCCACATCTACTTTTTTTGTTTGTTTTGAACATGCAAGTAATTCTTCTCTAATTCAAAAAAAATAAGAAACAACAAGGTGAGTGTGATGACGGACCAGAGGACTAGCCCAGGACAAAACACAAGGCCAGGGCAGCACGTGGACACATCCTGGAAACAGGCAGAGGGACCTTCCTCTGGACACAACTGCCTCGATGTCCATACTGTGCTCAGGGTAGAAGGCAATTCTAGCCCGACCCCCAGGATCCTGTAAACCTACTGTAACATCGAAAAATTCCTTTAGAAACTTCCTTTATCTCTACCCCCCCAAGATCCATGTTGGCGACACCCCCCAAGCACATGGCCCACGACATCCTTCTGAAGGGCCTCCTGACTCAGGTTTCATTAGACGGTCATCAGTGACCTTTTCCCACCAGTAGCTGACCCCCTCAAGGTCCTGGGGACCTGCTTCCAAAATCCCTTAGGGAGTCTGCTATCCCCAAACCCCTCCCCTCTCCCAGGGATATAATCAGCCCCCTCCCAGGCCTGGGGCAGCAGCTCTTCCTGCCCCCTGGGTCCTGCCCCCGGGCGTTAATAGCAACACCATTTTGCACCAAAGACATCTCAAGAATTCTCTCTTGGCCCTCAGCTCCGGACCTCACCTATATTTCAAAACTTCACCAAGCGGTCCTTAGTACCTGTGGGACTGGAGGGTATCTGGCAGTAATACTTACTTTGGGGCTTCTTAATACTTTGGGGTGTATATAATTCAAAAGAATCTACTCCTTTGGGAAAAACAACTGCACACAGGCACATAGCTGGCAAATACTGCCTACGATGCAGGACCACACAAGGTCTCTGGAGCAGGGTTCCTGGGATCACAACTCTTGCTCAGACACAGCTGATGAGATCGTCTGGTGGAATGCAATCCAGTGGCTTCCTTGCGGTCACAACAGCAGGGATGGAGGTGCCCGTGCCCTCCGGGCCCTGCGGACAACACCCCAGTGAGCAGCCGAGCCCGCAGCTGCCGACCCCTAATACCAACACCAGGGGGCAAAGAGGCAACGGGCCTGGGCAGGTTCCTGGGATGAAGCAGCCTGGCAACGAAGGAACTTGAAAACATTATATTTCAAATAAATATTAGTCTCTGGCATAGAGAAGTTTTATACGCGGGTTAACGGAGTTTTGCTTTGTGGGGAAAAGATTCTGGTAGGTGTTTGCTATTTAAATCTTTTCAGGTAATTAGTCCCTCTGGTGCCTTCCATTTCAGCCTCCAGCTGTTCATGCTAATGAGATGTTACTGGGTGTCAGGAATTCCCATCCTCCAGCATCAGGCGTTGAGCAATAATGGGGTGCTCGAGAAGCTGCACACACAACAGGCCGCGATGAGCAACTTAATTACCTTGGCTTTTATCCACCCCCCCAAAAAAAGGCAAAGGGTATCCACAGAATTAGGGGTAACCCCCCAATAAAGCATAGCTAAGAGAGAGGAAAAAGGTCTAACACGTCAGCCATCACCAGAGGAAAGGTATTTCTTAGGATGAACCCCCTGATTTCTGGAAGTTTAAACCCACAGAAATGATCAGATGTTTCTGACACATCACCTCTTGTCTCTCAGGCTTATAATATTTAGGTGAAAAGTTCTAGCTGGCCAACAGGAAGAGCTGTAGAAAGTGGGTTCGCAACAGCAGCTGGCCCGAGTTGGCCCAGGACCAAACGCATTGTACTTTCAGTAACCGATCCCATGTGGCGAAGGTCTTGAGTTCAAGGTTTAATGTCTAACTTAAAAGATTATGCACGGTCACAAAGACACATCAGTAGGTTCTAAACAGGCATATTGCAGAGCTCATTCTGATAAAAATGCAATAAAACCAGAGGTGAAGCTCAATTTAAAGACACATTAAAAAAATCTAATATCAAATGTTCTAAAATAGCTACTGGATGAATGAATAAAACAAAATTAAAAATACGAAATGAAAGTTTGAAAGTCAAGTGTCTTAAATCCAGCTTATGAATACTGTGAAAACTGTTTTTATTACCAAACAGGAAAATGTAAATAAATTCATTACATTTTAAATGAAGGAAACAAGAGCAAAAATTAAAGATTAAAAAGCTACAATTACAAAAGAAGAACTAACAATTAAGTACATAGAGGAGACAAATATGTGACAAAAAGACAAATATGTGAGGCGCTTGGGTGGCTCAGGGGTTGAGCATCTGCCTTGGCCTCAGGGCATGACCCCGAGGTCCTGGGATCTAGTCCCACATCGGGTTCCCTGCAGGGAGCCTGGTTCCCCTCTGCCTCTGCTTCTGCCTCTTTCTGTGTCTCTCAGGAATAAATAAAATCTTAGAAAAATAAAAAGACATATATAGCAATCCTTGAAGCTGGTTGTAAAATAATAGTGATTACATCACTTCTTGGAGAGCATGACCAATGAAAGGGAGAGAGAGAAGGAGAAAGAAAGCAAATTTACATAAGGAGAGAGAATAGGATAAAACTACGCATATAGATAAAAATAAAAGGTTTACAAATAAACAAAAGGAGAAAATTTTGTCAGTAAGTTAAAAAATATTATAAGTCATAAAATGTTCATCTACAGAGTGGGAAAAGATGATTGTTATAAAATTAAAAATGAAGGAAGATTTATAGTTTAATCTACTATTAATAAAAATACATTTTTGTGTAGAGATTGTATATATTTGTGTGTGTAGCTATAGATAAAGATGTAATAGCATAATATTATAGGGAGAAATGCAATAGGAAGTAATATATTTTTTAAGATTATATTTATTTATTCATGAGAGACACAGAGAGAGAGGCAGAGACACAGGCAGAGGGAGAAGCAGGCTCCCTGCGGGGAGCCCGATGTGGGACTTGATCCCAGGACCCCATCACGCCCTGGGCTGAAAGCAGGTGCTAAACAGCTGAGCCACCCAGGGATCCTTGGGTTATATTCTGATGTAAAGTTTTAATCCTTATTATATGTTAGGATTCAATGGGGAAAGTGTAAGAAGTACTTGGGCAATTGGCGTAATGATTTTACTATTTCAGAAAAATGGAATACTCGTTGTCTACAATAACCAGTCAATCCTAGAAATTCCTTTTTTGTTATTGGTTTTGGATCATTTTGAATAGCCAGTAATCTTTCCTTGGCTAATGTACCATATTCAGCCGGCAAATCACTACCGAGTAATGAACTGTATAGCTCCGTAGTTTGAGAAACTTTATGCTCCCTCCTACCAGTAAGTTTCTCTGTATAGATGATCCTTTGATATTGTTTCAATTTCAGAGTATAGTCTTTTTTTCTGAAAAGCCATTTGCTTCAGTTCTTAGTTAGTCAATTTGCTAAGGCCTCTAAAGATATTTGCCCTTAAATTAAAGGTTGTTCAAGTCTGAAAATTCACATTCCAATTTATATTTTTTATTAAATATATTATTTCTGGTCTTAGTCCATTAATAAAAATAGAGAACAGTGATTCTTTTATGCTGTCAAGGACACTTCAAAATATATTTTGAAAGTCATTTGAAGCCAATCACTAAAATTCAGGTAGCATTCTGTAGAAAATCTTGAATAATAGGGTGGTTCTCCTATGGATTTAGGGGAGCATAGGGCTGAAAGGGCTTACATATTTACATAGGGCTATGTAAATAGGAGGTTAAGTTAGAGTAGGGTATGGGATTTGGAGCATAGGATGGCATTTTAGATGATTTCAAGGGTAGTTGTGTCTTTTTTTTTTTTTTTTTTCCTTTGGCCTTTACCAGGAGTTCTTTGAGGGATGTGATGATGGATTTGAATTTCATTTTAAGGCCTCAGCATAATAATAATTAAAAAAAAAAAAGGCCAGCTATTACGGCTTGATACTTCCTCTCTCTTTTTTCCTAGGGCTTCTGTTAGATGTATTGTACTTAAGATGCCAAAAGCTTCCCAGGATGGCCACTAAAATTCTAAATCATCCTGTGTCATTTCCCAAGATAATTACTGGGATTTAGATTACAGTGAGAAGCATCTTGGACTAGACATTCGTAGTAGAAGAGTCGCTGTTAAGTTAAAGACAAAAAGAATTACTTTCTCACACACCCATGCACACATACACAACACGACAGCCAATTTCTGCTAATATTTCATGAAACAACAGCTTGGATTCTTGATTATTTCTGTCAAGAATATAGGATTAATACCCAAGAAACAATTAGTCCCTGGTATATTGGAATGGAGAAGAAAGACCTCTTATATTAAGCACAGTAAAATTTCTATGAACAATCAAAGCGGAGCCTTTTGTCAGATTTTTCTAAGGGATCTGGGCAATGTTGTAGGTAATTCATTATCACATATTTAATAATCTCTTTACGTATGAAAGCTGTTAATGTGAAAAAAACTTTGTTTTGTTTAAAAATGATCACTGGAGGATATTTAACTATTAAAGTGATAATAAAAGTAGTGGGATGATAAAAAATTCTAAGAGATGGTTCTTGAACATACAATAGAAAATTATTATAAATGTAAAGGGAACAATTGCAAGTTTAGCAATGACATAAAAATTATCTGCATGCTCTATCAGTAATTAAGAGAAGGTATTTTGTGAAACTATTCAACAAAATCACTAATCATAAGAAAAAATTATAGAAATTGATAAGAAATGTATGATTCTCAACAGAATTGACATACAGCGGTGATACCAACATGCCAATTTCAAGAAAATTCAGTTTCTCAAATATTTCTTCTCGTGCTTACCCTTCATAAATGTCTATGCCTACCTATGCCCAAGATGCTGTGGGTATGTCTCTCTCGCTCTCTTTCTTTCTCTTTCTTTTTTGTGGATTGGGTAGAAAGGAACATTGTTAAATATACTCCACAAGGAGAAATGGTGTTAAAAAATTTGATCCTGGCATTAAGAAACCATAATTATGGTTAAACTACAGTAATTTTTTAAGAAAACAATATGGAAAATAAATAATGTAATATTCCTTTATTTATAATGTAATAAATACATATGATGGTGCCTTTTAAATCTGTTTGTTACACAACAATCACATTACATTTTCCCTGAACTCATCCTTTGGGATGCACTCCATCACCGTGATATATTGTATTAATGAGGGTACAACCAGAAGACATAAACCACAAAGCAATTCAAACAGGGAGTATAATTATAGAGTTTCTATAGGGGTCTAATGAATAGCCTGGGGATGCCCTGCAGGGCTTCAGGAAGGAACAAACTTGGAAGGGCACAATTCCCAAGGCAACTATCCAGACCTCATTGGAATAGTGTGGCTTTAACCTACTGGAAGGCAGAAAACCTCGCTGAGTCACTCCAGGTAAGAGCTAGTGTGTAGTCGTCAAGCAAGCAGGAAATATCCCTCCAGAGTGCAGTTGGAGCTAAGGCCAGTGGGCAGGAAACTAATTGGAAAACAGTAGACACATTTTCAGGGTACAGGAGGGCTGACGCTAGCATATACTTCTGGGATGCAAGTGGGCAGGAAATTATGGCTGAGTGGCAAGGAAAAACACTCTTCCAGGCTGATGGAAGCCAAGATTGGAGGGCAGGTGCAAGAAAGAGAAAGAAGCATCAAGAGATGATGAGCTGGCTGGAGGACACACAATTTGGACATGTGGAGCTGGTATAGGAATAGCTTCATTGAGGTTGTCATTGAGTCAGGGCTGTTTCTCTGTATGTAGAGCTAGGCCGTCCCCCGACGATACACAATACAGGCAATAGTGAAAAGAGCAGAAAAAAATAAAAATAGAAGTGCATTAGAACCAGGAAGAGCTGACCTCTTCACCAAGTCTATACTCATGTCACCCAATACTGACAAAAATTAACATCTTGCTCTCTGCAAAGGAGAAACCTTGAAGAGTCCACATCCATTATTGCAGAATAGGAAGGAGAACAGTGGATCTGGAGTTGAGACGTCACAAACTGATAGTTCATACACACACGGTCCTTTGGGGATACCAAACATCATGCGCTTCACCTCCTATGTCACTGGGGTAGCAGGAAGAAATCCCTGAATGTGATTTCTGAGCCGCTGATTGCAGTCAAGCCTGATGCAAATTTGGTCCTGGGACTTCCACTCATATAAGTAATATTCATCTTTGGCTCTAGCTAAATTGAATTGTTTGTCATTTGTACCTGAAAAACTCCTGATTGGTACAGAAACAAATCTCCAAACAAAAGGAAAAATGGTATTGAAGATAATAAGTAAATCTTAGGTCTAAATTTTTCTCATAATATTTCACTTAGAGACTTTCATTCCTTATAGGAAATTTCTTCATGAACTATTGAGTACAGTTTCATCATTCATAGTTGTACATAACAGAGATTAAAATATCCATTTACAGATGGCTTTTGTAAGCCATCATATAAACAGTTAAAAATTCATTACCCCCATTTTCAGAAGATAGAACTGAGTAAACAAAAAAAAAAAAAATCATTAACTTCTTGTAGATCCTCCGGATTGTTGAGATCGCAGTACAACATCCCTTCAGAAATCTGGAGAGATAGGCAAATAAAGACACTTACAGCCACAATCAGCTTACCTGGAGCTGAAGTACCTGGAGTCAGTAATTGGTAGAAACACTAAGTGTAATTTTGATAGTTGGTGCAGGCTGAGTATGCCCTGGCTTGACAGATAAAAGACTCCTGAGGTCCAGTCCTAGCAAGGTCCCTAAGTTTTTATGAGTTTTATCTACAGCAACCCTACTAGGTACTCACTGAAAGATGGAGAAGCATCTCCCTAACATTTAGGTCAGGAGGAGGAGAAAAGTACCCATTTATACTTAAAAAAAATAAGTAATAACCATTTTTGAAATATGCCCAGAGTTGTCTCTGTAACAAAACTTTGCCATCCAGGAGAGACTACTTTATTAGAGTGTTATCTGACCTGGTAAAGGGCAATTAGATGACTCCCCATCCCTTTCTCCATACTGTCTTACGTAAAGACGGAAAAACAAGGGGAAGGAGGATATGAAAAGCTTCTGAGTCACAGCCCATTGACTGAAGCTAACCAAAACCTGAGATTTATTTTTTTTTAATATTTTATTTATTTATTCATGACAGACACACACAGAGAGAGAGGCAGAGACACAGGCAGAAGGAGAAGCAGGCTCCATGCAGGGAGCCCCACATGGGACTCAATCCTGGGTCTCCAGGATCACACCCGAGGCTGAAGGGGGTGCTAAACTGCTGGGCCACCGGAGCTGCCCAAAATCTGATATTTAACTACTAGATTTTAGAATGCTTCTTCTTCCCAACATCTTAGCACCCTCTCACAGGGCTCCACAAAAATAATGGTGCATTATAACTGAGCTGTAGGATACAGATTCTGTTTAAGGTCCTAGGGAAACACAAACACAAAGGAAGGAAAAATGAAAATGAGCAACCCAGAGTCTCTGGCACCTACACCGATAGCGAATATTAAACACAGCCCAGTACCTAGCCAAATTAACATAAAACCTCACAATAAAAGCCTAATTACTTCAGGTTCTATTACCCAACATACCATGTTCAGTTTTTGACAATGACAACAAAATATAACACATGATAAAAAAAAATGAAGTTACATGGTCTCCAGAGGCAAAGTAAGCATTAGCACAAAACTGAGATACAAATTAGATTTTAGAATAATTAGATAGGAAATTCAAAGTCACTATAGTTATTATGTTAAAGGTGCTAATGCAAAAAGTAGGCAGATGCATAATATAAGCAGAGAGATCTCAACTCAAAGCAAGTTTCAGAAGGACATGCTAAAAATCAAAGATGAACAGAAATGATGGAGAACACCAGCAGGCTGGATCTGGCCAAAGAGAGTATCAATGAGCTTACAACATGTCAATAGAAAATTCCCAACCTGAATGCCAGTGGACAAAAAATGAAAAATAGAAAAGAAGATAATACCCAAGAACAGTGGGCCAATCATTTAAAACATCATACTTAAGGTATTTTCCCCCTAAGATCAGGAAAAAGACAAAGATGCCTGTCCTACCACTCTTATTCAACATTGTACTGGAAGTCCTACTTAGTACGATAAAGAAAAAAAAAATAAGATATGGAGATTGGAAAAGGTGAAATAATGCTTTTTGTTTGCAGATGACATTATTGCCTATGTAGAAAATCCTAAACAATCAGCAAAAACGTTCCTGATTCTAAGTAATTATAGTGAGGTCACAGCATGAAAGGTTAATACACAAAAGTCAATTGCTTTTCTAAATGTCAGCAATGAATAACGCAAATTTGAAATTAAAGACATCACTGCATCAGACTGCTCAGGCTACCGTAACAAAATACCAAAGACTGAGTAGCTTAAACAATAGAAATTTATTTTCTCACAGTTTTGGGGGCTGGAAGTCCAAAATCAAAGTGCTGGCAGGGTTGGTTTCTGGTAAGAACTCTCTCTGTGGCTTGCAGACACCCGTTTTCTCATTGTGTCTTCACATGGCCTTGTCTCTGAGTGTACACACTGCTGGTACCTCTCCATCTTTTTATAAGGACTATAAAAAGATAGGATTAGGACTCTACCCTTGTAACTTCATTCCTCCTAAAGGTCCTTTCTCTAAACACAGTCACATGGGGAGTTAGGACTTCAACCGATGAGTTTTGGCTGGACACAATTCAGTGTATAACTACCACTGACAATAGGACAATAAAAAAAATAATAATGTAAAAAATGAAGTATGTGTGAGTAAATTTAGGATTTATAGATGGAAATTACAAAACCCAGCTGAAAGAAATCAAAGATGGCCTAACTAAGTGGAGAAATGTTTCATTTTCATGAGTAAAAAGACACACTATTATCGAGATGTCAATTTTCCCAACCTGAGCTATAAATTCAACACACTCCAATCAAAATCCCAGCAAGCTATTTTGTGAATATTGACAAACTGATTCTAAATTTTACATGAAGAGCAAAAGACCTACACTAGCCAGCACAATCTCGAAGAAGAAAAGAGTTGGGATACTGACAATACTCAACTCTAAGACTGACCATAAAGACAGTGGGATATGGGGGAAAGAACAGATGAGTAGATCAGTAGTACTGATCAGAAAGAGCCAAGAAATAGCCTCCCACAAGTCACACAAAAACCCACACTTGACTGTTTACAGCAGCTCTATTCACAATTACCAAAAAATGGAAGCAACCAATATGCCCTTCAGTACGCGAACGAGCTCTCGTATATCCACGTAATGGCCTATAGTTGAGTGTTTCAAAGAACGAGCTATCAAGCCAGAGACATATACTAATGAAAGTTAAATGCACCCTGTTACGTGAAGAAGTCAGTATTGAAAAGCTACATATTGCATGATTCCAACTGTATGATATCCTGGAAAAGGCAAAACTGTAGAAAAAGTAAAAATATCAGTGAGTATCAGCTGTTCGGGGAGGGACATGGGACTCAGTAATGTAAACACCCTCTGCAGCTCTTTAGTAACTCTATGAAGGAGGATTTCAGTCCACGGAAATTAACTAAAAATAAAAAGCTCAATTTCGTAAGACACAAACAGTAAGGAAGATTTATTATTTTATACATCAAGGGTTCTATGAGTAAGGAGTGGCCACTTGGAAACAAAACAGAACAAACTATTGGATAGACATCCAAGAAGTATCCTATAATAATTTATGTTTCATCCACCATTGTGGCATTATGTAAAATATGGCCTCATCACTATAATTTGTTTTAAAACTAGCTCAATAATGAATATATTTTTGCCTCTTCCTTGACAAGTTTGTATAGTTACAATGTCTATAATTTTTTTTTATTTTAATCTCCTCATTTGCTTTTGCCTCCAGAGAACAAACAGTGTTTTGTTGACACACAGTTGTACTTGATTTTCAGTCATATTATTTCTGCAGCATATCTCAGTTGGGGGTGTCAGAGATTTACAGCAAAGGCATAACACTATTATTAAATCTATTCTACTTTTCTGAGAGCATCATGAGACTGAAGCTAACAGGAGGAAAGACTATCTTGCTTTTCTTATAAATATCTTTTTCTATAGGACTATGACCAACACTATTATTCTTATTTATTCACAATATATTTTTATGCCCTGGCTAACTGTCAGGATAGAGATTGCATCAGGTCAAAGTTAGTAAATTAGAATTTTGGAAAACATATTTATATTTCAGATGAGCAAAACCACTGCTAACTTCAATTTTTAGAATTTATAAATAAGATCAACAGAGAGTCACTTAAAATCTACTCTGTGTAAGAAATTAGTATATAAAGCATCTAAGATGCCCTATCTTCTGAATTCGGAGGGTGCCAGAATGTAATATGTATTATATACTAGTTACTATTCCAGACATATGTTCTCTTTTAAAAGACTTGAGCCAATTATTTTAAATGGAGTGCTATTTTGAGAATTATTATAATTTCTTTTAAGGTTGCCTGGATGAGGACATACAGTGATAGATAAAGGCATAATTTAGAACAAATAACATAATTCCTTATAAAATATGGTCATCCGTTTCATTAAGCATCATTTAATTTGGCTTCCTGAATATAATGGGGGAAAAAAATCCCTACCGCAGGAAGATACCCTGGTTAAGGATCATATTCCTAGTCATTGTCACAGCTAGAAAATAAAAATTATGTTTCTGATGCACTTCCAAGTTAGTAGACTCCTATCCCCCGCAAAACAGTGTCTATCACACTTAAAAAATAAATACAGAAAACGTACTGGTTTGTGGCTTATTAAAGGAACGTTTCAAACATCTGAAGTCTCTTCGTTCATTGATTAAGAGAATTCTAATTTGTAAGGCTTTCCTTACTTCTTTCACCATTTTAACGTGTTTTATCCTCTTTCTATCTATCTGTGTTCTAATTGTTGGGGTTTTGCGAATGAGAGATCCCCAGTAAGTTTCAAGTGATGGTTATACAAGGGCGTCTTCACGGTGCTATGCCACGTCCCTGGTGTCCTCTATATAGTATCGACTCAGGGCTTATTTACCTACATGAGTTGCCTTTGCTGTGGTCTCAACACCTTGCCATTTGGGAATTATTATGCCTGTCATCTATAAACATATAATTACAATCAAAGAAAGAATTTACCTTCAACAGATGAGATTATTGTCGTAATTTTTTTCTGTTGTGAATAAACGGTGTGTTCTAAGCCATAGAGACCATTTTTCTTCAAATATACTTAGGCTAGCATTTCCTTCAATTGCACTTTTTAAAAAAATCATTCGAGAGAGAGAGACAGAGCTCAGGAGGGACTGGCAGAGGGACAGGGAGAGAGAGAGAATCTCTAACAGACTCCCCACCCAGGAAATTCCATCCCAGGACTCTGAGATCATGGCCCAAGCTGAAATCAAGAGTAGGATGCTTTACCAACTGAGGCACTCCTTAATTGTACTTTATTCAAGCCCATTGGAGAAAGTTATGAAAATTAAAAAGAATAATGTAAATCAATAATAAATGATTTAGACAATATCATGTGGAATCCTTTCAATTAAAAGCTGTGAACGTTTTGAGATTTAACCTACTAGATAAATAATAAGTTGGCTTGCCACCTTTTCATGGACTCTGGTAGAAGCAGGAGACACTAATGTTAGAGATGAACGACAATACTTATTACTCACATTAATAGACCGGGTGTCAACATCTTCATGCAGGTTCTCTAAATCCCAATTCCAACAGGTTAATATGAAAAAGAACCAGATGACATCTGCACATAGTTGGCTGCATTGAGTAAGAGGAATTCAGCGTCTAGAGAACCTGACATACATATGTATTTAATAACAGACGGTAAGCTTGCTTATCCTTTTCTCCAGGGAAACTATCTTTTCCAAGGTTGTTTGCTACTCAATCATTGTTGAAAATAATTCAAAACTAAAAGCAGTCAGTGCCTCACTCATAAGGCACGCAAAAATGTGAGGGATACAGGGAGAATTATCTCTTACCTTATAAAAACATTTTCTTAGGATCGCCTTGTAAGGTAAAGCACATTTTGGAAACTTGTGAAAATGGATAGTAGAAAAGTCAAGGAAGCCCTACTGGAAAACAAAGGAGTGTTTTGTGGTTCTAATGAGGGAAAATGTCAAATAAAAAAAATAGGAAATAAAGCCTGTGCAACAGACACTGGAATTTCTTTTACTCCTTGGGTTGTGCCTGTTTCCTGGCTCCCCTATCATTGTGTGTCTAAGGGGCTCTACCAGCAACTCTTCAGAGAACTTCCCTTGGAAGACTTACGCCACTCAGCCTGCACTTGGGGAGACTTGCAAGAGGCTGAGAGTTTTTATTTCCTGAAGGCTACTCTTAGTCAATGACTGATTGGTGCTTGAATTGAAAACTCACTATGCTTCTAATCAAGACAAACGCTGAAGTGGAGCTGACACTTCCAACTTTTCCCGAGACGTCAGGCTGTATTTACTCTCTGTGGAAATTTCTGGAAATAAATACTTCCTGCTTTACCTTCTTTTTCTGTTTTCCCTATTATAACTTCTTGCTTTCTCTTTGAAAGCACTTTTTAAATAAGCCATTTTCACAAAAATTTTTATCTCCGATTCTGCTTCTCATTAAGCATGAAAAAAATAGGTGGGAAAGATTAAAAAATAATAATAATAACAGCTACCACAAAGGAGAGCTTGCTATATGCCAGCACCATGTAAGCACTTTATTTTATCCTTACAACAGCACCAGGATATAGATACTATCATTCTATTTTACTGAGGAGAAAGAGGGGTCCAGAGAGGTTAACCAAGCTGTCCAAATTCCACAGATAGTAAGTGGCAGCGCCCAGTGCTGGAACCATCTCCATGCAGACTGAATTTTTAAAATATTATATGATACGTTGTGAGAAAGTTGAGCCTCTCCTTCTCCCCTCTTTTTCTTCTCTGCGCTCCCCCCAACCCAGAATTTAGGAAATCTGGTTCTGCTTTTAGCCTTTCTAAACTTTACTCTTGAACTAAAAGAGCAGCTCTGAAGATATTTTCATGAGTCTTTTGGTTGAGATATTAACACTCGAAGAATATAACCCATGAAGATATATTAGAAGTGACACATGTATGGATAATGCTTCCCTGATGCTGCAGATGCCACTCCATTCCATAGTCACATACTCCATCGAAGAGGAACTTTCTCATCAATATTCCTCAAATAGTAAGGTAGATAAAAATAGAAGAATTCTCTCATCCACAGAGGTAGGGATTGTTGAGTCAAGCTTAGAGAAAATCCAGATCTACTTGGTGTCAACCCTAGAGGTCTTGACTCAGGTTTTTGTTTTGTTTTGTTTTGTTTTGTTTTGTTTTGTTTTTGACTCAAGTTTGTAATACAGCTCAGGCAACTGCAATTGCATTATGGAATTGAATTATGGAAAGTCAAAAGAGGTGAATGAGAAAATCAAATAATAATTAACAAGACATTAATTTCATCCTAACATGGTAATATACCAGAAAATATTTATAAATTCATCATTAATATTCCATTGTCATTCTTTTAATTTTTTGTTCTATATTCTTATTGCCTTTTTTCTTCCTTTTTACCTTTATTTTTGATATAGGTAAACTTCATTTGGGGGTGCAAGATTCTTGGAAAATGTTAGATTACCAGGGTGCCTGGGGAGCTCAGTCAGTTAAGCGTCTGACTTCAGGGCAGGTCATGATCCCAGGATCTTGGGGTGAAGCTCTGCACTGGGCTCCCTGCTCAGCGGGAAGTCTTTTTTCTCTCCCTCTCCCTCTCTCCCGACTGATGCTCTCTCTCCCTCTCTCTCAAACAAATAAATAAAATCTTTAAAAAAAAAAAGAAAAGAAAATCTTAGGTTACCTAACCTATGATGTCGGGAAGCCTCTAATGAGGTTCCCGGCTTTCCTTCATATGTTGCAACAGATGTACCTCTGGTGAGTAGAGGCAACTGAGATGAGCCACTCTTGAGCATCCAAAACAGACTTTGCAAGGGAAAACACATTTCTAGAAGTGCCTAGATGGGTATTTTCGCTAACTCACCAGGCTGATTGACACAGCAGCAGATTTATTGCTGTGGTGCCTTGGTACCATGAGCAACTAATTGAAATGACTTGATTAATCCTGAGTGAGTGAGTCTTACACCCTCCCTCTACTCTCAACATGAGCTCGCCTTTATTTGACTGCAGAACCCGTGTGGATCCGAAAAGGAATAGAAATCCTACAGTCCAGTCTTGATGCTCCCATTCTACAGAGTGAAAGTTCAAAATGCTGGGTCGGAAGCCACATATAACCCAACTTATTTAAAATTAATATCCTTTTTCAATAAATGAAACCATTACAGATGGCCTTATGAATTATAAACAGATCTTAAATTAGAGTTCACTAATTAAATGGAAAAAGCAAAGCAACAATGAGGACATGGGACAAATGAAAGTCTCACTGTGTTCTAAGAAATAATATGTGAAATTATTCCAGAGACCTATCATTTTGATTGGTCAATAAAAGAGTCAAGGGGAAAATAAAATTAGGTTATTAAATCTATTGGGTTATATAATTTGAGGTTGAAAATGAAGAGAAATGACTTTATGAAACTGATAAATTGTGAACGATTTTAACCTGTTATCTTAGTGGAAGCATGTTCAGTGATAAATAATATGAAATATCTGATCCTTGTTAACTTGATACCAAGTTAACTGTATTCAATGCATTGAAATGTATATTCATTGTGAATTGTTAAAGAACAGATACCTCATATAAAGTTAAATATTAGACCTTAAAGAAAGCTCTGATTTCCTTATTCCTGTTTCCCACACATTGTTCAATGAATGTTTTGGGGGCTTACAAGTACTCTCAATCATTTCCCAGATGGTATATTATGTTACTCTTGTCCAGATTTTTTTATAAAATGATGTTTCCTCACATTCTTCAAATTCAACTGTGCCATATACGATGATACTAAAAGAAAATATTTGATAAATTGTATTTGTTTTATCAGAAAACCACCACCCCATCCCTTTAATTGGGTAACATCAAGAAACAACACGAAACTGCTCTATAGAATCTGATTCCAGAAAATGCTCTGAAAATACATTCAAATCTATAAAATAGTTGTGAGGGAAATAAGTAACCCATAATAAATTGACTAATACTTAGTTTTACATTATTTACAGTATTTACAAGGTTTTACATTATTTACATTACATTACATATTTACATTATTTACAGTAGCTGTTACCAGCTATTTTTCAGTTTTTTTAAAGAATTTATTCATTCATTCATTCATTCATTCATTCATTCGAGACACAGAGGCAGAGACACAGGCAGAGGGAGAAGCAGGCTCCATGCAGGGAGCCTGACGTGGGACTCGATCCCAGGATCCCAGGACCACGCTCTGAGCTGAAGGCAGATGCTCAACCACTGAGCCCCCCAGGTGCCCGTATTTTTCAATCTTTACAACCATAGTTCCACCTTTCTTCTTTTTTCTTTTTTTTTGTCCTTTCAGAGATATTCTAAAATGTATGCCCCAAATTCTCTCTTACACTCAATGCAGTGCCACATGGCTTCTAGGCCCACCATTATTGAAATGACTGTATCAAAACTGACAAAACAGCAATGACTTTGGTCACTAAATTAAAAATGCAGTTCTTATTTACTTAATGCTATTGACAACCCTCACACTCTTTTACTTAAAACTATCTCTTGCCATTATTTCCATAGTACTAAAAACCTCTAGTTTATATTCTTAGCTCTATGGAAACTTCTCTGAGTTCTTAGTTTCTTTCTCCTCATCTCCAGTTTAAATGTTGATTCTTATTTCCAGGATCCACTTCTCTATACGGTCACCCAGGGGCTAAATCTTAAGCATTTTAACATTTTAATTAAAATGATCAAGGTAAAAAAAAATAAAAATAAATAAAATAAAATAAAATAAAATGATCAAGGTGATGCTTTCAAAGTAATTTTATTTGAACTTGAGACCTGTATAGTAGGGTTTTCCCCCTAATAGTCTATATTTCTTCCTCAGATTGGTAAATGTTTCATTTGTTATTTTTCATAGAACTGAATCCCAACACAGGATGTGAACCTAATAGGCTATTCTATAGGATGCCATTATGCTTATTTTCACTACTGTTGATAACTTTCTTGGTAGAATTCAGATTTGTTTCTTCTCCAATCATTTTGCACGTGTTGCATTCACTATTATCATTACATAATTTAATTCAAGGTTAAGTAAAATGAAGAAATGTGAGTGCAGGGAGAGAGAATTTATTCCTGCAACGATAAAGTTTAATGCTTTAGAAATTCTTTTTTTAATTTTTTTTATTTTTATTTATTTTTATTTTTTTATTTTTATGATAGTCACAGAGAGAGAGAGAGAGAGGCAGAGACACAGGCGGAGGGAGAAGCAGGCTCCATGCACCGGGAGCCCGACGTGGGATTCGATCCTGGGTCTCCAGGATCGCGCCCTGGGCCAAAGGGAGGCGCCAAACCGCTGCGCCACCCAGGGATCCCCTGCTTTAGAAATTCTAGATTAAGGTGAGTTGCTAGATAAATTATGTCAACTATGGTATGGGTATGGCGACAGAAGACTGAAGAAAAACAGTGAAAAAATATATTGATTTGTTTATAGTGCACATGAAATAAACAAGCCTGGCAGGGGTGTATAATTTATTTTGAGGACAGACCTCCTAAGAAAAGATGATCAATAACTTCAGTGGGTAAACAAATATTCAAAGAAAAGGCCTGGGCCTATACGACAATATTGGTGAATTTAGTGGAAAGCAAGGTAATATGACGTAATATATGATACGTAGGCTGTCTCAGTTTTCATATATGTCTTAGTGTGTACGTATACTTTCCCACTTTAATCAAATAACTGACAACAGACCAGTTATGATGCTTCATATAAGAGAATTTCTACTACATATTGAAGTATTTGCAAGACTGTCCTACCTGGATCTAACCTAGGTGCCTCAAATTTATGGTCTCTGAATCTGAACGTCGTGTCTTCCATTCCCCTGAACGGCCTTCCAACTTTGCAAACTTTCTTCCATCCCTGGCTTTCTTTCCATACTTGGTGAATGACCACGTCAACCTACCTGCTCAGGATGGAGACTTAAATTTCATTTTTAGGACTCCTCTCAGGCCTCTTCCAAAACTCCCCTGTAAAGTCAACTAAATAGCCCCCGATTACCTAACCACAGTGTCACCTAACTCACCTTATTTCTGTTGGCTTGCTGCAGGTTTAAACTGCCTCTATCCTTCTGGCATCCCCAGCACTCCCTACCCAATGCACACGCACCGATCCATTCCTCCCTGGGTAATCCTAGTGAGATTTCTAGTCTGCTGCTCTGATACAAAGGGTTTAAATGCTGTTCATGACGATCACCTCAACCATCAAGTCCTAATTGGCTTCATTTATTTTTTAGCCTCACCTACCAAAATCTCCCTTTCACTCTTTTGTTTCTTTATTATAAAATCTCTCTCATAGCATATTGTTTATCACATTTATTATATCCCATAACCCCCTTATTAAAATTGCCTATTTAGTTATCTATTTCTTTCTTTTAACTTTAAACTCATTATCGATTGGCTTTATTTCTTTTTCTATCTCTCCGGAGCCTACAGGTTCCTGGAACATGTTAGACATAAATGATTATAAGAGACAAGTTTGTCTACACAGCATATTAAATTGAAGGGTTATGTCAAAGAAGAGTATTGCCACAGCCCAAAATTATATTATTAGATATAAATACTTTATTCCGTCTTCTCATCACTGATCAAAACTGAGGACAAATAACCTCAGGTAAACATTTATTCAATAACTTACTAGAATAGTGTCATGGTATTTTTTCATGGAAGACCTCAGGAAACATGAGATTTATTGATGACATGAAAAAGGAAGGCATCTTACCGTTCTCCAAGCCCTAAGGAACTATGTTTTTCCATCTTACACTATATGTATCTGAGAATATGTTCCATTCCAACTCTTGATAGTGATTGTGGAGAGACAGAAAGTAGCGTCCTGATAAGAAGACAGCATCTAGGAATTTCAGGCAATGACCATCAGGCAGTCTTTGGGAGTGTGTGTGTGTGTGTGTGTGTGTGTGTGTTTCTACAAAGTATGTCTGGAGAGACCAAAACCTTTTCTGCAGAGTAGGAATGCCAGTGCCATGAGCTCTGCACTCTTGTGGAATTAGGGATGACTACCAGCTGGGAAGAGTGTGCGGTGCCGTCCCTGAATGCTAACACTAACTGAATAATTTGGACTTCAGAAAACATTATTTGCTGAAGCAGTTCATAACACTTAAAATAGGAGAAAGATTTAAAGGTGAGAGAAATCTAGCACACCCAAGGGCGAGCGAGCCTGCCTAGATACTAGGACATTACCTCCTCGTCAATGGCTGAATGCATCACCAGGAAAGTTGTATGCGGTCCTGGATTTTAACATTTACACTCTCCCTTTATAATCTGCCACCCCTTTGAAGAGTCCCAAGCCTTCAATTCAAAAAACTATACATGTGTTCTTGGAAGGCCGCATGGGACCATGGGACACAGGCACAGTGTGGCCTGTTCCACTCAACCTCTTGACTGTACCTCACTCACACGACCTAAGAAACAGTGTGGCTTCACCAAGGCCAAGGAGAGGGGTGAGCTTCATCAACGGGACCCTGTCCAGAAGTTCCAGGTAGTTATCACCTTACAGTACCGTAGACACTGGTTCCCAGGGGAAAGGGAGAAAGCATCCAATACTATAAGGCAGCTTCCAAACTTTCGACTACCAACTCATGAGATTTTGAACAACAGCAGCAACAAAAACAACTTTCCCTCACTAAGCTCTGAGCTCACAGTTTATAGGATTTAATTTAAATGTATGTATAGAAATACTATGTTATGTTTCATGTCGAGACAATTTTATTTTTCTATTCCACCTAAAACTCTACACTCAAAATCATTTTTTAAAGCATCTTTACTACTCATAAACTCATTTTTCCAGTCAAAATGCATAAGCTGTTCTTGACGTAGACGTTGGACTCGAACAACTTGACAGTATTAACTAACGTTTCTGTAGAGTCCCCACTATGTTGTCGTGTTGAGGAATTATGTGTATGAGAAAAATAATGTTATATCATATGGATACTGGAGAAACATTTTGCTTCTCAATTTCACATATAAATCTTTGTGTAACAGTTGAAAAAGATAGTGTCAAAATGGCGTTAGATATTAGCACAGCAGAAAGGCAATCATAGTGTCCATCCTTGGGTATATAAAATTTAGTGAAAATTGCTAACATCTAAAATGTATTTAAAATTTTATGTTATATAATCAAACAGAATATATGATCCAATTCATTAAAACACTTTTTCAAATGCAAAAAAAAAAAAATAAATAAAAAAAAAATAAAAAAATAAAATTTTATGTTATAAAAAAATATTAGGTTATGTTTCACTCCACCTAAGAAACAGCATGGCTCCTTGAAGGTCATAGTCAGGATAGTTGCATTCAGGATAAAAAATAGATTTCTCATCTTAGTAGAACATAGTCCTATCATTTCTATCATTTTGTTTCAGGACAACTGTTCTGGGGATGGAAGCCATGTAATGAAACCTGCAATCAGCTTCAGTTTTTATCATTTTAATGTGGAGATTGATGACTTACAAACTTCCATAGGTTAAAGTAGTAGCCCCTTGGAGAATGATTTAGATTAAAAATATGTTGAAAATGGGGATCCCTGGGTGGCGCAGCGGTTTGGCGCCTGCCTTTGGCCCAGGGCGCGATCCTGGAGACCCAGGATCGAATCCCACATCGGGCTCCCGGTGCATGGAGCCTGCTTCTCCCTCCGCCTGTGTCTCTGCCTCTCTCTCTCTCTGTGACTATCATAAATAAATAAAAATTAAAAAAAAAAATTAAAAAAAAATAAAAATATGTTGAAAATGGAAGCAGATTAGTTGACTTTCAAAGTATTAACTTGAAACTTAGTTTTCAAAGGTGTGCTGTACATTTAATAGAGGCTGCAAAATTTAGGCAGCTAAAATGTTGGATTTTTAAAAACTCCCTCTCCTTGTGTTTAAGAGACATGGTGGGAATTTGTCGAAAAGGGGGGTAATGTGTAATATAAGTCAATAGGCATTTAGGGCTGACATAATTAACTCAGGTACAGAGGTGAGTTTCAACAAGTACAAGCAAGAAGGGTCAAGACACAGTGTCCAAGTAGCAAGTTTAGGCGATAAAAAGAGGTTGGATCCATTGGGAGCAATACAGAAGGAACAGGGCAAAAGCAATACCCATGGGAGGAATGCAAACACCAGGAGGCATGTAAATTCTTCAGGAGGCAATGTCCTGCTGATGGGAATCTGGAAGGAGCCAGGGATCTAGCCTTGTTGAAAGTGGACCTCGGACCAAGTAGGAGAACCCAAGTGAGCTTGCTTATTCATCGGGAGGGTTTGCTAGTTAGAAGTCCAGCTGTTAAACTAAGGCTGTGGAGCAAGAGCAAACGGGCTGTTTCATACACAAACTGTAGAGTCCTGCCTCTAGCTCATGGAATTTTAGCTCTTACGGAGCATGGTGAAAATTCAGTTCTGGGAATAGTTGCTATTATGGAAATTAAATATGGAAGAGAATAGGAGAGCCTGTTTGGAGAAGACTGAAGGGTAAATAGAAGTCCTATCTTCTAAACTACTTTACTTAATATATGGGCACCTCCCAAAGAACCGATGCTTTCTGCCTATATTACCAATAAATGTATTGAAGAATAAAATACAATTTATGGGGGCTCAGTAGTTGAGTGTCTGCCATTGGCCCAGGTTGTGATCTCGGTGTCCTGGGATCAAGTGCCGCATTGGGCTCCCTGCATGGAGCCTGCTTCTCCCCCTGCCTGTGTCTCTGTCTCTCTCTCTCTGTGTCTCTCATGAATAAATAAATAGAATCTTACAAAAATTAAGAAATACAATTAATGTTCAACGAGGGAATTAAAATAGGGAAAATCAATACCAAAAAGACACGGAAACAATATTAAACAATATTAAACAAAAATTATGAATAATTCAATGGACGCCTGATGAGATCTCTATTTTTGAAATCTAAAATCTATTTTAAATAGCGTGAAGATACTGAAGATGTAGAAAAGATACTCTATAAAAATGTTAGAGAGAAATTCATAAAAAAAGACAATGGAGCAGTTAAAGCCAGAATCCCAAAGGAGAAAATGTTAGTAAAATATGTAAACAATATTTTCAAAATATTGCCACAAAATGATACAACTGATAAAAATAATTAGGTTCATTAAGAGTGAGATTTTAGGAGATGAAAAAAAGAAGAAAAGTTTGTTACACTATTAGTTTCACTTTTTTTAATTTTTTTTTTTTTATTTTCACCTGGAACTTCCAGGTTCAAGTAGATTCCCAGCTCATGTTCTCAAGTATCGCAGGCTCAGGGCAGGTGCTAGTACACAAGATGCATCTATGAATAAATAAAAGGATCTTGCTCTAGGCATCTGGCGCAGTGAGGGATGGTGCCTTTGTGTGAGAACAACAACCAAGCCTCCTCCTCCTCCTCTGTAGCAGTGCAGACGCTGCTGGGTTGGGGAGGGGGACACAACCCACACAGCTGGCGGATGGTGGGCTAGATTTCAGGTGTATTTGACACCTTGGAACAAACAGCACAGCTTTTTCCTGCTGCCTCTAAAGCAGGAGCCTGGGCCTCGATGGATGATATAAGTAAGCCTTGAGCCTTTATCTAATTTTATTTGGGAGAGAAAATAAACAGCTTATTGGAAAGCATCCCTGGTGGCAACTTTCACTCCCAAGGACAGTGGCTTAGCTAGGCCAATGAGCAGAGGAGGAAAGAAAAAAAAAAAAAGTAAAAGACAACAATGAAAAATGGAGACTGCCCCACGGTGGGGGGGAAAGGGCATCGGTGAGGATAAATTCAATCCATTTTGAATGACTAATGATGACACAGCAAACTGGTTAGCTAAATAGACGATTTTGCTGGTCTGCTCTTTTTTTCCCCTAGACTCAATATGTGAAAAATAGGGTGGTTCTTCTCTTCATTTCTTTATCCCCCAAATCTAATGTCTGGTACATCCTGTGTTAATGTTTGATGACAAGCGCTAAAGAAAGATGAAAGATGCTAGCCAGCCAGCCAGACAGACAGACAGATGCAGACATAGCGAAGCTTGTGCTTCCTCCTGCGGTGGGGGAAGCGGTTCACATCGTACTTTGATTATTGATTGTGAAGTCCTATTTTAAATGATTCGTGACTCCTTTATTATTATTTTTTTTTTCGTGACTCCTTTAAGAAGAAGTTCTTCATGCTGAATGGCATCTCAAAGTTCTAGTTTTGGGGGGAAAAATATTACATTTTCATTTAAACTGGATTTTGGACCAATTTGGAGTAAAATATGGATAACAGTTCTGGAACTCTGTAGTACAATCTGCATAGGTTTTCATTAGTTTTTTTTTTTTTTTTCCCCAACTCATTTTATCCCCTCATTCAACAAAGTTTTACGGAGGGTTTATTACGAGTCATTTGCCACAGTGACTCAAGGAGCTCTTAGCCTAGGAAGTTTGAGAAACAAGATAATACAGTCAACACAATGTTTATAACAAAATGTGTTTGTAGCGTGCTGAGAGGCTAGAGGACAGGAGCCTAAGGTATCTGGGGAGAGAGAGAGAACCTGGGAAAGAATTCGGAACAGAGACCTACGTACACTGCAGGTGACTGACACAGTACTAGTTACCGAAGTGAAGGAAAATACAGGGAGGAAGGCATTCGGTATAACAGAACACGATCACACAAAGTCAAAGATGATTGTAACTAAGTAAATTAGATAGAAAAGTGGTCCAGAGGCGTGCTGGACCGGATGGTCCTGGGTAGAGAGGCGGGTACCTACTTCACCACAGGATTTCCAGGGCATTCTTGGGACTTTGATGTTTATTTTGAGAATACTTGAGGTTCCACGATAGGTTTTAAAATAGGCGAGTGTCATAACAAAAAAAAAAAAAATTGCATTTTAAAAAACGGATCCTTGGCAGCAGTGGGGAGGATGGATAGTAGGAATGGGAAACTGAGGGAAGAGATATTAATTTGTAAGCGCAAGTCAGCAATTCAGCTTATGGCCCAGCAGGGTTAGAACTATATAGAAATGTACAAGCAGGAAAAAAATTGAGAAAGAGAAAAAACAAAATAAAGAAATAGAGCCAGAAAGGTTCACTGATTGATTTGATATAGGTGTGACACTCTGGCTCCTGATTTGGACAACAGGATTCTGTTTTTTGTTGTTGTTGTTGTTGTTGTTTTGTTTTGTTTTGTTTTGAATAACAGGATTTTGCTTTGTTTTGTGTTTTAGGATGGCATTCATGGAGTTTAGGAACGCAAGACAAAGACCGGGCTTCAGGGGTACCTGCAATGAAAGATCTTGAGTTTGAGTTTTGAGTTCAAAACACGTGGCAGATTTTCAAGTTAAGATGCCCTGTGGACATTGGGTATTGTTGTTCAATCCATAAAAGAATTTGGAGATTACATCTGTATCTATACATCACTAGGTTCATACGAAAGGGCGACGGTAGCTGAGGTTATGAATGAGTTCCCTTCCTGTCATCCAGTGTGAATCCTTCTGTTCCTTGGCTATAGTTACTATCCACGTTGAGGTTTATTCTACATTCCAAATCATGCATCTTTACAATAACAAATACTATAGCAACGCTTGTAAGTAGCAGACTGGAGACCAGATGGTGGTAAGAGATAGTGGTGGGATCGTTTACATTTCCCAACTGTATAGAATGTACGATAATTCACACCTGGACAGGGCTGGACTTTCAGCTCCAGGACTTAGGAACGAGCCATCATCCAGTGCTCAAACCTACTTCCAACGTGTGGCTGTTACACTGGCCTGACTCCTGCTGCCATCAGTAGGAGCAGGCCCGGCGTCCTCTGACAGCCTCCTCGCCTATTGGGTCCACCCTGACTTAACCTGTCTGATTGCTTTGCTCATTGCCGATCTTTAATCCATCAGCTCGATCCCCTCGATTCTAGCATTATCAGAATAGGAATCAAATGTCTCGTCCAGCTTTCATTTGGAGTCCCCAGTGTATACCAGATGCATCTGTATCACAAAGCGGCATATCCGATCAGATACGTCAACTATTTAGATGAATCATTTATTTATTTATTATTTATTTATTATTTATTTATTTATTTGTTTATATTTATTTATTTATTTAGATGAGTCATTTATAATCAGAATGGCTCTGACGTGCTTACCTACCATCATCCATCCTTTCTCCAGCCATTGATGTCCATGGAAGCAATTAATTCATCTGTCAAGTCGAGTTTCAATAGTTTTAACTGACAACTTCCTTCCTCAAACTTTTCAGAAATCTCCATCATCTAGCCCCAGAGCTCGATTATAAGTAATCAGGTACAATCTGTTAGAGCTCACAGAGTTGAGTACGCCTGACCTGACTAGATCATCTAACAAAAAGGAATGTTAGGAGAGCCGCAGAATCGAAGAAAAAATAAATAAAAGGAATGGTAACATGAAGAAACAAAAGCAGGAGATACGCATACACACAAATGAGGTCTATAATGAAACTGAGAAGGAAAAGATCAAAGGTAAAAGGAACTAAAGAGCAAGAACAAGGGATCCCTGGGGGGCTCAGTGGTTTAGCACCTGCCTTCAGCCCAGGACAGGATCCTGGGGTCCTGGGATCGAGCCCCATGTCGGGCTCCCTGCATGGAGCCTGCTTCTCCCTCTGCCTGTGTCTCTGCCCACCACCCCGCCTCTCTCTGTCTCTGCCTGTCTCTCTCTCTCTGTTTCTTATGAATAAATAAAAGATCTTAAAAAAAATTTAAAAAATAGCAAGAACAAGAGGTAAGAGATGAACAAGTGGGATGAGAGTCAGAAGATGACAAAAAGAAGAGAGAAAATCTGCATATTTTAAAGCCCAGCACTTGGTTTGATTTTAAGCAGCAGGAGCAATGATCCTGATCCAACAAATTAAAAAACAAACTGGGCCAGCATTCCCCAGTAGGTGTGCCCACCTATTTTATTTTCAAAGGTAGTTTCAAACATTTTGCTTCGGGAAAAATCATCTGTTCCAATTTTAGTGCCCATTTTGGGAACGTGTTATCTCAGAGCATTTGAAATGGAATTGCTTCCCTTACTATTTTTATCTTCTTATTTATCAATCATTAAAAGGGCAGACGCAGTCTCACAACCATTTTTCAGGAAAGCATTGAAATCAATGATTATGGCAAATAATCAAGAAAGTGAGCAGCCTAGATTTTTCCCCCTTATTTCTCTCTTTAAAAATAGCGTTTCATATAGATTATTCTGTTACGGGAACATGACTTTCTGCTTAATGTTATTTGGGGTGACCCAGTCCTACAGTAGACACAGGAAATAGCATTTTCTCAGTAGGGCATCCCTTATGTCGCCCTCCCTTTGGAGGGACTCGGTTGTCCTCTCTGATGCCGGGATTCATAGCTGGGCGGCCGCAGTCCTGTATCGTTGGCACATGGTCGGGTGAACCCTCTCTGTCAGGCACGTAGACTTGGTCTTACCAAGCGGCGTGGGCCGGATTGGAGGCATACACATCAGAAGAGTGTGATGTTCCCGGTTTTCTGTGGGATAATTATATTCTCCAGTACATGTAGAAGCCCTTGAGTGAACGACCACGCGGGTGGTCATTAACAGGAAAGCAGAATCTGGAAGGGTGATGCGGGAATTGTCCGACTTGGAGACATGATACAAACATGACTACTAGAAAGATTTGCAGAGGGAAGGGCTATTTATTTACTCTCCTTCCCGCTTCCAGATTCTCAGGTGGGAGGATGGCCAGGTACAGACTGTGCAGGTGCCGTTCTGCCCAAGACGTGATATAGGGAGAGTGATTTATTATTAATTAAACCCATTCCTGGCCCCCCGTGCCCGTATCATTAGATACATAGATTTCCTGCATCAAAAATAAGCATAACACATTTGAGAATTTTAACATACAAAAATGTACAGATTTATATTTTTGCTACTTCGGGTCTACTGGTGCTGTTGTACAGTTCCTGAAGGAAGGCTACGTACTTTGCATATTTTTGAGTTATTCTCCCCCCACCCCACCCCACCCCACCCCACCCCACCCCACTAACATTACTTTAACAGAATTTCCATGGTTTGCCCCATGGAGGGCCGATGGTTTGGGGACTAGGGCCAGCTCTGGGTGTAAGCAGCACGGGACCAGCGGAGCGGACCTGTTGTACTTATTTACCCCCAGGGATGGTGTCAGGGTCTCAGGATGCAGAGGCCTCCAAAGGTCGAGCCTCTGGGGCAGAAACAGAGAAACTGCAAAACCCAGGGTCACCGGACATTCCCAAGGCAGCGCAAAGGAACTGAAACGAAGGTTGGATCTACTTAAATACTTAACAAAAAAATTTATTGCAAGAGATGTATTCCACTGAATGTACAGTTTCGGGGAACGCGGTACGAAAGGCAGCAGTGCCATCAGCTCGGTCTAAGAAACGCGGAGGAGGTGCCAACACACAAAGGTCAGAAACACGCCGAGAGGACACCCACGGGCACACCCGACAGCACAGGTCACAGCGCCAGGACACGTCGCATGCGCATCCTACAGGCTCCCAGGACACCAGGGCACCCCGGAGGTGCAGCGGGGTCGGGCACCCGCAGGCTGCGCAGGGGCACCTGCCCAGGGGCCCGGGCTAGAGCAGCGGCTGCAGCGGGAGGACGGCCGCGGGCGGGGGCAGCAGGGGCGGGAAGAGCGCGCGGGGCAGGGGCGGGAGGGCCAGCGGGGCGGGCAGCGAGGCCGGGAGCACGGGCAGGGGCGCGGCCAGCGCGGGCAGGCCCAGGGCGACGAGCGGCAGGGGCGGGCTGGCGAGGCCCGGGCCGTGCGGGGGCGGCAGCGCCTTGAAGGGCGCCGCGTGCAGCGGCCCCAGCGCCGGGGGCGGCGCGGCCGGGCCCAGCTTCACCTTCCCCGCCAGCAGCGCGGGCGCCAGGGGCGGGCCCAGCTCGCAGGGCAGGCGGCGCAGCTTCCGCAGCGGCTCCACCGGCACCAGCAGCGCCGCCTCCGGCCACGCCAGGGGCGCCAGGACCGGCTCGGCGGCCGCCACCGGGGGGCCCTCGTGCGCGCCCAGGATGCCCGCGGGGAGCCGGCCCGGGGGGTGCTGTCTGCAGCCGCCGCCGCCCCCGGGCGCCTTCAGGGGGCTGCGCTCGCCGGGGGCGCTGCGCCCCGCCCCCCTGCCGCGGCGTCCCAGCGGCGCGAGGCCCAGCGCGGCTTCCGAGGGGGCGCCGGCGGCGTAGACCGTGGTGAGCTCGGGGGAGGCGAGCGCAGGTCCCGCGGGGGCGGCCCCCGTCGGCACCTGCTCGGGGCACCCCCTGGCCTCGGGAGGCAGCGGGCCGCCGGGGGGCGAAGCGGGCCGGGCCTCTGCTGCAGCTGCTGCACCTGCTGCACCCGCTGCACCCGCTATACTCGCTGCACCTGCTGCACGCGCTGCACCTGCTGCACCCGCTGCACCTGCTGCACCTGCTGCACCCGCTGCACCTGCTATACTCGCTGCACCCGCTATACTCGCTGCACCTGCTGCACGCGCTGCACCTGCTGCACCCAATGTACCCGCTGCACCTGCTATACTTGCTGCACCCGCTATACTCGCTGCACCCGCTGCACGCGCTGCACCTGCTGGACCCGCTGCACCTGCTGCACCTAATGCACCCGGTGCACCTGCTATACTCGCTGCACGCGCTGCACCTGCTGCACCCGCTGCACCTGCTGCACCCAATGTACCCGCTGCACCTGCTATACTTGCTGCACCCGCTGCACGCGCTGCACCTGCTGCACACGCTGCACCTGCTGCACACGCTGCACCTGCTATACCCACTGCACCTGCTATACCCGCTGCACCCGCTGCACGCGCTGCACTTGCTGCACCCGCTGCACCCGCGCGCTCTGCCCTCCGCGCAGCTCCCGCACTGCCCTGTGGCTTAGTTTCCCCGTTTGGGGCTTCGCTTACGGCCTCATCCCGGGGGCCTAAGGGGGAATCGCCTCTGCTGGGAGACCCCCCTTCCTCCCGCAGGTCGGGAGCTTCCGACCCCGCGGGGAACCTGCTGCCTCTTTTCCTCCGGCGCTTCCTCTTGGGTTTCCGGAGGCCCGAGGTGCGGGGCGCTCTCAGCCTCTCCTTGGGCGAGCGACTGGGTCGTCGACTCCAGCTTTCGTCCGAAGAGCAGGAGGAGGAGTGTGGCCTGCGCCTCCGGCGGGGCCGCTCGGGCTCGCCGAGGAGGGAGCGGTAGCCCCTCTGCACGGCCTGGCTGTGGGGGCCGGGGGGCGCCTGGCCCCTGGGGAGCAGCTCCCAGGTGGGCGGCCCGGGCCTCCAGCCACAGGGCGCCCCGCAGGTGGCCGGGCTGCGCCTCCCCGCGCGCGCCCCGGGCCTGGAAGCCACGTCCAGGGCCACCGCGTCCCGTGCGCACTGAGGCCTGGAGCTGCGGGCCTCCCTGCTGGGGCACCCGGCGCCCGGGGCCTGACCCACGGCTTCCCTGGCGCTGAAGCTCGGGGGCCAGGGCTTGGGCCTTCTCCCAGGCAACTGATGGGAGTCCGAGGGCTGCCCTGCAGCCACCTGTCGCTGTCCCCAGCTGGTCTCCAGCAGATTTTTCCCAGTGAGGTCAGTGGAAGTAGCCCCCGACTCCACCTTGAAGTGAGTTTCTGCTTCTTTGGTTTTCTCCCCGCGGTGACGCTGGCACAACTTTTTCCTCTTCTTCTTCCTTCTGCTTTTACGGAACCAGTGTTCGTGGGCGCCCTTCGACCTTGTGTCGCTGTGTTTCTCGGCCAGGGCGTCCTGTTCCATTTGGTTCCTGGTGAGCTTGTATTTTGTTGTTTTTCTGATCCTACAGGAAACACTTCTCTTCCTCTGACCCGGAGTCGCATGTTGGCCAGACCTGCCGGTACTGGAGGGAGTGTCCTCAACCAAAAGAGGAGCCACTCGGGAGCACTCCTGTCCGGCCCCTCCGACGTCACCATCAGGGAGTCCTGCACGTCCTGCCGTGGACACGCTCTTGCTTTCGGAAACCGGGCTCTTGCAGACGTCTTCTGCCTTCTGCTGGAAAGGAGGGTCAGCTGGGGGCGGCTTATTTCTATCTAGATTGCTGCTTAATTTAGTGGCCTTGAAGTCAAAACACAGAGGATTGCAGCTGTAGGACACTGGCGGTTGAGCGGTCGTGTAACTCAGCATCTCCGATGGCCACTGAAGGACTGTGGACCCGTCCTTGGTGAGCACCGGTACGAACGGCTCCCGCGGTCTCTTCCCTAAATCGGTTTTTTGATGCAAGGTTAGGTTTTCCTCTTCAGAATTTGAAGGGGCCGCCATCATCTCAGGACCACAATCTTTATTCGCAACTTCAACTCCAGGTGCCCCCCTGGCCTTCCCATTTTCCTCCGTGGGAGCCTGCGAGGACGCACCATCATCCGCTAAGTCAAGGCCTGCGGACTTCCTTCCTGACACCCCGGGACCGCCGTCGCCCACAGGCACGTCCTCATTCATAATAGCATCTTCCGGGGGTATTTGATCCGCCAATGGGACTGAATTTTGGCAATTATCTACATCAGAAGACAGAGGGCGTGGAAACTGGCAAAGGGAAGGTAATGAAAATGTATCTTTCTCACTAGAAACTTCTTTCAGGTCTTGAGCTTGAGCGCTTTCTTCGTCCGCACACGTTCCTTCTGGTGGATGAGGAGAGTCAGCTTTCTCCTCAGAACTCAAAAGCACATCTGTTGGTGAAGATAGTTGAAGATGACAAGCACCAGGGACAAATCTACTTCTTCTGCTAAATCCTTTTTCCACAGAGGCATCATCATTGTACTCAGAGAAGGCTGCGGCTGAGGACTCCAGCTTTACGGACGCTTTCTTGGGAAATGCAAAAGAAAAGCCAATTTTGTGTCTGTGAATTCCTTGGGCTTGATCCCCACGTTGGGTACTTTCCGCTGTCTGATTATTCGCGCTCTCTGGATCGGCAGCGATGGTGGTGACATCCTTAGTGGTCTCTTCACTATGAATCAGAGTGTGTCTGAAATCTTCCTGGTCATGGGCCGGGTCCACGACAACTCTTCGGGAAATCTCACTACAATTTTCTTTCACGGTAACGGTTGTTGACTTGAACATGGGGCCACTTCCAGGAGCGCTACAAAGAGAAAAGCGTGTATTAGACAGAACACCTTTGAGGAAAAACGTCCACACATTTATATGGGAGAAATGCCATTATAAGATTTCTTTTTTCAAATTTTAAGACCTTCATAAGAGAATTACTTTCATACAGTTCAGTTCCCTCCCACAGCACTGCGATGACAGCATTTAGTTACTGCTTATTGTTTGGGATAACTTGGGGACACCCATTTTGAGGTTGACCTTTGTAGCTGTTAACAGCAGGTCAAGGGCATTCCTGTGCCCTCCTGAGTTCTTACTGACCAAGATTCTTTAGCCTCAGGGCCTCTTCGGGTATCTTGGAGGATCTGTAGAATCATTAAAATAAAATTATTTAAATTTACAAAGACTTAACATCATTAAGACCGTATGGAGACTATGAAGAAAGCTAAAAAAAAAAAAAAAAATCAGAAAAGCTGAGAATTCAGGTCAACATTTCCATTCAACCAGTGGACACTGGTTACTAACTGGATCCTCGACAACTCTTTGGGAAATTTCATTACAATTTTCTTTCACGGTAACAGTCGTTGACTTGAACACGGGGCCAAGTAGAAGGCTACGGTGCAAAACTAAGTAAGAGATAACAGTAACTTTAGAATTTTAAATAATATCGTAATATACAGTAGGTATAGGACAAAAGGCTATTTACTTAAGATGTAATTTCTATTTATTTGGCCTTGCAGTACACGTTACATAGTGGGTTCTCAATCAAAAGAGCTACACTGGGGGGCATATAAAGAAGGAGCCACCTACATTGCATCTTTGCCCGAACAGAATCATGCTGTGCAGAATTCTCCAGTCTATTAAGTTTAGTTTCTTAGAAGTTATAAATGGCCCTTAATTTTTTTAGTTGACTATTTTCTTCATCTAATCTCTACCACGATGGGCTGTCTCATGGCTATATTTGACATTAAGAAACAATGCCGGTTCTTATTTTGCACATCATGAGAGGCCCCCAAATTAATGGGAAAAGTGTGTGTGTGTGTGTGTGTGTGTGTGTGCACGTGCTGTGAAATATGAACTGTAACTGAGGAAAGTAATTTAGATAAGAAGTTTTGCTTCTTTTTGCTTCTTCTTGTGTGTATCTTACTATTAACTCTAGTTCTCTCAATATATTAAAATGTACATTTGCAAATGCTACTTAGAGGACGTTAAATTGCATAAGCCCTATGATTCTCTATAACATTACCTTGTACCTCGTATAATTTTTACTACAAAGAGGAAAAAGATCTGGTTCGTATGACTGAATAGCAGTTATGTTTGTTTTTAACAGTGCCCTAGAGGATTCACAATACATTTAAATTTTATTTTGATTTTTCTAAACTTGACATCCCGAAGAATGTTATTATGGCAATATATTCCCTAACACCACATTCAGTTTAAAACAGACCTCCTATAAAATAGCTTCATTTTAAACAATAATAAGAGAGCCCTATTTATTTTGGGGAAAGGGGGGAGAGCACTCTAAAAAGTTGTCTTCTTTTTATGACTGCTTCCTGGCCTGAATTGTAAATTCTGAATCATAACAGTATAACTGTTTACTGTTAGAAGCAGGTCAAAATGTAAGAGCTTTGAACTTCTAACAGTTGTGACTGTTTATTGACAGTGAAATTAATACTGACTAGCCTCTGAAGTTCATAGGGCCTTCCTAACCTCTATTTTTTTAATAAAAGATACTTTCAGAAAAAAGTTCTCCAAATTTTAAAATTTTTTAAAATATTTCCTCTTAAAACCCCTTTTATAACAAAGGTCATGACAGGGTGCTTTGTTCTCTTCTTCAACAGAATATTTTGAATTTCCGCTAAGAAACAGAGTGGCTTTTAACTAAGTGTAAATAGAAGAGTAATGTGAAATTACTTTTTCTTTGAAAAGTAAAACTAAAGGAATATTGACTGTTTATTGAAATGTACGTTAAGCAGGTGTTTCCATAAAATTCAAATTCAAATGCAAATTCCTGTCTACAGCCCACAGAAAGCCATGAAAATGTTAGTCTCTTATCCTGGGTACAGAAAGAAATAAATAGAATTGTGTCCTTTATTTCTTTGTGGGGTTTTTTTTTTTTTTTTTTTTTTTTTGGTCATTATGTTTTAAGAAAACAAGATTTCATTGCACACTCACCACACAGTTTCCTTTCTTAGCTCGGCCAGCTTGTGCAGGCGTTGGAGTGCCTTTTCCTGTTTTCTTTCATCTTTCCTGGATTTAGATGCTACATTTCGAGCAAATTCCCTTTGTTTCAGTTCTTTGAGCCTCTATTAAGAAATATGGAAATGATTAATAGCATTTGGCTCTATGGCAATGTTAAAGTTACTGTTGTTATTGTTGGTATTTTCCAGTACATTATCTTTGACCTCATGTAAGGAAAACACATTTGTGACAATTCACTTCTAGAAAAAATATTTTTTGTACCTTTGGCTTGTGAAAATGCCAGCGCATATTATTACATTACATTAAGGATGTACCTAAGCCTTAGATAAATTGGAATTGACAACTTTCATCTCTGTTTACTGCCTTTTCTGCCAAGGTCCTGTGCCTAATTCACATGGAAGTGTTAGAGTTTTCAAACAAATTTAATTCGCTTGTATATTTCAGTTATATATAATAAATTTCATCATTTTTGATGTGCTGTATATTAGATTGGTACTGGGCCCTTTCATATTTTCTAAGAAGAGTAAATGTTTTATGTTAATCCATAAAGCAAGTAACCTCTACTAACGTGATTTAGAACAATCCCTCCCCTCAAATATCAGGCACATTTCCCAAATAATTCAATAACTGGGAAGAAAAGTGATAGTGCTCTTTAGAAATTTGTTTTATAAAAAAACAAACAAACAAAAAAAGAAATTTGTTTTATATTTGGCACATTTTTCATCTGTATTAAAGGAGCTCATTTTTGGGGTTGAATAAGTTTTGGCCAGAAAAAGAGGATGTCAACTTGAATAGATAAATAGCCCTGTATGTGGCATGATTTAAGAGACACCAAAGTGGTCCCATGCCCCAAATCTTTTCACTATAGTCTTCCACCGAGAAAGTTTATACTTATTAAAAACAATTAAAGTCCTATTTTTTTCTCATGAAGGCTCATGGTGTGACGCCTTTGTGATATGTCAGTCTTTAAGTACGACTCTAAGAGCATAAAGCATACACTAATCACCTTTTTATGAGGTGACTGAATAAAGTCTTTTTTTAAAGATTTTATTTATTTATTCATAAGAGACACAGAGATAGAAAGAGAGGCAGAGACACAGGCAGAGGGAGAAGCAGGCTCCATGCAGGGAGCCCGATGGGGGACTCGATCCTGGGTCCCCAGGGTCACACCCTGGGCCGAAGGCAGGCGCTGTACTGCTGAGCCACCCAGGGATCCCTGAACAAAGTCTTAATGAATGACTTCTACACATACACTGATGAATGCCAGGGGCTTAGAACAATGCCTGGTATATAAAATACCTGCTCAATAAATATTTGTTGATTTATATGTGAATCATTTAAATCCTCCAAATTAGGAAATTTCTCACCTCAAAAAAAGTTAGTCATATTGATGAAATAATGTTAGATTCCTGATGACCCTGCAGTACACCTACTTAATTTCGCCTACTTGGGACCATAGCTTAAGCTTCAAATAATCTCTAATATTTTAACTGATGGGACTTATATAAGGTAGTGTATCTATCTATCTATCATCTATCTATCTATCTATCTATCTATCTATCTATCTATCTATACAAGGTTATTCTGGAATAAAGAATAATTATTAAAATAATATAGACTATTGATCATTTAAAAGATCTAGAATTAGAGTATAGTAGCTCTAAATTTAGCTCTAAATTTTAGATATTCATAATCTTGGTCATCTCTATTTCCTAAAACTTTGAAGTCATATCAAGACTTACTCAACTGACAATTACTGAGCACTAGTGACAGTCACTCTGTTGAACGGCTGGGATTATAAAGAAAAGATTAGGTCCAGTGTCTGTGTGTCTGTCACTGGGTAAATGTATGTGAGCGTATACATATATGCATTTTGCAGAAATAAAAAGAGAACACACACAGGAAGAGATAACAGCAATTATTGATTGAGGTATTTTTATCATGCAACATAAGGACAGAAAAGGAGAGCCCCCAAAAATCCCAAGAAGGCTATCTGGGGAAAATGACATCTGATTTGGATCTTCAAAGATATAAAAAAAGCATGAAGAAGAAGGGTTGGATGTTAGAGGTGAGAAAATATTTTAGGAAAATCTTGTGTAAATGTAGAAATAGGAGCATGCATATTCTAAAAAAAATGCAAGTAGAGAGAGAAGTATGGTTAAAGCAGATTGAATGTGTGGAAGTGATGAGAATTGATGAATTACAGGGTCTAAGCAAACCAAACCTGTCTATCACATTAGGAAAGAGTTTAAACAATGCAGCGCTACAATGGGATTTTCATTTTATCAAGAATCATTTGGCATCAGTATGCATGAAATCTTGCCATGGAACAAGGTGAAAGACGAGAGGATGCGTAAGTGGGATATTACAATGGTCTAAGCAAGAAACACTAAGAGCCTTTCTAAGGCAGTAGCAGTAGGGAGAAAAAGTAGACTTGGTGACTTATTTGATGTGCACAATCGAGTGGCCTATAGGTTATGCTTTACATTTACTGAGTTATACTACCTGCCATTGTAAGACAGAGGCATTCAATCAAGAGAGGGTTTGGGTGCTAAGGAGAAGATGCTAACAGAGAATGTGAAAGGAAACAGAAGCCAGATTCTCTGAAATAAATATTTAAAAGAACCAAAGTGCCAAATGAAGTAAGGCCAAAAAAAAAAAAAAAAAAGAAAGAAAGAAAAGAGTTTAAATACCAACATACCAACATAAGAATTAATGTTCAAAGTTTTTTTAAACTCTTATTTATAAATATTGATATCTTAAAAAAATTGAAATAATGTATTTTCTACAAGATCTGTTAGGAGACTACAGATGACAAACAAGAAAGACTCAATTTTAATAAAATCTTGAGGATACAAATGGATTTATCTATTATATAGATATATAAATAATAGTAGTATATATATGTGTGTGTTGTATAATAGTAGGTTAAAAGTATATTGTTTCTAATAAAAAGCAAAGATTTCCTAAAGCAGGTATATGAAATGCCAAGAATTTTCCTATGTACTTTTTCAAATTAACCATTAGGATTTGAATTAAGCTGTTCTCATTGACCTCGTAGTTAAAGATCAAGGAGCCCATGAGTTATCAGATGCCCGCACTGTCGCGCTCTCTGAGAAGTGAGTAATCGACATGGCTAGAGTCAGCTGTTGATGCGTATTTAGAGACCTGTGTATATTTAGGACGGAAATGTTGCCTTCGTCCCGCTGAGCTTGTCAGAAGCACCAAGCTACGTTCACGTGTCCCTGTCGATGCCAGTCTCCCTCTATGGACACATCATTCTCTTATCTCAGTGACACACTATGTGATATGAAGGTAAATGAAGAGCTTGCCCAACAGTGATGGTCTGATTTAGCTGCGACGGAGATAGGCCTGCCCAAATACTTTGGCTGGTCTTAGACTAGAATTTATCAGCCTTGACTTGACATCCTTTCTTGTGTTTTTCCACAGCATAAATAAACTCCTGCATCATATTTTATATCTAGTAGAGTCATTTGGAAAGGTCAGTAATAGAAACCAAGTAGATGCTTTTGAGAATGCCAAATGGAAGGGAAATGTAAGCTCAAGTTCCACACAAACAAATATACCAGATAATACCTGTGAGACTTACAGAAATATCAACGCTCTGTCAAAAATTTTACAATTTATTGACAGTCACTCAAAAGAAATTCTTAGTGATAAATGTCAGGACAGAAATGACAGTCGGCAAGAATAGAAAACTAGAAGGATGTTAGGGCGCCTGGGGGACTCAGTTAAGTGTTTGCCTTGGACTCAGGTCTTGATCCCAGGGTCCTGGGATGGAGCCCCTCGTCGGGCTCCCTGCTCCACGGGGAGCCTTCAGCTCCCTCTGTCTCTGACTCCCTCCCTCTCTCTCAGTCTTGCATGAATGAATAAATAAAATCTTTAAAAAAGAAAAAAGAAAAGAAGAACATTAAAAAGAATTTGTGGGAAGATATGGTCTAGCTCCAGGATTACAAAACGAATTACAATGTACACACGCATATAAATCCAATGTGTGTTTTTCGAAATATAGAAACTGAGAATGGAAAAACAAAAAGAATCAATGATCTTGGAGGCTCCACTCTACGTTTCCATGGATTTTACTTCTATTAGGACCAAAATGTCACAAGCGCAATCCGGTCCTGGATCCTCAGATACGGTCTCAGGAAAGTCATGGAATTGGATGGTTGGGAAAGTTAGGATGATCTTGGCCTCAGGGGAGTGATGGTGTTTTCAGAGACTGGCAAAGGTTTAAGCAACGTGACAGAGACTGATAGAGAGAGAGAGAAGGAGGGAGAGAGGAAACCACTTTGACAATTCATCATTTCGTGCTTAGCATTTAGGTAAATCACCCCATTTTACAATTGCGAACCAGACCCTCATGAATATTCTCATATTTTGTATGCTTCTCTACAGGTTCCGGCAAACAGAATTACCGGAGTAAAAGATACACATCGGCACTTTCTGAGGTCTCTCCAAGTGCTGTTCCTAACTTTAGAGCACTTTTGTACCCCACCCCCCCCAGCAGGATGTGAGACTATATCCAATATGGGGAAGCATCACTCTTAACTTTAATTGATTGGAAATACATGATATATCATTAATGTTTGGCCTTTAATTCTTTCCTTTGCTAGGAGAGCCGGCATATTTCGGCACCCACATTAGCCACCCACATTTCGTCTAGAATCGATATCGTTCCTTAGAATTTATTAAGCGATATTGCATATGTCACTTTGTTTGGTTCTGAAAATAAACACAGGAGCCAGCACGGTGAGCGTCATGATCCGTATTCAGAGAAGACAAAGCTGAAGCTGAGCAGACTTTAGAGCCTGGCCCAGAATCCCATGGCGGAAGCAGGACTGGAAGCGGGATTTCCTAGAACGTTTCCTGTGATTTATCTCCTCTATTTACTCTGCTATATCGTTTTCAAGCTGTGCTTTTAGGTTGGGCTGACTTGGCTGAGATGCACATGCCCATTTATCTCTCAGCAAGTATTAATTGAGTGTACATTATGTGGCAGCTGTTGCTCTAAAGCACGGTCGATACATCTGTGACACAGGAGGGGAAAAAAAAAAGCCTCTTGGGGTCTTGAAATGTCCATGAGAGTTGAGAAAGAAAGACATCAAGACACATAAGCAAGTCAGTCAGGTATTTTAGGAGATCAGGGGGAAGAAACAAAGTCAACCTGAGAGTGCACGTGGCCAGGGGAGGCCTGCTAAGTTCAAATGCAGTGATCGGGGAAGGTTTTCTACTAGGTCACTCTTGGGTTTCTGCTTAACAATGATCACAAACTCAATAGCTTAGAACAGGACATATTTATTACCTCACCGTGTCTGTAGGTCTGCAGGCCTACACTTTGCGCGATTAACCGGTTGGCCAGGCTGCATCCTCCCCTGTGCATCCTCCTCTGAAGGTTAGTCTTGGAAAAAAAAATCATCTCCCAAGTTTCTGGAAGTTGCTAGTAGAATCCATTTCCTTGGGGTGGTAGGACTTCCGACTCCCCGACAGCCAGGGCCACTCTCAGCCACCGGAGGCCCCAGCAGTCTCTCGCCCCACAGCCCATTCCCAAGCCAGCTTACAGCATGGCAGTTGCTTCACCATCAGCAAGGAGGTGTCTCCGTTCTGCTAAGACTGAGCCTCATCTAACACGGTCTATACAGCGCAACCCACCCGATTAATGGGGTGATGTCCCATCGCCTTTTTCAAGTATTTTATCAGTTAGAAACAAATCACAGTTCTCTATCCGCATTCACAGGAAGACCCACTGGGGGGTCGACTTGGGGGCTGTGCCTCTCACAGAAGGTGTGTCTTCTCGTTGAGGTGATATTTGAGTAAAGAACCGCAGAACCGTCAGAGTGGAAGTCGCAGTGAAGCGCAGGTTATTTCGTTTTGGTTATTGCTCTTCGCTGCATGGGAGTGCCGACGTTCCTGAGCTGCAAGTTTACAAAGGGCTGGGAAAAGAATCGTCTGAACTACACCACCAGGCAAGTGACAGATGACAGAGGAGGAGGAAACTCAGGCCTACTTTCCAGATGGTTCCGCACTATACACAGGCACCACCCAAGAGTGGACCTTGCAGCACTCCGGCCCATCCTTGGGACATCCTCGAAAGATGGTGATAGAAGGAAGTCCTTCCCATGGCCAGCATTTGGAGCGGTGAACCTTGTTCATTTTGCTTGGGAGGAGAGGTGGCCAGAAGGGATCCACTGATTCATGGGCTATGGCCCATGGGCGGGATGGCTCGTTAGAAACTTGGAAGGAACATAACTGGAAAAGTAGTGACCAGGAGGTCTGGGGAAGAGGTAAGCGGCTAGATCCCTCTGAATGGGCTAAGAGCTTGAAGATACTTGTGTCCCGTGTGAATGCTCCACAAAGGGTCCCCTCAGCAGAAGAGGATGTTTATAGTTATGTAGATAAGAGAACCTGTTTTGTGGATACCAGCTAGCCTCTCTCGTCCGCCAGCCCTGTCACTGCCCAATGAGCTCCTGAACAAAGTGGCCATGGTGGCAGGGATGGTGGTTACATGTCAGCTCAGCAACATGGACTTGCCTGGCTCTAGCCCCTGCTGAGAGTACGATCTGCCCACAACAGAAATCAGTGCTGAGCCAAAACAAAAAAAACAAAGAAAACAAAACAGAATCATATTCATAAAGACAGAGCACGGACTGGTTGTGACCAGGGGGGAGGTGGATGAGATACTGGGTAAAACAGGTAAAGAAGATTAAGGGGTACAAACTCCTAGTTATAAAATAAATTATGTCATCAGTAAGTACAGCATAGGGAACACTGTGGACAATATTGTAATGACTTTGGTGACAGACTTAGCACGGTGATCATTTTATGATGTCAGGTCATTATGTCATACACCTAAAACTAATGTAATGTTGTACGCCAACTTTGCTTCAATTAAAATTTTTTAAAAAATAAATAAAAAGTTGATACAAAACAAATACACACACAAAAAACCAGTGAGCCCTGAATGTGGCACCATTCCCAGGGTGATCCACCAGTGCTGATTAAATTAGGACAGTTTCCTTCATGAAAACGACAATGTTTTGTTCTTCCTAGAACACATTCATACTCTGGATACGCATCTGTCATTCCTCCATGCAATGCTTCTTCCAAAACTATAGTCCATGGACTTACGAAATGCCTTGTTTACCATCATGGTGTTCCACTCAGCCTTGTTTTTGATCATGGAACTCACTTCACAGCAAATAAAGTGGGGCGGTGGGCCCATGTGCATGGACTTCACTGGTCTTCTTGTGTTTCTCCACCATCCCGGAGCAGCTGGTTTGACAGAATGGTGGAATGGCCCTTGGAAGACTCAGTCACAGCTCGGAGTTGGTGACAATACCTTGCAGGGCTGGAGCAACCGTTATGGAGGAGGCTATTTATTCTCCGAATCGGTGTCCAGCAAATGGTACTATTTCTCTCTTAACTAGAATGAAAGGTGGTAGAAATAGGGATGGCACCCCTCAGGATTACCCCTAGTGGTCTACTAGCTAATTTTTGGCTTCCTGTACCCACAACCTTATGTGCGGCTGGCCTAGAAGTCATAGTTCCAGTTGCAGGTGGGAATTGGAACAAATCCACCAGGAGACACATCAAGGATTCCACTGAGCTGGAAGTTAAATCTACTACGTCGCCACTTTGGACTCTTCACGACGCTGAATCCACGGGCAGCGAAGGTAGTTCGTGTGTTGGATGAGATGATATATCCTGATCATCAAGAGGAAAAGGCGCTGCCACTCCACAATGAAGGGATGGGAAATTATGTCTGGAAAGCAGGAGATCCCTTTTGACATCTCCTGGAATCGCCAGGTCCTGTGATTACAGTCAACGGAGAGCTACAACAACCCAACGCAGGCAGAGTTATTAATAGGCCACATATGCATGGAATGAAAGCTGGGGTCACTCCACAAGGGAAAGAACACAACCAGCTGAGGTTCTTGCCGAGGCCAAAGGGAATAGGTGGTGGAAGAAGGCAGTTTTAAAGACCAACAACCATGTGGTTAGACACAGAAATGAGGACTACAGCTGTCATGGGCATTTCTTCCACATTTTATTATGGATATGAATGTATATTGTGGATATGCATGTTTATGAATACATATAACCTTTATTTTTTTCCTCCTTTATCCTCTTATTATATAACCTAAGATGTATCAAATTTGCACCCTAGTATTTAAATATTAATGTTACATCAGGGTATTAAAGTTCTAGGGTATCAGAGAGAAGAGTGAACAGCACCCGACCACTTTGCACCCTCTTCTCAAGAGTGAGCGTGTTTTGGGTTGCACGCAGGAGCGCTGGATCACGTTAGGCAGCATGTGACCTGTCATTACCTTTATGTGGAGATTCACTGTAGTTTAAAGTGATGCGTGCGGGTGGGAAGTTGACAAGGAGTGGACCCGTGATAGCTGAGCGTATGTCAACCTGGCTAGCCATCATATTTGGTCGATATTTGGTCAAAGCCAAGGTTTTGGCTGAATGTCTTAATGTCACTATGAAAAAAAAACTTTTCGAATGAGCTTAACGTGGAAATCGGATGAGTAATCAGATCACTCACTAAATCCTAGCAAGCGGATTACTTTCCACAATTCATTCAATCAGTTGAAGGCCTTAAGAGCGAAGACGGAAGTCCCTGGTGATGAAGGATACCTCAGCCAGCCTTTGGACTCGAGGCTGTAACATCAACTCTCTCCCGGTTTTCTGGGCTAGTGGGCTTCCCTGACGGTTTTGGGCTTGTCAGCTGTGTGAGCAAATTCCTTAAAATCTCTCCTTGTCATCCGTCTACCGTCTATCTGTCCCTCCACACATGTAAGCGCATACATAGGTCTGTTTCTCTGGAGAACTGTGATTCACACAGTTTTTCGCCAGAGAATGGGGAGGCTCGTTGTGATGTCTGTGGTAAACCTTGCAGTTTGCCTTCACTTTATCAAGTATATCCTTCTACTTCATTATTTTTTTTTAAGATTTTATTTATTTCTGAGAGACACCCATGGAGAGAGACAGAGACACAGGCAGAGGGAGAAGCAGGGACTCCCCGTGGGACTCGATGCCAGGACCCTAGAATCACGACCTGAGGCGAAGGTAGATGCTCAGTGGCTGAGCCACCCAGGTTGCCCCTCCTTCTACTTCATTATTAACAGAATTCCGATTTGGGGGCTAAGAAAAGGACTCAACCAAAATAGTAAAAATTCCAACCTCCTTTGGAAACAAGAGTAGCGATATGATGCAACCCTCAGCAACTGAATTGTAGGCAAATGGCTTTGAGCAGAAGGTCCCCGAAAAAACATTTTTAAAAGGAAAGTCTTGTTAGAAGAAAAATCCCCTTTCTGTTTTTTTGTTTTGTTTTGGTTTTTGTAACCATGTCATTTGCTTCCTAGGCATGTGTAATTGTGACACTTAGATGCGCAGGGCAGCAGCCATCTTTCAGTTGTGAGGCTATCAGCTTGGCAGAGAAGGTCTAAGATGCTAAAGATAACAGAACAAAAAATAAATGAGATTCCTATTCCCTAAAAGCATCATTGAATTACTGCATCATCCTTGGGCCAATTAGTTATGTAGTTTTGGAGAAAAAACAAACAAACAACTTATTTGAGTTTCCTCTTACCTGCAGTTGAATATAATCTTAATTTATATATAATTTAATTTCTATAACGTGCTAGTAGACGTGTGACTGGATAATTCACTTCATATTCTTAGACCTTTGTCTCTACAGATGATATCTAAACTTCTTTCCATTTTTTACATTCTAAGATCAATGTTCTCAATGCCATCATCTTCGCGGGATTTGGATGATAGTAAATAATTTATGTATTTAGAACGATACTAAGAACTACCTTGTTAGGTGGTTTCCCTTCTACAAGTAAATCCATGACTGCTTTGAATTGCTCCAATGCTTGTGTTCCTAGTTTCGTATTTCTTAGTAAGTTAATACATCACCCGCTATCACTATTTCCGCAAGCTTAAAATTTCTTTTGAATTCCCGAGAATTGTTTCCACCAAGAACTATTTTCAATGGCTTTTGAAAAACTAAGTATGATTGCAATCTTACATAGAAGTGATGCCCTCAAAGAATTACAACTCAATCACCATCTCTATTTCCTGAATCAATTTAGCTCTCTTGGAAGACACTATGCAGTGGGTCCTATTAGAATATTAGCAAATAAATTTCTTCAGAGAAGGTTAAGACATTCAAGTGAATGGTATCACACCTCATTGTGTGATTTCCTTCTAGTCATTATTTAATCAATGGCATTATGCTGAGTGAACCCGTGGAAGATTCTTTTTAAAATTTCTTTTCCCATTACTATCATGAATGTGTATCATTTGGACATTTCTCATGGCAGCTTTAAAAGCATCTAATCTCTTAATGGCATATCAGATCTGAACAATATCTTTCCCCAAGGCCTCTCATTCTTTAGATTCCATTAACTCAAGTTTCTCTTTGTGGACAAAAATTCATTCTAGTTCTAATATAAAAGTCTTTGTAATCTGTATGTGTTCTGTCTAAAACTGATTTTCCAACCATTCAGTTCATTTTCTTAAGTGCTGGATCAGAAGTGTCTCGTGCATTGTAAGTGCTCATGAATGCTTGTCAAATTGAATTGGCACAGGATGGCAGTGATTAATTTCCTCGTACAATAGGAAGCTTTGAAAATTTACTAACAAAAATCTCAATAACATCTCTGGTACTACAAGGAAAGCAATGGAAACTCCTGTATAAGAAATATTGACACTTATATTTAAAAATAAACAACTTGAGGGATCTGAAATTGAAAAATAATTTAAAAATATGATTTTATTTTATTTTTTTTTATTTTTTTTTTTTAAAGATTTTTAATTTTTTTTTTTTAATTTTTATTTATTTATGATAGTCACAGAGAGAGAGAGAGGCAGAGACACAGGCAGAGGGAGAAGCAGGCTCCATGCACTGGGAGCCTGATGTGGGATTCGATCCCGGGTCTCCAGGATCGCGCCCTGGGCCAAAGGCAGGCGCCAAACCGCTGCGCCACCCAGGGATCCCTATGATTTGATTTTAAAAGGAAATACCATACAGCTCTTACCAATAAGAACTGTAGAATGTTATGAATATTGTTGTATTATACTATTTTTTAAATAGCATGCTAATAAGTTATAATATAATCAAATGTATCTGCATCTGTAGAGTACAAGTGCCAGAAAATATGCAAAATGTTGATATTTCTCTTTGTAGCATAAAATCAGAAAAAATTGTACTTTCATTTTCCATGATATGGTATTTTTCATTTTTTTTCTTACTAGGGTATTTTACTTTTATTTTGAGGAGAGATTTTTAAACTTAAATTTGAAATATTAAAATTAGATATATTTTAAAACTGAGACAAAAATTACCATTATGTGGATCCTCTCACCATATACTCACATCTATGGTCTAATAAATAACTAAATTGGTCCAAATATTTCTAAGCTCTCTCAACATGAACCAGTGATTCAATATAACCCAATAAAAAGGATATAATTAAACTGGTGAATTTTTATGTAACTGATTTTTAAGAACATGAAATATCTGTGGATTAATATTTTTATCATCTCTTTGGTATAAATATAGGGAAAAATAATATATAGGGACAATAAATAGTCAAAACCCATGGGAAATACAATAAGATATAGATAGACCTTTTACTCTTTTTGTCTGTCTCAAAGATATTTATATATTTAATTGCCAATGACTTATCATTTCACATATAATGAAAAAATTATGAGTAAAGGGTCAGCAAACATTTTCTATGTCCTCCATAGAGGACAATTTACTTTGAAGTAACTTTACAGTTATGTTTCTTAGGCATGTAATAAAGCTTGAATATCATTTGTGTTATTAGGCAGTTTTGCTTATGATTGAAAATAACTTCTTTTTTTTTAAGATTTATTTATTTATTCACGAGAGACAAAGAGAGGCGGAGACACAGACAGAGGGAGAAGAAGGCTCCTCGCAGGGAGCCTGATGTGGGACTCGATTCCCGGACCTGGGGTCACGCCCTGAGCCCAAGGCAGATGCTCAACCGCTGAGCCACCCAGGCGTCCCTGAAAATAAGTTCTGTTTGGCAAATTGTGTTTGGGCTTAGAAGAACATGAAGGATTTATAAACACTTGGTGAAAAGTCATCAGGTGACTTCCCTGAATTAAAACTTGATTTGTTTTCTCCCCTGCCAGGACCACAGAAGTTATACCTATGGAGGCTTTCGCAAAGGAGAATAGTTCCTATCTGTGAGCTATGGCTCATTCTTCTACCCAATTGACCTCAGCAACTAATTGTAACGGAATGCCAAAGGACAGAGCTCCAGAACTGCTGTGGGAATGTGAAGATCCCAGCTGGAGAGAAAACACCTGATGTGATAGGTTGACCTGTATTTTTTTAAGTGAAAATGTGGAGTATCTCCAGGAAGCTGGATTTTTGTATTTAGTTGAGCACTTTATTGTTCCAAATAAAATTGGAATTGGATATATACCAAGAAATTGCCCAAACTCTACAATTTCTATAGTGTTATTTGTTTTTTGTTTTCTTTATTCCATTTCTCTTTATTCCATTTGAGCATATTAACTGCCAACTCATCAGAAATCTGTTCCTTCTACTGCAGTGAAACAGCAGTAAATTTTGAACAGAATTATATGGCAGTAGGTTCTCCCTTTTCTTTCTCTAATTATATACTAATGCACTCTATTTTAATTATTGTTTATTTCAAAATTCTAATTAGTTATCATATATGGTAAAATTGGTTTCGGATCTAGAATCTAGTGATTCATCACTTACATATAAACACCTGGTGCTCATCACAAGTGCCCTCCTTCGTACCCATCACCCATCTAGCCCACTCCCCCCCATCTCCCTCCATCGACCCTTAGTTTGTTCCTTATAGTTAAGAGTCTCTTATGGTTCACTTCCCCACCCCCACTTTTTCCTTTCCCCAGTGTTCATCTGTTTTGTTTCTTAAATTCCACATATTATTCAGAGGTGCACATGCACCCCAACGTTTATAGCATCGGTATCAACAACAGCCAAGCTATGGAAAGAGCTCAATGTCTATCAACTGATGAATGAATAAAGATGTGGTAAATATATACAACGGGATACTACTCAGCTCTCAAAAAGAATGATGTGGATGGTGCTAGAGTGTATTTTGCTAAGTGAAAAAAGTCAGAGAAATACCAATGCCATATGGTGATATCTCGTTAATATTGTTGCCTCTCCAAGGCACTTTATATTATGCCTAATATCAAGTCTATAGGAAGGCAATAGTTACAATAGAAAAATTATGAGTTTGGAAGTATTTCAAGAGACTGAACAAGACCCCACCATTTGTTGTCTCTGTGATCCTTAGTGATTTCTTTTCCATTGGTAAAGTGGAAATGAAGACTCCTATATGTAAAGCGTATACACTTCCCACCACACAATAAATACTGATTTCTTTCTCTTCCTTATTCTAACCCTAAAGCTAAAAGGTAGAATTCTATGCATTGTATACAGACTTCATGTGAGACTCAGGTCACTGGTCCAAAGGCTACTTTATCTTATAAACTTGGATAAAAACTCTTTTTCAGAAATATCAATCAAGTGACATACTGTATAAGAAACAAATATCAGAAACATTTTGAGTTGAGTCAATTTAAATGTGTAAGTATGTTTTAATTAATATGACATTTCCTTCATGTAAGACACAGATAATTAGGTGTATGTCTATGGTTAGAAGACACTTTTGAATGTCCTTATATTTTAGAAAATCAATTATCATATTTTGTTGGTCTGAATTTTTCAATTTGATTCATATATTTGTTTTTCAGAAATGGTACCTACATGTAAATTTTAAGAAATTAAAAATAAACTTATAAAAAAGGCATGTAATAAAGATTGTATTTTGCTCATTCTTTTATAAATTGTTCAAAATAAATGCTCTCAGTAGATGATTATAATGCAATTAATTTATCTTATCAAGTAGTTTTCTTAATGAAACCAATAGGATTGAGTCAATACTCAGTCATTGCTGCTTTCTGTTGAAAATAGACTTGCTCCTGATAAAACAGTACAGTTGTCCTCACAAGAGTTCTAAAAACGCATAACAAAAAAAAAAAAAAAGGTTTATAGCTTAATCACCTTAAGAGTTTGAGCAGCTTCCAAAGAGACTACTTTATTAAAATTTAAAATTATAGAGTTTTAAGTAAGGAAAAATGGTGATATTTCACCTCCAAACACTGAAATTAGTTGTACTTTGGTCAAAGTAACAGAACAAAGGCAAGTTATGTTCTTTGCTTTTATTTTTATGACTCCATTGCTAATTGGATCTCTTTTACTGGATGTCCATTTAAAAAAAATTCATTAAAACTCAAATAACAGTGTGGCAACTTGCGTTCTGTGCGAACTCAATTTTGTGTCACCAGGAAAAAATTATAAAGAGCGTATTGTACTAGGTAAACAAAATACATTCGATAAAGTAAATCTTCTACACTAAGTTTCTACTAAGTTTCATCTTTAGTATGTGGAAATGTTTAAATGCAGTGGTTTTAATGAGGAGTCGTCTTTCTAAAGTCTGCTAATCTTAATACCTATTAATATAGCTATCCTGTTGCTCTAACCATGGATACCTGTTTGTGGTAGATATAATAATGGTCCCCCTATGATTTTACCAGAATAAATTTATATTGCTAATACCCAGAATCTGCAAAATAGGTTACCTTGAATGGCAAAGAGACTTTGCAGAGGTGTTTAACTTAAGGACCTTGAAAGAGGGGTATTTTCCTTAATGACCCAGGTGGGCCACGTATAATCACAAGCATTCATATAAATGAAAGAAGGAGCAGATTAGTCAGTTAGAGAAAAGGATGTGATAACAGAAGCAGAGGTGATAAAGAGAGAGAAAGAGAGATTTGAATATGCTACGCTGTAGCTGGCTTTGGAAAATGGAGGAAGGGGGGTTGAGACCCAAGGAATGAGTGTGGCCTCCTAATGCTGGACAAGGCGAGGAAATGGTTTCTCCCCTTGCTCCTCCAGAAGGCTCACAGTCTTGCCTACACCTTGCTTTTTAGGACTTCTGACAACCAGACCATAAGACAAATTTGTGTTACTTAAACCACGACATTTGTAGTAATTTGCTGCAGCAACAATAGGAAACTAATACAGTACCTCAGATATAATTATTTCCTAGCGCAAATTTACCAAAACAGAACAGTAGAATACATTTGGGGAAAAGATTAAGTCAAGCCACAAGATTGATCAGGAGTCTAGGATTCATTAATAGTAATCTGTATGACCTTTATGAATCATAAAGAAATTTATGTCCTTATCTATTAAATGTAAAACTTCCCACTTTTTAGAATTTTTTTTTGAAAATCAAAATAAAACAACAAATACGATAAACTGTAAAATGTGGTGTAATTATAGGACACAGCTTACGATTTTTATTTTCTAGGTGATAAAACCTTTCATAATCTGAACCTGCAAGCCTAAATTTCTATAAGTATTCCTTTATTTAAGAGCCAACAATGTGATAGTTTGCATTAAAGTCTACCCTATATTTGCTTAGCGTGTTATAGCATTTGTCTCTGTAACATCACAAAATAATTCAACGTATGATATAGCTCCTAAGCCTAAGACACTATTGAAGTTACTACAGAAGCAAAGAGATGGATAAAAGCATGCTTCCTAATGTCAACAAAATAAAATTTGGCAGAATAAATTATATCCTATGTGGGACACAAGTGGTATTTTTTCAGAAGAGAAAGGTATCATATTTCTCAGAAGAGGTTTTTTAAAGAATTGTAAATGAGGTTTGGGTAATTGTCAAAAACGAAACAACGGCAATAAAAAGGCAAACAGAAAAGAGAATAAAGGGCATCACAGGTAGTTTTTAAGCCAGAAACAATGATGTCAGGATACAGAAAAAAATGTTTAGAGTTTAACGTAACAAATGTAGAATGGTGAGAGAATGTATTCGTTTCCTATTTCTGCCTAAAAAGATCATCACAAACTAAATGGCTTAAAAGGACACACATGTAGTAGCCACAGGCTCCTGGGTCAAAAGTCAGACTTCGGGTTCCTGTGTTTTGTGCTTAGGGCGCAGACACAGCTGAAATCTGAGTTTTCAACTGGAAGCTCTAGGGAAAAAAGCTGCTTCCAAGTTCATTCTTACGGTTGGTAGAATTTGGTTCTTTGTGGTTGTAGGACTGAGATATCTGTTTCCTTGTTGGCTGTCAGCCAGAGCCCCCTCCTGGCTCCTGGAGGCTCCTGCATTCCTTGTCCTGCGGCATCTGCCATCGTCAGAGCCATCAACTGAGAATCTCTCACGTGTCAAATCCCCGTCATTTTTCAAATGTCTGAATTCTTAGGTCAGAGAAAACTGTTTTTAAAGGGCTTATGGGACTAGGTCAAGCCCAGTGAGATCATCTGAAAGTAAACTAATTTGAGGTCTTAATTGCATCTGTAAATTCACTGCACAGAACACAGATTAATGCCTAATTGAACAACTGGGAGAAGCTGAGTGTACATAAGGGGCCAAGCATCAGGAGGGTCGTATAGAACACTATCTACCACAAGAATAAAGCAAAAATGATATCAAAGAGCGAATGCATTACTCATAAGAATAGAAAGGCTTGGATATCGTGTTAGCATGTTTGGATTCTGTTCTATATTATACAACACTGGAGCATATAATAACCTCCCAATATATTTTTATTTATGTTTTTATATTTTTTTAAGATTTTTATTTTATTTATTCATGAGACACACAGACTGAAGGAAAGAGGCAGAGACACAGGCAGAGGGAGAAGCGGGCTCCCCACAGGGAGCCCGATGTAGGACTCGATCCCGGGACTCCAGGATCAAGACCTGGGCCAAAGGCAGGCACCCAACCGCTGAGCCACCCGGGTGTCCCTATATTTTTATTTTTAATACTAGCCCCGCAATTTCAAGTGTGTTGAAAAACGTAGGAATCAGCAATTATCTTCCTTCCCTTTCCTTCCAGTGATTGAATAAGATAGAATATAATTAAGAAAAATAAAAAATAACAGTTCTTTAAGCCAAGAAAAGGAGACAGAAGTGGACCTAACTAAATGTTAGTTAGGAGAAATCTGGATTACAAAAAGGCAATGAGAAGTCGTGAATAGGAAATACAGGTAAGGAACACGGTATACCAGAGCACCGAGGTTAAGTGCCGTGATCCCAGAAGGGGAAACCAGGGAATCTGCAAGAGGGATTGATGAATATAAAAATGATGAGTGGGTCTTGATGGGACTCTCAGATTAACTTTAAATTGGACTCTGAATAGCTAGACCAAGCGGTCTCTTCTAGCAAAATAAAGACCTCCTGCTTTAGCAATGAAACAGGGGCACATCTCTTCTAGGTAAGTATTCACCATGAAATCACCCCTGGCGGAAACATGTCTCTAAACACATTATACCTATAAACACAAAGTCTAGGATCTGCACGATGCTTAAAAGAAGAGATACTTTGTAAACAAATTTATCAACTCCAGCTCCCTGTTTTTAATCATCCTAGCCCTGCTGGAGACAAAAAAATAAATAAATAAATAACAAATCACTATAAAGAAATGAAGAGGAAACATCATCAGCAATGCTGAATGATAGGGAAAAAATGCTAAAAATTTAAGTTTCTGAGGGAAAATTATGTGAATCCAGAATTCTATAATCAAGCAAATTTGGAGAGCGAAGAAAGTATTTTTCAACCTGCCAGAGCAAAAAAAAATTGTTATCTGATTATCATAAATAGGATTTTTTTTTTTTTTGTCAGAACAAACCACAGTAAAAGAAAAAAAGAAGGACATAGAAAGGACAACATGAAATGCAAGAATCGATGTCAGGTGAGTATTACCAAAAGGAATCTTGCAAGATTCCTTACAAGACGTTAAATGGAAGCTTTTTTGAATCTTGAAGGCAAGGCTAGTTTCTTTCAAGCAAGAGGATTTAATATAACAAAGGGTTACAATCCCTTCTTTAGGTGTTCTGTCACCAACTTGGTTCTGTGAAAACCAGGACTTTACCATAATAACATGCATATTAGTATTGGGCATAAAATGATACAATATAAACCAGCACATTGAAGACTCACCTATAGTTGTAGAGCAAAATTGAATAATATTCTTTTAACGCTTTCAAAGTATCTAACTTAAAAAATTGTGAAGTTAGGGGAAAGTTAAAGTGTAGGCGGCATACTCAGTTCTTCATTATCAGTGGGTCAGCACATAATCTTTAATGTTGATAGATCAAGAAATAAAGTAGAAAACATTTAAGTTAAAAAGGAGACTACTAGGTACCATATGGATAATAGTATACTTAATAAAAAAAAATCGGTGTATGAGGAAAAGAAAGCCAAATACTAAATTTTTTATCTTTCATAATGGGATATCAGAAATCAGGCTAAAATTAATAAAGCAATAAAAATGTACAATACATAACTTTAATAAGAAAAACTCTTAAAATGGTTAAATTTGGTTACTTTTACATCTGAGAATGAGATGGGGAGATAAAAACAGGATTTTTACATATAATTCTGGGCCATTTTATAGATTATAAGTATTTTTATATATTTTATTAACAATTTTAAACCTGTTTTACATTTAAAAATAAGTCTAGTATTTGGGATCCCTTGGTGGCTCAGCGGTTTGGCGCCTGCCTTTGGCCCAGGGCATGATCCTGGGGTCCTGGGATTGAGTCCTGCATCAGGCTCCTTGCATGGGGCCTGCTTCTCCCTCTGCCTGTGTCTCTGCCTCTCTCTCCCACTCTGTGTCTTTCATGAACAAATAAATAAAAATTAAAAAAATAAAGAACCAAAAAAAAAAGTATTCAAATGGTCAGGAGCAAACATTTAAAATATAATAACAAAAAAAATAACAAAAAAATAAAATATAATAACATTAACCTGGAAGATACTCTATGGACAGAATTTAATTATCCCTGTATAATACTTTCTTTATCACCTTTAAACATGCAATGGGTCTATTCTGAGACCTGGTAAAGATAGATGGAGTTCCACTTCTAAGTTTCAGAGAATACTAATGAACTAATACTACAAACAAGCTCTCCATCGATCACTGCTTAGAAATAGTGCTAAGACTAAGTCATGACTCGATTAAAATTATTAATGATGCATTAATAAGAAACCCATGATTTGATTCTTTTAAATCTTTTCTTAGAGGCGGTTATACATGATTAAAAGATTTTAACTCCTTCTAGGCTAATAAAGAAATTCCTCATTGACTCAGAGAAGTAGATTTCACCCCCTAGAAAATGTCATGCTGCCATCACGCTTGTGAATTTCAACACGTACTTACTTTCAAATGCCGAGCCACGGTCAAAAGAATTAATCAACTGCTTAGCCAGGATTTACACGTCTACACTATGTAGTCGGACAATGACTGACAACATAGCACTGGATTCTAACAAACCTTTGTTCTAACTACCCATTCTACCATTTTTAACTGTTCGTCTTCCTTATTTGCAAGATGGAGGTCATAATTATATCTACTCGATACCCTTGTGGTAAGAATTAAATGAACAGAAGTGTTCAAAACATTCAGCACCATTTCTGGCTTAGAGGAAGGGTGTTTAAATGTTACAAACTTTCATACATTATACCTAGTGACCCTAATGTTTATGAAGGGTGGGTTTCTAGTAATTTGTGTTTGACGGGCATTGTTTTCATATCTTGGCTCTTGTAAATAATGCTGCAGTAAACAAGGGAGTACGGATATCTCTTCAAAATACTAATAAAATTCCTTTGGATAATACCTAGAAGAGGGATTGCTGGGTCATACAGTAGTTCCTTTTTTTTTTTTTTTTTTTTTTTTTTTTTTTAGGAATCTTTATACTGTTTGTTTGTTTATTTATTTTATTTATTCATGAGAGACACAGACAGAGGGAGAAGCAGGCTCCATGCAGGGAGCCCGATGTGGGACGCAATTCCAGGACTCCAGGATCATGCCCTGGGCCGAAGGCAGGCGCTAAACCGCTGAGCCACCCAGGGATCCCCCTTTACATGGTTTTCCATAATGGCTGCACCAGTTCACATTGCTGCCAAGAGTGCATAAGGGTTCCCTTTACTCCACAACCTCAATGACACTTGTTATCTCTCATCTCTTTGGTAACAGTCATTCTAACAGGCGTGGCTTTGATTCGCATTCCCTGATGATAGTGCCATTTGCAAGAGCATGGATGAATCTGGGGGATGTTACACTTACTGAGATAAGTCACATACACGAGGACAACGTCCTCGTTAGTATAGTGGTGAGTATCCCCGCCTGTCACAAGGACAACGTATGATCTCACTGATGTGTGGGATCTAAAAAAGTGCAACTCATAAAATCAGAGTAGAATGGTGGTTTCCAGGGGCTGGGGTTGGGGTGGGATATGGGGAGATGTTCGTCAAAGGGCACAAGCATTCAGTTTTGCAGGATGAATACGTTCTGGAGACCTAATGTATAGCAAGGTGACTCCAGTTAATAAGACTGTAATGCTGTACTGTATTCTTGAAGTTTGCTGAGAATGTTGATCTTAAAATGTTCACCCCACACACAAAAAAGCTATACGTGGGATGATGGATGTGATAACTAACTTGATTTGGTGATCATTTCACAATATATGCATATACATATACAATCATCATGTTGTACACCTTAAAAACATCATGTTGCACAATTTAAATACACATAATTTTTGTCAACCTGGAAAAGTCCCTAATGAAGTGCCTCTGACTTATTATTTCTGTGATATGTTGCTTATTTCAGGGGGAGCAATTAACACATAGTCTTTTTTTTTTTTTTTTCCATCTGATTGGATTTGATACTTGGTTTTAACTGCAATAGTGCATTCTGAGCTGAGATTCCTGGTCAGAGTAAAAGGCAAGAGTGTTAGCACAAGTACCACAAAAATTATGTTAAATAAATTTCATTTACCTCACAAAATTGGATTTAAGCTTACAGCCTAATTAATGATAAAGGAAGCAAGGTCAGTTACAAATGCCATGGTTTCTATAAGGTAAACACAGGAACAAAACGCTCCAAAGTACATTTATGTGGGTTGTATTTTGGTATGTTTTAAGCACATTTGGGAGGAAGAGATAGCCAAACATATATATGATCTGGGGAATTTTTAAAGTATATATTTTTATAAAGTATATATATGTGTGTGTGTGTGTGTGTGTGTGCGTATATATATATATATATATGTATACACACACAAATGGAAAATAAGGAAAGTGTCATGCAAACTTGAATATACACATATAAATTATCTCAAATCTTCTATTTTGAAAATATACCCATTGTTGCATAATAGCTCTAAGATAAAGATTTGCAGTTAACCAAAGCATAAAAAAAGAAGGAAAAAATAATAAGTAGAAGAAGATAAAGCTCATCACCTCCATGGTCATTCACACATATGAACAGTTTTCTAGAGTTTATGGTAATATTTAGAGCAGAAATATTCATTGATAATTTACTAAATCACAAAAGTCTTTCATATCATGACAACCTTAGGAATTAGGACCCAGAGTGATACCATGAAAATTCACCACTCAGTTCTGCTAAGAGCAGTGTAGTTGACCTGTGGCCCCTGCTGGATGACTTGGAGAAGAATCACCGTGTTCATGCAGAGGCTATGCTTGCCACCAGCTTCTTTGGCTGTGACCGAGTATGACATCAGTACCCATGCAGACCCACCCTGTGAGACCTGGGGCTTCTGTAATGGCTGAACTTGACTTAAATGTTCCACATAAGGCTGGTCAGAGTTCTCGTTATTTTCTTCTCTAGTCTGAGACTCTATCCATTCCAGTCTCCTTTTTTTTTTTTTTTAACACCCCCATCCTCACTAGGTTTCACATTTTCACTATATTCTGAAGGTTTCTCCTACTTTTTCTGGTTCCCTCTTCTTTATCATTTATAGTCATTTGCTCCAATCAATATCTTAAATGTCCAGTCCAGTCTTAGAGTGAGCTTCATGGAAAACCGAAACGAGCACAGGAGTTACACCAGGAGTCATCTGAGAAAACAGGGGGCAAGATGGGGTTTTATAAGTGGTTTCATCACTGCCTGATGGGTGACCCATGTGGGGGAGACGGATACTTCCTGGCATAAAGTGGGAGCCTCACTACCAAAGGCCTCCTTCCTGGTTAAGTGGAATGTTCTTGCCTTTCCAGTGGGTGCGGCATTTGAAGATATGGAGTCAATAATCCCTACTAGAACTGCATCACTGGCCAGTTACAACTAAATTATATGGAAATTCCACAGAGGGATAAAGAAAAAGTGAGAGCCATTAACATTAATTGAAGGCAAAGTGCAAGAACCAGAAGGCCTCTCTGATACTAACCAAAGTAGTACCAGAGAGGCCTTCGTCCCCTACAGTGGAAGAGCTGAGAAGGCTGAACAGGAGACGATCTGATGGACTCTTCTCACCAATCCTTCTTCCTTTTGTTCCTCTTTCACATGTGCCAGACCTGTTACGGTCTAGACTTTCTCAGCCTTCTTGGGATGCAAGTTCTCTATCCTTCATGGCAACCCCCTGCTCTCAGTAAACGCTGATTTATTGCCCCATGTTAGACATTTATTTTCATTTAGCCTTACTGTGTGAGGACCCAAATTTAATACAGCTATTTGAGAAAATAGTAGGAAACTATTTTAAAAGGAGGGAAAAAAAGTATTTGTTATTGGGTGTACATTTCTGAATGTGTATCTAGCATTTACTTTTTTCCCTATCAAATTGGTGGCTAGGAGGTTTTGATGAGATCGGCCTCAATGCCTACCCTTTAGAGTATGCCCTGTGTGGCCTAAGCCAATTAGCCTCCCTTCACATAGTTTACCGTCAAGGGGTCGAACTAAGCCATGGACTACATCATTCCTACAATATAATCTCCAAAGTGGGCACTGGATCTAAATATATCCAGTAATTGTGAAGCATTTTTTTTTTTTTTGCAAAGAGTAGGGAAAAAATATTTTCACAAGATATGAATAAGAAAACATCCTGCAGATGTGGAAAGAGCTAGCAGAAGAAACCAGCAGTGATGAAAAGGCAGATTCAGAAAGAATCAGAGCTGCTGTCCTGAGTAAAGTGAACTTGAAGTTCACCCACCCACTTTGACATTTTTCTCTTATGTCAAAGTTTTTTTTTTTCCCACATTCTATTTTTAAAAAGTAATTTAAGTATATTTCTCTCTCAATTCTATCCAAAAGTTTCCTAAATGACCCAAACACATTTTTGTATTTGCTGCCTTTATTTAAGACACAGGTTCAAATAGCAAATATGAATAAAAAATATTTCTATTTATCTTCTAAAAATGGACCTAGAGTTTTTAAATGTATTTATTTAGATTTATTTATTTATTTTAGAGAGAGAGAGAGAGAGAGAGAGCACGAGCAAGAGGGGTGGAGGGAAAGGGAGGGAGACTCTCAAGCAGACTCTATGCACATGGGGATCCATATCATGACACTGAGATCATGACCTGAGCCAAAACCAAGAGTTGTACACCCAATCCCCTGCACCACTAGGCGTCCCTCGGTTTCTTTTATTTAAAAAAAATACAATTTAATCACATTGCAAATCTATCACAATCTCAGTGTGTAGCTATGTGTGTTTGTAACATCTTGAGGCAACATTTGTAACTTGCATCACAATGTACTATGATTTATTTATATTCACTTTAAATGGAAAAATACTGAAATTTAAAAAAAATATATATATAATAAGTTTCAGAAATAAGCAGCCCGGGTAGCTCAGCATTTAGTGCCACCTTCAGCCCAGGGCCTGATCCTGGGGACCTGGGATCGAGTCCCACGTCAGGCTCCCTGCATGGAGCGTGCTTCTCCCTCTGCCTGTGTCTCTGCCTCCTTCTTTCTGTGTCTCTCATGAATAAATGAATAAAATCTTTTAAAAAATGTAGTAAGTTTCAGAGAATATTTATGTTTTAAATATTACTCTTACTTGTGAAGTTATTTTAAATATATTTTTGAATGAACCTCACTGAAGTAAAAGAAAAGATTCAATACGCACATATATTTTTCTACTTTTTAATTGTAGAACATGGCTTCTTATAAAGTGCTCCAACGAATATGCCCTACTTTATTTTTTTTAAGATTGAATGATTGATTTATTGATTGATCACAGATAAAAAGAACATGAGGAGGGGAGGTGGGGGCAGAAGGAGAGGAAGAGTGAGAAGCAGACCCCTGCTGAACAGGGAGCCCAACTCCATGCTTGATCACGACCCGAGCAGAAAATAGATGCTTAACCCACTGAGCCATGCAGGAGCCCTGAATATGCCTTATTAAAAAAATATATATATAAATATATATATAAAGATATATAAAATATATATATATAAATATATATAAATATAAAAAATTTATATAAATATATAAAATTTATATAAATATATAAAAATATATAAAAAAATATATATATCTTTTTAAAAAATTCTCCAGAACCTGTCCATCTGCACTAGGGCACCTATGCAAAACATCATGTTTTTGGAAAATAAGTGGGACTAATTCATTCACAAATTCCTTGCTTGGATTTAGCAATGAACACAAATAAGAATTCTATCTTTATTTCTTCTCTTTCCTATAAAAATAAGGTTTTAGAAATAATAGATATGCTTACACACTTCTTAAATTTATGGGACTCATTTTGACCTCAATGAGCAATCTCTGTATACTGTATTGGTTTAAAAGTCAACATTTGATTTCTACAAATAGTCACACATATACACACACAGCGACAGTTAATATTGCAAGTAGATTAGTTAAAATACAAAGTGAAACTCCATTAAAATGATAAATATTAACAATATTTTAAGTAAAGACCTTTGACATAATTTTTCCTACATAGAAATAGAGTGATCTTACTTTCACAATCATAATCAATGATTTTTTAAATATATAAAAGGAAACTTCTATGTTTAATAGAAAAAGTGTAATGTTTAACCATATTTATAAAAACAATGCTAGGGATCCCTGGGTGGCTCAGTGGTTTAGTGCCTGCCTCGGCCCAGGGCATGATGCTGGAGTCCTGGGATCGAGTCCCACATCAGCCTGCTTCTCCCTCTGCCTGTGTCTCTGCCTCTCTCTGTGTCTCTAATGAATAAATAAATAAAATCTTTAAAAATTCTAATTAATCGCATTATAATTACTACTAATCATTATAATTACTACTAATAAAACTAACCTTATTAGAAAATAGGTATGCAATCAGAACTTCAATGTCTTTTCTATATGTAAAAAGTTTAAATTGGAGACAACAAAAATTTTACATTTATAAAACTGAAAATGATGGAACATTGGAGTATTTTCCATAAATAATTCTTCCTTTGGGAGAAATAAGAATTAGGTTATGAGAAAATAATAATTAAATGCTCCTACTATACTTAGGAAGTTTATATATATTCTGAATAAGAGTAAACTATCAATTATTTTCAAATTCTATCTTTACAAGCCACTTAAATGCAATCTGGGACAAGGTGAAATAAAAAATTGAGCATTTTTTCCCAATGCTTCTTCAGTCCCTTTATGCTATCTTTTACTATCTATAAAGATTTCTGGCACTACATGAGAAATTTGCTATTGAATAAGAATCCTTTATTGTCTCTCCAGGCCCAGTTTAGGTATGAATGCAAAAGATAGTGAGTTTAGATAAGAAAAATTGTTACTTTAGAGCTGGGATTTTATATTCCTTGCAGAGGTGATGAACAAATTTTCAACAGACTTTAAACTAATCATTTGGATGGGAAAATTTGAAAGTAAAAATAACAGAAGTTCTTCATTTTTCATTGGTGCTATGTCCACCACTATTGCTGCTTCATATTTCTTTGGCAGATTACGAAAAGCATGAGAATATAACTCACCTATATCCAACTATCATTGTCACCCATGCCCAAACCAAAATTAGATGCCTTTCTAATGCTCTACCTTTATTATCTGTTCATTACTAATGCTCATTACCCATAGCATAACACAGAGTTAAGTATTTTTAAATATATACACATAGATTTTAAATTATGTTATTAAATTAAAATAACAAAGCAGTTAAATGGCATATGATTTGTATCTAAAATATAAAATTAATTCTTGAATCTTTACATTAAGAAAACAAACAATTGAGTTTAAAAATGGGCAAAACACCTGAAAACATGCCTCACCACAGATGGCAAATAAGCATATGAAAATACGCAACATTTGTCATTAGGGAACTACAAAATAAGACAACAGAGATACCACTACACACCAGTTAGAAAGGTTACAGTATTTTAAAAAATGATAGCAATCATTCTTCTCGGTGTTAACCCAAAGGAGTTGGAACTCTCCATAAATGCTGGTGGGAATGCCTGATGGAGCAGCTGCTTTGGAACATTGTTTACAGTTTCTTAGAGAGCTAAACACAGTCTTACCATATAGTAATCACACTCCTAAATATTTATCAATTCAGTTGAAATATTCGTCCACTTAAAATTTGCACACGGATGTTTATAAGAAGCATTATTCATAATTGTCCCAAACTAGAAGAAACCAAATGCCCTTCCGTAGCAGAATGGATGACAATTTTTGTTACATCCACACAATAGAATATTATTTCACCATAAAAAGAGATAAGCAAAATGAATAAAAATTTGTGTTATATCCACACAACAGAATATTATTTCACCATAAAAAGAAATGAACCATCATGCCACTAGGAGATATAGAAGAAATGTAAATGCTTATTGGTAAATAAAAGAGTCAGTCTAAAAAGGCTACATACTCTCTGATTCCAAATATATGACATTGTGTAAAAGACAAGACTATAGAGACAGTAAAAAGATCAGTGGTCTCCAAGCTTTCAAGGAGAGGAAGAGACAGATGAACAGATGAAGCACAGGAGATTCTTAGTGTAGTGAAACTATCCTGTGTGATACTGTAATGGTAAATACAATGAAGTCATGTATTTTCTTTAAAACTCATAGAACTTCACAACACAAAGAGTAAACCTTAACATGTGCAAATTTAAAAAATCATTTAGGATGTTGGGATCTTGGAAAAGAATGCAGACTGTGACAAGAAAATCTGTTACATAGGTACAAACCAATCTCATCACAGGGGTGTGGGGAGAGGTGCTGACATTAAGTAACTTCGGTAATTAATGAGGTTGGTAAGCCTAAATGTAAAAGGAATTGCATGGGTATGGTATTCTAGTTAATAGAGTTCCCCTTGGAGTATGGGTTAATACTTTTGATATTGCCATACTTGCATACCGGAATTGAATGATTAGAGACCACAGATGACAGGGCCAGGTTTCTCACTGAAGAAGTGTGAGTATGAGAACTAAGAGGAATAGCCTATGGTGATCCACATCTTAATAGAATGTAACTGGAAACATCAGTATGAATATATATTTAGCTTAAATACAGATGGTTGTAAAAATAAATAGAGTATAGAATAGAGAAATTCATACTTATGTAAGTAAGCATGGGTTACCACACACACATATACCCATCTTCTTGCTCTATCAGCTAGAAAGCCTAGAAACATTGGCCCCCAAGTGCACGGATCAGAACTGGAGACCAAATCTTAGTTTCCAGTGACATTTTCCAGTAAAAGTAATCAGGGCCCCTAGGAGCAATGGATGATTCTAGGTCTGAAGAAGAAAATATAAAAGATGACAATGGATCATCAGGAAGTAAATCCTAAAAACCAAGAAAGAAACAGAGAAAACAAACAAACAAACCCCCCAAAAAAAACAAAAAACAAAAAACAAACAAAACACAACAAAACACCAAACAATGGCAGGAGTATGAGAATGTGTCAAAGGAACACAACAGCCAACTGAAAGAATTTCTAATAGCCAAAGCTGGAATAATTTGAGCAAGAATATAGGTATTGTCATATTACCACCCAAAGTATAAAACAAATATCTGTATTAATATGAATGAATGAGTGAATGAATGAATGAATGAATGAATAAATGTGGGAGAAAGGACAAGTGTCCCATGCAGAAAAATTCCAGAATGATTTATGTAGATACTTTCTCTCAAGGAGGTAGATCATAACACCTCAGTGTTGTGTGGGCTGCACAGTGATTCCATTCAAAAAATCACAGTATGGAAAGGGGAAAAGCAGGGCAAATTTACATTGGAGAAACCTGGTATATATTACCTCACCCAGGTGATCAAGTTAAGATCAATTCATAATAATTCATGGTCATAGACTGACATTTGAAATGTGATAAAAATGGCAAATTTCCTCTGGTGTTTTCCTGACCCCCCAAAACATAACCCAAACCCAGTGGAATCATGAAAAAATAAATAACCCAGTTAAGAGGCACTGTACAAAATACCTGGTCAGTATTCTTCAAAACTGTAAATGTCATCAAAAAACAAGGAAAATCTAAGAAACTGTCACAGCCCAGAGATGCCTAAGACAGGCATTTATGTATTGTGGTATCATGGATGGGACCAAGGAACAGAAAATATAACATGAGGTGAAAACTAAAAAAATGTGAATAACCCAGGACATCTAGTGCCAAGAGTTTTAGTTAATAATACTATATTAACATTGGCTCATTAATTGTAGCGCATGTACCATACTGATGTAAGGTGTTACTAATAGCGGAGATCTTGAGAGGAGTGCATGTGTATGGGATGCACTCCATACGATCCACTCAACTATGTGTGTGTAAATCTAAAACTGTGCTATAAATAAGGTCTATTAATAATAGATGAGAGAAAAGATAACCAAAAGAAAATATCTCATGTTCAGAAGTTACAAAGCATACAAGTGACTTGTGGGTTAAAATAATTTTCTTAGAAAATACTTCTAAATGAAATAAAAATGTTATATGGCAAGTAGCAAAACCTACAGTATGAAAGAAAAAGAAAACTGGAAGATAATTTTTAACTTAAATGTCTAAATTAGAAACTGAGAAAGGCTATAACTTGGTATGATTAAGAAATTTCTAAGAAAGTCATTAAAAGTTAAAAGAGTAAATTCAAGGGATCCCTGGGTGGCGCAGCGGTTTGGCGCCTGCCTTTGGCCCGGGGCGCGATCCTGGAGACCCGGGATCGAATCCCATATCGGGCTCCCGGTGCATGGAGCCTGCTTCTCCCTCCGCCTGTGTTTCTGCCTCTCTCTCTCTGTGACTATCATAAATAAATAAAAAAATTTAAAAAAAAAGAGTAAATTCAAGAAATAGAAGAAAGTAAACAATAAGTATGTAAGAAGAGATTAAAACACAGGAAATAATCATACCATGGTGGGAGGAGGGGACTTTGTCAATGAAGCCATCAATTGGTTTCTTGAAAAGACTAACAAATAAGCAAACATGACAAGCAGGTCAAACAGATTGAGAATGATAATACGTAAGAAAAAATTTATGAAGTCCTCTATTCCAAAAAATGTAAACTTTATACGAAATGGACTGATTTCAGGCAAATGTTACTTACTAAAATTTACCTGAAGGCAAACAGATACTTGAACAGGTCTATAACTATTAAACATACTGAGCAGGTAATTAAAATTTCCTCCCTTCCACTCACAAAAAGTAAAAAGCACAAGCAAATAAAACAAAGAAGTTAATAAACAAACAGTATATTTAAAGTCCAAAGAGTCAAAATATCAAAGGAGCAAATGTTTCCAATCTTGCACAATTATTTCGGACTAAGGAATAAGAGGGAATATTCCCCATACCCATCCTAAAACCTATCCCGATCCGGCTTGAGGAAGAAAAATTATAGGCTAATCATACACATAGACATAACTGCAAATGTTCTAAAAAAATGTTTACTAGTATATGTTGAACGTAATAAAACATGGACTATTTTATTGTAGAAATTCAAGTTAGAATTAACATCAAGCAACTGAAAAAACTCAACATATTTAGAAATTAAGATTAAAAAATACTTCAGCAAATATGAAGCTCAGATAAAATCCATCAGCCATTCCTAATAAAACTCCTAGCAAAAAAAAAAAAAAAAAAATCAAAGAAAACTTTCTAAGTCTGATAAAGGGCACCAAATGCAAATTCACAGCAAATATGTCTTGTAATGGTGCATTTAGATGTTTCTTCTGTATTTTATGAGTAAGGATTACTTGAATTCCTTATTATACTGTATTGGCTAGGTAGTCTAGTAAAAGTAAGTACAAATATAGATCTTTCTCTATTTACTATGAGGTAATGTCCCTATAAATCCATCATTAGTTGAAAATGTCATAAGCCAAAAATCCATTTGAGATGCCTACCCCACCGAACATCATAGCTTAGCCTCGCCTAACTCCAACATGCTCAAAACCCTTATAGGTGGGAAACATCATCTGACACAAAGCCCGTTTTATAATAAAGTGTTGAATATGAAGACTGTACTGAAAGTGGAAATCAGAATGACTTTATGGGTACAGAATAGTTGTAAGTGTATCATTGTTCACCCTTGTGATCACGAGGCTAACTGGGAGCTGTGGTTTGCTGCCTCTGCCCAGTGTCACAAGACAGTAGCTTACTGAGTATTTGTAGCCCAGGAAACGATCAAAATTAAAAAAAAAAAAAAGTATGGTGTCTACTGAATGTCTATCGCTTTCACCCCTTTGTAAAGTTGAAAACTGTACGTCAAACCTTTGTTAAATCAGGGCCCATCTATACTTTTTTTTTTTTTTGTAAATAAAAAGTTAAAACTATCATTGATGGATGATGTTTTGTCTATTTGATATAAAATGGCTAATGGCAGTGTGAGAATGAAAGAGCACAGGTGACCCGGCGAAATGTCCTTACAAACATGTTAATGGCATAGTGCTGGCAAACAAGTTCATAGTATTTACGAGTAGTGGAGTTCTTATTTACAATATACTTTCAGCAGGATATCCCCTGATTATCTAATTGGTTATGAGGAAAAAGAAAACAACAAAGCAGAAATCAATTGATCTACGTGAGGGGCAGGACTCTGGAAAATATCGGGTAAGCTCTGTCATTAACGGAATATAACATGAAGATGTTTCATGACCTGAACGGTCCTTTCTATGTGAATGATAAGAATCACACCTATTACTTAGGACCTCGTGCATCAACTCGGGACGTGGATACCTCCTGAAATGGAAACAGAGAACCCATGTACAAGTCCTCAGATCTCTGCTTCATTATTCACGAAGACTTGTGTCCTGAAATCATTAATAGTGTTGTCAACTAGGAAAGACCTCTGTTTTGTGCCAATCTAATCTGATAATCCAATTATTTTATTATCTCATATTTATTTAACAGTCAAAATCAGCAGAAAATCATGGAAATTAATGAGATATTGCAAATAGCATTCGTTGTACGATGGCTTCATGTTTTTAATGAGCCGTAGTTTTGCAGTGTTTAATCATAGACGTTTGTAGTAGTGATAACTCAATGCGTCTTTAGTTTTCCATAATGCATATTTCCCATCGACTTTTACTAGCTTCCTAAAGAACAGAGATTTACAGATTCAAGAAAAGGGGTGGGGGATGTTTAACGTCCACATAGACTGAAGGACCCAGCAAAAACAGATACATTTTGGAAAGAGGATGTTTGTTCGGGGGTGAAGTGAAGACAGCATTTTAGATTTACTTACTTTTTCATAATCAGATCACTGAACACTTTAAAATTGGACATAAAAGAAAATGAAAGTGTAAGTTAAGTCCCATGGTGTTTCCTTGCTGGTGTTGAGAACTTCAAGCGCATTTCCTTCTTCTAGTTCAGAATCATTTTAATTAAATGACCTGGGAGCCTTCTGGGAAACATTAGGCACAGAATTAAAACTGTGTTTTAGACTAGTATTGGGTGAGAAAACAGTACAATTCCCTGTGAGTGAATATATCTTGCTGTTTATTTCTGTTTCTGTTTTAATGAGCACTTAGCTGCATGATTTTTCTGGCAGGGGAGGGGTGATCTCTCTGCTTTTGTTAATGAGTCAGTATGAGCAGCTCACTAGGATGTTCAAACTTCACAGACTTCTGCAAATGATTTAATAGTATTTTCGGCTCATCATTACTGCTATGTGTCAAAACAGGGTATCTAGAAGGACTGCTTGCCTCTGATTTTAATCACGTTTCTGTTTAGTTTGATGTTATTTTTTTAAATTCAAAAGAAATAACACTTTATCCACATTAAGAAACTACAAAAGGAAATGGGGGAATCGTTTCCAGGGTGGAAGAGACTCTGTATGAATAGGAAATTAGCTAAATCTAATATATATTTACATGACACTCTTTTATTTTAAAAGTCAGGTCAGAGGTGCTCTGATAAGACCGAGAAGGAAAAATAATGATCTGAATTCTTAAGGACAGATTATTAAGATCAGAAGAAACTGACTTCTTTTTTCCTTTTCTTAATGGTCACCGTGATGCCCATTATGTCCCCAGGACTGACTTAACTTTACACCTGGAAGAAACTTTTGAGATATTTAATGATCTAGTAAACTAATGAAGAATAAGAAGTAATTAAAAACTATATTTAAATATTATGAAAATAACTTGAAAGAGTTGACTTCAGAGATTTACAGAAATATTTTGATTGATCAATAGATCAAAGAAAGATAAACAGTTAATATATAAAATCAAATCAGCTGGTATGCACCAAATGCAAGGCTCCCTTCTAGGTTAGTTGGCCAGTCAGAACACTTCTCGGTGCCTGGGTAGAAACCAGACTCAACATATCCCAGGAACATGAGGTATCAACTCTTTGAATCAAAAACTTTCAACGACAAGCAGTCTCTTGGAAGCCTGTCTTTTGGAAGCCATCTCCCTGTCCTCTTGTTCCCGGGCAAATCCAGACTCTGCCCTTGAAGCAAGTATTGTGACCAGAGGGATCAATTTACTATTGGTAAATTGAGCATCTAGTCGGTACTGGAATAATCGGTTAATAAAGAGAGATAAAAGAGGCATTGAATGCATCTTAACGCACCACCTTGTCACTTTGAAAATGGTTGAAAATGTCATAAGATATGACAGTTCTTCGTTGCTGAAAATTACAGATTACTGTTGGATGCTTGGTATTGTATTGTGCTTTATTCCCAAATTTTTAGCTTCCAGTAGGTAATTTAACTCTAAGGTAATTAAGTGGCAATCATTGACATATTAAACTATTCATGTGTACCTAAAACATTTTTTAAAAAATTATATTTCCTCTTGAATTCAGTACTTCTTAGTATATTATCAACTAGATCAAATATTTTGTATCTAGGGGCCTTGAATACAAACCAGGACTCCTTCCAAATTCCTTTAGTCAGACATGCATTTTCCAGATTTTTAATATACTTTTACCTAATTTCTTTTATCAAACCAATTACCAATTATTTTCAACTGTTCCTCCAAAATATTCTTGGTATTTGTTCCATAGTCATCCTTTTTTTTTTTTTAATTTTTATTTATGATAGTCACAGAGAGAGAGAGAGAGAGGCAGAGACACAGGCAGAGGGAGAAGCAGGCTCCATGCACCGAGAGCCCGATGTGGGACTCGATCCCGGGTCTCCAGGATCGCGCCCTGGGCCAAAGGCAGGCGCCAAACCGCTGCGCCACCCAGGGATCCCTCCATAGTCATCCTTATGCCAGGATTCTTATCAAAGAGTAGTTTTCCCTCATTGATGGGAAATATTTTTTCTGCTTCCTATCTCCTCGAAAGCCTCCACTCTATCTCTAAAAACATGAAAACAGGATATCCAAACCAATCAATCTGAAAAGTTTAGCATGCTGTTTTTCTCCCATAACTACATATTCTGGTGTTACCAAGACTTCTCTTTTCTTACTACTTAATCAAATCCTACCAAAAATTCTGAGTCCAGGCCATATGATACCCTTTCAATCAAAACTTCTTTAATCTTTCTATTTCTTAGTGATTTGTTTGTTTCTCATCTTGTAAGGTGAGTGATAGAGGGCTCAGGTTAAGACTTGTCCTTATAAGCCATAGAATATTATTTTTAATTTTTACAATTATTCCAAATCAATTTTTTATTTTTTTAAAATTATTTCTCTATTTGAGAGAAGAGAGAGAGAATGCCTGAACTGGGGAAGAAGGGACACAGATGGAGGGAGAAGCACACTCCCCGCTGAGCAGGGAGCCCAGGGCAAGGCTCGATCCCAGGATCCAGAGATCATGACCTGAGCCCAAGGCAGACCCTTCACCAACTGACCCACCCAGGTGCCCTTTCCAATCCAATCAAATTTTAAAACTGGAAGGCATAATCCTTAAGAGTTCCTTCACAGTCAATTAAGGTGCTTGAATAAATGAATGACTACATGAATGAAACCAAAAATTAGAAACAAAACTAAGGTATTACCTTCAATGTAAACATTTGAATATATTTGAGTTCTACTTCAAAAAATTCCAACACTTCTTAGTGTCTTTACAAAATATGATTTCTTTCTAGAATAAGTGTTCTTAACAAGATTAATAATCATAGTAACCAACATGAAGATGGAGCAGATACAACTTTCTTTTTCAATCTTTAATATAGTTTTGGGTTCATCTCATTATGCAAGTTTAACATATTAATCTCAATAAATAATTAGATACTTTAAGAAATTGTTGCAAATGATAAATCTTAGATGAGAGTTTTGTCTTTTCTAAAGCACCTCTTATGGTATGCATTTGTCGATACTGAATACTTTTCTCCCTAAATGAATAAAAATGAATCTAGTATCTAAAGCTTTTTGAATTCAATTATTTACCTAAATAACAACTTCATTTTAAATTATAATTAAATTCACCCCAAAATTTCATTAGAAATGTCACAATAGCAAAGTAATTCTAGCTACTGGCTGCTAACACTAAATAAACATAAAGCAAAACATAAAAGGAAGGAAGAATGGTGGGGGAGAAAGAAGGGAGGAGAGAGGAAAAGAGAAATGGAAGGAAGGAAGGAAGGAAGGAAGGAAGGAAGGAAGGAAGGAAGGAAAGGAAAGGAAAGGAATAAGTTTTAAAGAATAGGTCTTTAGTTTTTTTTTTTTTTTTGAATATTTTATTTATTCATGAGAGACACAGAGAGAGAGGGAGAGACACAGGAAGAGGGAGAAGTGGGCTCCCTACAGGGAGCCCGATGTGGGACTCGATCCCAGGGCCTGGATCACGCCCTGAGACGAAGGCAGACTCATCCAGGCATCCCAGGTCTTTGGGTTTAATGGAAGAATTCTATAAACAGTGTTATGAATTCTAGGTAATCATTCTGAAACTACTGTTTCAGCTTCAAAGATTATCTGATGTTTGGGAAATATGAAGAGTTATAGAATAAGTCACCATTGGTTAAACACTAATCCAAGGAATAAAAGTAAACTACAACCAAGAAATCTTATAAATGACATAAAATTCTAATACATCAAATTATTGGTATATTCTCATTAAATGGCATTTCAAAACATCATCTTCCTATGTCCCATACAATTTATTATCAACAATTCAACATTTTTTAATGGTTCATAATTCAAAGTAAATCTCAAAACATTCTTTCCAGCATTATTTAATTGTTTTAAAATAAAAGTGTAATTAGTAGATATTCTAAAATGTCTTAATATTTTTTATCTCTCATTGGTAAAATTTGTTCCCTCTGGGATATTATAGGTTATGTTGGATAAATATTTGGAAAAGCATATAAATATTTTGTAAAGAATTACTGCCCATTTGAAAACTTAACATTTGATAGATTTTTTGCACTTGGAAGAGTCCTAGATTTAATTAACTCAGCAATTTAAAGATAATAAAAATAATTATAGGATATACTTCTATAACCAAAAGAAATGAATCTTATAAGCACATAAACTCAATGTTTGAAAATTTAATATATAAGTTAAGAAATACTTCCAAATAGTGTAAACATTCGAGCGATAACAACTAAGTATGGAAACAAGTAGCAAGTAAACTTGACTACCCTATTTCCAATGTTAAAGCGTGTTACGCTATTATCAATTTTTTTCTGTATAATGGAACAAATGCATATTATCTGACATATATGTTTATTTTTTACTTAATACTATGTTAAGTTTTTAGAATGGTTGTATTACAGTAGATGCTTTTTAAGATATAATCATTGATAATGTTCCTTACATATTAAATTGAAGATAAATAAAAAATGAAATTTATCTTCAAATGATTACTGGGGCACTAAATTTTATTTTATTATTATTTTTTATTTTTTAAAGATTTTATTTATTTATTCCTGAGAGACACAGGAAGAGAGAGAGGCAGAGACACAGGCAGAGGGAGCAGCAGGCTCCTTGCAGGGAGCCTGGTGTGGGACTCGATCCCAGGACCCTGGGGTCATGCCCTGAGGCGAAGGCAGACAGCAAACTGCTGAGCCACCCAGGCATCCCTGGGGCACTAAATTTGAAAGGGGGTTTCTGAACTTTCAAGTCACTATGAAAAATTGCATTTAATTTGGCTACAGTAATAAAGACAGGACGGTACTGTGAAAGAATAAACAAATAGATGAACAGAACATAAAAGAGAGACTAGAAATAGACCCTCATAAAACCTAGTCAACTGATCTTTGACAAAGGAGCAAAGGCAACACAATGGAGCAGAGCCAGTCTCTTCAACAAATGCTGCTGGAACAACTGGACATCCACATTAAAAAAAAAAAAAATCAATCTATATACTGACCTTAGACCTTTCACAAAAAGTAACTCAAAATGGTTTATAGATAAAAATATCAAATTCCTAGAAGGCAATATAGTAAAAACCTAGATGACTTGGGATATGGTGACACTGTTTTAGATACATCAAAGACATGATCCATGAAAGAAACAACTCATAAGCTTGTTTGATTAAAATTAAAAAGCTCTGCTCTACATGGGACAATTGTAAGAGAATTAGGAAATTCTCTCTCCCAAAGACTGGGAGGAAATATTCGCCAACAACATATCCGATAAAAAACTGTTATCCAAGATATACAGAATATTCTTAAAACTCAACAATTAGAAAACAAACATCCCAATTAAAAAAATGAGCCAAAGACTTTAGCAGACACTTCACCAAAGAAGGTATGCAGATGACAAATAAACATATGAAAAGATACTCCACATCACACGTCATCAGGGGAATATGAATTAAAACAGCAATGAGATACCACTCACGCCTGTTAGAATGTCCAAGACCCAGAAGACAGACACCACCAAATGGTAAGGATGGTAAGGATGTGAGCAATAAGAACTCTCATTCACTGCTGGTGGGAATGCAAAATGGAACAGCCACTCTTGACAAAAGTTTGGTGGTTTCTCATAAAACTTAACTCTTACCACGTGACCCAGCAACCACACACTTTGGTATTTACTCAAGGGAGATGAAAACTACATACACAAAAACTGCATACAGATGTCTGTAGCCACTTTCCCATAATCGTGAAAATGTGAAAGTAACCACGATGTCCTTTAGTGAGTGAATGGATAAACACGTGACCATGTCTGGACAACGGAGTGTTATCCAGAGCTAAAAAGAAATGAGCGATCAAGTCTTGAAAAGACATAAAGGAAACCTTAACACATATTAGTAAGTAGAAGAAGCCAATCTGAGAAGACTCCATAATGTCTGAATCCGACTGCCTGAAAAAGCAAAACTATGGATGGAGACAGTGAAAGGATCAGTGGCTTCTAAAAATGGAGTGGGGAGCGGTGAAGAGCCAGGGCAGGGGAGTTTTAGGGCAGCGGAAATACTCTATACGATATTCTAATGATGGATGGGCCATTATACTTTTTTTTTCCCCCAAACCCATAGAATAGATGACACTGGGGATAAATCTTAACATATACTACAGACCTGGGTGATAATGATGTATCCATGTAGGTTCATCCTTGGTAAAAAATGTACCATCCTGATGAGTGATGTTGATAAAGGAAAAGCTAAGCATGGTGGGTGGGGGCAGAGGTATACGGGAAAACTACCTTCTTTCAATTTTGTTGTAAACCTAAAACCACTCTAAGAAATGAAGTCTTAAAAATCATATTTATTCAGGTATAATGAAAAAAAATATGTTCAGTAAGTTGTCTCTGACCTTCCTGTGAATCATTTTTACTTTATAAAGAAACATTGAAATTACTAATATTAAATATAACACGAATAGTGAACTAAATATGATAAAAATATAATTGCATGGAATTAGAGTCCCCCTTTGCAACCAGATATATGGGATAAGAATTTCAGGTTTGAATATTTGTTTATACTCAGAGAGACACAGTATAAGGAACACAAGGTGCAGAAGAAGAAGCCATAGGGTGTCTTTCCTCTCCTGCCATTTCTCATCTTTTCTTATTCCGTCCACACAAGCCTTTTGATCAACATAGAACTGGACATTAACTTTGTCTCTCTCAGACGACTGAACTATTGGGGCAACGTGGCGCCTGGATTCACTCAAATTACTGAACAAAGATTTGCACTTTAGGAACACCTGTCCCACTAAACAATGAAAATGTGATGGAAAGTTGAGAGAAAATGTGCTTCCATGTCAAACATCAATATTTTTCACAGTAGAACCTTACTGAGAAAAAAGAAATGCCCCACATTTATGTCAAAATGTTGATTTCCAGAATTAATACTTAAATTTTGGTGAATAGAAGTAAAGGAATTCCTGCAGAGGATGACCTTCAGAAAGTTTAATCATGACCTGTTAAATCATTTTTATTCCTCACTGTCGTTTCTTTCTGTTATTTCCGCAATTAGAGCAAAATTTTCAACTGTTAGCCATTTGGGTTTTCCTAGAAGTGTTGATCTCAAGTCATTTTTTGTTGTTGTTTTTGTTTTATAAAAAAACACTGCAATGTGACTACGATTTGGTCAAGGTCTTGCCAATTTATAATCTTGAATTAGTGAGCTTCTAGATTACCAAAAAGGACACGACTCTACATAGCAATGTGTACTGTTAAACCTGGGTGGAGTTACGTCTTTGCAGATTAGTAGGTGTATGCAGAATCTAGGCAGAAGTAATAAATAAGAAAAAGATTTTCCCATCTATTTGGTTTCAGTACCTAGATTCTGGTTATAAGAACATGGAGGAGGGGGGAAACGGTGGGTGGGCAGGGGAAGAACATAGGAAAATCCTTTGAAATAGAGAAAGTGGAAACTTTGCCTGCAAATAAAATAAACCCAAGGGAAAAAAAGATTAACAATTGGAGATTCCCTACAAGACACAATGACTTACATACATGAGTTATAATATGTTAAAGAGACATAAGAGAACTCGCTCAATTTGCTGGGTGTCTTTTACATTAGTTCTTGTTTCAGGTTATGAGCTAGTCTGGCACGGTTTTGGAATAGCTTTGCCTTGAAACCTTAGAAGAAAAAGGTGGAGATACTTAACTAAGCCAGAGTGGAGTATCTTTGATCTTTAAAACTGCAAATATGAATTTAAAAATAAATATTTAGAATATTTACAATCGAGCAAAAATGGCTTCTTGCTCTCTGCCCAAGGCTAGTCTAAAAAAAAAAAAATCTAACACTGCACTAAAACCTCTAAAACCTCCGTGCTTTTGTTCTCTTTTACTGCTAATATATTGTCTAGCACCCTTCAGTTTTAAGCAGCATTTGCTACTAAGGAGCAGAGTGAACTCCCTTTCCTTTGTACATTCCCACTTAAACCTACTACTTTCAGGCATTTGTCTCCAAGCCTCTTCAAAACCACTCTTGTCAAGTTGTCCACATTTCTGAATTCAAAATCGAGGATCCCTGTCTTTGGGACTCAACCGTTCACCCCTACTCCCTGACTATCTCGTGTTCCTTTATCCTCAAGCCCACCATCAGGTCCTGGACATTTGCCCGACGCCTAGACGTATACTAAGGATCTGTTCCTTTTATGGTGCCTCTTCTCTCTCCCTGCTGACTCCCTAGATGACATCAGCTTCGTGCTCAACTCCACGGTGAAGCTGCATCTAACTGCACAATCTCCAGCTCCATGTAGGTGCCTGGTAGGCATCTCAAACCTGACGTGGAACCTGACGTGGCCTCATTCTCGCCCCACCAACATTTATTTTGGTCAGTTGTCTCCAGGACCTAAAGTCTGATTCGTCAACGTATCTGTTGACATTTCCGTGCCATTCAAATATTCAGATCCCCCCCACTTTTCACGGTGGGTACCACCAATCCCTGACTCAAGCAAATGTCATCTGTATCCCAAATGTGGCGTTAACTTCCCACCAGTTTCCTTTCTGCCGTTTGTACTTCCTTTCTCCCAATATATTCCCTGCACAACAACCAAAGTGATTCTTTTTTCAAAACAGCAAATCACTACTTTCTACATGGAAAGCTTGGAATTATCCTACGGCCTTTCAAATCCTGTAATCTTTATTACGGCCTTCCAAAATCTACCTAATCTGGCCCCAAATTTCTTCTCCTACCCCATCTCCTATAGATTTCCCCAGCCTATGCTTTTCGCTGGTCTCATTGGCTTCCTTTTGTTCTTGAAGGAATCTAATTACAATGTAATTTGGGGAATATTTCTGCAGATACCTTTATCACTTATTTGCTCACCTTAAATTCTTACTTAACCGCCACCTCGTCAGAGAGGTCTTGGCTCATTTCCTTACGTAAAAAAACAGCTATCATTTAGCTACTACCATCTTTTCATCTTTCTTCCAAGTTGTAAACATCTAAATTTAAACATTGAGTGGTTGGTTTGCTTCTTGACTCACCAAAATTAAGTTCTGTGAAAACAATTTTTTTTTTTTACTATTACTCACCTAGATTAACTCTTTATGTGTATATGTAGGTGTATATTTGTATCTAATCTACACATATTTGTCAACTAAATGTGTGTGTGTGGTATGTGTCTGCGTGATTTTGCTATCTTTCTTTTCTGGTTTCCTCAGTGGGCTTTGGAGAGATGAAATGAGTCAGAAGACGGCAGTAATTAGATAGAAAGTTTGCATTTCCTATTTCCTTTATTGTAATAAAATTTAGTCATTTCAGTAAATATATTTACCTGATATATTTATATTTATATTCAGTAAATACATTTATATCTATATATTTACATTCAGTAAATATAAATATATTCAGTAAATATAAATATATTTCTTGTGGTTAAAACTATATATTAGGAATTATATACTATTTACAACAGCCAAGAAATTGAAACAACCTAAGTGTCTACTGACAGGCGAATGGGTAAACAAAGTGTGGTATAGATAATGGGAAAATTATTCAGCCATAAAGATGAAAGAAATTCTTGCATTTGCAACAATATAGATGGACCTTCAGGGCATTATGCTAAGTGAATTAGATCAGACAGAGAAAGACAAATACCAAGTGTTTGCACTTATATATGGGATCTTAAAAAAAAAAATGAACCTATAGAAACAGAGAACACATTGGTAGTTGCTGTAGGCAGCGGGGAGGGGTGGAGAAAATGGGTGAAAGGGGTCAAAAGGTAGACATTTCCAGTTACAATATAAATAAGCTCTGGGTAATGTCCAGCATGGTAACTATTTGAAGGTTGTTAAGAGAGTGGATCTTAAAAGTTCTCATCACAAGGGAAAAAAACCAGTTACCTACAGGAGGTGATGGATATTAGCTAAACCTTTCATGGTCATCACTTCATAATATACACATATGTTAATTATGTGGTACACCTTAGAAAAGAAAGAACATATTAAATATGCTGTTCGTGTCATCTTTCTTGAATACATTAATAATCTGAACTATTTCTGATGAAATCACTGCACAGTTCCTTTTTTTTGCTGCTAGTTCTCTTTATAATTTCAGGAAATGCATATAATTACAATAAATGTATTACATACGTGCACTGTACTTACAATAAAATAAGATCTTATATAAAGATGAAAAAGTATCTTTTCCTCTTTCTTAGTCCCTAATGACCGTCTTAAGATTATTATTTTTACATGAAAGAAAGAGATAATTCCCTTAATGTCTGTCTCAGCATAAAATCATACAGGCTCAGCTTCGAGAGGAAGTTTCCTGAATCATACGGCACAGTTTCCACTACGCGGTGCTTTGTGATAGAATATGCTGCTGATGTGACAGGCAGGGGACATGCCACGAGGGAGGCCCGTTGTAGGAACTCGCAGTGGAGTTTTTCTTCAGGTGCTTGTCAAGCCTACAATGTGGATGTTAACGTCACTCACTGGGGCACTCAACGTTATGATCAGGAATTTCTAGGACTTGGAAACAGTCCAAAAAAGGGGGGTATTTTCAGTGAAGTAGTGGTCTTTGGGCAAGGGACCCTCCAGGGGTGATCTGAAACTACGAGGGCGATCATCTTTGTGTTTCTCTTGATGAGGCAGTTTTAGAATTTAATGAATTAAGTTGCAGAAAACGGAAAGTAGTGCAAATGGTTATTATTCATTACAGTGCAAATACATTTTACCCAATAGAGAGATCTATTAATCTTGTGTTTTACAAATATGACCCCAAATATGACATTTTATTGTCCTGTAGAGTATAAAGCAATTTTGATGCATTAAAATACTATCAGCCTTCCTGACTGACTAGATAGCAGATAGCTGTGTCTATGTCTATGGATACCTATACATGTAGCAGCGTATAGAGATGTAGAGATACGTGGAAACTGTGCAGTTGTTCTTTTTTTTTTAAAGATTTTATTTATTTATTCATGAGAGACCCAGAGAGAGAGAGGGAGGCAGAGACACAGGCAGAGGGAGAAGCAGGCTCCACGCAGGGAGCCCAACGTGGGACTCGATCCCAGGTCCCCAGGATTACACTCTGGGCCTAAGGCGGCACTAAACCGCTGAGCCACCCGGGCTGCCCTATGTAGTTTAAAGGATCCCTTGAATGAGCGTAGGGTCTCATTGCTGTCCTAATTAAAGGGCTGAATAAAATGTTTGAACATGTCATTTTATACTTTAAGAAAGTCACGATTTTACCTTTTGAGGGGAAAAAAGTTAACATACACCGTACACATATATGTGCATGTGTTAATTTATGCATCGCACCTCCAAAGTAAAACTTTTCTAATTTTGTTTGCTATATTCCTTTGTTTTACTCTAGAAAAACATTTGGCCAAACATAAGCTAAATAAATAGACTGTGTTGTATTTTCTTTGAAATATTTTGACTTGACACGTTTTAACACAATGCCATTTTTTTCATCTTTCCCCTTATGTGAATTACATTTTGGATTCTGACACTGATAAGAACATTTCTTACGGACTCAAGGGCAGAAAGAGCTTGTAGCCCACAGCAATATTGGGGGTGAAAATGAAGTTGGGGTTAACATCTAGCACATCGTCTTTTTATCAAACACGTCACTTAAGTTTTTAGCACGCATCTTTGTTGATGCAAGACAACACAGTGACATATTTTTTTACATTAAAAAAATTCACTGATCTGCTGAGAAAAGCAGTTGTTAGTATTGTAGAGAAGGTTTTGTCAGCAGATTTTGTGACGTGAATCATGTTTCCTTGGTTGGAAATATCATGATGATTAGAACTTTACCTTTGATTGGATTGAGGAATATCAATAAAGTAATGCTAACTGTTTCCCCTTAATATCCCTGTTTATCCTAAAAATAAAAACTACGTAAACAAGCAGCATTTTCCAAACTGCTACAAATACACTGAGGTGAAATTTGAACAGGGGTAAGGATGTGGAAGTAGGGCACTGACTTGTCAGAATTTCCTAGAGTAAAACCTGTATGAGGAAAATATTTTTAGGGTTAATACGTTTATTTTGAGAGATTTTTTAACTGAATGTATTTCATAAGTATTAGAGTGCCCTTTGGGACTAACATATTTAGTTAAGCAAGTAACTAAGAAGTAACATTAATTAACATTGATTATGGCTTTTCCACAAAAACAAAAATATAGACACAGACATGTCTTTGTAGGTGTGCACCTTGAGTATATATTGATAAATATCTATTTCTATACTTATTTATTTATTTTTATGTCTATATTTAAATGTAGAAATACACATGATGTTAACACATATCTTTAACACACAGTACCCATAATACAAACATACAAAATTAAATGTATATCAAATGTTACTTCTATTTTAGTAATTAAATCTTATTTCAAAGAGTCAGGCCATATTGAAAAAAAATACTTTTTTTTTACTATGATAAAAATAAAATTGTTAACTTAAGGAAATTTTGACATGTGTAACCATTTTGAAAATTATTTCTGTGAAATCAGTATGTCAGGTGTCAATGAGATTGCTAGATGTTTTATAAATCAAAAAATGTTAACATCTTGTCTACATTTCATACTCGTTTTCTAGATTTCGCAAGGTTGAAAATTAAGAATCTAAAGCAAATACGGGAGCAATTAAATTATCAGATTTTAAGATACTGAAGGAATCCAAACCCGACAATAGAGAAGGTTAAGTCAAAAAAATATTTGATGGAATATTATGAAATAATTATTATGAAGATACTGTATAAATGGAAAAATAGTATTGACAATATCAAACTGAATATTGTTGAATGCAAATGGTAGCTATCTAAAAAATTTGGGGGAAAAATAAATTTGTTACTAAGGTAAACAAAAGTGAGATTCCTTTTTCAGATTTCAAACTGGTTTTATATATATGTGTATATATATACATATATATATACACATATATATGTGTTTTTAGTGAAATAAATGTGAAAAGACATAACAAGTCATGCAAATGTAAATAGCTTTAATATTTAGTCCGAACAAAAAGAGTTATATCAAAGCGACTGGATTTACAAGGAGGAACGGAGGGTAGGTACTCTGTTTTCTCCTCATGTTCTATTTTTTCTGTGACTTTTTCCTTCTTGCCTTAGCCCTCCAATAAAAACAAACAACAATCACAAAAATCCCTGAGTTTCCAGTGCTTGAAACAGTGGTCTCGTTTCATCTACAGTTGTTAGTAGTTGCGAGAAGCTCTGGACTCCAAGATTCTAACACAGCGCTGTTCACACCTAACATGGTACAGGTTCCGGTTAAATTATTGAAGGTTTGCATACCTCACCCTGGAATAGGTGCTTATTCTCAGAATACACACCCAATGAACAGAAAGAAACAGAGAATCACCTGCCCAAGTGAGATGTGAAAGGGCAAGTTGCTCTAGTGGAGCCAAGGGCACAGCAGACCATCTCCTGAAAATGGGTTGTGCACAAGCTCTCCGAGGGATGCAGATACGCTACATTTCTTATGTGTCTGATTTCAACAACTGGACAAAGATGGAGATGAAAGGTAGGAGGGGCAAAGGCTGGAGAGAGTTTACAGGTAGTTTTGTGCAAAATTCTGCTTTACTTCTCAGGGTAATTTCATCATTAATTTAATATATTACTTATCATAATGGAATGTTAAATATGGTTATCTGCATATATTCTATGGTACATTCTATGCAGAATTATCTTTACATAGCATCAACTATTTTTAAATTGTCTTTGACAATTTTTTACACACTAGGAAATAGATTTTGATTACCACTGATTACACTCCTAGAAGATGGGGCAAAGCCATGGTGACACATGCAGCACAGAACAAGGAAGTGTTTTAAAAAGGTATGAATCGGGATCCCTGGGTGGCGCAGTGGTTTGGCGCTTGCCTTTGGCACAGGGCGTGATCCTGGAGACCTGGGATCGAATCCCACATCAGGCTCCCGGTGCATGGAGCCTGCTTCTCCCTCTGCCTGTGTCTCTGCCTCTCTCTCTCTCTCTCTCTCTCTCTCTGTGACTATCATAAATAAATAAAAATTTTTAAAAAAGTATGAATCAATACATATGATATAAATATGTAGTAAATCTATAAATTATTTGCATAAAAACAGATATATTGGGATCCCTGGGTGGCGCAGCGGTTTGGCGCCTGCCTTTGGCCCAGGGCGCGATCCTGGAGACCCGGGATCGAATCCCACATCAGGCTCCCGGTGCATGGAGCCTGCTTCTCCCTCTGCCTGTGTCTCTGCGTCTCTCTCTCTCTCTCTGTGTGACTATCATAAATAAATAAAAATTAAAAAAAAAAACCAGATATATTTTCATAAAATATATTTATTAAAGTATCAACATCAACACAGTATAATGAAATCCAATACTACAATAAAGGGATACAACTTAATTGATTGCCATCATGTATCCTACCAGAAAAATATACTTCCCAGAATTAATAGATGATCATTACTATAAAAATAAAGATACACAATAAATGGAAAGATATACCATGCTCAAGGACTGAAAGGATTTTTTTGTACAATGTACCTGCTACTCAAAGCAATCTTCAGATTCAACACGATCCCTAAAAAAGCTACCGATAATATTTTCTGCAGAACTAGAAGTAATCCTAAAATTTGTATGGAACCACAAAAGACCCCAAATAGCCACAGCAATCTTGAGAAAGAACAAAACTAGAGGTATCACCAACCCAGATTTCAAACTATACTACACAGCTATTGTCATCAAAACAGTATGGTACTGGCACAAAAAATAAGCACATAAATCAACGAAACAGAATAAAGACCCTAGAAATAAGCCCACACTTATATGGTCAATTAATATACTGCTAAGGGGAAAGAATATGTAATGAAGAAAGGACCACTCCCCTATAAATGGTATTAGAAAAACTGAACACCTATGTGCAAAAGAACGAAACTGGACCACTTAAAAAATAAATTCAAAAGGATTAAAGTCTCAAATGTAAGGCCTGAAACCATAACATTCCTCAAAGAACACATAACCAGTAAACTCTTGGATATTGGCCTTCCCAGTATTTTTTTGGCTGTGTTTCAATCAGAACTACATGAAACAGAAGATACTCACCAAGCGCATGGAAAGACTGTAAATCGATGCGGCCACTATGGAAAACAATATGCAGTCTCCTCAAAACAATTAAAAACAGAAATACCACATGGTTCAGTAATTGCACTTCTGGGTATTTACCGAAACAAAAAAGAAAACACTGATTTGAAAAAAAACAACAACAGAACATATGCACCCCTATGTTTATTGCCACATTATTTAGGATAGTCGAGATATGGAAGCAACCTACGTGCCCATCTATAGATGAACAGATACAGAAGATTCGGTGTAAAAGTACACCAGGCATAAAGAAGAATGAAATCTTGCCTTTCGTGGCAACAGGGATGGACACAGAGAGCATTATTATGCCAAGTGAAATAGGACAGCTGCCCTATGATTCCACTTATACGTGGGATCTAAAAAGAAAAGAAAAGAAATGAACAAAACAGACACAGATTCATAAATGCAGAGAACAAATTGGCGGTTGCCAGAGGGGAGGCGGGAGGGAGGATAGGAGAGGAAGGTACGAAGGAATTAAGAGGTACAAATGTTCAGTTATAAAATATGCAGGCCATGGGGGAGGGGGGGACAAGCAGAGTGTAAGGACGATGGCCAGGGCTACAGTAATCTCTCTGTATGGTGACGGGTGGTAACCATGCTTGCTGGAGTGAGCATTTATTTGGCACCATCTGTATAACTGTCGAGTCCCTATACTGTACATATGAAACTAACATAATATTGTATGTCAACTACGTTTCCATTAAAAATAAAACAAAGATACTCCATCTTGGCCTGAAATGGTCGCCTTATGGTAATTGCTATTGTTTCACAAAATGAGATTTTTAGGGGCACTTGGGTGGCTCAGCGGTTGAGCATCTCCCTTCAGCTCAGGGCGTGACCCCAGGGTCCCGGGATCGAGTCCCACGTCGGGCTCCCTGCATGGAGCCTGCTTCTCCCTCTGCCTGTGTCCCCGCTTCTCTCTCTGTGCCTCTCATGAATAAATAAATAAAATCTTTTAAAAAAAATGAGATTTTTAGTGCTAACAAACACAAATGGGTAGAGGAACATGCTTGTAATTGGTTTACCATGCATGATTGCAATCATAAAATGAAATCTCTAATATTAGATGCATTTCTCTACTGTCATCTAATTTTTTGACTCTTTTTTCTCATAACCATATTTAGATAGCATAGAGCAGAAACACTCAAGCTGTAGTATTTTTGCACACACCCTCAGCAAGGGCTGACTCGACGGACAGCCGCCAACCTTACTGCTGGTGGGAGATGGAGAGGGAAGGGACTGGAAGTTCATCAGGCCAGGTTTATGAATATGGCATCGGCCGAGACGCCAGACATGATGATCTTACCCAGAGTCTGCCTCAAACTCAAAAAAGGACAAAAACTTCAGCTGAAGTCTATTCCGATCATGGCTTTGACCAGGAAATGTCCAAAGGATACGCTTGCAGCGAGGCAGGGGCATGTCCTTGTCTCGGGGCAGGCCCATCGGGGTGGGGAGGGTCTACAGGAGGAACCCGTGTCCCTGTCGTGTTCTCACCCTCCAGATGGCTCGGCCAACTGAGGACAACGCAGTGAGAGGGGGACACACACCAGAGGAAAGAGCCCGGGGGAGGCGTTCCAAGTGGATGGAACCAGGCACCGCCTTACCCGTACCTCATCTTGTCTTGTTAACCTTTACATATATTTTGCAGATGAAATTTCAGACCCGCACATCAAGAAGTGGTTCTTCTCTCAAGCATCGGATTAGTGAACAGAAGTTGAAATCATTAGGAAATGTTCAACTCGAGGCTAAGTGTGCTCCGTTGTTAGGGCCATCCAAGTCCCCGCAGCCCCCAGATGCCCGCCCCCGGGCCTGCGGGGCGCTCCCTCCCAAGCCCTGGATCTTCACCTGCCCGGGGACGGTCACCCAGGTGCCTTTTGGGAGACACTTCAGCCACACTGAAAAGTTAAAATCAAAATATTTGAGGGGCAGCAGCAACACGGCAACCACTCCCTTTCCAGCTCTTCCCAACTCGATCCCAGGACCCCGGGACCATGACCTGAACCAAAGGCAGATGCTCCACCATTGAGCCACCCAGGGGCCCCTAATTGTTGTTTTTTTTTAAGAGTATAATTGACATACTTTTTAAAAATATTTGTTTCAGGTGCACAGTATAAAGATTTAATAATTCTATACACTAGCCAGGGCTCAGCGATCTCGAAACTGTGGCTTTATCACAAGATCTTAAGTTAAATTCGGACTCTAGCCCTTTTATATTCATGCGGGAGGCACCGACTGGGGTCTAAACTGTGCAAGATGCTGCACGAGATGCTGTGAGGAACGGAGACAGAAAGGAAACGGTCCTTGCCATTAAAGGGTCACAGCCCAACGACTTTCAAGTTTCAAAGTTAAAAAGAAAATATTCTAAAAATGAACCCTGAATCGTGAACTGTTGTGATCACCTCTGTACACCGGGTGCCTCTTCCTCTTTTTAATTCTCTGCTAGCAAGTCTTAGCGATGGGAGCTTGAGAGAGATTTTGAAGTTACCCAAAGAACATGCTGGATGAGAGAAGCAGATTGTTCTTTGAAGCTTAGAGTTCAAATGCAACACACGGTCTGTCATGACCGATTTGCAAAGATACACGAGGCAGGCACACTGCTCTGAGGGTCACGATTACCTGGATATGTTTTAGACTTTATTAGCCTTTCTGAAGCAAAAATAGATCCTTACTGGAAGCCTAAATAAAGGCAGTCTCAAAGGCAAACTGTCAGGGTCCCAAACATTCTAGGAGAAAAGAAATTTTAGTAAGTAGTGATAATACAACTAATTAAATATTGAGCTTTTTAACTATTTCTTCAAATACTCAACAAAGCGTGGTCATTGCATTCTCTCATGTATTTTCCCTGACAATGAATGTTTGAGTTAATTGAGCCTGGGTGTATTTTACCCAAGTCAGGAGAGGGGCAGGGCTGGGACTCATTCCACTGATAACTCCTCCTCCGCTTCTCCTCGAATCTGGCGGCCCTTTGGGGTCACGTCTGTACGGCCGCACAGGTGGGCAAATGCAACCGATGTGTGGCCTCTTTGCCTTTCTCGAATTCCATTCAAGAAATATCCCAGTCAAAAAAAAAAAAAAAAAAAAAAAGAAATATCCCAGTCAGTAGTGGGTTTTCCCACCTGAAGGTTAAGCACTGGTAATACGGACACTGAGTCTACGTGTTTCTTGTGGAGCTTCTTTTATTGGAAACCAAAACGATTGTCCGCAGATACGTTAATATTTTATGAAGAAGAGGGGTGTTAGGTTTGGTTTGGTTGCAAGTAAAAAGTATTAAGCTAGGGTTTGGTTTGGTTTCTCCTTTAAGTTCATTTATTAGCAGCAAGGTGAAATATCTCCAGGAATCTAGGGATAGGACCTACAGATAAGCTGTTGGAAGGACTAGTCTTAGGTGAAAGCCGCTCAAAATCAGAATTGCCATGTCATGTCCATCCTCACTCTCCTTCACTCATCACATGGCCACTTGCATGTCACTCTTTGCCCATTGTTTTGTGCTTTCTTTTTGCAAACCAGCTTTCTCAACTTTTTGACAGACTTAGCCACAACTCAGGATTATATTTTCAAGGGTTTGGTCCAACCACATTCAGACAGAAGACAGATTTTTTCTTTGTTTTTTTTTTTTTTTTTTTTTTTTTTTGGCATCTCAACTTTTTAGTTTCTCAAGAGAAACAAAATCTGAATTATCCACCTCCGAACTTCATCCCTCCTTACTTCACTCAATGTTGCCAAGTTGTGGCATCATGTGGTGGGAATGCTGGTAGTAGTCATGGGGGTGAGGCTGTTGCTGGGCAAAGGGAGAGTATATTTTTGGAAGACACGCTGAAAGATTTGTCACCATCCTATGGGGAGGGGATATAGATTTTAAATATTTTCGGCAACCGTAACACTGATTCGTGCTAAATTAATCAAGTAAGACTGCTGTCCTTCAGAGTCCACGGCCATTCAGATAATGTGTCTGTCTCTAGGGTCTGATACCCCTGAGCGGTATCAAAAGTGACCTCCGGGATTTTCAAAATAACAACCCAGACCCAGCCTGAATTTCCTTGGCTTATCTGTGTACAGTGCAGAGTATCCTAACTGTGCTAAGCATATGGAACTGGAAAAGTCCTGGTGATGACCTCTGTGAGCTTGATCTCCCGGGCAATCTATGGTTGAATAGAGCGTTCTTTGGCAAGTGATATTAATAGCTGATAAGACAGTCGTAAAACACATATACCCGTATTTCCACATACCTAGTTTACGCAATGAAACAAATATACGATAACACATCTTGGGCTGATAGGTACTTAGGAAAAAATCAGAGGAACAACTTTCTCAGATTTACCACCTCGGGAGACGCGGTCCAGAATCCTGTTATAGAACCTGGGCCACTAACTGCAAAATTAAATCAATACTATTGCCTGATGGATTTTACTATTCAAATCAAGCACTGATAGACGGATGTGTGTGCGTATATATTTACGTGTTGTGTTTTTATGCAAGAAAAATAACACTATTTCCATCAGACATTTTCCCTTAACTAGTGTGCAAGCAGACTTGGAAACAGACAGGCAAGGATCATCAAGATTAACATGCATTAATTAGTGATGTATGTAAACGAAGGCTAATGTTCTCTGTACAACAGCCTCCTCCAGCAAAGTTTTGTTGGTATGAAGGCATGGAGGGATTGACAGCAAAAGAAAATACATGCAGTTGATTCATAAGCGCTCAACATGATCATTTTCCCCTATTCTTTCTTATGCTAACTAACTCTAATGTTAAGGAAAGTTAGTGCAAATTCATGGATTAAAAAAATCCACCTTTTATTAAGACCAAAATGCGATGCAGATGATATTCGCTAAAAAAATGAAAATATTTGTTAATTAGTGATAACTAAAACTGCTGTACCATATCAAGGTAGCTAAACAACACATGAGGTCACACTGATAAATGTAAAGCTTATGAGAAAATGGAATCTTTATCATTAACTTCACCTCTGACATTACTGCTTTAAGCTCATCTTTACATAGAGTGTTGGGAAAAAAAATCAATCTTGGATTTACAATTGATAGTGAAAGGAAAATAATATTAGAATAAACTATATCATCACATATTAAGTACTTATTTAACCGATAACTGTGGATTATTTTAATCATATTAAATTGGTTTTCTTTTCATATTTTTATGGTGATTTAAATGGGAAATGGCTTCTGTAAAGAATTGTGAATAAGTTAATTTATATTTGATAAGTATTATTAGCTGTTCAAAACACTTTAAAAATAATAAATTGGAAGACATTTAGAGGAGCACCACCTGTGGGAAATAATTTTTAAATTACTGTCCATCACTAAGAGGCAACTGACTGGTATTTCTTTGTATTGGTTATTTATTTCAGACTTTCAGTGCTTTTTCTTTTCTTTTTTTTTTTTTTTTAAGGAAAAATGTCTTTTGCAATAAGTCATCAAATTATCATGCCAGAATGGCATCTCTAAACATTGAATTATGAAAGCATAAAAATACTGTATTTACATAGTTTATACAATTTAAATTATGACAAAAGGCCAGAAATATCAGGGTTTTATGGACACCTCTTTCTTACCTGCTTGTGAGCGTGGTCATATGAATTAATGTGATTGTCAAACTCTTGATGCTTATAGTACTGCTTGTCACAGAGTTCACAGTAAAAATTGGCCTTCAGATCTTCCAGAGCTTTTGCTATGGTGTTTTCCTTCTCAGCATAATCCTAAAAAATAAAATTTCAAGGAAGGCAGCTATTAGTTCTTCCCTGATTTGACTTTGTTCTGACAGTTGTCAACTTTAGCGTAATAATCAGAGTTAGAAACAGAACACAACAAAGAAAAATAAAGCAAATTCCAGCAAATGAAACCGAAAGAAATTACGAGCTGAGGAGAATCAAAGATTAACAGAAGAAGCCAAGGTAAACAGTGGAAAGAATAGCAAAGACACGGAGTAGCAAACCCAAAAAAATAGAAGCCGTTGCTTGAACAAGTTCCTGAGCTGTGTTGGCAAAGAAAACAACAAAAATCATACACTTATGTTGATCCAACTGCTGATTTAACTGGCAATGGCTTAGTTAACATAAAACTTGTAAATTCTGAACAACATCTAAAATGTGCCCTGCGTGAAGAAGCCCATATTGGTGCACAAATATGCATGTTTGGTATTTTTGTTTGCTTGTTTCTTTAGATACCTAGAGCGCAACTTATTCATCCCAACTAGATTTCATTTGACTAATGTTTCCATCTTGACCCACACCATTTGAAGCTGAATTTTTAAAAATTCTCTAATCTTTAGAAAATGAGATTCTTTCCTGCGAGTTATTTACCTAAACTGAGAAGGATTAAACTGTATATAAGCAGATTGCTTTCATCATGCTCACAGTAAACAAAGATGGCTATATAATCAAACCCCGAAAAAATGTAGTCAGTTATCATTAGCTTTCATTTACAAAATAGAAAATAGCAAAACGCTCGTGGCTTTTAGGTTTTCTTAAATCTAAATCTACTTGCTGTTTCACGCTTCCCTAAATGTTAATGTTGTTAGACGTAAATATATGCTACATGTTGAAGCAGTGCTCAGGTCTTTTGCTCAAGCGCTGATATGAAGACTAAATTTCAGTTGCTACACAGAATATATTAACTTACAGATTCTCTCATCCTCAATTTCTTTAAAATTCAAATTACGTATTCTGGCCTCTTCTGCGCTACTCTAAGAAGCTCACTCTCTCAGTCTCCGGGATATGGAGGGGGGAAGACACAGTCTTCTCTAGGTCCATGGCAATTGTCCTCCTTCTAAATACACAGGCTAAAAAGGACTCATAAATTGCTTCTACAAAATGTAAAAGCGGTTCACTAATTGTAATTTAATGAATAACTAAGACTTTCCTTACTTTATTGTACCATGTATTTATGCACCTATCATGTATCATAAAATTCACCATATTTGTATATATCCCTTATAACATACATTACAGTAACTGATATATATAGTTGCCATAGTCTAAAAATATATAACCCAGCTTCTCGCTGTGAAGACAACGACCCATTGTTCTATTAGTTTTATCAACGGCACAGAGGTGGTGAGCTACAAAATCATTCAAATCATTTACATATGATTTTTTCATTCAATATTTATCACTTCTCAGCATATTTATGAAATACTTCCTATTATTCTTTTTGATTCCTTCCAATTTGTTGTTTAAAAAAAACGTAGTTTAAAAAGATGAAAATGAGTCATATATAACTAAACTCGCTACTGAATTTTTACAAAATCTTTAAAATACTTTGTGGATTAGCCAATTTAAATGAAACAAAAATTAAGTACTATGATTTCATGGCTAAAGTGTGTGAAGCAGAGATAAAATTCCAATCAATATGAGTTATATTATAATGGCAATAGTTTTTGGCTCAGAACTGAATTAGCTCTCAAAATAATATTCTTGAACAGCAATTTCTTTGCAAACTAGTTGATTCTCACCATTAATTATAATTACAGTTAAGCTACTTCCTCTCTTGAAATATTTCATTATTTCTTATTATTGTGTAGGTTTATTTTTTCTTCCTAAGACTGATATTCCCTCAGAGAAGCAATAATTGTTTCTTGCTAATTCTTTCCACAAAAAATAGGAGAATTTTTGAGTAAACCAAACTGAGATTTTTAGGTAAACTGCATTCTTCCAAAATATTAGCCTTAGCCTAGATTTGAAGAGAAAAACAAATCTAAAAACAATAGCGAGCATTTACTCAGTGCTTGTTTATGATCAATCGCTGATTAAGACCATGCCCGTATTCACTCATTTAATCCTGATTAAAATTATAGAGATGTGTATTTTGAACATTTTCTCATATTAATGGGTAAAGATACCAAAGTATAGGAAAGTTAAATAATTAGGTCAAGGATGTATAATGAATAAATGTGCAGCCCATATTTGAACCAAAGACATCATCTGGTTCATAGCACTTTATTATGTTCAAACTTTTAAGCACATAAAAAAAGTAGAAATAGTATAATAACCTGCACGTAACCATCAGCTGGATTCAACAATTATCAACTCAGGGTCAACCTTGTTTCAACTTATCTACCCTATCTCATACCTTTTCCTCTACTCTAGAAAATTTTAAAATTCCCAAGTTACTGTAATGTCACCTAAATTTTTTCAGAATATCTCTCTAAAATAGGACTTTTTACAAAATCATCACAAAACCATTAGCAGACCTAAAGAAACAAAAAATGAAGAAACTGCAATCATTCCTCACTATCATCAAATATCCAGTGTGTTCAAATAATTACAATCATCTAGCAGTTTAAACTAGTTTTTTCAAAATGGATTTATTTTCTTTTGAAATTCTAATCTTTTATTCTTTTCTTAAAACAGATTTCAAATAAGGGTCAAACATTCTCATGATCTGATATGTTTCTCAGTCTCTTTTATTATAAGTCTTCCCTCTATTTTATTACTCTTCTCAGAAAAAAATATTTTTATTTTTTAAAGATTTTATTTATTTATTAATGAGAGACACGGAGAGCAGGAGGCATAGGCAGAGAGAGAAGCAAGCTCCCTGTAGGGAGCCTGATGTGGGACTCGATCCCGGGACTCCAGGATCACGCTCTGGGTGGAAGGCAGGCGCCCAACTGCTGAGCCACCCAGGTGTCCCTCAGAAAAACTTTTATTTTTTTTTATTTTTTTTTTTCAGAAAAACTTTTAAATTACACTTCACATTTTGAAAAAAATATTGAAAACTACAGAAATATTACAAGAATATGAATAAATTCATTTTAGAAAGATTTTACTTATTCATTTTTAGAGAAAGAGCTAGGGGAAGGGCAGAAGGAGAGAGAGAGAGAGAGAGGGGCACAAGAAGACTCTAAGCTAAGCCCCAAACTGGCCTCAATTCCACGACCCGAGATCATGTCCTGAACTGAAATCAACAGTTGGACACTTAACCGACTGAGCAACCCAGGTGTCCCAATAATAAACTCTTATATGACTTTCACTTAATGGAAATCATTGCTAATATTTTGACAAGTTTTTATTCTATCTATTATCTATGTATCAATCTATCATCTTCCTGTAAGACATTAAAGGAAATATAGCATAGTTGAAGCTAAGGTTGCAACAGATTACACAGTAAGGAACATTTTTACACTAGAAATTTCCATCTGAAATGAACCACTGTAAAGTAAAGAGTCAGGGCTGCATTCCAGAAAATGTTAGAGAATCAATGAATTGGTTGCTGCATGCATGTCATAAAGGAAAGGAATCATATGCATTGTCATTGATTATACATTTTTTTCAAATGTATGTAGACAAAAATCAGTCTTTTTTAGGTGATACGCCCCACTGCCCCATGGCCCTTCTCCTTCATTGTGCATGATACTGAGAGAGGCATTGGCTGGGATTATGAAGCACGATGACGTATTCAACACATCCAGTCTACTGCAGAAGGTAAGAATTATGTTTGAGATGAAAAAGGAGCATAACTTATAAACTCAACCTCAAATTTCCCTCTTCTACGTGGCAAAACCATTCTATTCAAGGTGCACAACCTCCATAATGTGCCACCGAATGTGATGGCAGAGAGAGAGAGGAAGGGACAGGCTTCTAGTAGCTCGTCAGGTCATCCAAATCCATCTCATTTTAGATATATCTAGAAAGAATGAGGGTTGAATCCTTACCTTCAGAAAAGTAGCATATAATTCCAAAGTTATAAAGTCAAGAATTTTTAACATGCAACCTTAGCAAATTGCACAGTGTAATACTTTTTGCAGATCAGTAAACTGAAACACGGAAGTTAATGGTTTATCCACAGACCCGGGGCCATTGTGTCCACCAGCTATTAAGGGGTGAACGGTACCAAAGTAGGACTTTGAAGGGAGCAAAGTTTATTTTCCAAGAGGATACATCTCATGGAGCCTTCAGCCTAATATATGGTGTCAAGTACTATTCAGCCTCTCTTGAAAGGCATCCATAACTTGGTGCACTCGAGTAGCCTTCCCTGAGGAACGTGAGTTCCATGAGGGCAGGGATTTGTAGCTGTTTTGTTCACTTCTCTATCTCCAATGCTTTTAACAGAGTCAAGCATTGATAGACATTCAACATATATGCAGACACTTTTACACATATAAAAAGCAAACAAAATAGGAACTAGCAGCACTAGGTATGTAATATTTGTAAAATAGTTGTGCTCATGCTTGATTTTGTGGTATCCAGGTATTTGGGGGATGCCATTAGAGCTAACAACAATGTATGCTGTAAATAAATCATCATTGCTAAATAATAGCTGTAATCATATATTACATCCTAATATTTCTGCTAGGAATACTCCTTTTAAAGAAATTAAAGTCCCCAAAATATAAATAGATTTGGCACTCTTAATATAAATTATTTTCAATGCTGGAAAGGAATGTTTGTATGAAATTAAGACTTAAAATACTTAGGAAAGTCTCTCTCTTTCACTTCGTCTGTCTCTCTGTCTCTGTCTCTGCTCTTACTTCAAAAAAAGAATAAAAGCGACTTTATGGGGATCCCTGGGTGGCACAGCGGTTTAGCGCCTGCCTTTGGCCCAGGCGCCATCCTGGAGACCCAGGATCGAATCCCACGTCGGGCTCCCGGTGCATGGAGCCTGCTTCTCCCTCTGCCTGTGTCTCTGCCTCTCTCTCTCCCTCTCTCTCATAAATAAATAAATAAATAAATAAATAAAAATTTTTTAAAAAAGTGTCTTTATGATACATATTCAGGATAAATTTTATCGTGAGTTCTTTAAAAAGAGGTAACAAAAGCAAGTCTTTGATAAATTTTGATTTTAATGAAAAAAAATCAAAGAGTTGGCAAAACTTTTTTTTTTTTTCTAGAAGAATATCTAGACAGAAAACATTTTATTTGGAAATCCATAGTCTAGAGTCTACATTTCCTGTAAAATCGTGCACGTCTTCGAGGTGTCTCTTATTCCAGTCATTACTTAAGTGATTATCTCTGAGACGGTCCAGGAGCTTCACAGAGTGCCATGTGACTGCATTTTTGCCCCAGCTTCCTTTCCTGCCCAGGGACTTCTCTGATTCATAGAATGGGAGTTTGTAGGATCCCACTCAGCACTAAAAAATACACAATCCAAAAATGCTGAGGAGTTAACGACTATAGATCTGCTCTTGACCACTGGGGGCGGTAAGAACTCCAGGATAAATTATTTCTTCTTTTACCTACCAGTCATTCCTGACACCCACTTCTAAGATTCCACAGAGGGTCTCAGTGAGATGGAGGGCCAGTACTTGTAATAGTGACAATCACTATACCCTTGTGTTAGTTTTCCTTACTTATCTGTTTTTTTCTGGAACTTCATTTATGCTTCCTAGAATAATTTCTCAAATAACTGCATAGAAGTCTTTATCCTAGGCTTGATTTTTCAAGAAGAACAGGGCTAAGATTATAAGAATTCTTGTGTGTGTTTGTGTGTGTTTCCTATGAATGTCTTGCTTACAAGCTACATTTCCTAGAATAATTTAAGATAGCTTTCTTCAGTTCGAAAGTCTCCAATAGTCCTTCAACATCATTAGAATAAATATCCTTACAATGACCTACATACAATCCCTACCCCACTTGGTTCCTGGCTACGCCTCTGCCATCACCTCCTAGCATTCTGGTTCTCACTTTACCTTGGCCAACCCTATTTTTGTTAATGTTTCTGAAACTTTATCGACCATAAACCCACCTTCATACTTAGACCTGTTATTTATTCTCCATGGAATGTTTCTACACCAAATGTTTGCACAAAGTTGTCATTAACTTCCAGCAGCTCTCTGCTGAAATGCTATTCCCTTAAAGATAAATCCCATTATCATCATTCTAGAAAAAAAGTTTTTATTCTCTGTCTCCATTCTCTTTTTTATTATATAAACTGCAAGTGTACAGCTTTATAGTTTAACATCTGGATATAAAGTGATCACCACCACAAGTCTAGTTACCATCCATCACCATATAGTTGATCCACTTCACTCATTTTGTGCACTCCAGCCTACTTCTCTGGTTACCCTTAGTCTGTTCTCTGTTCCTGTGAATTTGTTTTTATTTTATTTTGTTTGTTCATTTGTTTAAGATTCCACATATGAGTGAAATCATAGAGAACTTTTTTTTCTCCACCTGACTTATTTCACTTAAAAAAAGTAAAAGTAATACTTTCAAGGTCCATCCATGTTGCCACTAATAGTAGGGTTTCATTCTTTTTATGGATTTTCCTCTTTTATTTTCCCCTTTAATGCAAAGAAGAGAAAGTTGTGTTTTTTTTTTTTTCAGGAGGAAAAGTTATAAAATTGCTGGGTATTAGAATCTGAAAGCTATATTAGAGATTGAGTATAAAAGAAGGCATACAGGAAAACTTACGTTAGTTTTTATCTGATTTAAATCCTTTCCCTATTAGGCAAGAGGACAACCATTTCTGAGTGACAAAGGCTATGCTATTGCCTTGAAATATACGTTGCTCTCTCCTTAAAGTCTAGGTTCTATTATTTTAAAGGCTGAAAAGTGGATAACAAGACAATTTTGAAGAATTTTAGAAGGGAAGACAAAAGGTTGAGTCAGAAAGTTACAATTTTATCGAGTTATAGATGTATTGAATGGAATTATAATAAAATATATGCATTTAAATGTGAGGAGGTTTTTTGGGGATCCCTGGGTGGCTCAGTGGTTTGGCGCCTGCCTTTAGCCTGGGGCACCATCCTGGAGTCCAGTGATGGAGTCCCCCATCGGGCTCCCTGCGTGGAGCCTGCTTCTCCTCTCCCTGTGTCTCTCTGCCTCTCTCTCTGTGTCTCTCATGAATAAATAAATAAAATCTTTAAAAAAGAATAAAAATAAATGTGAGGGTATTTTTTAAAAAAAGGATTCCATAGAAATGCAGACTCATCCTTACCCCCATGAAAGTTGAAGGCAGAAATAGAAAACAAAAGAAAAACAAAACTGTGTTTTGAGTATCATACTTCTATGGACAACTCTGGTGAACGAAATTGAGTACAATCCAACAGCAAGGATGAAGTATACTTTAATGTCCACATTTACGAAAATCGGACAAAGTTGTTTCTCAAAACTGGTAACTTCTTGCAGAATTCGTTTCAACGCAAGAGTATTCATTCATAAAGTTTTACCTGTTTCTCCTCTTTTGTTTGGCTGCTAACAACCACTGGATAACTAGCACGGTTTCTAACCACAGAGCCTACTCACGTAGAAGGAGAATGGATCCCCAAGCTGTAGCGATCGGAGTGCATTCTTGTTCACCCCACTTGGCCTGCCTCTTTGGAGACATCTATTTCTCTTTTTATCCGTGGGTCCTTACAGGAAGCCCTAGCCTGTGACTAGCACTTGTTAGACTTTCTGGTTAATTTAAGACAGAATTTAGTCAACTTGAGGAGGTAACAGAAAATCGAGTCACATTTTCCCCCTCGTGTTTGGAAAGATAGAAGGGACAGCATGTGTTCATAGTTGGCTGAAATTTAACATTACTCTGCAGTCTCCCCATGTGTAAAGCAAGGCTGTGGGGGGATCTCATTTTCAAGGCAAACCGGAAAAAAAAAAAAAGCATATCAGGTTTTCTGAAGCTGAATGCTAGCTGAAGCATGTAGAATTCTAGTTTATACTTATAAAAATCTCAGATAGAGATCAATAATTCCAACATGGACATTCTATATACATCGATGTCGCAAAGAGTTTCGGTGTAGACTATGAGTGGTAGCAACTTAGGGTACTTGTTTCTTGACTTTATAGGCAGCAGCCGTTTTCTGGAAAGGGGTATAATGATCTGATGTGTATTTGTTACTGTCTCAGCTGTGACAGTGACCCAGGGTAAGACAGAAAATTGCTCTAGTAAAAGGTCTCCCTGGTTTTTCCAGCTTGAGTTCACCCAGAAATAGACAGCGAGACAAGGAGCGGAGTTTAAGTGGTCTATTGGAGGTCTCAGGAAACAGCGGCAGAAGAATGGCAAAGTGGGGAGAGAGTAGGAAGACGATAAAGACTTCTGGCTTCAGCTCTGACATGTGCAGAGCTCGGAAGTCCTTCGCCCCTGTCCTTACAACAAGAACAATCTACGAAAAATGAAAATCGATTCTTTTTCTCAGAACTGTGAGAGAACAGAGGTTACAGGGTGCAACACCACTTCAGAATCTGGAGACACAAGCGCGTTTGTAGATACGGTAAAGAATATCTGCTCACTCAGATCAGAAATTGCTGGGGCCACGAACTGGTAGGAGCTTCCCAATGTTAACTGATGAATTCTAAGGGCTGATTATGGTCTAGGGTGTGAGACAGGATCTCCTGGCGGCCGAAATCTTAGAGGGACCACAGATATTTCTCTAGGCTTTCTTTTTATGAATTGCACCAGGTTCTCATTAGGATTGTTTGAGAAAGTCCCTTGTGTCCCTGGAAGGTGGTTGGGAAGAAAAACTACTGTGAAATAAGCCAAGAGCCTTGTCTATAACTGAAACCCACTCACTCCCAAGGGATAAGGTTATTTCCATGTCTCAATTCAAAGATGTTGTTCTAGCCAGGAAAAGGAATTTACGTTCCCTATAGTCTTCCTGCCTCATTAAAGTTGTGGAGTTGACATGGTCAACTAGGGTCATGGCTTCAAAAACATAGGGTAGGAATTCTATAATAATAATAATAATTTTAAAAAAAGGAATAGGAAAAAAAAAAAAAAGGAATAGGAGCTTGGGAGACAGACCGTGTATCACGGGAGAAACACCGAGGACAGTCATAGCCCTGAGACAGAGATATAGTAGAGGGCTAACAGCGAAAGGTTTTAAAAGTTCCCTCTCCCCGCACCTTCCCAACCCATCCATAGGGCTCCAGTTTCATAGTGCAGTAGGGCTGAAGGAGTTGTACTATGCACACTTTTTCTGAGGAGAAGTGCATAGGGGAACACAAAGTTAGAAAGGCACACACAGTCAAGAACCCTAGAGGTCGTCTGTTCATTACCTGATTCATGTCCAGCTTTCTATCAAAAATTACAAAGCATTCTAAAAGGTAAGAAAAAGAAACAGCCTGAAGGAAAAAAAAAAAAAAAAAGATAAAGCCCTAGAACAAGGCTCACGACTTAGATATGACATATCTGTTGGTGTTATCAGAGAGGGAATCTAAGACAATCGTGATGTGTTAAAAAGTCTCTAATGGAAAAAGTGGGCAAAATGCAAGAATAGATGGGTTAGGCAAGCAAAGAAATAATAGTTAAGAAAGAATCACATGGAAATGATAGAAATAAAAAAAAAAAAAAAACGGTTTACCTAAATGAGTAAGGCTTTCAACGGACTCATCAGTAGGTGTCGCACAGCTGAGAAAAGAATCAGTAAACTTCAAGATGTGTCAATAGAATCTCACAAAATTGAAATGAAGGAAGAAAACAGAATAAGAAGAAATCGCTGCTTGATATTACATTATACATCTGTTGTAACCTCATCCCTCTAGGTTCTATGAAGTCAGGATCTTTCATTGTTTTGGTTTTTTGTTTGTTTTTCATTGTCATATCCCTAATGTCTAAAACAGTGACGAGAACAAACACGTACTTAAAAAATATTTGTTCTGGGCACCTGGGAGGCTCAGTGGTTGAGCCTCTGCTTTTGGCTGAGGTTCTGATCCCGGGGTCCTGGGATCGAGTCCCGCATTGGGCTCCAGGCATGGAGCCTGCTTCTCCCTCTGCCTGTGTCTCTGCCTCTCTCTGTCTCTCATGAATAAATAAATAAAATCTTTTAAAAAATTTGCTCTATAAATGAATGAATAAGCTACAACCATATTTTTGGAGGTTGTACATATCATTTACTGTTACCAATCTTGAAACATGTTTTTGGTGATATGCACTATTTAGTTGGGTGGAAAAATGCTTGAAATACCCAAAATGTACACTTTTTTTTTTCTACTGAAATTCAAAGGCGTAATACTTATCATTCTTGCTAAGATTCTGAAAAATTTAATGCATTTTATACTGTAATATTCTAAAGAATGATTTTAAATACTGTAATATAAATCAACATTGTCAATTCTACAGGAAGGTTCAGTCTGCAATGGTGAGAAGAAATGATGCACTCAGAGGTAAAAATATCTGCCCATTATGCTCAGCAAAAACCATGTTCGTAAAATGTGAAACATAAATCCATTCATAGAATTAAAACTAAAAACAAAAGTGAAAAAAACATTCATTCATTAATCATTTAGAGGGTGCCTGTAGGTATTACATACACTCAGGGACACTAATATGCATAAAATGATCTCTCTCCTATTAACACCATTATGTTGGAGACGCAAAAGAAAGACAACTTTTGCTCGTTGTGATACATATGTGTGTTATAATAAATTGGATCTAAAGAAGACTATGATGGGGGATCCCTGGGTTGCTCAGCGGTTTGGCACCTGCCTTTGGCCCAGGGCGTGATCCTACAGTCCCGGCATCGAGTCCCACATCGGGCTCCCGGCATGGAGCCTGCATCTCTCTCTGTGTCTCTGCCTCTCTCTGTCTCTCTCTCTCTCTTTGTCTATAATGAATAAATAAATAAAATCTTAAAAAAATAAAGAAGACTATGATGGACACACAATGGTGAACAAAATTCTTCGAGTTGAGGGAATCAGTACTCTTTCAAAACGATACTTAATTCACTGAAAACTCAATAGGAGTCAGCACATGAGAGAAGGGAGCAGCAGATTTTGTACTCCAGGAAAATTAATTATATATACAATTATGAAATATTACACTTTTGAAAAGTCACGAGCCATATGGTGTAGCTGGATAGCCTGGGGTATGCTGTGGAGTAAGGCGAGGTTTCTGGTGGCAGCTATAGAATGGCAAGACCAAGGTGGGATTAGGAAGCTGTCTCTCTGTATGGTAAGGAGTCTGAATGTCTGTGAGAGCTGATGGGGAAATCAGTGAAGGCTCTTAAGCAAGGGTGGAAGCTGATCAGATTTGCATTAAAAAAAAAAAACAGATACAACTACACGGGGCGTCTGAGTGGCTCAGTTGGTTGAGTGTCAGGCTCTTGATTTTGGCTCACATGGTGATCTCAGGGTGGTGGGATGGAGTCCAGTCGGGCTCTGCATTCAGCCTGGGATCTGCTTGACATTCTCTCTCTCCTTCTGCCTCTCCCCTCGCTTGCAGGCGCATCCACACACGGTTGCCCATGCACACTCTCTCGCGCTCTCTCAAATAAATAAATAAATAAATAAATAAATAAATAAATAAAAAAATAAAATCTTTAAAGAACAGATATGATCACAAGGTGGAAAATGAAATAGGGATGGAGCTGATACCAATGCAAAGCCAGTAGTTAGGATGATGTTTTCCAGGGAGAAAGAAGTAAAGTCTTTAATAGAAAGAGCAATAATCAGCAAATAGTAACAGGAAGGTATGGAAGGCTAGAGAGGGCATCACAGGAGAGTGTGAATAATGAAATGAAGTGTGAAGAGGGCAGTTCCCACGGAGTGATGGAGACAGAGGCCAACTTTTTTGACAAGGGTGCGTGGCTGGGACATAAAGAGGTGCATATTCTGAGTATCTTCCTTTTAAAGGCAAAGATATTAGTGACTCGTTTCTAGAATTCCTGTTCTGTTGAATCTATGGAAGTGTTCTTGGGCATTTTAAGGAGACAGATTTGCTAGAGCTTAGATAGAAGTTACTTAATATTTTCTGTTACATTTAATTTTATTCGATTATAATGTCGCATACAGCAGTTCTTATTCTTTGTTTTTATTGTTAGAATAATACAACAGATTAAGAAGCTCATGACTACTATTTTATGATTACATAATAATAAAATTTAAAAGACATAATAAATATTTTAAAGTTAAAGTACCATGAAGCTTGTGTTACCCATTCAGCAAAGGTATCTTCTCTCAAAGAGCTAGTCACACGCCCTCTAATAACTTGAGCGGGGATGCTCCATGACTACATTCAATCACGACTATTTAGAGGCCAAGGTGCTATTACGGATTCTTCTGGAGTAGATGAGGAATTTGTATATTTTCTAATGCTGCATTTTGGGAACATCTAAGAGGTTTTACATCATTGTTAGGAGACATATTATGCCAAAAGATGATCACACGGAAAAGAGGAGATAAAATCTGAAAAACAAAAAAAAGGAAAAGCTGGATGCTTAATTAATTTTAGACTAGTTCTACTACATCGTAAAGGCATACATTTCTTTTGTTTTCTTTCTTTTTTTTTCCTTTTTTTTTTTTTTTTTTCAATTTCCTGGCTACAAAATGAAATTGTCTTGCTGGGAACAAAATAAGGTAAAATAATAGTCCTCAAAACTTTTAGCTTTATGCATTTTTAGAAAATATTTTCTCAAAAAGCAAGCACGACATTGTAGGTGTCACATCATATGAGCTCCCCAGATGCCTTGCAAAACTCATAATGCAACCATGGCTTCTGTAATAAGAAGAACAATATATGGAGACCTGCTGTCCCTCCCATTAGTGGCAGCAGGATCAGCCCCTGTGGTTAATTCTGCTTTGTCTTGAACTCCAAATGGGAGTGATAGTCTGTGCATTTGATACACTGTTAGCACGGCAGGGAAAGCCCATTTGGAAATAATCATATGTTTCAGGTATCCAAAAGAAAAGGGATATTTTGCAAAGAGAGGCATTTTAACTTGAAAAACTTCAAACTAAAATTCGGGTGGAGAAGACATAATGAGGAAGGGAGAGACTAACATTTATTTATGGCCGCAAATGAGCACGACGCTTAAATTATCTGAGCCCTGATAGTACTAATCCTCATGTGAACATTATTCTTCCGATTTTACATATGATGAAAACAAGACTGAAAGGGTAAAGATAATTGCCCTGAGATCTTGCACCATGTGATGGCGCGTCTGACTTGTAGCTGCTTTTGCTGAGCCACCCACTAACCCTCTCTCTGCGCCCGACTTTGCTGTCCATCAGGAGGAATCAGTAGTGGCCTAAGAGAATTTATACAGCAAAAAGGTAAATGTGAACCACAGATTATGAGATAAATGAAATGTTCAAGACGAGAGTACCTTTTGCTAAAATATACATTCTAAATGTGAACACACAAAACTGCAAAATACTGAATCCCATCTTTTAATTCAAATGTATGGCTGGTCAGCCAGTATATTATTTTTTTTAATTTTTTAACTTATTTTTTTAGGAGGTGTCATTTTAAATGCTAGTGTTTATATAAGCCTACACAAATGATATAATAAAACTGAACACAAGTGAGGAATAGACCAATGATGTTTAAAAAACTTTGTAATCTCTGGGTGGCTCAGCGGTTGAGCACCTGCCTTCAGCTCAGGGCGTGATCCCAGGGTCCTGGGATCGAGTCCCGCATTGGGCTCCTTGCAGGGAGCCTGCTTCTCCCTCTGCCTGTGTCTCTCCCTCTCTCTCTCTCTGTGTGTCTCTCATGAATAAATAAATAAAATATTTAAAAAACCTTTTTAATCGAAGCATGGTTGACATATAGGATCAATGATGTACTTTCATCTAACAACCGTTCTGTCGTTAAAATCCATGAAAGAATACAGAGCGTAGTGGCATTAATTAAATCAGGGAAACAGCGTGATGGTTTTAAGACATTCATAAGACTTAGCTGTAGTGAAACACAAATCAAAGCGCAGGAAGAAAATATTTTAAAATGCGGCATTGAGACTCGGGTCCGTAACACAACAGTATTCACAGAGAAGGTACTTTGATGGATTCTCTGGGGTGAAGGCAGAAAAGTCTTTTCACACCACTCCCTTCCTTTGCATTCCTAGCAGGGGCCACAGGTAAGAAAAGTAAGAAAATGCTTTACCTGAAGAAGTTGAGGTATTTCATATTTCTATGGCTCTTGGAAAGAACAACAAACGGAAAAAAAAAATTAAAAAAAAAAAAGGATAGGGCAGGAAGCCCACCGAGATGATTAGGTAACAGGTTTCAAAGGGAAAACACACACAGAGAAAAATCGGTATGAAAGGAAAACACTCATACCGCATTTTCAATTCTTCACTTGCAGCCTTGTGGTGAAACTCTTCTCCGAGGCCCTTAATCTTTGATAAAACTCAGGTGGAGACAATAGAGACGTGATCGTATTTCAGGAGTAAAGCGAAAGGGTAGATACTGATGTATGTTGAATAGACACAAGGTCAGAGAAGAGAGCTGTTAGCTATCAGGCAAAAAGCTAAAATTGCTAATTCAGAAGATGGGAAGCAAAAGGAGGCCTGAGTGGAGATAGACACTCCCATAGATGACAGTGGTTTAGGAGAGGCTGTGTGTGCCGGTGTGTGTTCTGGGGGGGGGGGGCAGGTGCCTCGGTTTCCTGCCCGTGAGGAGAGATCAGTAAAGGTTTTTGGGTTTTGTTGTGCCTCTTCTTGTTGTTTTACTAAAAGAAATAAATATTCTTTGACACTGGAGGACTTAGAGGACAGTCAGAATTTGATACCTTAATTACAAATCATGTTTCTGGTTTATAATATCAATTTCAACTCCATTTTAAATACGGTATTTCCTGAGGAGCCAGAGAGAGAAGGAGAAGCAGGTGCCCCTCTGAGCAGGGAGCCGGGCCCGGGCTCCACCCCGGGACCCTGGGGTCGCGACCTGAGCCGAAGGCAGATGCTTCCCTGAGGGGGCCCCCCAGGCGCCCTCAGATAATTTTTCTTTTGAACATTTTGTTGATAACTGGTCAAGGGTATTATTCCAAGATGGAAAAATGTCAAAATTCTCCAACTTCCACGAAGTAAAATTTTCATTTTTTTATATGTTTTGTTCTTGAATTAGTTACACGTATTGAACATGCTACGTCAGAATGCATATGACTCAATGATATTATGAATTGATTATCCAGGACATTAAATCCTATTACACTTTATAAAGTATATTTTTGGGGCACCTGGGTGGCTCAGTTGGTTAAGCGTCTGCCTTCAGCTCAGGTCATGATCTCACAGTCCTGGGATGGAGCAACACGTCAGGCCCTCTGCTCAGCAGGGAGCCTGCTTCTCCTTCTCCCTCTGCCTCTCTGCCTACTTGTGTTCTCTAATAAATAAATAAAATCTTTAAAAAATAAAGTATGTATTCAGTTCTAGATACGATCATACGGTCCCTTTTGAAACATGAGTCAACCTACTTCTAGCTTCCCTGTTCTGTGAAATAGTTCTCAGTCACTGATGAGCATCCTTTCGATGAAGAAGTATGATAATCTTAGATACAGATTACTATTTTACTTCAGAAAAATGAATTTTAAATGCATTTTTGCATTTGAAATGAAGAATAATATTTCAAATGTAGAAATATGTAACTTAGCATGAATTCATTTATTGAAATTATTAACATATATGCACAGGTTAGACTTAAGTTACATGAGTCACTAAAAATTCATTTGAAAGTAATGATATTCTATCCACTTGATAAATTACTATTCAGCTATTAATATAAAGGATGCACTTTTGCTTATTGGCATATTCAGATGTAGCATGAATTCATTTATTAAAATTATGAATATATATGCACAGGTACCCAGAGTGATTTGCTTATAGCGTTTGTGCTTTTGTGTTGTAGCAACTTAAAGTTAGATTTACACTTATGTCTGTCTTTTCAAGTACCATTTAATTATCCAGCAAACATATATACTTTAAAAGTCTGAGAACACTAGTTTGGAAAACAAAATGAGAATAATGTGATACTTTAATGATTGATGCTTAGAATACCATGAGGACCTGGGGAAGGAGATGACCATGAAGCATACACATAATCTTTAGTCTCAGTGGATTCGTCACATGACTGCATACAATTTTATCCTCTAGTGTTTTAATATAGGGGAAAAATGATGAAAACAATGTTTATCTGTATGTTCAATTTCTAGGAAACATGCATGCATTTTAAGAACAAATAGTAAACTACATAGTCAATATTGAAATTTTTCTAGAAGGGAGATAGATAATGCCTCTGTTTAATGTTTTCATAAAATACACAGGGCTCCAGTGTTTGTGGCTGTACTTGGTAAAGGTATCTATAGGGTTTACGCTAAGGCCGGGACAAACCACGTACGTAAGGCACCCACAGAAATCAAATGTCACAAACTACATCTGATGAGGATATGAACTTCTACTGTCTTACATATTCTAGGATATGTTACCCTGTGATATGACTTTCTCGAAAAAAAAAAAATCTATTTGCAGAATAGAAACACTTCCCGGAGACTTTGGTAGGATGCATGCTAACAGTACTAGGGACAGTGACTGCAGAACACTCATGATCACGGGGTGGTTCTCACAGCCGCTGCATGAGGTCGGCCCTACTGTCATTGTCAACTTACAGATGAGGACACCGGGGCACAGAGTTTAGGAAAACCTGCCCTACGTCGTACAGACACTTGGCCAAGGTCAGACGGGGACCAGCCCAAGGCCACACATCTGGATTGGAACGAGCAGTCTGGCTCCGATGCTGTGCCGTCGTGATGAGAGCCGACGGCGGGGCCTGGGATCAACAAAACTCACCAGGCCTCATGATCTCCCCCTAACTGCGGTGCTCTAGCGCTAAAAATGGGGTCAGAAGGACAATAATAAGTATTTCCTCATCTTCAACTCCTTCCCTTTAGTTCAGTAGCCCCGACTCCCTGCAAATACCCACCACGGAGAATCTCACTGTGCTCAGACTTGCTCTTTTTCTCAGCTCCTGGGTCCTATTCTCCAGAAATGCCTGCTGCCAGGACTCCCTGCCCACTGGGCCGCGTGGCCCCATTCTTCCCGCTCTTCCTCCCGGGCCAGGCTTCCATGCACCCCCGTGCCCGCCCTGAGGCTAACGTGTCCAGTCATGACCAGGGCCACGATGCAGGCCTCTGCTAATATGGCTGAAGCTGAGCCGGATGTCCCAGGCACCCCATCGACGTCCAAACACTTTTCGCATCTTATGAAATCTGCTCACTGAGCTTTCCTATGCAGCCTTAAAAAAAAAAATACAGAGATGACGTTACAAGAAAATCAAGGACTTAAAAGTAAATACTAAATGAAAAGCACTAAAATAAAAAAAAAATAAATAAATGAAAAGCACTGAACAAAATTTCTCCTGAAACCGTCTTTGTGTTGCTAACATACGGCCTTTCGGAACATTGAATCTTTCTATAGAAACTTGCCATCATGCTCCCTTGTGCCTCCATCTCTAGGAACCGGTCGCTACCAGGATTACGCCTTTCACTGCATCACTGAGGGTTCTGTGGCATCACCGGGTGGCACACGTGATTTGAACTTCCTCCTTTTAGATATCAAGACGTAACAGACTAAAAATTCAGAAAAGTCTGAGACATGTATGAAAAGTGTGAGGTGAATACTGTGTTTGAGAGAAAATAAACCAGCCAATCTGATGTAAGCGTACTGGGTGGCGCAAGTCACACTAAAGCTGGAGAATATGTTCGATTTGGGGACCAAACTGGGTAACGTTTTACCCCAGAAGTTACATTATTCGGGACGCAGAGATGACCACCCAGGTCTGTGACTGACCTTCCGTTCGCCAAGCATCATGCTAGATTCTAGGTTTACAAACATAAGGGGGGTTCCCAGAACGGAGCGACAGAAGGGCAAGTGCGATGGACAGTGACATAAATAGATGCTGTCAACCTAATAACGTAAGTGCTATGGCAGAGATTTCACGGGAATCTCTGGAGGACGTAGGGTCAAGAGAGGCTTCGGAAGGTGACAACTGAGCCGAGCTATAGAAAATCAGCAGTAATTACCCAAAAAAAGAAATGTCTGAACAGGTTTGCAGCAAGAAGAGACACTATGTGCGTAGTTACGGAGGCTCGAAAAGAACTTCGTAGCCAGAGAACGGAAGCAGCTTGGCATTACTAGAGGTTACCAGGCACAGTGTGTAAGAGAGAAGGACGGAGAGGTGAAAGCACGACCACAACGTAGATGTCACTCCACAGAGTTTGCAGTTTTTTAGGTTATTTACTTAAATTTTTAAGTTATTTAGTTATTAAGGGAATGGAGTGGGGAATAGGGAGACTTGTTAAAAACACTTTAAAATTGCTCAAACAAAAAAAAAATATTACTCAAGAGATGAGAATCTATCATAAAACCAATATGTAAAAAAAAATTCTCAATTCTAATCAAAAGTTACATTGATTTTAGTAACACAGCCCTATGATATATTTATAATTAAATGATTTATGGGCAGCCTGGGTGGCTCAGCGGTTTAGCGCTGCCTTCAGCCCAGGGCGTGACCCCAGGGACCCGGGATCGAGTCCCACGTCGGGCTCCCTGCATGGAGCCTGCTGCTCCCTCTGCCTGTGTCTCTGCCTCTCTCTCTCTCTTTCTCTCTCTCTCTCTATGTGTGTCTTTCATGAATAAATAAATAAAATCTTTAAAAAAATAAAAAATAAATGATTTATAAAGAATGTATTTATCAAACTTATTAAGACTCTGTTTTAAGGGTTCCATAGAATTAGTATCTATAATCACTGAATTGAATCATATAAGCCTCGCTATCATCCAACCCACTTATTACTTTTCTCTCTAAGGCCCTGAACCCACATCCTAGCTGTCTTGAGTTATCCCCAGTATCTGCGACACTGCACATGCCGAATCCCCCAGGTTGAACACAGATTTCAGGCCTGAGTGGCTGCCCCTGCTTAGGAAGCATCTTGCTCCCAGTAGCAGGAATCAGTGAAGAACAGACTCTGACACCCGGTTGCTCATCGCTCATCCTTGGTTTCCTTCCTCAGGAGGCATTTCACTATTATTAGACAATGTAATTTTATTTTATTTTTAAAGATTTTATTCATCTATGTGAGAGAAAGTGCACGCGTGAGAGAGCACGAGTAGGGAAGAGGACAGAGGAAGAGGGAGGGGGTGAGCTGAGCAGGGAGTCTGACTCAGGGCTGGATCCCTCATCCCAGCACCCTGAGATCACGACCTGAGCCAAACGCAGATGCTTAACCGACGGAACCACCCAGGTGCCCCCCAGACAATATAATTTTAAAGAGTAGCAACAGTGTACTAAGCACCAAGCTAAGTGTTTCCTTCTTCTTTTTTTTTTTAAGATTTTATTTATTTATTCATGAGAGAGGCAGAGACTCAGGCAGAGGGAAAGGCGGCTCCCTAAGGGGAGCCCAGTGTGGGACTTGAACCCGGGACCCTGGGATCACGACCTGAGCCAAAGGCAGATGCTCAACCACTGAGCCACCCAGGCTCAGCCACCTTTAAGTGTTTCTGATAAATTCTTAACAACAATGCTGAAGACAGTTATTAGAAACCCTAATTTATAGTTTAGAGGAAAAAGGCCTAAAGGATTAAAATAGCGTCTCTAAACTTCAGGTGTAATGAGCGACTATTTAAATTCACACCTGTTTGTCTCGGCTTTGAAGCCATGACCAATAATTCAGATTCCTGAAGTTAAGCAATCCAACTTAACATCAAAAAGCAATCAAAGCCAAGTAGGATATATCTTAGAAATACAAGATTGGTTTTAACATCCTAAACCAATGTTATACAACATATTACTAGGACAAATAACAATAACAACAACAACAAAAAAGCAAGATAATTTCAAAATACAGAAAGAATATTTGAAAAAATCCAATACTTGTTCAGCATAAGTACACTCCACAAGCTTAGAATAGAAGGAAACTTCCTCAACTAGACAAAATATATTTACACAGATTTCACTGCCAACATTTTACTGATTGGTGAAATGCTGAATGCTTCCTCAAGATAACAGAAAAAGAAGAATTACTGATTTGCCTCTTCCATTCAACATTGTGCTGGAAGTTTTAGCCAAGGCAATTAGATAATAACATAAAACAAAATGAATGCAGATTGGAAAACAAGAAGTGAAATCATCTCTATTTTCAGATACTATGATCTTATAGAAAGAAAATCTAAAGAAATCCACTAAAAAAAAAAAAAAGCTATTAGAACTAGTGCACAAGTCAGCAAGTTTGTGATATATAAGATCTAAATACAAACATCAGCTGTCTTTCTAAACACTATTTAGAAGTGCTTAAAAATGAATTAAAAATCAATTTCATCTATGCCAGCATTAAAAATAATAGAATGCTTATATGTAACTAGAGCAAAAGTGGAAGATGCTTACATGAACAACAAAAGCTACTGAAATAAAGAGGATCTTAATAGTTAAACATACATCATATGTTTATGGATTGAAATATATGATTCGTTAAAATGGGAAAAGTCTCCAAATTGATCTACAGATTCAGCACAATCTTTTTGACAATTTTACCTACATATTTTGCAGAAACCGATGAGCTGATCTTAAAATTCATATGGAAAGGCGAGCAACCATAAAGAGGCAAAATAATCTTGAAAAGAAGAGTAAAATTGGAGGAACGACATGTCCCTATTTCAAAATTTCCTACAAAGCTACTGTAATGAAGATGTGCTACTACCATGAGAACAGACATCCATATTGATGCAATAATGTGGGTAGTCCAAAAATAAAACCTTACATTTAGGAGTATTTTCTACAAGGATGTAAAGACAATTCAGTGGAGAAAAAAAACTCCTTTCAAGATATGGAACTAGGGGCGCCTGGGTGGTCAGTAGGTTAAGCGTCTGCCTTTGGCTCAGGTCATGGTCCCAGGGTCCTGGGATTGAGCCCCACTTTGCTCTCTGGTCAGCGGGGAATCTGTCTTCCTCTCTCTGCCCCTCCTCCCTTGTGTGTTCTAATCTTTCTCTCTGTCAAATAAATAAAAAAAAAATTTAGAAACAAATATATATAGAACTAGCAGATATTCACATACAAATGAGTGAGGTAGTACTCTTTTCTTACCTCATACAAAATAATGACTTAAATTGGATCATAGACAATAATGTAAGAGCAAAATAAAAAAGTCTTAGAAGTAAACATAGGACTAAATCTGTGACCTTGATTAGGCACAGACTTCTCAGAACACCAAAACCTCCAGTAATTAAAAAGAAAAATAAAGGCAGGTAATCATCAAAACAACAACAACAACAAAACCTTTTATTACACAAATGACACCATAATAAGAATCTGAGAAGGGAATGCACAGAAAGGAAGAAAATATTTGGAAATCAGGCATCTGATAAGTAACTTACATCTGGGATATATGAAGAACTCTTACAACTCAATAATTTTTAAAAAATAATCCAATTAAAATGGGGTAAAAAATCTAAATAGATATTTCTCCGAAGAAGATGCACAATTACCACTAAGCATATGAAAAGATACTCCAAATCATCAGCCATTTAGGTTATTCAAATCAAAACCAAAGTGACATTTCACTTCATATCCATTCTGATGGCTGCAATTTAAAAAAAAAGAAAAACAAAAACAGCCAGCAAGCAAGCAAAACAAAACAAAACAAAACAAAAAACACACACAGAAACAGCCAGCCAGCCAGCCAGCAAGCAAGCAAGCAAACAATGCTTGATGGAAAGAATGTAAAGAAACTGGAAGTCGTTGCTGATGTAAATATGAAATAGTTCGATGACTTTGGAAACAATTTGGCTGTTCTTTAAGTTATTAAATGTAACTGTCACATGACACAACCATTTCACCCAAGAGAAATGAAAATGCACGTCCATATGATAACACAGATATTCACTCAAGAGAAATGAGAACGTATGTCCATAAGAAAGCAGAGATGTTCACAGTAGCATTATTCATAATAGCCCAAAGTGGTGACAACTCAACTATCAGTTAACTGAGGAATAAAGAAACAAAACATGGTAAGCAATGAAATGTTATTTAGCAACAGAAATGGATGAAGAAGTGAGTCACACTACAGGGGTAAAGTCTGAAAACATCATAGTAAGCAAAATAAGCCAGTCACAAAAAAAATAATATATATATATATTATATGAATCTATTTATATAAAAGTCTAGAATACGCCAATTCAGAGGGAGAGAAATGGGTGGCCGGGTAAGTGGTGGGTGCAGATGAACGTCACTATTTTTTTGGAGGTAAGTTAAAAGTTTTAAAAATGAGAGACATACAACTCTGTGAATATACTAAAAACCATTCAAATAACGAAACTATGAATTCATGGATTGTACCATATATAATGTATATCTCTATGACGCTGTTGAAAAGTGATGTCAAAGCTTAAAATATCACTTCGGTTCTGCTGATAGAAACTTTATTGTAAAAAAATAAACATTAAAGTGCAGTTAAATATTATCCTGGGTTGTATATGAATCCGCTTTTATTCAAGGGTTAGTGGGATCCCTGGGTGGCGCAGCGGTTTGGCGCCTGCCTTTGGCCCAGGGCGCAATCCTGGAGACCCGGGATCGAATCCCATGTCGGGCTCCTGGTGCATGGAGCCTGCTTCTCCCTCTGCCTGTGTCTCTGCCTCTCTCTCTCTCTCTCTTTCTCTCTCTCTGTGACTATCATAAATAAAAAAAAAATATTCAAGGGTAGGTTATAAGTTCACATAAATAAAGTTTATGTAAAATAATTTCTTAATAAGAAAAAAAAAAATGCTGAAGAATTAAGACCAGAACCCATATTTCTGTGAAGAAGGTTATCATCACATCACTGGGGGCAACGCTCCCACTGGAAATGAATAAAAGCCTGGATAAAATATCAAAACCTCCTCTCAAAAGCATTGCAGAGGTAAGAAATCTCCAGAAAAAATAAGAAATAAATGCACAAAAGCAACTTGTGCCCTGAGTCCATTTTCCGTATCTTAGTATCTTAGTTCTGGACCCATAGCAAGGTGTGTAGATAGAAAGGACAGCTCGGGGCCTGCGCAACTGGAAGCCTCACAGAATGCCCTCTACCCACGAAGACTGGGTTGAAAAAAGTTTTACCATCAGGGTCAGAGGAAAGCAGAGGTCAGGTCAGCCTTGCCATCCCTTCGATGTAATTATGAGAAATCACCTCCCAAACAAGGAGCAGAATTCAAGGGAAAATGTAAAGACCCACCTGCCATCAGAGCTCCTAGATTAGCAGTACCTGTAGGCTCTCGTACCCTTTTCTTCGGAGATGGCCAACTTCACCTCGGGACTCAAATAAGGTCTACAGATGATTGTCAGATGAAATGGAGAAGCTCACATAAAGAAAAACACCTAAGAATATAGGGAAGACTAGCCCAAACCTTCTTTTGTTGGATATTGGACTAGAATATATTTACATAAACTCAGAATGAGATACAGATAGAGGCAGGGGATGGAGACAGAGACAAAGGTGGAGGGGGAGAGAGAGAAAGAGAAAGAGGACACCTTCTAGCTCTGTTCACTGAGAAGGCTTTAAGCAAAAATTCCAGGAGGAAAGATGTCTAGCTCCCATATTTATTTGTTCCTACACCAAGCACCAGGGCTTCTTGGCTTAAATGGGTGATTCTAGGGCTAGGACTAAAAAAGAAACATGAACTTAAAATATCATGTTGTGAACTGTCTCAAGAATAGCAGGACATGTCAGAAATAAACAGAAGTCAGCCTCCAGAGTCATTCTCTAACCAAATACCGGGCATGTTTAGCATCAAATAAACAATGACATTTAACAATAGATAAGCACTAGGTAAAACAGGAACCCATGAATATGTATTAATCTAAATAGGTAAATGCATAAATGGTGGAGAAGAAAAAAGCCTTTTTATATAATATGATGTAAGCTGCTAAATGGAGAAACATCTTTGGAATCAAGAAAATCGCCATTTCACAAACATCACAGTAATAATTGATTTAGTCATTAATAGATACTTAAAACGAGTGGGTGGGAGTTTAATGGAAAACAGGATATTATGTGGTCTCAAAGTGTTTCCCCCACAAAATACTTCTTACTTGCAGAGAACCATGCGCAGCTTACAGTATAGACGCCCGGCAGACGGCACGTTGACTGTGATCAAAGTTAACATAAGAAGTGATGGAGCAAACTGGCATCATGTCCCCCCTGATATGACGCACTGAAAAAGATGCATTTTATCATTTCCCTGACGCTCTTGTGAGCTGGGAATCTATCCAAACAAGGGATTTCTGCATAAAAGAAAGTGATCTAAAATTAGCAGATGATAAATAGGAAAAACATTAACTAGAAACAAGGCATTTATACCTAAAGCAGCATATTAAGTATTGCAGGCCATTAGCCACATGTGGCTATATGAATTTTTGTCTAAATTAATTAAAATATATTGAGGTAAACCTTTCTTTTTTTTTAGTTTTATTTTTTAAGATTTTACTTACTTATTCATGAGAGACACAGAGAGAGGCAGAGACATAGGCAGGGGGAGAAGCAGGCTCCATGCAAGAAGCCCGATGGGGGACTCGATCCCAGGACCCCGGGGTCATGACCTGAGCTGAAGGCAGACGCTCAACCGTTGAGCCACCCAGGCGTCCCGAGGTGAGCATTTCAAGTGCTCAAAAGCCCCATGAGATCAGTAATGACAGTACTGGATAGTGCCAATATGTAATATTTTCAGCATTGCAAAAATTTTTGTTGGACAGAATTGATTTATAGTTCTAGACAACAGAAAGAACCCCCCCAGCAAGATGATACTGGGGAGCCTAATGGAAGAAAATGGACGAGTAAAACATAATCTGCAGGGGGAAAAAAAAAAAGGAACGCCTCGATGACTAACACACAGTCCAGTAAGTGCGCAATAAGACAAGAACATGGAGTATGACATTTTCTAAAAATGGACTATTCCAGCGCTGAGGAAAATGTGGGAGAACAAAACTCTTGGACATGGCTGATGTGATGATAAACTGGGTCACTCACACAAGAAGGCAACATTCCAAGAGTACTTAGTAGAATTAATATATGTAGATGCTTACGACTCAGAAATTCCACTCCTGTGATAACATTTCAGATAAATTCCTGCAAAAGCCCCATACAACTTTCAACTTTTGCATAGTTTGTAGTAGTCTGCATGGGAGGCAATCTAAATGTCTGCATTCCCGGGGGAATGGATAAGTAATAAAGGGATGGGCATTATTGATCATGTGCAGCAGGAAGAAACATTAACTAGATATACAGAAACATGTAAAAATATATATAAAACAATGAAATTTTGGACAATTTATATACACTTAAAACCATAAAAATAATTTATATACACTTTAAAAACCATAAAAATATGTATCAAAACTACATAGTGTATAACACTCATGAATATTTAAAAATGTCTCTTTGGAGTGAGGATCAAGGATAAAAAAAATAGAACAAAACAAGCAAAAGGTCTTACATAAATGAGTGATAACAATGTGCTATGAAGTGGGAGTTTTTTTTTGGTTTTTTTTGTTTTTTTTTTTTGAAGTGGGAGTTTGATTTACTCGTCTATGGACATCTAAATCCCAAAATAAAAAGAAAGGAAAATAACTAGGCCCATTATGTAGGCCAGAGCAGTTCTAAATATTAAACAACTTACATTTTTGTCACCATTAACTGATTTTATTGTAGTTGGTCATCATATTAAAAAGACACAGAAAAAGGTGTTTTTTGTTTTGTTTTGTTTTTGTTTTTTGTTTTTGTTTTTTTTTCCTGAGAGAAATGTGCATTAAAAAGAAGCATTTAAGCAACATGGTAAAACAGTTTCTGGGAAGAACTTGACATTTCTCTAAACTAAGTTCTAATTGTAGTTTTCCTAGTGATCTTTTGTACTGGATAGACTTAAAATAGGGTTGAATCCTCAAGGAACCATATGTCTGCGTTTTTTTAAGCACATAGCAAAGTCCTGCTGTGTCAATAACTGCGGAAACAGGAGATCTTTGGGTATCTAGGCCCACCCGGCTGGCCAGAGTACCAAGTTGGGGTAGACTCTTGGTAATTTCTTACAGTTTGGGGGAATGGATGTTTGATTATGATGCGGACAACAGAGAGGGACAAATTGCATAATTCACTGGCAAAGCCCAGTATACTTTGATGAATTTTTAGGTCATTGAAATTAGAGACACCACAGAAAAGCCCTAAGAGCCTAATGAATCGTTGACTGACTGTATCCTTGGAACTGCTTATTTTTCTGTAGATGATGAAGATCCGAAAAACATAGGTTTCCTTCCAGCCCACTGTAGCTGTTGGTGTTAAAAGTTTAGAAAGACCTACTGACTTCTACAACAAGAAATTCAAGGTTTCACTTGTGTTCATGGCCCCATCCTGGAATCTGAAACTGATGGAATATTTTCAGTGGGAAGGAAAACTGTTCCCAAAGTTGGATTCTGGTTATTTTTCTCCACGTCTCGCTGTTGTGGTGGTTGTTTCGTTGTTTTCGTGTTTAGTGAAGCCAACTTCACTTATGAGGACATTTCTCTTCCTCAGATGTGAGCGTTCTTAAACCATCTGGGAACTGTTTGAGTCGGTGTGTTTCAAAAATGAATGTGCATTTGAATTAACTTGTCAAGGTGCGGATTCTGATTTAGTCGGCTCTGGGCTTGGAGCCTTGAGAGTCTGAATTTTTAAGAAGTTCTCAAGCTACCGGCATGTTAATTTGAATGGAAAGTTTGAATCACTCAGACATCTCATGTTTCAGAAATTTTCTTTTTCAAAAGGGTCTGAAAATAATATAAAAACATCAATTTCTTCTTTGATTCAATCCTCGGATAGCATGAGCAATAATCAGCTCTATTCAGAGAAGGGACAATTAAATCAAATAATCAGGTGATATTCTAAAATTAAAAAGTTCATTTAGTAGTAATTCTCAGAATCCTCCACATCCCCCCCAAAAACTGGGTTTATTACCACTAACATCACCATTATAATGAACATGTTTACTTGTTAATCCTGAGGCTGTAGAGGTAGGGAGGTACACAGATAGGTGGTGCTGTAACTTTAAAAGAAATTCTGGATTTTCTCCCCTCAACCTTTAAAACCAAATAATCCCTTATAGTTCCTTTTCATTCTGAAAGCAGCTTTCAAAAATGTATGAAATATATCAATTCTTTTTTTCTGTCAGTATATCCTGGAGATTTTAAAACATGCTTTGTTGCAGAGCTTTATCCTAACAGAGTAACTATATTTTTTTGCTTCTTTACCCTCAACTGACTCTTAAAAATTGAGGCTACAGTTAAAGAGAATTTATATTATACCATGTCATGTAAGTTTTCCAGGAGTATCTGGTGAAAATTATAGCCATTTTGTCCACCCAAACGGGTTTCTATCATCTAGTAAAATGCTTTATTCTGATGGAAGTCTTTGCAGTTCTTCAGAGAACCAATTTAGTTCTTGAAAAAAGGATGGAAGGTGACTCACCACGAAATTTTGATATTCAAGTTTTAGTGACCAAATACGTCAAAGTATTCTCAGGTGTATCCTAACTGTTTTCTTTTTCTTTTCATTGTTTATTCATTTATTTTAAAAGATTATTTATTTATTTTTTTGGTTTATTTATTGAGAGAGAGACAGGGAGAGAGAGAGAGAGAGAGAGAGAGAGAGGAGGGAGAGGGAGAGAGAATCTCAAGTGGACTCCACACTGAGTGCAGAGGCTGACCTGGGGCACGATCCCAGGGCTGCAAGATCAGGACCTGAGCCAAGACCACTGAGCCGCCCAGGCTCCCCAACAGTTTTCTTTTTAAATTCCATTTGGCATGCATGAAGGGCCAGATGGATCAGTTACCCCCCGGTACCGACCCAGGAGCCCCATCCTAGCTTTCCACATCCTGATTGCACACGTATTCGGTACTTTGGTGACCTCACAGGGAAAGGAATCTGTCTCAAAGGACAAACTATTCAGAAAAACATCAACATAATTCCTTCTGTTTTTAATCACAGTAACAATTAAAACTTGGAACCAAAACTATGTCAAAAAAAAAAAAAATCCTCAAGCTTTTGCACCTGAAGAAAAATCTCTCTATTAGCCTAGGAATTCTGAGTTAAGCCAAGAAATCCCATATTTCTCCAGGTAAGCAATTAGTGTAGGATATTTTATTTTATTTTTAAAGATTTTATTTATTTGTTCATTAGAGACACAGAGAGACACAGAGATATAGGCAGAGGGAGAAGCAGGCTCCCTGTGGGGAGCCCGATGTGGGACTCAATCCCAGGACCCTGGGGTCACGCCCTTGAGCCACCCAGGTGCCCCAGTATAGGATATTTTAGAACTCATTTCAAGACAGATTTCTCACACTAAATAAATCAGGTAGACTCCAAAACTTACCTACTAAATAGACACAAATCACTAAGTGTCACATTTCATCAGTAAATGGAATTGAAAATAAATATGCATTTGTTCCACACTATTGTATAATTATACTTTACATAATTCATATTCACAAAATTCTTGTCAAGTGGATTAAAAACGAGGTTCCTTTACTTATTTTGTAAGGTTAAAATTGAGAAAAATTCGAATCAATTGGTTCTCCAGATACAAAGATAATCTACAAATTAACCCGATTAAATGAATAATTTCAGTAAAATAACGAATGTCCTCTACATGTTACTTGTCTATATAAGATATTGTTATTCTAGATGCTTTTCAACTTGGAAGCTGAATGGTAGGTAACTGGAATTCTTCTGGAAACAAACCAAAAATAAGTATGATGTTTGAAAGGAGAGTACACATTAAAAGGCGCTGTCCCAAATGTCTCATGAAATGCCTTCTGATAGGCAAAATATGTCCCTTGAAGAATCCATTATGACAGTTCTTGTTCTTTCTTTAAAATGTCAGTCAGTAGGAAACTCAAAAGGTGATTTAATATCTCTGCGTCCACTAACATGAGATTTTTATGATCCTTAAATCTTTGAAAATGCTTCATTTTAAAATATTTTTCACATTATTTAAAGTGTTCCATAAAGGAATTTAATTTTATGGTAACTATTTAAATTATATGACAAGTTGTGGACACACATATAATCTAAAGCTAAATAAAATATTATGTCATATATAGAAGTTATGTAGATTCAGAAGATATTTTATATAGAACTAAAGCATGTATAAACTATACATAAAATATGATTTTATCTATAATTTATTTAGAAGTAACATGTTCAAGTCTCATCCTCCTCATCATTTTTGCATTCAGGTATCTCTTTATGAAAAAATTACTATCACTAAATTTTGTTTTAAAAGCAGTAATTAAATAGAGTGTGACGGTTAAGCACATTGATAAAATTTAAGAAAGGTGACTTCATTTGAGTTTAATTTGCATCATTCTCCTTTAAGAAACGTAGTTTTAATGACTTATGACTTTATTTCCTACTTTGCAGCTTCACTATTTGGTTCAATAATAAATATTTTCATAATAATAATAATAATAAATGCTATTTATTGATAATCAACTTCTAGACTCAAATTGTAAGCAACAGATTTGTTTTACTGCTGTTGTCAAGTAGAAACATGGACTGGTGTGAAAGCATACAAGAATAAATAATCACAGCAGGCTCTGATAATATAATTTTTTACAGGTTTTTCTGAACTTCTTCAGCTCATAGGAAAAGCTCCAAGTAAATAATCAACTGGAGTTTCAAGTGCCTATTAATAAAGTTTCAAGGAGCTATTATAAATAAAACTAAAAACTCCCACCCTAACTGAAGTCAATTAATGAAAAACAATGTCACGGTTACCCTCTATTTTGTTGTTATTTATGGTTTTAAAAATTAGATGGGAGGGAAGTCATGGAAACCCAACAATTCGATAATTTTTTAATGATTCCACAAATAGTATTTTGGTTCACGAGTTTGCATAGTTTAAGGAGAAAATGTCTTCTCTCACAAAGAAAGGAACCTCAGGCTCGCCGATCAAAAGAGTGGGATATCTTAAGCCCAGCTTTAGAAAGTCCTTTCTCACAGGACCATGGGGCACATTCAATATGCTTTTTTACTTCTGTGATATTTAGCTATGTCTGTCCACTAAGGCATATAGGTCTTCAAAGAAGAAACTGTAATATGTTAAACTAAGTATATGGTTTGAACAAGTGTTAAATTGGTTATTTAAGAAATGAATAAGGCAAGGATCCACCCAGACGCGTGCGTACACACACATCTGTGTCGATATATGTAATATTTAGCCCATCTGTTAATTCATTCTGAAAATACAAACCTGACTGTGTTGGCTCCTCTCCTGACCCTTCACTCCTCCTACTAGAACCGTGGCCTTTGAAATTTTTTTTTTAATTTTTATTTATTTATGATAGTCACAGAGAGAGAGAGAAAGAGAGGCAGAGACATAGGCAGAGGGAGAAGCAGGCTCCATGCACCGGGAGCCTGATGTGGGATTCGATCCCGGGTCTCCAGGATTGCGCCCTGGGCCAAAGGCAAGCGCCAAACCACTGGGCCACCCAGGGATCCCGAACCGTGGCCTTTGAACATAACATTCCCTGGGCCTGAAATGTCACTGAACATCCTCTTTGCCAGACTTGGCTGGTCAAGAGTCCCCTGCTCAGGGAAGCCATCTGATGACACCTTTGACCATTTTGAGATATAATAATACGTTGTTGGTTTTTTTTTTTTTTAATTTTTCCTAGAGCCCTGTCATCAAATCTGTTTGATGAATGCATTACTTTTTATGTTTAAGTCTGTTTTCTTCAGTGGGCCACGGGGTACAGGAAGGTTAGAGAGTATGACATTTTTGTTGTTATTATTCACCAATGGATCCCCTGAGCCTAGGAAGAAAAAAGAACGAAAAACCATCAGAGCTGCATTCTGATGTGCAAAGTGCTCTCCATTTTGCAATAAAAGGCTTATCCAATGGCCTATTCTGGTATTTTTACCAAGAATATTTATACAGCACCATGTTTTCGTCACATACAAAGATTGAATAAACTTTATCAAGGTACACTTTTAATTTTTTTTTTTAATTTTTTTTTAATTTTTTTTTTTTTTTTTTTAATTTATTTATGATAGTCACACACAGAGAGAGAGAGGCAGAGACACAGTCAGAGGGAGAAGCAGGCTCCATGCACCGGGAGCCCGACGTGGGATTCGATCCCGGGTCTCCAGGATCGTGCCCTGGGCCAAAGGCAGGCGCCAAACCGCTGTGCCACCCAGGGATCCCTATCAAGGTACACTTTTAAATTCAGCTTGGCTGCCTCACTTCGTATTTAGTAACCAGCCGCAAATAAGCCCATAAATGTTTAAAGAGTCAAAATTGTAACATAAATGTGATGTGCAGTATGTCTCGTCGCTGATGCATTCAAAACACAAACATGTTGTGAATTTGTCCTCATCTGATCGGATTTTGTATTTAGAATTTTTTGCACTGTGGCTCTGAATACAACCAGATGTGTTTCATCTCTGCGGGTTCTTTTGGAGTTACAGGCTGCTAAGTGTTTGAAATGAAGACAGCCACAATGTGGGGGGCATACTGTTTCTCACTAGGAGAACATTCCACGTATGTCTGTCAATCTTCAAGAGCTCATTAAAAATAAAAGCTTGAAATGGGGGAGAGACAGAAACTTTTCACATTTAAAGTTGTTTTATATTTTACTTGTAAAATATACCTGCAAAGGGATAAAAATGCATTATTTTTAAAAAATATTTTAATGTATTTGAAAGGTAGTTTATATGAATTTTTCTTTGCTTTTTTTTTTAAAGCTTTTATTTATTTATTCATGAGAGACACAGGCAGAGGGAGAAGCAGGCTCCATGCAGGGAGCCCGATTCCGGAATCCAGGATCATGACCTGAGCCAAAGGTAGATGCTCAACCACTGAGCCACCCAGGCGTCCTATGAATTTTTCTTATCAGCTGGATGCGATGAAGACCATAAATTTCAAAAATATAATCTTCTACCTAATTAATACACTTCTTGAATTGTTTTTTTTTCTAATTTTCTCTTCTTTTTTTATTGTGGAGAATAGTTTTTAAAATATAGGGAAAATTTTATTACATTGGCAGTTCTTAATGAAGCATTAATTATAACAGTACCACATACATTTATTGAGCGTATAATATTCTAATAGGTGGATCATAATTAATCTGTTTCTTTATGATAGCATTTAGATTTTGCCAGTACTGTCATTAATAATATAATTAATATACATGCACATATATTCCTCACTGTACAAGATTTGATAAGAGTAGAAATCTCTTTAAGAAAAAGACAACTATACATTTTTTCCCTAAGCGTGCTTTAATAAGCACTTATTTGGATAATGGAAAAAACAAAACAAATGCTTATTTGTTAATGCCATACACTTTAGCATGATTTTAGTGTCAAGAATTTTGGTGTTGAATTATATGTCTCAAGTTATGTCCATGTTAATACTCTTATTTTTATTAATACTCTGCTTAATCCTCTATAAATCTTAGAAAATAATGAAAACAAGAACATAAGATATGTCTCCAAGTCTACTTTAAACATGTTTTATCTTACAAGAGACACGCTCAGGAGGGGCTCTTTCCCTTCGAGTATGCCACCAGTGACGTACATTCAGAAGATCCACATACATTCAGAAGATCAAAAAGCTAACTCATCAGAGGGAAAACACGACGTATTTCTTTCCTCTCTCCCGTTCTGCAGCTCTTTAATAACAAAGGAACAAGAATACTTCCTCTACAGCATATGTCCCATTTAATGTGTGATATACTTATTTTGACGAAATGACCTAATAAACATCAATAATAAATCCCATCATAGACAAAGGCTATCTCTGACTTCATCCTACAAATGGTTCTGGATGAGGTCCTGGGACCCGAACATCAGTGTTACATGATCAGAATCTCCTAATCTTTGAGAATCATGGCTTAATGATCAGGGGACTTTATGATTATTTCTATTATTTTGCTCGTTAGGGCACCTGGGGGGCTCAATTGGCTGAGCGTCTTACTCTTGGTTTCGGCTCAGTTTCATGATCTTAGAGTCATGAGCCCTGAGTTGGCTCCATGCTCAGCAGGAAGTTGGCTTGAGATTCTCTTCATCCCACTCCCTCTGCCCCTCCCACTCCATGTTCTCTCTCTCTCTTAAAATCAATCAATCTTTAACAAAATTAAAAAATCAAAACAAAGGTATTCTTCTGATGAACTACAGAACACACACACACACACACACCATGCCACACACAATCACAATCGCACTTTCTTTGGATCAAGTTGAATTATCTCAAACAATCTTTACGAATAGAGCTATTACGGTGGCTTTTGGATAATCTGAAATACAATGCTTTTTGAAGCAGCAATAAATTTATGATTAAGTGCACAAATATAACTAGTTGCTAGCTAAATATTTAGACTGGTGTATTCTACAGGATTATTAAATGTAAATTCTTCTAACTAGAATTTATAGGCCTTCCTTCACCCCAAATGTATCCCCATCTTCTAAAATAGGTTTTTAAGTAGAAATTCCTAAAATACGCCTTAGAGTGGGAGCAGGAATAAAGAGGTAATACTGGCTATTTCTCTTTCACTCTTCTCTTAAATCTGATTTCATATATTCAACCTATATAACATCTCTCCATTGGATGTCCTACTCTCACTCCCTACTGCCATGACCACCTTTCCACGTCTGTTTTGGATTAATTGGTTTTTTTTAACCTCTCTTTTCCCTTCCAAATACAGTATTTGCTGTATTGATAGTGTCTTTTCTTAACTGCAAATCTTAATTATTTACTGGTAATAATTTTTATTAATTTTTATTGACTGGTCATTTTTCAATGATCCAAGAGATTAAAGATAAATTTGAAGATCATTAGTTTATCATAAGGATCGCCTTTATACTCTCACTTGTTCTGGTCTCAACCTGTCCTTTCCAAACATTAGCAATGTAAAAATCCAATGAGAAGGAAGTCTATGTGGCTACGCAAGTTGATTCAAGCACCGTCCTTTGAATAGAAGACTGGGGGAACAGTTTTGAAAACAAAACCCAAACCAGAACCTAAAACCAAAAAACACAACTGATGGGAGACAGCATTTTCAACACTTGAGAAGTAAAGAATAACACGACGGAAATCTAAGGAGGGCTTGATTAATAACTGAGACAGATTTGTGCACCTTTAAATCTGGCATAAATAAATCAATTTATAGTCAGATTCTAAAGTCATGAAGAATGTAAATATCAGGGTGTCTGCCATTATGCAACTGTGTTAAGTGATTATTTGTTGCGCTGGAAATTGGATAATTAGAAAGTAAATAGCCAGGAAATGAGAAATCTCCAAACTTAATTTGGGGGATGGGACATTATATTATTATGCGTTCACAATCTTGCAAGGACAGAGCTCATTTCTCTTAAATCTTGAAATTCTCGGATGGAGGAACTGCCAAGCAATAGCTGTGGCCCCTCCAAGGGAAGAATGATATTCCAAATGCCAAGAGTAGGGCAGGGCTGAAAGCCGGATTCCCTTTGTAAAAGGCAATTTGGTATTAAAAGAGATATCAAACAGTCACTTGGGAGAATTAGGTATCATTGCCACTCAGTGACTTCCTGAATCCATCTGGGAACAATTTGCCATGTTCTTTGTTTAAGCTAATAAAGTTGTGGCCTCAAGTTGTATTCCATTAGGGAATCTCCAGAGTCTTTTATTGCCTAAGGGGACCGAGCATCAGCCGTGAAGAAAATGGGATGGTGAAAGGCGTTATGTTCCTGGCTCCGGGTTCACGGTGCATTTGTCAAATGACAGCTTATGTGCTGCACCTTGTATATTTTAAAATGACATTTGAGAGATGTAGGGCATTCGGTGTTTATATGTATCAAAACAAGAAGGGCTGACAGGGGGGCATAAACTAACATGCTCCGGTGACACAACTGCAAAGTCCTTGCCTTTCTTTCATAGAACACTCAGATCTCATTTCCTCATCCGGGTAAAGTCAGGGTGGCAGCGCTTTATTACGCTTGCTGGGGCGCCTGGGTGGCTCCAGTTGGTTGAGCATCTGCCTTCAGCTCAGGTCATGATCCCAGGATCATCATGATCCACTTCAGGCTCCCTGGTCAGTGAGGAGGCCCCCTCGTCCTTCCCCACTCATGCTCATGCTCATTCTCTCTCTCTCTCTCTCTCTCAAATAAATGTATAAAATCTTTAAAAAAAAAAGAAAATTAAAATTATGCTTGAGAAAGAAATGACTTGATCCAAAACATGTAAAATCTTAAAATACTTCAGCACAAATGTCAGAGTTCTGATTAGTGACCAATTTGTAGAATTTGGAAGTGACACAATGTAGTAAGACAGTGGCTCTCTGTATCGTCTGGTAGGATACCTTAGAAGATGGGTAGATTAGTTATATCTGAGACTCTGTTATGGTTTCTGTCCTCAAAAAAAAAAAAAATCACTACGCAAATGGAGATTCTGGACACTAACAAACTTTAAAATACATGAGTAATTAATAATTCCTTTAAAATATATAAGCACATTAATAATTGCTTTTAAATTAGATATTAATAAACGACCAGACATGCCGATTTTAAACTTATCTCTATCTTATGAATATTTTTCAAAATACGAATTGTGAAAATAAAATCAAGTAGCAACATATTATACTGTTTTTACTTTGATAGCATATTACTGCCATTATATCATAATTTGTAATTATGCTTTAGCACATAAGGAAATGCATACAGAATTATAACACAGCACTGCCTTTCAGCCTTTGGCTAAGGTCAAGTGTACAATTATAAACGTATCAAGATACCCTCACAATTTGCTTACTTTTCTCATGAATTCAATATTTCAAAATATGGGCTACTTGGGAATACCAAACATTTTCTGTACTCCATAAAAGGATTTTATTTTTAGTATATACTGAGATATATTAGATAGCAAAATCCATTATGGATTCAATACGTTAATTTGCTATTTTTCAACAACATCTATACATATCTAAAAAAGATGGGACGTGGATAACTAGTTTGTGGATAATATGGATTTCTGAAATTCTGTAGTCACTACATTGTGTCACTTCCAAATTCTACAAATTGGTCATTAATCAGAACACTGACATTTGTGCTAAAGTATTTTAAGATTTTACATGTTTTGGATCAAGTCATTTCTTTCTCAAGCATAATTTTAATTTCCTTTTTTTTAAAAAAAGATTTTATACATTTATCAGAGAGAGAGAGAGAGAGAAAGAAAGAATGAGCATGAGTCAGGGAGGGCGAAGGGGCCTCCTCACTGACCAGGGAGCCTGAAGTGGATCATGATGATCCTGGGATCATGACCTGAGCTGAAGGCAGATGCTCAACCAACTGGAGCCACCCAGGCGCCCCAGCAAGAGTAATTTTGATTTTCTAAAAAGAAATTCCTATACACCCCAAAGTAGAGCTCAGACTTGAGACTAACAACTGTCTGTTCTTGATAGTAACGATCTGGTGTAGACTCCTAGGGCTTTAAAAAAAATCAGGTCCCCGAAAGAAAAGATTATCCCAAAATTCTACCTAAACAAAGGAAATGTTTAAAGCCATACCTATTAAACCTACAGATATGCAAGAGCAACTACCCAGGTGAAGGGGATCTCATTTACATATGTCAAATTAAGTTCCTGTGTTTCAAAAAAGATGCCAGAAATTTAAGTGGGTTTTAAATAGGTCAGGAAAATCTACTCAAGTTTAGAAGGGCCTCTCAGCTGCTAGACAAGTGATTATATCCCAGGCAGCACTTGAAAGCCAGAAACTGCCATGCTGAGCTGAATAAATTCTCCTCAATGACCTTTCCATGACAACTTTCTCATTTCCTATAATGTGGATACAATTAGGTGTTAAATTACGTGTTTGTGGAGCAAAGAAGCAACCTTTGAAGCAGAGGTTTTGCTGAAGAATGTACTGGGTGAACATGTAAAAATAGCTCCTAACAAGTAATATAGTTGTACAACGTCCAGCTCCTTAATTTAACAAATGAGAAAACTGACGTCCAGATAACTTCACTGACTTGACGAATGTCAAACACAGCAATTTTGGATCAGAATAGCACTGGGACTCACAATTAAATTCTCAGGCTAGTGATCTTTCTATTAAAATGTTAGTTCTGTTCTCTTAAACAATTCAGCTTAGCCATTCATCTTTCCAATCATTCATTGACTTAATAGCAATTTATTGATGTTTACGAAACAAAGAATTTTGCAGCACTGCATGGTAGTTTCTAGCTTTTAAGAGATTAAGAAGACCTGCTCCCTGTCCTCAAGGAGGTCATAGGGTTCAGTCAATACACAGACTTCTGAGAAATTTGTATGCGTCACACACTGTTTCAGGATCTGGGCATAAAGCAGTGGATGAAGACCAAAAGGCTCCCTTTCTTGTTGAACACAATCAATAATTTTTTTTACAGGGTGTAAAACATGCTATATTTAAAACATACACAAGTATTTTAAGTACACAGAGCAGAGAACCTAACGTACGTTCTGAAAGCATCTGAGAAGGGAGAGGGTCGGAGACCAGCTTCATCTTGATGGAACCGAGCAGAGGGTAAAGGAGAAAATAACCTAAGTAAAGTATGTTCTGGGACCGATAAGATTCTGTGGGTGCTTGGCACAGGGAGTAAGTGGAGGACTGTGGGAGACAGACCTGTAGGGTGAAACACAGATCATATAACATCAATCCTTGCTATACAAAACCCTGACAAGAGGCACGGGGCTGGCTTAGTCAGTAGAACATGTGACCCTTGATCTCGGAGTCAGGAGTTCGAGCCCCATGCTGGGTGTAGAGTCTACTTAAAAATATATATATATCCTAAAGGATGTTTTATATACAAATGACAAAGTAAAACTACATCTTTTCACTTACTTCATAATTTATATTTCAATCAGAAAAAAAAAAAAGGTCTTTGATAATCCGCTTAACCCTGCCCTTAGTACGATTCACTACATTATTACAAAAGACTCAGTTTAGGCAAAATTTTCAATAAGGTTTTATTCATTTTATTCTCCCTTTTTCATTCTCATAGCCTTTTCAGGGTGTCCTATGTGTAAAATAAAAATAATAATAATAATAGTAATTTTTCTCTATCAATAATTTTTTAGTAATTTTTCTCTATAAATAATTTGTTGGTTTAAGTGAACATGGAAATGTGGTCATATCTGGTACAGTGCTCTAGTTGGGGATTTCTCATACTTCTGGGTCTTTCGTCCAGTTTCATGATGTTATTCTCCTCATAATAACACAAATCTGCAGTTTATATGACTGAATATTTATATTGGCGCATGCCTGTGTGCTATTGGCAAGATGGAGTTGCTTGAAACAACCAGTCGGGCCTTATTTTACCCATTATTATTTTTATTATTTATGTATCTTTATTATCCCGCCAGTGATAGCAAGTATAATAAATCCATGCTACCTACGTTATCAGGAGGGTGGCGGAAACTGTACTGTATCAAAAAAATAGCTCCAAATGCAGTCAAGGCAACAGCCTCATAACCAACGATCACCTCCTTAGATTTCATTCATCACGTCTTAGCTCTTTTTCTTAGTAAGAAAAACACCTGCTGATGTCAAGGACCCCCCACCTCCAGCAGGGAGAGCGGGCCTCTGTCTCGAATGATACGACTGCTAATTTTATTCCCTTCGTTCCTTGTAACTGAAGGTTTTGCTGGCCTCTGCCACCTGCTTTCCTAAAGAGCATCATTTCTTCACACCCTCCCTCTGTGATCTTCCAAGGTCAAATCTGACGCACGGAGCTGTCAGAGAAGAGGAAAATAATAATAAAATCATCATTTCGTTGTGTGTGTGTGTGTTTAATCTTCATTCTAGCTAGATCTATTAAGAGGAAAGGGAAAGGAAATGTAAAGAATTATTTTCTGCTTTATTCGACTTCTTCCTCAGGACCCCAGAGGTCCCTCCTAGGTTTTCTCGCAGATTCTAACCAGAGCCCATCGACACTCAGCTCCGGACACTGTGCAGCTGGGGAGCGAGGGTCATCAGAATTAGAACAGTGTCACCGTTCACTCCCATGGCCATTGTTCCTTCGAGTCAGGCAGCAGTTTTTCTCAAAAATATTATGCACCTTGTGCGGCCAGGTGGCCGATAGTCAAATGAAAGTACAAACAGAACAAGCTTCCTATCCTCATGCTCAAGGAAACTGAATATCCGTATAGTTTGCCACTAACACTGTTAGGATTCCGGGGGGTCTTGATCTGCATGTTTTTTAGATATCAGAATATGCTATGGGTAACTCAAGCGACAATAAATAATTGATAGCTTGGCCCAAATTTGAGTGATTCCGGGTGGTGGGCGATAGTGCTCTCCTCTGTTCTGAAAGAATACACCCCATTTATAATGCTTTCTGTGGCTTTCGGTTGAATTAATTTGCGAAGGTAGGAAACAAATTCCTAAGATAATTTTTGGCTGCTATGTTGCAATGTTATGCTATTAAAATATTAAGTAAAGACTGAAATTCTATATAGATTCAGTTATACTAAATTTAGATACTATTTTTTTTTCTTTTTAAAGATTTCATTTATTTATTCATGAGAAACACACAAAGAGAGAGAGGCAGAGACCCAGGCAGAAGGAAAAGCAGGCTCTCTGCAGGGAGCACAACGTGGGACTCGATCCCGGGTCCCCGGGGTCATGACCTGGGTTGAAGGCAGATGCTCAACCATGGAGCCACCCAGGCGTCCCTAGATACTAAATTTCTAATTATGATACTACAATACATTTTATTATTAATGCTCTGTAAATTGCAATAAGATAAAAGGTGAAGGAAGTTGGTTATAGATTAGGTATCTAGAAAATCATGATACTCATATGCATGGTAATAAATAAATACATAGGACCTATATCTATGTACATACTTAATAGGTAAAATTTTAATTTAATAAACAATACATTTTAATATAGGATATTTATATGTATTAAATATATATTACATATATATTTGGCCAGTTCAGGATAAACCGGAAAAGAGATGGTTACCATTTTTTTTATTCAATTTACTAATGAATTGAATTAAATAGATGATTTTGTTGGTGAGCGATGGAGAAAGTAAAATCATTATGTGAGGCTACTGACATCTAAAGGAGTGACTCATGCCATTGGTATGCAGAGCCGTTCATGCTAATGTCATTTCCTTGTCAACAATTTTGATGTTACCTACCTGATGGGCTTGGATGAATCCTGGTATTTAATTGTAAGCATAATTTGCCACCTCCATAGAGTGCCATCCCTGAAGTGGAACATCTGACACATGTGAAAGCAGATTTTTTACTGCAAATTGGTAACACCTCAGTGCCTATCATTGAAAAATTCATCTACAGATCCAGTGTCTTATTATTCGTCTCTAATTTGAAAGCGTCTTGTAAAAAAAAAAATAACACTGTGTGAGGAAAGAATTGCATTGCAAAGAAAGTACTGATAACATTTGACACTCCATAGAGGTTTCCCTTGCATATGAAGACACACTTTTGGAGACTTTCTGCATAGAAATTCTGGTGGAAATTCACAGTAACTGGATGGTTTTTAGCATATTTGATCACTTTCATGGGAATAAGACTATTTCCAATTTTAGGGAGAAATAGTGGTAACGACTATTATAATGAAATAGTTATCTGACTGCCCAGATTGGGTATAAAATTAAAAAAAAATAGAGTATGTGTGCTTGTTTCTGTTGATGTGACTGTGACTACACGTGAGAATCTGTGCGCTGAGTGCAAGAAACAGCTGTGAACATATATAATTGACTTGTTAATAACCTAAAACCCAGAAGAATCTTAAAACTGGGTATGATAATCATCTATAGCAGAGGCTGGCAAACTCAGTAAAAATAGTAAGCATTTAGATTTTATGGACCATATGGTATTTGTCACAACTCCTCAACTCTGTTATTGTCGGGGGAAAAGCAGTCATAGGCAACACAGAGACAAACGGGTATGGCTCTGTTTAATAAGGCTTTAGTTACCAAAACAGTTGGCAGGTTGAATTTGGCTCATGAGCCATAGTTTGCCCATTCTTTATCTATGCACAAAACATTAATATGTGTTCAACTTAACAAAGGACTCAAGTTGCCTATCTATGAGAACTGATGGCCTTACTCCATTTACCTTTTTAATTCACTGGGGGATTTAACGGGAGTGTTCCCAAAAATCAAAAAGTTTTGGGTCCATGGATAGTTTAGTTGTCTAAGCAGCCAAATCTTGGCTTTGGCTCAGGTCATAATCTCAGGGTTGTGGGATTGAGCCCCGTCGGGCTCTTCGAGCTCCTTGCTGCGTGGAGTCTGATTGAGATTCTCTCTCCGTCTCCCTCTGCCCCTTCCCCGCTGTGTGCCTGCATGCTCTTTCCCCCTCTTTTTCTCTCTCTCTCAAAATAAATCTTTAAACAACTTTAAATGTTTATATTTATATTTTGCAAGGGGATTTGAAATATTAAGGGATTAAATAGTACTCCTGACACTTATAAAGCGAATGTTACGAAAGATTATCTGAAGAATCAAAGTACTAAATATTCAAATAGTTTATACAGTGTATATATTATATACACATAAATGCATATTCATACACACATATATACATATCCAGGGCTAATTTTATTAAAATGTTTTTACCCCCCACCTCAAAACCTAAATTCTCATACTATTACTGCGAATACATATAGTATATGTATTAAATACATACATACATACATAAATATATATTTAAAAGGCCCTAGCATAACATTTACGAGTAAAATATTGACCTATCGAAGAGAACTAGGTGATTACCTTTTCGGAGTTTGCAGAATGTAATCAGGATAAATGAATCTTCTAAACACATATGCCATTTTTATTTTACATATCTCTAGACTGTGTATTTATCATGAAGTTCAGAATACTTTACTTTTGAGCTTACACTGATTTAAAATTCAGGAACAATATTAAGGATTTGTTTTCCTTCCTGCTTTGTGTTTCTTCCACTCCCTCTTCCTTTGGCTGGGTCTCTAAGACTTAGCAGTAAATTTTGGAACCATCTCAGTTAAGGATACCTTTTCTTACAAGTAAATTTTAAGAGAAAAAAATAATTACTTCTTTAACCACTTGTTAAAAGATTGTATAGCAAAATTAACGCCTATATTTAATCTATATAAAATCATATAGGCAAAATTAACACCTATATTTAATCTATATAAAATCTATATAAAATCAATCATCTATATAAAATTTTTACTTTTTTTAACACGGCATGGCATTCCCCGTCACCAACCAGAGTATTCAGACACGGTCTAGCAGATGCTCCTTCAATAATGAAGTCTTTCAATCCCTAATTGGAACATAGGAAATGTTTTTGTTTCAGCTCTGAATGCATTGAAATTGAATGCAGAGACAGTAGCTAGGACAATATGTTATCATCTTTTAAAGTCAAACATTAGAATTTAGAGTTTTGTTGTTTTGTTTCGTTTTGGTCAGAGAAAGATGCATGTCTAAAATGAACTGTGCTGAGAAATATGCTTATGAACATATGTGCTGAAAGTGGGAAATAAAAATTAATTATTATAAATAGATAATGTTTTAAATACTAAGAGCCATTGTATCATAGGTTTGTATTGTATTTTGTAAAGCATTTTATTACATTTTAATGTTTATCTCTAGATTCTGAAACAGGTGTTTACTAAATATGTAAGCTTCACATTTTGATGTGATTATTATTATTTAACTCTTCAGATGTTAAGTATGCTTCTTCATCCATAAAAGTATATTAATGCACAAAGCAAAGGTCTTTCAAAACATAATCTCCTTAAATTGAAAAAACAGGGGCATAGCTCATTGGTTGAGCATCTGCCTTCAGCTCACGTTGTGATCCCCAGGGTCCTTGGGATCGAGTCCCACATAGGGCTCCCCACAGGGAGCCTGCTTTTCCCTCTGCCTGTGTCTCTGCCTCTCTCTATGTCTCTCATGAATAAATAAATAAAATTTTTTAAAAAAATATTTGAAAAACAAATACATGCTTTAACACTAAGATATAATCCACAATTTCATACCTGTATTATTCTGAACCTGAATATTAAACTTAAGTTTATATCTCGTTATGGGCTTCAAATTTCTCTCTGAAAATAATTTAGCTCTTCAAATCGTAATTATTTAGCATTACTTATGCCAAAATGTGAGAATTTATGCACAAATCATTTCACTCACCTAACCAATACAAATTAAACAAAAAAATAATTTCAATTTTTTAAAAGGAATGGTTTTAGCTTTCAATAAGCAGAGGAAAACTATGTATTGACAAGATTAGAAGGCACAGTATAAAATAAAAATATGATCTAAATTATGAAATAAAATCTGATAGAAAAATAAAACATGATGTTGTATATTATATATATTCACTCACATAAACAATCCTATAATTTTAAATAAATTAAAAGTAAAAACATCTGTCTGAACTACTGACAGCCTCATATTCTCTGTAAATATTAATATTGATTTAGACTTTTCCAATAAAGATAAGGCATGCTATCTTTTAATTGATAATTCTGCAACTTAAAGAAAATTCATTTTTCACAAATAAATATAATTGTGTAGAATTATAAGATATAAATTTTCAATTTTAAATGAAAACATAAAATGAAAAACGAAAAAAAAAACCACAATAACAACCCCAAATTTATACTCAGATTCTAAATCTAATATTGAATTCAAGTCTATTCCTTTCTCCTTCTCATTAAGTAATATTGATCTCCACACAAATATGCAAGGCCAAAAGGAGCAGCTGGGAAATTGAATGATTTAATAAGTGTTTTTCCTAGGCTATATTGCTATATTGGACACTTAATTACAAACAACACAAGTTACACTCTGCAGTGGCAATCCTCCCATCAATCAATCATTGAAACAGATTGAAAAGAAAAAAAAAATCACAGATTTTTAAAAATAGGAATGTTAGTATCAAGTTGGCTGTCTTACACTTTTTATTTAGCATTTTCTGAGCTTTACATCAAGCTGTGCAGGTAATTAGGTACTTTTTTTCCTGATTGTGAAGGCAATAAGAAATCTAAGTTCAACAAACAAGTCTTCATTCATCCAATATTCATGCTGAGAATTATCATTTCATTGCATTTTGAGAAGAAGAAGGCTGTTACAAGTATCTTCCAAACATGCAGCTTTATCCACCTTCCCCCCCCCCTTCTTTTCTTTCTTTCACTCAAAATAAAATGGTGAGCAATTAAACCAGGTTGCTATATTTGGTGCATCCAAACTTCACAAGTTGAAAGCATAATGATTTTAATAACTACTTTAAGTATAACATGGTGACAAGTTGACACCTGAGGCTTATGTCCTGCAATTTTATTTTTTCCCATTCTATTGTTACACTGCGGGAATAGTGATATGATTAGAGTGAGTGTTGCAAAGTCTTGTTTGCTTCTGATTTAGATCTGATATATGTATTTCGTATATATTTTTGTAAGATTTTTCAAGATAAAGCATGCATTAAATTGGACTATCTGGAAGGGACACAGGTAATGTTTTGTGATAAGACTACTTGCACTACTGTTTCCTCATCATTGAAAACATAAGCATTTGATTTCCTTCATGACTTTTGATAATGTATTAGACTTTCATTTGAACATAACAAGTTTGGGGAGCCTGGGTGGCTCAGCCAGTTAAGCGTCTGACTCTTGATTTTGGTTCGAGTCATGATTGCAGGGTCGTGCGATCAAGCCCCAGTTGGGCTCCACACTGCACATGGAGACTCTGAAGATTTTCTCTCCTTCTCCCTCTGCCCTTCTGCCCCCAGTTGCACTCTTAATCTCTCTCTGGTGGAAAAAGCAAACAACAACAAAACACCAAAAAACATAACAATAAAATTTTTATTCTATTTAAATACAGCCTTAACATATTTGACATTTACTTTCCTTTTTAGTCACTAATAAATTTATGGTCAAATTTAAGTTTTTTATTGTTATTTTACTTTTTTTTTTTTTTATAAAAAGATCTTATTTATTTATTCATGAGAGACACACAGAGAGAGGCAGAGGCACAAACAGACGGAGAAGCAGGCTCCCTGCAGGGAGCCCTACATGGGACTCAATCCCAGGACCCCGGGATCACACCCTGAGCCAAAGGCAGATGCTCAACCACTGAGCCACCCAGGCATCCCAAATTTAATTTTTTGATGAAGGACAAAAAAAAAAAAAAAAACTTTAAGCATTTTACAACTCAGACTCAATACAAGTTCATTTCTTAATAATTTTTTTAAAAAATAAAATAACACTACTTTGGCCTATATGTTCATAAAACTAGGTTACATTTTAATATACATTAAAGAATATATCTACTATTACATGTACATCATGACAATTTGTTCTATTTTTTAATCTTGTTTAAAAATTTTATGCTCATCATCCTTATTGTGATGATTAGTTACTAACACTTATCAAAACATCATTAAAATTATTCCTTTGAGAAATATAATTTTTTAAAAATCTGTTCCTTCAAAAAAATGTTGGTGAAATGTTTCCATCCAAATTAACTATACACCTACATGGTTATTTATTCCACTAAAATTGGGTGCATTCTAAGGGATGAAGACATTAGATTTCAATATTCCATTAAAAATCCCCCCCCCCCGTTAGAGAGTAATGAACTCGGCAAAAATGGTATTATGAATAAATAAGAGTGGGACTACTTTGCCAGCACCCACGGCTTCACAAGGGTTTTCTCTCCTGTCTTGTATTGGAGAATTTATTTTTGCTCGATTCTGAGTTGCTCAGGAATTGCCTACTTACTCAGCGTTGTTTATTAAGTGTCCTCTACAGACAACAGTGATAGATACACAAAATAATCACTAGTCTTATTCTAAATATCCCAGGGAAACAAGTAGACATTTTCCAATTCCCTTTGATAGGAATTTATCTTCTACATTTGTTTAGTTCAGAGATAATTAAACATTTTCAAAGTCTTAGCTTGATTCTCTGTAGAATTGTAGATGATATGTGCAAATACTAAAAATCCTAATGATCAACATACTTTTATATATTGGTCAGAAACATAATTAGAGACTTATTTACATCCTAGATGCTTTGGAGAAAAAAAAAATCCTTGGCTGGAAAATTCACTGTCTCAGTATTTTTTTTTTTTAATCTCTGCCCCAAATGTGAATAAATGTCAAATGTTTAAACTCATCAAATAATTTGCATACCTCTCCTTAGGTCAATTGCTTATGGCTTCTTACCTTTAGGGCTGAACTTATCATTACTGAAATAAAGGCTAAAACCTTTCTGAAAAACACTTACTTACTGATTTCAAAACAATTCAAACATTTTGACCAAAATAAGGACGTGCCTACATTTCTCCCCTGAGATCTCTTTAATTTAACATTAGTGACATTTTTGAGGGAATATGATGGATCATACTCAGTAACATTCACTTGACAGCCACATGCCGAGGCTCAGTCTCCTGCTAGATGTCCTCCGAAATACCGTGTAAGCCTATACCAAGGCATCATGACCATTTTTTAAAATGAAATACAGGAAGCCATGTCGGGATATTGACGATTTTAGGATTGCTCAGGAAAGTTATAACTTCTAGGCCCAGATCTTTCACATCTAAACTTTCATTTCTAGCACCAGTTTCTCTTATAAGGAGGAAACAATAGCAATATGTCAAATTTCGTTTAAAAGAAATCCGAGAAGGAGATTTTTGAGAAAAGTTGGAACTCAGGAAACGTCGGCCTTTTTCCCCTTATTAGCACATCTATCTGTTCCAAAGAACTGTAGGACAAATTTTTTTGAGAGTGGTACATGGCCCCGCAGCAGGACCTTTACCTGGGTGCGCGTTAGAACTGAACCATCTGGGGCCTGCTCCACACATAATAAACCAGAAACTTGAAAGTACGTGTTTTACACCAAGGCCTCCCCGGTGATTCTGGTGTGCTCCAGATTGGCTTGGAGCTAAAGACTGTGTCACTAATTACAACCAAGTGTACTGCTTTATTTCTAGGGAGTTTCTCTTGTTCCTGTTGCCACACAACTCTAGCTTTCTTTATAGATGGCCTGAGTTCTGTTCTCGGGATCTAGTAAACTTCTGGCTTTCTTTTGCTTTTCAATTCAGGTAAATTGCCCGCCATCTATTTTCATAAAACTTGCGACATTTGTCTTCTTTTGGTTTTTATTTATAAAGCTCCCTAATTTCTCTGTTTACTTAGATTCTGTTCCACTCTTTTCCTGCATCATGATTTCTCGAACCTTCATGTGCATAAGAAACAAGATCTTGCTGACATGCAGATTTGATTCAATGACATGAGTGTGGGACCTGAGATACTGCATTTCTAAATGTCCTTGAATTATTTACTAACAAAGGCTAGGCTTTGTTCATGAAGTAACTATTTCTGATACATCTAGACATAACTTAGGGAGTGTTTAAACAATGACACCAAGTGAGACTCTCTGTTGTGGACTGAAGGATAGTCACCCAAAAGGCATGTCCATCAGCAATCTGTGAAGGCAACTTTCAGATAAAGGATCTTTGTAGATGTAGTTAAATTAAAGATCATAAATTGAGATCATCTGGGATTACCCAGGTGGGCTCTAATCCAGTGACAAATGCCCTTATAAGACACAGAAGACTGAGACACAAAAGATAAAGCTATGAGAAGATGGAGGCAGAGCTTTGAGTTACACAGTTCCAAACCTAAAGCCACAAGAAGCTTGAAGCATGAAAGGCTTTTCCTCTAAAATTTTTGGAATCACATGGTCCTGCCAACACCTTGGTTTTGGACTTCTGGCCTCTACGATTGCTGTGGTTTTAGCCCCCCCACATTTATAGTAACTTATTATGGCATTCATAGGAAACTAACATCCCGTCACATGCCCATATTGTGTAAAGGAATGCTTTTTTTTTTTTTTTTATGCAATCACTAGACAGCAGTAATCAAACTTCCAACAAGAGGTTACTGAGTGCAAAAATATATAAAATATTGTTCTAGACAATAGAGAAATTTTAGACAATACGGAGAACCTTGTACTCATGATGCTAAAATTTAAAAGAAAAGAGATGGGGGGGTCCCTGAGTGGCTTAGTCTATTAAGCATCTGACTCTTGGTTTTGGCTCAGGTCATGGTTTCAGGTTCCTGAGACTGAGCCCAGAGAACAGTTTTTTTTTTTTTTTTTTTTTTAGTTTTGTTAAAAAAAAAATTCCGACAATTCAGGAAACAGGGATTCAGGAGTGGTGGTGATGCAAAAGGGGGAAGCCATGGGGTGGGGGGTGGGGGTTGTCACGGGTAGGTGGCAGTAGTGTCTCCTTCACCCCATGCCTACTGTCGTCTCCTGAAGAGGGACAGACTGTCACATTCCAAAATGGGTGGGTAAGTCCTCTACCGCGTCTGTTCAATGTAAGAGGAAATGTCTATCTCATCTGGCAGCTCACTAATATTGACTTCAAAGCGATCCTGCACATCATTGAGGATCTTGGCATCATTTTCATCTGATACAAATGTGATGGCCAAGCCCTTGGTGCCAAACCGGCCTGCTCGGGCCACCCGATGCAGGTAAGTGTCAGAATCCTCAGGCATGTCATAGTTGAAGGCAATGTTCACCCGCTCAATGTCCATGCCTCGGCCAAATAGGTTGGTAGCCACAAGAATTCGTCGTTGAAAATCTTTAAACTGCTGATACCGAGAAAGCCTCTCCTCCTGGGGCATCCCTCGGTGGATGGCAATGGCTGGGAAGTTCTGCTCTACCAGCAGCTGGGCAAGGGCAATGCAACGCTGCACAGACTTCACAAAGATCACCACCTGATTGAACTCAAGGACATCGAGAAGGTCAAAGAGCTTCCGGTTCTTCTCGTTGTCCTTCAGTTTCACGTCAATTCTGCAAGAAGAGCTCTTACAACAGAACTCACAGCCTCCCCCCCTCACCTTCCTTTGGTATCTTGAGCCATTAATGATTTTTTTTTTTAATCCAGAAGGTATATTAAGAAACCTTTTCAGATTTTTCTCAATATGTTGATGTGGATGTAGTTCTATCAAAACACCTTATTTTACCTTACAGACCTTCGTTGCACAGGCGGACACTGCTGTATTTAGAAATTTCTATTTCAGTTCATTAAAAACTGCAAAACCAATCTGTATCATGTACCAAACTGATTTAAAATAAATCTACATGTTTATTGAAAAAAAAAAAAAAAAAAAAAAAACCGAGCCAGGCAGTCCGAGCCAGAGCCAGTCTCTGGGCCAGGCAGGCCTCCATACTCAGCACCGAGTCTGTTTGAGATTCTCTCCCACTCTCTTTAAAATAAATAACTCTTTTTTTAAAAGATGGAAAAAATAAATAAAAATACGGAATGTTAGAGGAAAATAATGCTCTGGGAAAATAAAGCAAGAGAAGAGGTACCAGGAGTGTAATAGAGGGTGCATTTTCTCCAACTGTAGCCCCTCCTAGTGTCTAGTGTTTGTTGCTATCTTGAATTTGGCAATAAGAATGTGCTTCAAAAGAATATTATATTTGAAGATGATTAAATATGACTTAAAGGAGATAATGAAATTATTTGTGCAGTTACCTGTGTCAAGAGTATCTCAGATAGAATGGAAAACCAGTGCAAAAACCAAGGGGAAAGTACCTGATGTGCTCCAGAAACAATAAGGAGACAATGTGTTTGTAATAGAGTGAGAGTGATAATGAAACTAATGATAATAACAAATATTAGGAGCTAATATTTATTTAAAAATTAGTTTATTATGGAGAGATAGTTTACAAGGATTATTTTATAAAATCTTTCCATAACTCTATGAGGCAGAGATTTATACTCACCTTGTAGATGAAAGTTAGAGCTTAAGAGGTAAAATTGCTTTGTTAAAGCTAAGTATCTAGAAGGTGTGGGAGTCAGGATTTAAATCTAAGGTCTGGATATAGTGCCCATCCTCTTTATCAGGAGGGGAAAAGGGGTGAAGTTAAGAAATGTAATTTATTTGGAAGATGAATGACAAATAATTAGGAATAGTCATTACAATTATATAGTCAGGGAATTTATGCATTAATTCTGACACATAAAGAGCTGGGAAGATATTATTCCTAAACTTACGAGAAGAAAAAAAAAAGCCAAAGAAATCCATGTTAACTACTTTCTGAGGACCCAACAGGGAACTGAAGCTGCACATCAAACCACCACCCCAAAATCTGGAGACATGAGGCGAAGATCTGGTTACTCAGAGCCCCTAGCACTGGAGTCATAGGCCGGTATGAACACCTAAATGGTAATTTTGATGAATTGCTACAGGCTGATCGTGGACAAAGATGAAAGTGAGGAATTCCTGGAGCCCACAGTCTTAGTCCTCCCACTTCCGTGGCTCTTACCTTGACAAACTCAAGTATTTTCACTGTGCATAGCCAGGGAAGATAACATAAGTGTTTTTAAGGAATTTAGAACATTTTATACAATGAAGGCCTACTTTCCAAGGGGAAAGACAAGGGAAGACTCTAAAATCATTTCTCCAACTGTAGCCCCTCCTAGTTTTCATAAATATATACTCAATATATATATTTCCATATATATATCTCATATATTCATATATATGTATCAGATAAATGGAAGATATGATGAAAGATATTATATATATGAAAGATACCATATATAAATCATAAATATCACCTATATCATATATATGTCATATATAGAGTGACTGAACACCATAGAGAACACAGAAATAGGGCAAACAAAATACAGTCATTTCATGTTTTTCAAAGAAACAAAGGCAACTCAGGGAATTAGGGCAATGAGGGATATGTTAATCGACCAGATGGGAGTAATCCTTTAACCATATATTTCTACAACAAATCATCATGATGTATACTTTTTTTTTACGTTTATATTTAAATTCCGGTTAGTGAACATACAATGTAATAGTAGTTTCAGGTGTATGATATAGTGACGCAACACTTCCATAGGGTACGCAGTGCTCCTCACAAGTGCCCTCTTTAATCCCCATCACCTGTTTAACCCATCCCCGACACCCCCCCCCCCACTTCCCCTCTGGTAACCATCAGTTTGTTCTCTCTAGTTAAGCGTCTATTTCTTGGATTGCCTCTCTTTTTTCCCTTTCATTCAATTTGTTTTGTTTTTTAAATTCCACATATAAGTGAAATCATATAGTATTTCTTTCTCTTATTTCACTTTGCATACTATACTCCAGCTCCATCCATGTCATTACAAACCGCAAGATTTCATTCTTTTTTGACTGTTTCATTTTATATATATAAAATATATTTTATATGTTATATATTTTATATATTATACTTTATATTACATAAGTTATATATATTTTATACATTATGTTTTATATAAGTTATGTATATTTTATATATAATATATAAAACTTCTCTTTTTTATCCATTCATCAGTTGATGGACACTTGGGCTGTTTCCGTAATTTGGCTATCGTAGATAATACTCCTATAAACATGGGGATGCATGTACCCTTTTAAATTAGTATTTTTGTATTCTTTGGGTAAATACCTACCTAGTAAGGTACAACTGTCAGAATGTAGGGTAGTTCTATTTTTAGTATTTTAAGGAATTTCCATACTGTTTTCCAGTGTGGCTGCCTCAGTTGCATTCCCTCCAGCTATATAAGAGGGCTGCCCTTTCTCTACATCCTCGTCAACACCTGGTTTCTTGTGTTGCTGATTTTAGCTATTGTGACAAGTATGAGGTGATTGATAGTTCACTGTAGTTTTGATTTGTATTTCCCTGATGATGGAAAGTGATGTGGAGCATCTTTTCATGCATTTGTTAGCCATCTGTATGCTTCCTTGGAAAAATGTCTATTTAGGTCTTCTGCCCATTTTAAATGGAGGAGGGGCAGAGGGAAAGATAGAAAGACAATCCCAAGCAAACTCCCGGCTAAGTATGGAGCCCAACACAAGGATCGATCTCATGACTCCAAGATCATGATCTGAGTCAATCAAGAGTCAGATGCTCAACTGAATGAGCCACCCAGGTGTCCCTGTTCTACCCATTTCTTAACTGGATTATTTATTTTGGGGGGTGTTGAATTTTATAAGTTCTTCATATATTTGGACACTAACCCTTTATCAGATATGTCATTTGCAAATATCTTCTCCCATTCTGAAGATTGTCTTTCAATTTTGTTGACTGTTTCCTTTGCTGTGCAGAAGCTTTTTCTTTTGATGATGTCTATATATATATATTATTATTATTTATTATTATCTTTTGCTTGTTTCTCTTGCCTCAGGAGACATATTGAGTAAGTAGTTGCTATAGCCACTGTCAAAGAGGTTACTCCTGTGGTCTCCTCTAGGATTTTTATGTCTCACATTTAGGTCTTTCAAGTCTCACATTTAGGTCTTTCATCCATTTTGAATTTATTTTTGTGTATAGTGTAAGAGAATGGTCCAGTTTCATTCTTCTGCATGTTGCTGTCCAGTTATCCCAATACCACTTTTGAACAGACTTTTCCCTATTGTATATTCTTTCCTGCTTTGTTGAAATTAAATTACCATGTATTTGTGGATTCACTTCTGGATTTTTCTATTCTGTTACACTGGTCTAAATGTCTATTTTAGTGCCGGTACCATACTGTTTCATAACTACAGCTTTGTAATATGGCATGAAGTCTGGAATTGTGATGCTTCCAGCTTTACTTTTCTTTTTCAAAACTGTTTTGGCTATTCTGGGTATTTTGTGCTTCCACTGAAATTTTAAGTTTGTTCAAACTCTGAAAAACACTGTTGGTATTTTGATAGGGATTGCATTAAATGTGTAAATTGCTTTGTGTGGTATAGACATTTTAACAATATTTGCTCTTCTGATCCATGACTATGGAATGTCTTTCCATTTCTTTGTGTCATTCTTAAGCTTTCATCAATGTTTCATAGTTTTCAAAGGACACGTCTTTCACCTCTTTGGTTAATTCCTAGGTATCTTACTGTTCTTGATGCAACTGTAAATAGGATTGATTCCTTGATTTCTCTTTCTGCTGTTTCATTATTGGTGAATAGAAATGCAACAGATTTCTTTCTCTTCATTGATTTTGTATCCTGGGACTTTACTAAATTTGTTTATCAGTTGTAGCAATATATTGGTGGAATCTTTTGGATTCTATATAAAATATGTCATCTGTGAATAGTGAAAGTTTTATTTTTCCTTGCCAATTTATATGAATTTTATTTCTTTTTGTTGTCTGATTCCTGTGGCTGAGACTTCCAGTACTATGTTAAATAAAGTGGTGAGAATGGATTTCCCTGTCTTGTTCCTGACCACAGAGGAAAAGCTATCAGTTATTGCCCAATGAGAATGGCATTAGCTATGGGTTTTTCACAGATGGCCGTTACTGTGTTAAGGTGTGTTCCTTCTAAATCTACTTTGTCGAGGTTTTATCATGAATGTGTGTTGTACTTTGTGAAATGCTCTTCCTGCATCTAATATGGTTATAATCCTTTCTTTTATTAATGTGGTATGTTACTTTGACTGTTTTGCAAATATTGGACCATCCTTGTAACTCAAGACATCCCACTTGATTGTGATGAAGGATTTTTTTTTTTAACGTACTGCTGGGTTCAGTTTGCTAGTATTTTACTGAGAATTTTTGTTCATCAGGGGTTTTAGCCTGTTATTCTTTTGTTGAATTGAGACTTTATCTGGTTTTGGTAGCAGGGTAATGCTGGCCTCCTAGATTTGGAAGTTTTCCTTCCTTTCCTATTTTTTGGAACAGTTTGAGAAAAATTGGTATTAACTCTTCTTTTAATGTTTGGTAGGTTATGTTACAATTTTGGGGTGCCTGGGTGGCACAATCAGTTGAGTATTGTGTTTGGTTTTGGCTTATGTCATAATCTCAGGGTTCTGAGATTGAGCCCCATATTGGGCTCTGTGCTCAGTGGGAGTCTGCTTGGGACCCTCTCTCTCCTTCTCTCTCCCCCAACCTCTCTCTCTAAATAAATACATAAATCTTTAAACAAAATAAAAAAAATAAATCTGTCACAATTTTATTTGTCAATTGTACCTCAATAAAGCTGAAATAAATGGAGAATAGAATTTTCAACAAATGGTACTGGAACAATTGGATGAGTATATGCAATAAAATGAACCTAGACACAGAACTTCTATCTTTCACAAAAATTTACTCAAAATGATTCAAACACCAAAAAGTAAATTGTAAAACTATCAAAAGTCTAGAAGAAAACATTAGAGAAAATTGAGGTGCCTTTGTGTATGGCAATGTGTTTTTAGACACCATGCCAAAAGGGGAGTTGGACTTTATTAAGATTAAAGCTTCTGCTCTGTGAAACAAAGTTAGAGACTCAAAGGGCAAGCCACTGATTGTGAGAAATACTCACAAAACACATATCTTATAAAAAGCTTGTATCCAAAATATACAAAAAACTCTTAAAACTGAATAAAAAAGAATTTAAAATGTGCTAAAGTTCTGTACAGATTGATTATCAAAGAAGGTACACAGATGGGAAATAGGCATATGAAAGAGATATTCAACATTAGTGTCATTAGGAAGTTATAAAGTAAAACAACAGTGAGATACTTCTATACCTCCATGAGAATGGTTAAAATCCTAATCACAGACAATACCAATTGCTGGGAAGGATGCAGAGAAAGAGGAACTCTTACTCTAATTGGTAGAAATATAGAATGGTAAAAAAAAAAAAAACCACTTTAGAATCAGTTTGGCAGACAGTGATCTCCTGTGAAGCTACACATAATCTTAAAACGTAACATGGAAATCATACTATTAGAAAACTTACCCAACTGATTTAAAAACTTAGATCCACTAAAACCCTGCACATGAATGTATATAGAATCTTAATTCATAACAGTTACAGCTGAAGCAACCGAGTCATCTTTGAATAGGTGAGTGTATAAATAAATCATGATGCATCTACACAATGGAATGGTATTCAACAATAAAAGTAAATGAGCTACAAGCCATAAAAAGTCATGGGGAAACCTTAAGCACACGTTGCTAAGTGAAAAAAAAGTGAGTCTCATAAAAGCTTTTACCATTTGATTGCAATGATATGACATTCTGGAAAGAGCATGACTATAGGAGCAATAGAAAGATCAGTGATTTTCAGTAGTTTAAGGTAAGAGGTAAATGCTGAATAGATGAAATGTAGAGAGATTATTAGAACAATATAATTATTCTGTATAATAGTGTAATTGTGGATATATGACAACATGCATATATGCCATATATGCCTACCCATACAACTGTACAGCACAGAGTGAACTTAAATGTGTATAATTAAAATTTTTAACTTGGAGTTTGGGATAATCACACTGTGAAATGTCAAATGTCAAAAAGAAAAAATCTGTCATATGAATGGATGAAACAACATAACTGAAAGGAATAGGGGAAGATGGTGGCATGTAATTTGTTAACTGAGTGCAGTCTTTAATACTAAAGGTAAAAGAAATTGTTCATATGCATTGTACTCTAATGATATTGTTTCCTCCTGGTATGGTTAAGGATTCTGATCCTGCTACACATGTATACTGGAATTGAATAATTGAGCAAGTGGATCACAGATAGTGGGAGTCAAGTTTTTCACTGATGGAGGAGGGGGGGTGCTTGAATGACCATATTGTAATGGGTTAGAGTTGGAGACACCATGTGAACTCCTGTTTAGCTTCATATGGATATAGATGGCTACCTATATAAATATTTAGAGATATGTATACATGCAAGTTAATGTAAACACATAGGTTTTCTTTCTCTGTCAGCTGAACAGACCAAGAAGCAATGACAACATAATAGCAACATGTACACACAGGGCCCAGATCTTAGCTTTCAACATGATTCTTTAATAAAAGGAACTAGGTCCTTTTAAAAAATTGTTGAGGGGCACCTGGGTGGCTCAGTCACTGAGCATCTGCGTTGGGCCCAGGGCGTGACCACGGAGTCCTGGGATCGAGTCCCACATTGGACTCCCTGCAGGGGGCCTGCTTCTCCCTTTGCCTGTGTCTCTGCCTCTCTGTCTCTCATGAATAAATAAACAAAATCTTTAAAAAAAAAAACTGTTGATTCTAGAATGATTCAGGAAATAGGTAAGCTTGGACCATACTGTAGTGACAGAAAGTAAGGAAGTATTTAAAAAACCAGCAAAAGAAACCCCACAATGATGGAGGTATGCCAGAGACATTCAGGAGTCAAATGAAACACCTCCCTATGGTAAGGGTACAAGCATTCGAGCAATAGAATAAATCAGAAAGTACTGATTATAAGCCAAATTATAAAATTATAAAATAAAATTACTAAGCGTATATGCTGATACAAATAAACAATCAAATAAATCAACGTGGGAGAAGAGACCAAGCTCCTATGCAGAACAATTCCAAATGCTTTATAGAGATACTCTACCCTCCGGGAGGTAGATCATAAATCCCCACTCTTTATGGATGGTGCGTGGACCTTGCACAGTAACTTTTTTCCAAACGGGACACGTCTAATGATAGGAGGTGAAGAACTATACCGTCCAGAGACCTGACAATCATTACCTCAGCCAACTGACCAAAGACCAAATCAACCGAAGCAAGTCATGCTAGTGGCATGTAGCCTTGTGTTGATAGGATAAAAATGACACTTCACCTCAGTGGCATTCCTCCCCCAAACCCATTACTCTAGTCTAATTATGAGGAAGACATCAGGTGAATCCCAATGGAGGGGGAATTCTACAAAATATTTTACCAGTATTCCTCAACACTGTGAAGATAATAATATTTTTCCAAAAGTGTGAGAAACAGCCAGAGCCAAGTGCAGTACTGGGATACAGGATGCATTATCCTGAGTGAGATCATGGAATAAAAGAAGCACATTAAGCCTAAGGAAATTTTTTTATGAAATTGTGGAGTTTAGTCAATAATTTTGTATCAATATTGGTCCGTTAATTGTGCTCAGATGGGTCTTACTAATGTTAAGTAACAGGTGAAACTGGCTGTGGCATGTACAGAACACTCTGTACCATCACTGAAATTATTGTGTAAATCTAAAACTATTCTTAAAATAATTAAAATATATGAAAAATATGACAGATGTGGAGGTACTTGGGATGCAAAGATGGTTTAACACACAAAAATCAATATATGTGTTTCTCTGCATCAACAAAATGAGGGATAAAAAAAATTATAGGATCATTTTGTTTTCAATAGATGCATAAAAAGCATTGGATAAAATTCATCATTTTTTAATGGTAAACTCTTAACTAGTTAAGTACAGAAAGAATGTGCCTCAGTATAGCAAAGGCCACATATGAGAAGTCCACAACTAGCATCAGACCCAACATTGAAAAGTTGAAAGATTTCCTTTTAATATCAGGAACGAGGGTGCCCACTCTCAGCACTTCTATTGAACACTGTACTGCAAGTCCTAGCCAGGGCCGAGCTTTCTATTCCGTTCTATATTGGTCCTGTGTCTGTTTTAAGGCCAGTGACATACTGTTTTGGAGAACAGTATGAAGCTTCCTCCAAAAATTAAAAATAGAACTACCAGATGATCTAGCCATCCCACTTCTGGGTATACCTCCAAAGAAAATATAATCACTATCTAGAGGAGATATCTGCGTTCCCATGTTCATTGCATATTATCTCTTCAATAGCCAAGATATGAAAACAGCCTAGAGGACAGGATTCAACAGGATGATGCATGGAAAAAGAAAACCTTATATATCTCTAATGGAATGTTATTTGGCCATAAAAAGACAATTTTGCCTTTTGTGACAACATGGTGAACCTGGCGGTCTTTAAGTGAAATAAACCGTATATACTCACTTATATGTGGACCTCACTCATATATGAAGTCTAAAAAAGCTGAACTCATAGTTAGGGAGTAAAATGAGGATTGCCAAGGGCTGGGTTGTGAGGGGAATGAATAGATGTTGGTCATAGGATATAAGCTTTAAATTATAAGATGAATAAATTCTGGGCATCTACAGTACAGCAATGTGACCATTTAATAATACTGTATCGTATACTAGAAATTTGCTAAGAAAGTAGATCTTAGGTGCTTTCACCATATACACACACACAAAGGCAACTATGTGAGGTGATGAAGATATTGATTACTTTGATTGTGGTGATCATTTTATAATGCATATATATATATATTAAATCATTACCTTGTATACTTTTTAAAAATCATGTTGTAAAACCTAAACATATACGATTTTTTATTTGTCAATCATACCTCAATAAGGCTAGAAAAAAATACTGAAGGTTAAAGTACTACCTCCTGTGAACATTTTAAGGAGACCCTTTTTAATTTTAGAGTTCGGATATTCTTTGGAATTACAAGATTTTTTTCTTAATTTAGAATATCCCATTTTTGGTGATATTCATTGGCACGCTACCTCTGACCCCAGCTAGATCTTAACATAACACACCAGATAGGACTTCTGCTGGCTCTGTCTCTATTTCATTCAGATGACCAAGAAAGTGATGCTAATCTGAGACGAGTCAATTCATCTCAGCTCTTTTTGCTGACTTCTGTTTTCAAAATCCCAGTCGAATATATGCATATAAGGATATATGGATGCTTGTGTGTATATGCATATATTTATATATGGTGTACATGAGTGCATGCATTTGGTTATGTATGCATATGCAAGTGTATTAAGATATGCGTATCTCTATATTTATATATGTCTTTTGCAAACTTTTTTTTAATCAAGTTAAACCAGGCTTAAGTTAAATTTTCATATTCATAATGAACAGCTTCTATGCAGTCTGCTTTTCAAAAATTAATACACGACCTAAAAGAATTGACCGTCTTCATTTGAAGTTTTAATAAAATTTTAACACTTTTGGCTCTTCCACAATAATATCATGAGAATCCAATAATGTGAATGACAAATGTGGTTTTAGAAGATGAAAAGTCAAAAAGAAAAAGATGAAAAGTTAGAATTATTATGGGCCTATTACACTATCCAAATGTGGTGGCTGAATTTCGTTAGTACTTGGTTACATTAATTGCACTTAAGAGCACTTAAAATAACAGAATATTCAGACTTGAAAAGCTCTTTTTATTTTTAAACTAATTACTATTAGTTTATGCAGAAATTACTATTAGTTGATGCATCATAAATTTTATGGCATATTACTTGTCCGGGAAGTATATTCCTGATGAACTTAGATACGTAAATGGGTAAAGAGGGGTTAAGGGAGGCTGGAGGGTCACCTATAGATATTTGAGTAATATGGACCAAGTGATTGTGTTCCACCTCAACTTCATATGCCGAAGCCCTAGCTCCCAAGGTGATGGTATTTGGAGGCAGGACCTTTGGGAGGTAATTATGGTTAGACTGAGTCATAAAAGTACGGCCCTTCTGATGGGATCAGTGCTTCTATAAAAAGAGGAGACACCAGATCTCTCTTTTCACCTTTTGCAGACACAACAAGACAGCAGCTGTCTGCAAACCAGGAAGACGTTCCTCACAAAAACCTGACTATATTGATACCCTGATCTTAGATTTCCAGCCTCCAGAACTGTGAAAAACAAATTTCTGTTGTTTAAGGCACAGAGTCCATGCATGGTGTTTTATTATGGTAACCAGAGCTGATCAAGACAGGAAGTTTTGTTTTCAGAGACAGAAACTCTAAGAAGATAACTCAGGAGGGATACCAGCCCAATGATACATGGAGTTTTATGAGCAATAAGAATATTTGTGTGAGAATGAAATTTTACATATGTAACATGGATAACAAAGCTGGCAAACACAGAGAGACAAGCAGGGTCAGGATAATGAACAAGTAGTGAAGCCCACATCTCCAGTGACCCGACTTTGGAAGCACTGGGAAACCCATCTAACACCAAAGTCCAAGTTTACCCACCATTGATGGAGGTCTTGGATTCTATTTTCTTAGAACTGATGGAATTGTTGGTCTAAGAAATGCAAATATTTCAAATATGCAAAAGATTTAAGAAATTTGTTACAGGTGGTGGATTAAGAAACTGAAACGCAGTCATTTCGGGGGGGGGGATACTGACAACATGTGTCTCAGGAGGGCAAAATTTAGAGCAAAATACAACAGGTTTAGAGGAAAGGGAAAGCTGGAGTACTGAGAAACTCTCCCACTCTACAGTTTTGCCTACTTCCAAACTTAGAATCACAAGTGCACGCCACTCAGAATCCCCTGGGAGCATCGATTCTCTTACAAGCCATCCAGCACTTTGAGTTGCTGAGAGTGAAACCTATTCCCTGCAGCCATATTCATATATATATATATGGCTTTTCAGAGATTATAAAGAAGAATGAAGAGAACAGTGTGCGCCAAGCAGATTTTCACCAAAAATAGCCTACATTTATGCTATAAATATAATAATATCTAATATAAAATATACAATATGTATTCATATAAATGTGGGATACAAAGATAGATATTAATACGTGCATATTATCTAAATATCTAAGATTTCATATAGCAAAAACAGCTCGCTGCTATAAAGAAGTTGGAAGCCCAATACTCTCCTGGAATCGCTATTTTAGGGCACTCAGGCAAGAACTATCTTCAATGGCGAAAAGACAATGCAGCTCACCTTATCAGAACTGTATTGAGCCACATGGAAGAGACAGGAAGCATCATGATTTATAATGAGAAGTTTTTTCGTTTGTGTTTCTTTGTAACTTTGTGTAATCGTAACTTTCTGATAACCAAACTGGTCCTTCACGTGATGAGAATTTCAAAAATAAACACTATTTTGGAGGAAAACTGGAAAAATGATACCCTAATTCTGACAATATGTGAAAAAAAAACATTTAAAAAAATTTAAAAAAAATTTAAAAAAAAACATTTAATACTTTACTCCATCTAAATGAGGCAATGGTCTTAAAATAATTTCTTATGGCAATATGGTACTGCTGAAGAGGAGACCTGTTGTATTAGAAACCTAGAAACTACTTTCTGCCATTCCAACAAGGACAGCTTTCCGCCTCCAGAGTGGCAGTGTAATAGTGAGGTCATCTCCTGAGAATTTACACATGGAGAAAGAAATGAGACATTATGACTCCCTAGACGTACAATGGTGAACACACTGTGGGGAACGTGGGCTCTTCCAGAGTTAAAGAGATGCTAAAATTATAATTATAATTATATCTTATCAACTTACAAAAACAAAACAAAACAACAACAAAAAAACCAACAACCCAGAGAAGCTGAGTCATGAGGTCCCCTATTCAGAGACATACGTAATCAGAAAATCACAGGCGAGAAATAGCAGAAGATGGAAAAGAGAAAGGAGATGGAGAGGGAAAGGGACTGGTGACCAAAGTGAAGAGTGTTTGCTGTGTAACGTGAACCTGTAGCTGTGAGACCTAGTTCCTGGTCTACAAGGGACGGGAAATAAAAATAACAATATTTACAACTTATTTTACAATGCTTACTCGGTGAATCATAAGATTTCTGTCGCTCTTTCAAAAGTATTTCCTAAAACTGTGTTCTCTTTTAACCATGATGGTTATTGTATCTTAAAGGATAACCTAAGATTTAACACGTAGAACAAAAACAAGCCTGTTCTATATCAAAAACTTGGGAGGTTGTGGTAATCACTTCCCTCATATTTTTATATAGATTTCTCTAACTTTAGGGCATCGTATTCTTCTGTCTCACCCCTACGCTATCACTCGCTGTGGTAGTTTACCTATGCCAACTTATAGGATTTCTATCTTTATTATTTTTAAAAGACTTTTATTTATTTATTCATGAGACACACAGAGAGAGATGCAGAGACACAGGCAAAGGGAGAAGCAGCCTCCCTGAAAACTAAATGTCAGCACAGCTTATGGTAGAAGAGCTCGGTTCTGAACTAAATGGTGCTCCCTCCTGCATCAAATTCACGTGGTGATGTCCCAGCCCTGTATCTCAGAATGCACCTGTATTTGGAGATGGGGCCTTTGAGGAGGTCATTACAGTGAAATAATTTGCTGTGGTGGACCCTAATCCCACATGATGGGTGTCCTTACCAGAAAAGGAGATTTAGAATGCAGACACGCATGAAGGGAAGCTGCTGTGAAGACTCAGGGAGGGAGATGATGAGCATCTACACATCGAGGCAGAGTCCTCAGGAAAAAACCACCCTGCTGACCCTTTGATCCCGGACCTCCAGCCTCCAGAACTACACAAAGTACATTTCTGTTGTGTAACTTGCTCAGCCTAGAACTGTTTGTGACGGTCGCCCTAAGAAACGAACACAAACTCTTTCATGTTTCCCATCTCTCTGCTCTGATTATGCAAAGAAAAATTTCAGAAAAATGTCTTCTCTTGCACAAAGATGATTCAAGGAAGCTGAGGTTAGAGAGAGATAAGGATCTTTTTATAATTATCACAATTTAGGCACTCATGAGCTTAACTGGGAAGGGCAAGTAGAGTCAGAAACAGAAAGCCTCTTAACTCCAAGCAGTCAAGGTGTAGTGTGGTACCCACAGGAATTTAGAGAATTTAGACAAAGCCAAATGTGTATTTAAACCAGGGTGGTATTATCAAGACATCATTAATAGCTGAAATTTATTGAAATGGCAGCTTATCTTAAGAGGTGGTTTTCATAGGAAAATATAAACAAATTAAGTTAAACATTATTATTCTCCTTTTTTTTTTTTTCTGAGAAAAAGCATAGCTAGTTTTTTGTTGTTGCTCAAACAAGGCATTATATGATATTGGTGTAGCATCCTGAAGAAGTCAGAATGTAGCAAAAATTGTTAAATTACTAAATATTTTCAGTGGTGATTTAGTCTTAGCCTTGTCGGAAACTTTGTTTAGTTCATATATTTGATGGAATTAACATGTTCAGCATGAAATTGTTTGCTCAGGCACCACACACTACGACCAGTTCTTCTAAACCTTGACACACTGTGGGGGGACCCTTTATTTATGGGGCATGTTCTCAATCAATATTAAACTAGATCTTGGTATGGCGATGTCGTAGCCTAAGCTTTGCACATACTGTGCACAAATCCACATCCGGAAATGTCTACAATGGTAAAGCATGAGCCTGCACAGGCTTATTTGCTTGGGGAACCACTGTATTCAATGGGAAAAATGATTCCCAAATTTCTTTACGCTGAAGACTGATTCCCAGAACTAAGATCCTTGAAACCTTAGGGACTGCAGTGGTTTCCTATTTTTGGCTGAAACCCAAATTCACAGATTTAGTGGCTTAAGACAAAACACATTTATTATCTCACAGCTCTCTGGGTCAGAAGTCCAGAATGGGTCTCACCAGGCTCAGATCAAGGCGTCTCCAGGGCCATGCTCCTTTCTGGAGGCTCTAGCAGATGTGCTCAGTCTTGCTGTTTCCACGGCTGCCCACATTCCCTGGTGAGGGCTGCGTTCCTTCAAATCCAGCAAGTCACTCGAGTATTTCTCACCTCACTTCACTCTGATGCTGGCTCGTCTCCCTCTTCGCATTTAAGTACGCTTGCGATTGCATTAAACTCAGCTGGATGATACAGACTTACCCTCCCATCTTAATGTCAGCTAATTAGCAACCTAATTCCATCTGCTACCTTAATTGCGGCAGAAGTGGTCTGTGGCCAGTAATCACAGGTGAAGAGCCAACCTGATTTCAGAGCCACACAGGTGGTCACCTCCGCACCTGGGAGAACTGCCCACCCCCAACCTTCAAAATACGACATTCAGGTGACCCGAAAAATCACTAGGATGTATTTGGAAGAGCAAGAGAAGGACGATGGTGTTTTATGGTAGCCTTAAAGACCACAAATAAGAAAAACTGCTGGAATGTGGTCGGTAGATGCTGAAATAGAAGTCTACTGTTGTATTCTTCTGCCGGTCATTTGTTCTGAATTCTGAGTCCACATCAGAACAGCTACATGGACTTTGAAAGGATAGAAGAATTTAACCTCTTTCCCAAAGATTCTGATCCCGTAGGCCTGGGATGCTGAGATGTACAATGTCAAGTTTGTAAAGCTCTGTCCCACTATTTATTCCTTGAGCTTCTCAAGTTTAACGTTTATACCATCCTCCTCTGTACGTCCAGTGTCGATCACAGTGCCCATCACACTACAGGTATTTGAAGGACACTTGTTGAAAAACTGTATTTAGAAGTACATTATTAACCAAGATTTTTCTTAAATGGCGTCAGAATTAAGAAGGTGGTACAAAGAGCAAGTGTTCCTTGACAGTCCCATCTGCAGGAACTCTCATAACCTAGGCCCTTCACCCCTTTATCCTGCTCTATTTGATGTTATGACTTCTTGACACGTGTAGGTTAGTTTGTTGATGGGCTTTCTCTCCTCTCTATATAGTAAGCTCAACAAGAGATGGGATATATCAGGCTTCTTTACTACAATTTTCCTAGTGTCTAGAAGAGTGCCTCCTGGAAATTATGTGTTCAATAATATTTATCAATTGAGGAAATTAGATAATGTGAAAGTAACAAATCATTATAACAACAAAATGAATCTTGCCACTAATTTGTGTGTGTCAAGAGCTTTTTATATGAAGACAAAGCAAGAAAATTCCCAAGAGTCATGGGAGTTTTAACATAGTTGCTTGGCAGCATAATGCTAGAATGTGCTGGAACAAAAAGTGCATGTTTTTTATTTGAATATAGATTTAACCAAACTGCAGGGGGAAAGTCACACCAGAAAAGCTACTATAATCCTTTAAAACAAACTACTTCAATTACAATTTTCTAAATGAATTATTCATCACATAACCTATAATATGCTGTTCAGTCTATTATATTTTAATAACTGAATATACTTAAAGAATTTAGCTAATATTTTAATCAACTCATCAACATCATTTTTAAGGAAAATGACTGACTAAGTTTTGGGGACTATTTAGTTTTCAAAGGGAAGTTTTAGATAGAAATAGGTATCAGATTTTTTTTTTCTAGAACTAAATACCCTCCTCCCCCAGATCAGAACAGACTAATTTTTATCAAAAGTTGTTTTTTTTTTATTTGTGAAGCTTTAGATAAGTTTTGCAGCTCAACTTTAAGTTGGTGCAGTTACATAAAAAAATTCTGTAGATCTGAAGTTAAATTAGGACTATTAGCATGAACTTTTACTGTATTGAGTTTTAAGAACAAATCAAATAAAATATATTTGTTGAACCTGTCCATTTAAAAGTTTAGAAATAATTTTTAAATATCCAGTAGCAATCAGCACCACGGAGTCCCAGATTGTGGTCTCTAAACACTTTCACAATAACCTGGGAAAGAGTCTACAGAAAGAGCAGAAAGCAGGAAGACTATCAAATACATGGGTTATGCCAAAAGACCCAGCAGCTGTCTTAAAGGAGTTCCCACTGGCCGAAGATTTTTTTTTTTTTAATGAGCATAAAAACCTCAATGAATTTAAACAGATCAAATGTGTGTATATTCGTATGTTTGTAATGATGTGTGTGCACGTGCACACACACACACACACACAGAGCCCCATTATTCCTTCCATAAGATGCAATGGAACCAAATCATTGCTTTGGAAACTGGTAAATAAAGAGGAAGAACATTGCATATATTCTGACTTTTCAATATGAACTGACTCTAGGTAACAAAACAGCTGACAAAGAATTTTTTTTTAATTTTTAAAGTATTCCAAATAATAAATGAACAAGTAAAGGTAGAAATAGAATGTTACCATTTCAATACCCCTAATTAATTAATACATTTAGGCAGTCATCATGGACTGCTAGGAACACCACACAAAGGGAGACAGCACACAGGGGTCCCCTGATGGAAGAAGGCACATCAAGGTAACCTTGAAACACAGGATTAAATTTCGGATCAAACTCTCAAAACAATGCACAGAGGACCATGTTCACCACCACCGCAGAAACACGGGACTGTATATAGAAAGAAGAGGGGTAAAAAAAGAAAACACTCCAGGAAATTCTACGGGACAAATAACTCAAATATAAAATGCATTTTATGAGATATTTCAGCCAATAAAGTGCACTGAAAAGGGAATGATGGAGGTGGAAACTATATGTTAAAAGGACTTAAGAAGAAAAAAATAAAAAGACTTAAGAACACATCAACAGATGTATATGGCCGTTAGTTGGATTCTTACATCATGAGACAAGTCATCAATAATTACATGAGCTTTTTCTTCTTTTTTAGTTTTATGTTTTGTTCCTAAAATCGGGCTTAGCCTCCTTTACATGGCAGAAGAGAAAGTGAAGACCGTCACTCTTCTGGGTTAGGGTCTTGTTTGGGTGCTATGGGGTAGAGATGATAGTGCTAGAGGGCTAGAGTGGATGTGAGAGAGCAGTTCAGGCATTTCATCAAGTGGTTTAAACCACTCAAAGACAACACAGTGAAAGAGAGTCAACAATCTAGAAGGAAAAAAAAAACACAAAAAACAAAAAAAAATCTAAGGCCTGGAGGTCTTTCTGAGGTTCAGAAATAGGCATAGTGGCCACTATAAACCAAGACACTTGGGTAGGAACCTGTTATCAGAAATTAGGACACGGGACTTTGAGCTTTCTGAGTTGCAGCATCTGCGGGTCCAGCTGGTAACTGCGAATGGAGGAAGAGAAGAATGTGGAAGTAGAGAGGATCACATTGGAGGGGACGAAGGAACTCTGAAGTATCTTTTGGGCAAGACCCATGAAATGGGTCAAATGGAATGAAAACGAATACAGAGGCAAATATCAACATTTTCTCCAGATCTGCTGGACTCACCCTTTGATGAGAGAAATTCTTTGTTCTCTCTTACACGCAAATAAGCGAGAAAGAGAGCTGCGGATGAGACCGTTCACCACTGCAGCCAAGCTGTGCACAAGGGTCTCACGTATTAAAATAGAATTTCTAAAAAGTTAGGGTCATGACTCCGACTCCAATATAAAACAAACATGTGTCAAAGGATTTTTCTAGTCATTAATTAATGAGGGAAACAGATGTCAAAATCAGTCCAAACAGCATTTACAAAGCGAGGCAATGTGAGGACAACTAAGTAATGTCCAATAGAACCGCAAATTCTAATATCCGGTGTTATCAGTTCCATTTGGAGCAATATACAAATTAGTATGCAAATCCACTAAGTCTGGGACTTTAATCAATGGCAATAATGACTGAACTAATTACATTTCCCTAGATAATCCTCAGGAGACTTTTGCTCCTTTTATGACATTGTGAGGTGTGTCTCCCAAATTTGCCGTATTTCAAAAGGTATGAATAATCTTTCTGACAAATAAAGGGAATAATTACCCATTCTGAAGGCCAGCTTTGACACACAAGTTTACAAGAAAGATAATGAGGTTTATATAAAATAGCCAACAAAACCTGGACCTCAAAAGTGTCATCCATTCACTCAGAATGACAAGAGCTTTTTACTGGAATGAAATTAAGAACAAAATTTTTAGACTGTTTCCATCTCCACTGTTCCTACTGCAAGCTACTATTCAGTCATTCTATATTGAATATTCTTGCCATTTCCATTTTTACTTACAGCCTAGTTTCTGGTTCTTCTCAAAAACAAAAAACACCATTTACTGAGCTTACATATATACTAAGCACTTCATATCACAAAATCCTGTTTTATTTTGTTTATTGCGCCTATTACCCAATGTTTCCTCTTTTGCACGTACATTCGCTTATCTACTTATTATTTAGCTGTTTTTCTGATCCAAGAAAAAGTGAATCCCTTTGGAGTGTATTTCCTCTCTTGTTTGTCCACTGTATTTTCAGTGTTGTACCTGGCACAGAGAAGATGCTTAATAAATATTTGCAGCAAATGAACGATCCTAGTCCTATCCGTTTTGTAAACACCATCAATAATTATGATGAAATGTAATAACATATCTAAGAAAAATTTTTTCCAGAGGGTCATCAGATTTTTACAATTTTTGCATCTGGTGACTCATCCATGGAATACTAGTATCTAGCTGAGCAAAGATTGGCTGTCATATCCAGACATCTACTGCTCCACCCCATTTACCCATCTTCATTTTGGGTAATGAGAATTAGTGCAATGTGATCTTGCTTCCTGGCTAGGGAATGCTTTAGCAGTATTAATCTTTCACCATGTCATTATACATACTAAATATCCGAGCGTCTGTGGACAATTAAGCCACAGAGAATAGCCTGAGGGAAGCTGTCTGAGAAAATGAAAAGAACAATTTGTTTTTTTAGTAACATTCCTAACTCCCAGGGAAGGACACTTTCCTGCATAGGCATTTACTAAAATCAACTCCAGAGTTCCTGATCATAGGGCATTCATGAAAACAGCAGTTTTCTCTAAAGAAGGCCTTTAGGACCCAGACCTGTCAGCCTCCACTGCACAGCTGGTCACAGTTAGGATTGATGTGAACAGGAAGCTTTGACTTCAAAGTGACTGTCACTACACGTGGCCCCATTTTTATGAAAATGAGGAGTCTGCTTTCTTTATGGTTATTGTAGTTTCACTTTATGGCTTTCCAAACTGGATAAATAACCTGTCTTTTTAAAGACAACGTAAACAACTTGTTTTTCGCAAGATCCTACGAGTCCTCAGTGAGCTGTCTATAAATCTGAATGACATTTTAGAAGTGTCCAAATACATGAAGTTCACACGAGCCCAGAAATGATTTCAGACACTGTTCAGAAATGATACATATTGCATATGCTCATAATTACATTTTTGCATGGAGTTTTACAATAGATCAGAAGAGAATGTTCAGAAATACAGATTAAGATAATCATCTCATGAATAAATAAGTAAAATCTTTAAGTAAATAAATAAAATGATGATCTCAAAATCATTCTTTCTGAGATAGTAAGGCTATTCTGTTATAAAACAAATATGGACATTTTTAGTTTGTCTTTATTTCATTTCCACGTGGAATGTAAAAAAACAAAATTTGGCATTAGGGCGAAAAAGAGTATAGTCAGTCTCTTCCCTCACAGTGTGTAGTCACTTTCTTTTTGATTGTAAGTCATTTTTAAGGATCACTAATAATATAATTGACATCCAGAAGGCACCTGCCACAATGCTTTAATTTTCTCACGTTTTGATTTTCTCCACACATTTTTATACTCACTGACCCTTTCCTTTTTCATTAAGACCATTTCACGTGAGGCAAAAATGCATCGCTGAGATCACTTGCCCTTAGACAGAGCAAGTAATTTCAATCAAGGAATCAAAAATAGAACTTGGCCTTCTTCAAAAAACTTTATAAATCATGAAATAAAATACGCTGTTTTTCACTTAACATGCAAACTACCTTCATGAACCACGGAAATGGCCTTCGAGAGAGGTATTAATATAGGAAACTACATTCGGCCACAGGTGGAGAAAAGAACAGACGTCCTGAAGTCCACACAGTGTGAAGGGGGACAGGTTCTCCTTTCACAAACTGTGACCAAACCGACTCAACAAACGAAAACTCGAAAGCTCTTTCTCCACTCCTTGACTCCCAAGAATGGTTTTTCTCTGACCCCTGTGAACCAGCCACAAAGAAAAAAAAAAATGTGTTTTCTTCTCCTGGAATAAAGAACTCTAGTGTCGCATTGTGTGTTCTTGCTCTATGCCCACAGGAGCAAGACATAGGTCGTACACACGGTTTTCACTCGCGCACCTTGACACTAGCTGCCACTGCATTACACAGTTTACCAGTTACCACGCGGTAGGTGTTAATTATGTGTACTTTTATTATTTTAAGATAATCAGCAGTTAACACACAGAATTACACTTTGTGTATTTTTCGTAGCATTTACTTTAGCAAAAAAAAAAAAAAAAAAAAAAAAGTGGGATTGCGTTCTTAACATCTGCTAATTCCCAAATTACCTCCAGAGGTGGGATTTTAGAGAAGTTGATAGGATGGCTTCGAGGAAGTATCTGCAGAGTACAGTAGACTATGTGAGTATTTCCTCCACTCTGATGACACAGCTCTCTATCCAGGTTCAATGTGTGCATATGAACTGAACAGTCAGTATTTCCCTAAACTCTGCCCCTTTTCTCCTGACTTTCCGCTAACATTTAGTACTAAACTCTAACATATGGTCTTTTCTGCTTACTCGTTCTGATTCACGTCGTTTTGTTATAGTGATCAGTCTTGATGGGTGTCTTGGCTTCCCTTCGAGGTTATAACGAGATGATGGGTCATCGATGGTGTAGGTACTCATACGCTCCCCCTCCATCTCCGGCTCTATCTCTGTCTCTCCCTGTGTGGAGCAGCCACTGAATGGGTATCAGGGCAATGATTCACCAAAACTTCCATTCGCATTACTGCATTCACATAGCAGAGGTGAGATAATGCTGGTGGTGGTTGGAAGGAGAACTGACAACACAGCCAAGAAAAACTGAAATAACTGTTGAACATCCGTGTGGACTGGGTCTGAGGGCTTGTTTGCTATTTCTCTGCATATCCTGGTGCAGTGTCAGTGACACTACCTTTAAAATAGCATAATGAATTATGCAGAAAAGTAGCTAAACCACAGGTTACAACTCAATGAATTTTTCACGAGTAAACACATCCATAGTAAAAAAAAAAAAAAAAAAAAATTCAGCCATGAGGGTAATGCAAATTAAACCCTCAATGAGATAGATACTACTTCACACCCACTAGGATGCTTATAGTCAAAAAGACAGAAAAGAACAAATGTTGTCAAGGATATGGAGAAATTACAGCACTTGCACATTGCGGGTGGGAAGGCGAAATGATACAGCCCCTTTGGAAGCAGTCTGACAGTTCCTCAGAAGTTTAAACATAGATTTACCATATGACTCAGAAATTCCACTTCGAGGGATACACCCAAGAGATACGACAACATATGTCCACACTAAAAGTTGTCCATAAATGTCACAGCAGCATTATTCACAGTAGCCAAAGGGGGGGGGGAACAGCCCAAATGTCCATCAACTGATGAACAGATACACAAATGTTTTATATCCATTTAAGGTAATATTATTGGCTATCAAGAAAAGGAACGATGTACTGATACATCAGCACGGGTGGACCCTGGAAACGCTCAGCCAAGTGAAAGAAGAAAATCATAAAAGAGAACATATTATACAATTCTATTCATACGAAAAGTCCAGAAGAGGCAAATCTATAGAGACAGAAAATAGGCTGTCTATTAGCCTAGAGCTGGGGAAGGGGAGTGACTTTTAGTGGGTTATGGAATTTTTTTTTGAACGACTGATGAAAATGTTCTAAAACTGATTATGGTCATGGCTGCACATCTCTGTGAAGATTATGAGAGTTACATCCCAATAGAGCTGTTACTAAAAAAAAAATGTTATGTGTTTCGAAGTAATCGTAATACTTTCCATTTATATACAATAATGTAAAATGACAACAAAAATCACGAAATAAGTACATTCCATTGAGGCACGCAGACTGCAGGGGGTCTCCCAAAGATCTCTGACTCCTTATAATCACACTTTTTGGGTATCCCCCCCTTCTGGAACTGAATAAGACATCTGGCTTGCTTACAACTCATGGAATGTGACAAAGGTGATGAGGTAGGTCTCCTATACGGTTACTTTTTCTGGCAAAGCTGATGAGGTGTCACTCTTGTGATTCTGTTACCGAAGACCCCATGTTTCCAACATGTTTCTCACTGTGTTTGCCCTGAGGAAGCGCACCACTGTCTTGTGAGCTGTCCATGAGGAGTCTTCCATGGGAAGGAGCTACAGGTGGCCTAAAGGAGCTCAGGGGCTCAGTCTTACAATAGTCAAATACTGAAATCCTGCCAATATGAGTGATCTTGGGAGCAGACTGTTCCCCAGTTGATCCTACGTATGAGAACTCAGTCTGGCTGACACCTTGGTTGCAGCCTAAGGACACTCTGAAGCCGAGAACCCGACTAAACTCTGCTTGAACTCCTGACCCACAGAAACTATGAGAAGTTTAGTGTGCATGTGTGTTTTTAAGCCAAAAGTTTGTGATATTTAATATAGAGCACAGCACCGATAATACCATTACCTGAGAAGAGTCTTGTTTCCCTCCCAGGCACTACAGCTTCATTCCCAAAGGTAATCAATACCTTCGTTTCTAACCTATTATAATAGTATTGCCTATTTTAAATTTATATGATTGGGATCATAGAAGATAAATACATTTGTGCCTGGTTTCCAGTGCCCAACATCATGGTTGTGAGATTCATTTTCTTGTAGGTGGCATGAGTTTGTGCATCTTCATTACTATATACTTTTCCACTATGCGAAAATACCATTTATTTGTTTCCTTCTTGATTTAAATGAGACCTACTACCAGAGTTTGAGTTATGATGCTCTAAACATTTTTATTCATGTGCATGTATTTCCATGTAATACATATTAGTGCACACTCTCACACATTTCTGTTGGCTGGTTTGGGGGTCAACAGAATATAGAACATTCACATATTTGGAATTTTAGACACTGCCAAACAGTTTTCTTCAGTAGTTCTATTCTAACCTGGAGGGTCTAAAGTTTCGAGTTGCCTCGTTTCTCATTATTTTTATAGATTGTCTTCACGTTAGACATTTGGCAACGGTTATCTATCATTCCTACCAAATAACTTGGCATCACATTATGCTACTTCAGTTCTTTGACATTAATAATGTTAACTTGTTTTTTATCTTTTTCTGCTAAAAACAGTATACGCTTGAGATAGTAATTTTGCTTTCCATTTACACCTATATAACCAGCATCTCGTATGGTGGCTTCATACACAACGTAAACATTTGTTAAATGAGTAAACTACTCACACGGTTAGTCATTCCTCCTCCTCATGTACTTTTTTAAAAAGTACTTCTACAGGGAGATGAACCACCGTGAATGGCTATTGCAAAAGCTTGCTGACATTATTTCTGACCACGTTGTAGAAATCTTTTAACCCGTTCTATCTCATAAAATTTAAAAGTTCGAACAATAGTTTATCAGATCATACCAAAATATGTGTTCCATAGCACTCTGGGTAGTCTGTGTTTGAGAAGTAGTTGAAGTAGTTGTATTCTAAATATGAAGGAAAAGAAAGTCTCAAATTCCCACACACTTTGTTATTGGAGCTTCCCTAGATCCTCAATCATTTGGGTCGCACATTTCTCAATCATAAAACTAGATAGTCCTCAAACCAGAGGGTAGCACTGTGTTCATTCCTTAAAGGAAGAAGACGAGAGTCTTGCAAAGAGAAAGTGTGCAAATAGTTTAGACTATTCCCTAGTAGTCACTTACCGATCTGAAGGAACATTCGGTGGCTATGAAGCAGAGGTACTGTGAGCAGATACAACCTCCCTATCCTCTACTCAAGACAAGGAGGTACTATAGATATTTGTATAGAAGCATGATCAAAACAAGAGTGTGATAGCTGAAATCAAACACATGAAACCTCATTAAGCATATTCCTCAGTCTGTAAATCATGGTGATGATTTGATCTGTGTGTTTATATGCATACAATTAAAAAAGGGTCATTAATTAAGATGATGTAGACTACAGGGTACATTTATTAGATGGTGTTAACAAGTCTGCACGTAGACACATTATCATCACTTGGGAGTCATTTAATGGCTATAAAATGTCACTAATAATTACTAATTTCATGTGTATGTATAAAGAGAACAATGGCCCCCAAATTACAGTATTTTAATTCTATAAAATATGCTCTATTTTCCACGACTGGAAACTTACCTCTTAAAAATCCCTCCATTTTCTGACACAGGCTCTCAAAATGCGGTGCCTAGACCAGCAGCATTGGCATCACTTGAAACCTTCTTAGACATAGTTTTTCATTTCCCACTCCAGATCTACTGAAACAGATATTAAGGGGGTTGGCCCAGTGTTCTGTGCTTTAACAAGCTCTTGAGGTGATTCTAATGCATCCTAATGTTTAAGAACTACTAATGTTTGAAATTGAACTTCACCTTCCCTTACACATGCCCCAAATCCTCAACTATAGATCTTCAAAGGATATATTTTCAGTGCTTCATAGAATTCACTGGTTTTCTGTTAGCTATGATTAAAATGCACTGTGTAGTAACACTATGTTGTGCCAATTCTATATTTGGCTCAATATTTATATGGCTACGATTAGGAGAAAATAACTTTTTAAAAATTTCTGGTTTTGAGACACAATAGCTTATAAAGCATGACAAAAGAAGGGTGTTTAGTAGTGAACGAATTTGAAACCCCTGACACGTGCCTTATTTATTTGCTATAACTGGATTATTCATAACTACTATTCTCATTTTCTCCCTTTGATTTGCATTAAGGTTTGAACTTATGGACAAGGTGGCCTCCTTATGGTTCCTTTCGTTTTCACCTTACACTTAAATTATCATTCACTTTTATATTTCAGAAGCCAAGGTGAAAAGCACTTTAATGACTTATCTTTATCTCATGGCAGCATAATCACTCCCAGAAACTGAGTGGGTTTTTTCCTGTGATTTTTTTTGAAGTTGTGGCAAATACACGTAGTATAACATTTGCCATTTCAACCATTTTACAATTCAATAGTGTTAAGTATATTCACACGGTTGTGTAATCAATCTTTAGCACTTTCTTATCTTGCAAAACTAAAACTATACCCATTGAACAACTCCCAACTTTCCCTTTCCCCAACTCCTAGGAAATAAAATTCTACTTTATGTTTCTATAATTTGACCGTTCTAGATACGGCATATAAGTAAAATCATACCACATTTGTCCTACTGGGACTGGCTTATTTCACTTAACATATCGTCCTCAAGGGTCATCATGTTGTAGAACCTATCGGAATCTCCATCCTTTTAAAGGCTGAATCGTATTCCATTGGGCGTATGCATCTCATTTTGTTTATCTATTCATCTGTCTGTAGACATTTCAGCTGTGTATCGGTCAGTTGGGCCTGCTGTAACAAAATGCCAGACTGGGTAGCCTAAAGAACACAAATTTATATCTCAGTTTTGGAGGCTGCAAGTTAAAGAATAAGGTGCTGTCAGGATTGGTTTCTCCTGAGCTAACAGATCAATACCTTCTTTCTGTGTCCTCACATCACCTCCTTCCTATATGCATATACTCCTGGTGTCTTTTCCTCTTTTTATAAGGATGCAAGCCCTTTTGGATTCGAGTCTCATCTTTTATAACTGCTTTTATCCTTAATTATCTTCTTATATGTCCTGTCTCCAAATACAGTCACACTGGGGTGAAGGCTGAAGCCTGTGAATTTTGGGAGAACACAGTTCATCACCAGATACTTCCACCTTCTGGTTATTGAATAATACTGCTGTGAATATGAGTATGCAAATATCTTTTAGAGTTTTAAAAATAATTTTTAAACCATTTTTTATTTCTTTTGGGTATATACTCAGAAGTGAAATTGCTGGATCATATGGCAATTCTATTTTTTTTTTAAGATTTTACTTTATTTATTTATTTGAGAGAGAAAGAGAGAGAGGAGGGAGGAGCAAAGGGAGAGGGAGAGAGGGAGACTCTCAAGCAGACCCCATGCTGAGCATGGAGCCCTCATGTGGGGCTCAATCCACCACTTCAAGATCATGATCTGTGCGGAAATCAAGAGTCGGATGCTTAACTGACCGAGCCACCCAGGTGCGACCTGGTAATTCTATTCTTAATTTTTTGAGAGACTGTCATACTGTTTTCCATAGAGGCTTCACTCTTTGACATTCCCACCAATAAATAGCACACCAGGGTTCCATTATTCCACATCCTCACAACAGTCATTTTAGTTTTTTTTTTTTTTTATATTTGCTATCCTAACTGGTATGACGTGATATTTCATTATGGTTTTGATTTACATTCACCTAAAGAAGTATTTTTAAAATAATTTACTTAACATTAAGTGCAAAAAGAATTACTATAATTACTTTTTAAAGATTTTATTTATTTATTCATGAGACACACAGAGAGGCAGAGGCACAGGCAGAGGGAGAAGCAGGCTCCTTGTAGGGAGCCTGATGTGGGACTCGATCCCAGAGCCTGGGATCATGACCTGAGCCGAAGGCAGGTGCTCAACCACTGAGCCACCCAGGCGTCCCGAAAATAGAATTATTGATGTCACTGTTTTAAGCGCACAAAGATAATTGTCCTGAATTAAAATGGAGTATTTTATGTAATTCACTATGGATTGATTCCATCAGTCATTGAAAGCGGCTAATTCAGCATAAACTTCGCTGTGACTATCTCACGTATCTAAAAAGGCATCTTCAACAAACTTCTAACCTCCTGATTCCATGCCATTAATATCTTATTTCTTTCAGTAAGATTATGAATACGTTTTATCAGCCCCTGGACTTTTTCCTCTGCCGGGAGATGAAAGCAAAACTGTTAAGTTACTTCAAAATAGACCTTAACTATATTCTCCTTCTCATCTTAAATAGACACTAATTTCCATACAATTTCAGAATTCGGAGTTGCAACTAAACAGAATGACTGTGTTAACATAACAGACCATGCCTCACTTTTAGGCCAAATGTGCAAATTAGTGATTAAAAATCAATTTTTTTTAAGATCAATTTCTAAATCAATAATTAAAAGTCCATAGACTATGTATTGTATAATCCGTCAAAATATCTTCTTTGGGTGATTTGTTTACATAGAAATTTTAACTGAAGTATAATCTAAAATATGTATATCTAATTTTTCTGTTTATGCTAGTTAACCATGTTATAAAGTATCTAATATATGTCTGAATTATCTTTCCCCCAAGTGATATGCAGTCATAATAATATTCATTTGACAAAAGAGATTGTGGATTGACCTATAGGAAGAAGTCAGTAATATAATTTATTTTTTTTATATAATTTATTTTCATTTAGTCAACAAGATAATTAATATTATAAGGGGAAATAAAGGAAGTGGTTCATAAAAGGATGAGGGATTTCATATAATTTTCTCACTTTAAGTTGCCATAATATCTGATCATGTGATTTTTGTATGTGTGCATATGTGTGCATGTTATTGTGTGTGCATGTGTGCATGTGTGTGTAGGCTGAAACTACAATTGACATTATTTCACTTAACTAAAAACTAGCAAGTCTTATAATTACAGGATATGTATAGCAGTGAGAGTTAAAACCCATTTTCAGGGGCAGCCCTGGTGGCTCAGCAGTTTAGTGCCTCCTTCAGCCCAGGGCATGATCCTGGAGTCCTGGGATCGAGTCCCACGTCGGGCTCCCTGCATGGAGCCTGCTTCTCCCTCTGCCTGGGTCTCTGCCTCTCTCTCTCTCTTTGTGTCTCTCATGACTAAATAAATAAAATCTTTAAAAATAAATAAATAAATAAATTTTAAAAGCCCATTTTCAGTCTTTGTTTTGGACCCTGTGCCTAATTAAATTGTGTTACATGAGTTCTTGAGCGTAAGTACTGTTCTTCAAAACCCTTAGCTTCTCTTATAAATTCTCTGATTTCTAAGTAGCTGTCACGGCTTGTCACAGGTGTTTTTTTTTTTTTTTTCTTTTTCACCAGTTATTCAAAAGTGCTCTAACTATAAATCATAGAAATATCTGCAAGGCTGGCATTAAGACAGAGTATGTTTTCACTGAATAAAATTCAATTTCCAGAGCAATTAAGTCAAGGTTGCTCAGGTATTTTATAGTCACTATCTGATGCATTGAGTTGGATAAACTTATTAGTTCTCATGTGCTCAAAGACAAGGTTAAGTACTCACTTCAAAATTGAAGCCTCCATTAGCCTATTCATCAATATTTATGTTTCCTAATCAAAACTTGTATCATAGAAATATTAAGAATCTTTTGAATATATTTATGGTTGCTTATCTGTTTAGTCCTGGATCGTACGGGTTATCATCTAAGTGATGTAATGATTCTATATAGACTTCAAGATGCTAAAACCACTAAGATCCAAAACCTCTAAATAGCAATCCTTATCATCAAAATGCGACGTGATATTTAACCAGAAAAAATAATTATTATTTTGGTTTACTAACAGGAATTCCAGTAAAGCCAACCTAACAATAAGCTACTAATAAGCAAATTGAAACGCCCAAATCCTTGTTAAGTGACATATTCCATATTGATATGTATTTTTCAAGGAAAAATAAAGGTCCAGTTTTCTTTACATTAGAAATATGCTGGTGTCTCATTCCTCCAAGAATTTTGTTTTGCTGCTCCAGACAAATAACAGAGAGGCAAGTGTTATATTGATTTTTCTAAGTAATGTTTCAGTAGAAAATACAATGGATATATAACTCTGCTTGAAATTGGTAAATTCCTGAGGACCTACTGGTACTATTTATTATGGAAAATATTTTAGAGTCTCGTCAATGGTATGAAAAAAGTAATAGAAGTGGAAGAATGGACTTTTCTTTCTGCTTCAGCTTCTAACCATAGCTGTGTGTCTCAGCAGCATGCTCCAATTTACTCCTGTCTGCTTGTACAACCAACTCAACTATTCATATGCTACCGAGGTAAGAGATAAAATTGGCTTATTTACAATTGTTTCATGATTCTCTACAAAAATTTTCAGAAAGCAATGACATCAACAAAACTATATTGTTACAAATATGTGGTAACAAAGACATTTCTAAGCCTGGTTCAACAAGACTGGTGCATCTGTAAGAATTTTAAGTACCAACTTTATTCATAGATGTGTTCTTAAGGCAAGAAAATATTTTTGATAGTTTTTCTAAATAAGAATGTTACTGATTTACTCTAGCAGCTTTAAAAATTTCCCTGGAACAGTTATATTTTTAAATGCCTTACAAATTATCAAAAAAAAATCTTATGCTATATAAATTATAAAATTCAGATGTTGGAACCAGTATCAACCACATCATTTTTTTCATAAATTATTACACTGATTTTAATTTCAACTGTCGTAACTGAAATTTGCAAATGTCAAGGGCATTATTTGGTACTATGAAAACTTCCATTGTCTCATGCTTTTATATTGTGAATAGTCTACTTACAGCTTTTCCATTTCTGAGTGATAACTGAGGCATACCTGTAAAAATTATGGTTGTGGACGTTTCCTAAAGGGAAGTCGGGACATCATGACTGGGAATTGCACAGCAAATAGCTAACAAAGCACTGAACCGTGTGGCATGAAGGTGCAAAGACCAGCTGCCCGCCAGTTTCTTAGGTCCAGCTTAACCCTCAAAAGACAAGTCACAAAAAAAAAAAAAAAAAAAAAAAAAAAGACAAGTCACGATTTTTTCCACGAAAAAGGTGGTGTGGACGTTGCAATAAAATAAAAGTTGCGATATCATCTGATCAATGCAGGAAGCATAGATTCTTGCTGGAATTCAGAAGAAGTTTTCCTAAGTGAGGCCAGGAGGGCAAGGAGTTTGCACGCGAGGTGGCTGCTGCACAGGGCAGTCCTCCCAGGCAGCACCGCCACGGCAGTGTTTGTGACTGGTACCCCTCCGGTCGTGCATGGCATGACCTTCACAGCAGTACCTGGCACTCATGTATGGCATTAACCCAAGCTAGACGGAGCGATGGCCCTGATGGTTTCTTTACTAGTTTTCTAGAGCTCTTGTGACAAAGCACGATAACCCGTGAAAACGATAGAAAAGTCTTGTCTCACAGTTCTGGAGTCTAGAAGATAAAGCCAGATGTCACAGACTGATGCTTGCCCTGCCAGATGTCACAGACTGATGCTTGCCCTGAGGCTCTGGGTAGATTCCTTCCCAGTTTCTGCTGAAGGGCAGCAATCCTGGCCGTGTCTTTGCTTGTAGCCGCACCAGGCCAGGTCTCCGCGTCTACCGTCCCACGGTGATCTTCTCGTTGTCTTCGTGCTTGCTCTATGTCGTCTGTCTCCACTTGCTAGGGACATCAGTCATAGTGAAATAGGACCCCCTCTAATGGCTTCATTTTAACTTGAGTATCTCTGTAAAAACTCTGGGTCCAAATAAGGTCACGATCTGAGGTACCGTGCGTTGGGATTTCAACCTATCTGTTTTGGAGAATACGATTCAATCCCTAAAACTGCAACCTAGATAGCAGCCATAAGGATTGAGATAAATGGAAAGGTCTGAGAAATATCTAGGCATTTCATACACATGGGGGGAAGCAATGTCTTGAATTATATAATACGATTTTAACACTAATGACTAAATGACTGAAAACAAGCTTTCTGGCTTAAAAGAAGCCAACAACGTCTGGACTCCCTTCATAGCAACTTAATAACTGAAAAGACACACCTGCCATGGCCCTTTCAAACAGGAGCTTTTGCTTGATTTGTTATATTACTGTGTTGTGAATATTTATTGAAATTTCATTTCCTTCTCGGTTAGAAAAACTGGAATTTTAAACTGGGTAGAATTGAAAGATCCTGACTGATGGACTAGAAATTAAAATAGACAAATACTTATTCTTGGTGTATCACCACCCTCCTTTGGCATTTGGTAAAATATGCAACACACACACATATCGCCCAAATTTAATATACGACTGAGGGTGGACGTCTTACAGATCATTCACTAATCGCGTGCATGCATTTATGAGGTCATCAGTTTGCACCAATGCATGGAAACTACTTTGGTCGCCAAGGGATAAAGACCATTCAAAAGGGCAACATAATTTTTCTAAATGAAAAAAAAAATCCCACAGATTGTCATTTTGAGGGACTCAAACATTACAGGATTCTTTTTCAAAGACAAATACACATTTGCCCTCAACTCGGGCAGTTAAATATCTCCACCTACAGGTCACTGACTCTGGTTAGTGAAGTGTCAGAGAGTGGGACACTTTCAGGCATTTTTGCCCCCAGTGGCCGTGTGGCTTTGGGGAACCTGAGCAGAAGCAGTGTCAAGCGTCCTGCCGCTGTGCGGTCCCAAAGCTTCGGGCAGCACTGCCACGTGCAGCCTTAGGGCTTGATGATTGGGCACCTGACTTGGGCTGCTTTGTGCGGCTCATTCCTCCTTCATTTCTGCTGTTTTCTGACTCTCCGCTGCAATTCTGTTAACCACCTCCTATATTCCCACTGATTTCCTTTTCCTATTTACGGTAGAGTCAGCTTTTATTGCTTATAAGCAAGGATCCTGATGGGTGCAGATATAATGTCAATACTTGAGTCTTAATATTTCCCTTAAATATCCATTCAGTTCCTTCTAAAAGACCAACCTCTTTCTTCTAATAGGAATCTTTTAAATACTTGACATGATGATTTAGTCTCCCTTTAGTTTTCTCTTCTCACGGAACCTCAATCATTTAGACACCTTCAACCATTCCTTTTACTACCTCACAATGTGAGAATTCAGTGTGGGATTTTTTCGGTGGTGGTGTTTTTTGTTTTTGTCTTTTTTTAGAATTTTTTTTAGAAGGGATTTTAGAATGTGGTTTTCAAGTTGTCGTTCTTTTCTAATAGAAATCCTACTCATTAAGCCTAGATCTAAGCACCAATGTATTGCTCCAAAGGTTCTTTTTTTTTCTAAGAATACCAGAATAGCTTCCTTTTATATGGACATTTTTAATTCACATTTAATTTAGTTATATTGTATGAATATTCATTTCACAAATTTCTCTCTTCCAATAGATGATAAAATTGTTGATAAAAAATTGTAACTCACTTTTCATCTGTCATCCAGCGTTTTATGGGGGGATAACCTCCGGAAGATCTTTAATAAACACACTGAGATGTAATCTGAAAATTATTATTCACAGTGGAGTTTAATTGATTTTAGACCCTACGCTACAAGGCAATGTATCAGTCAAATACATTTCAGCTATGATTAGGATCTTTCACATAAGTAGACACCACTTTGGCTTTGAAAGATCTGTACACACCTTCTGGAATTCCTCACTTTGAGGGGATCACCCAGGGACACGGAACAAAGGGATCTATCTTCCAGTTTTTTCTAAGTCTTTCTTCCCTCTCATTTCCCTTGGGTATAATTGTGTCTTGGCTAATATAGTTTTAAAGATACGTCTCTTTCAAAGAACTATTGTCATCCATGCAAAGTATTAATAATTTTAGACAGTTTCTATGGGGCCCACAAAACAGTTCATAAAAAGGAGCTATGTCATCCAACACAAAGCCTAGTCCTATGTTTAAATGTTATGCCTTCAAGTAGTCATGTCTAGTTGAAAAGTGAATAAATACGAGAAAAATGACTGAATATATTAATTGCTCTTGGAAATAAGACTCTTTAGACTTGTTAGAAGTGAGTAAACGGTACAGTGTGAGATAGAGTATCAATCAGAGGAAAAGAAAAAAAAAAGTCAGATCTTGTTCCTTGACTTTTTCTCTTTGTAACAGGTAGTACCTTGTAAGATGTATTCATTTAGAGCTAAAAGTGTAAAGATTATTTTTTGCATGTTCTATACAAACAGTGCTGCATTCCTAGCACTGAGAACAATGCCCAGCGAAGAGTAGATGCTCAATGAAAATGTGCTGACTGAATGAAGATGACCATGGGCAAGAATACCATTATAGCATTTTTACCCAAGGCAGAGAAATCAGCACTAAAGCAGCCTGGGACTGGGGCACAGCAAGAACACAGAGCGAGGACAGAGAAGGAAATAAGTTGTGAGAAAACGACTCTAAAATCAATCTCATAGGAAGATCAATCTCATAATCCCAATCTCAGATTTTACATGCTATAAACTATATATAATAAAGAAAGAAGACATCATGGAATGTGATCCAATTACCGTCACCTTTTTATTTATTTTATTTTATTTTATTTTATTTTATTTTATTTTATTTAGCATCAGATTGGTTTTTTGGGGAAAATAATGGCTACAGAACATGCTTTCATTGGGTTGCAAGGACTGAGCATATATTGGTCCTGAGAAATGTATGTTGGAAGATCAATCTCATAATCCCAATCTCAGATTTCACCGGGGCCTGAGATAAGTAGCAGCTAGGAACACTGTCAGAGCCATATAAAATCCCCCAAGTCCAGCTCGTGTTCTGGTTAATACACATGACCTTGACAGCCGTGAGCCATCTCGGATACTTCCATTGTATACATTCTGTCCATAAACACACTTCCATTTTGGCATTTAGAAATATCGCCTCAAATTTATTTGCACATCTCTGTGATAAAGAGTTCAGAACTTGCTTTCATTTTGCTTAACCATATGCTGTTCCTTCCTACTTGCCTCCAAGCCTCTTGCACAGTGACTAGCACGTGAAGGACTCAATAAACAACTGCTGGATTGATTTTCCCATTACGTTTAAAAAAATACATACCCGGATAGACTGTTATTAGTTGTAAATTGTATTTCCAGTGTTGCCTTGAAAACTCGCGATGCTATTTTAATCACTTTCTGTACATCAAACTAACCTATGCAGATGCCTAAAAACTGTCCTCAAAGCTCTAAGCCTCTGGTTTGAGCATTATCTGGCTGAGCACAATTTGATTTACAAATGTATCCTGACATTCAAAGAAAGAGATAACACAACTGGGGAAAAGCAATTTTTTTTTCATAAAGCTTTACTACATTTTTTAAAAATGCAAACTTGACAGACTGCAAATATCCCAACTGTGCTTGTCTGTGTGCATAATGGTTTTATACCACTTTTATGTTTGGCAAAATTTCTATAGAAATCACAAACCAGCTTTATCTCTTGACTTTCAAACATACCTCGTGTAAAATGTGCTGAAGTAGTAAACCTAATTTAACTTCTGTGAAAAGTATTTCCAGTAAGAACTCCAAAAGCAAAACATGCTTTGGTTCTCTGAAGCTTACTAACTGCTCTGATATTAACACAAATAAAAACAGCATTTTACTTATACGACCACAAAGTGAATTAAATGCAAGTTAGTTTTACAGTAATAGCCAAGAGTTGTCAGATTTGCCACGTGCCAGGCAGTGAGTTGAATAATCCCTTCACGGGGGAGGACCCTGAATTAGTCTGAAGAGTGGAAAGGTCTACACATTTGATGAGGCCATGGGGTTCGAAGTTGGGCAATCAATACTGGATACTGGGGATAGAAATCAAAAACCAAAAAACAATTTAGAGAAGAACTTTACTTAAGAAAACTAAGCAGCAGTCAACGAACCCTTATAGGGGCACAGTGTTCACTTAGCCCGGTCACATCCTGAGCACCAGGTGTATGCAGGCAGTGGTCAAGGTGACAGCGTCTCTATGCTGGGGCAGGAGGGGGTGCTCGGGGTTACCTTTGTATGACTCGACATTAAAGAAATGTTATAATGTTTGGCCGGTATAAGATATAGCACCTTAAAATTCATACATCACACTCACCTAAACTCTGACATAAACACAAATTATACCTTCCTAAGACTCCAATAAAGACACAAGGAAGTAAACTGTTTTCCAAAGTGGAGTAACTGAAATTTAATTTAGTTAAGCTATATTATCTCAAAAAAATTCCATATTTGTCAATAAAAGCATATATATATATATATATATATACACACACATATATATAGTTTTGAACCTATATAGGACTTATTGTTAGCAGTATGTGGAATCATATCATTGATTTTTAAAATTATTTTCAATTTTTATGAGACGTGGGATTTTTTTTTTTAAGATTTTATTTATTTATTCATGAGACAGAGAGAGAGAGAGAGAGAGAGAGAGAGAGAGGGCAGAGACAGAGGCAGAGGGAGAAGCAGGCTCCCTGCAGGGAGCCCGATGTGGGACTCAATCCCAGGTCTCCAGGATCAGGCCCTGGGCTGAAGGTGGAGCTAAACCACCGAGCCACTCGGGCTGCCCAATACGTGGATTTATTCATAGAAATGAATAAAAAATAAATGCTTAATATCTCTATTGCACCAAGTTATTTCTGTGTTTTATTCCTCAACCATAGAAGGGGACACTATTTAGTACTCATGTTATGTTTCCTTTACATTTTGTTGTTTTGTAATAAATGTATATTTATACAAAAGAGGCAAAGGCAGTATGGAGAGTATTCAAGTACTCTTCACAAGTTTTCCTTAGTATTAATGATTTCCATAGTTATATCTGAAAAAACTAAGGAATTAAATTGGCACATTACTAGGAACTAAACTATAGGCTTTTCCTGGATTTCATCAGTTTTTCCACTAATGCTCTTTTTCTTGTGTCAAGATTTATTCAACCTATGATACATTGTATTTAGCATGCTATGCTTTTTATTTCTTTTCTTTTTTTTTTTAAGATTTATTTATTTAATCATGAGAGAGAGGCAGAGAAACAGGCAGAGGGAGAAGCAGGCTCCTCACAGGGAGCCGTGTGCAGGACTTGATCCTGGATCCTGGGATCAGGCCCTGAGCTGAAGGCAGAGGCTGAACTGTGGAGCCACCCAGGCTCCCTGCTTTTTATTTGTTTTATAGATTTATAATGTTTTATAGATTTATAATTTCTAAGTTTGTCATTCATATTTTCTTTTCTTTTTTTAATTTTTTAATATTTTATTTTCAATAACAAATACTATTCTTAAACATTATTTCCCAAGGGTTATAAAAATAATAATATCTTCGTATGTATCTTAATACATATATATATATGAGGAGCCTACATAGTAACATATAATCTATTATATACAATATGTAGGTTACACATTATATATACACACATATATATCTTACATGCTGTAAACTATAGCACCACCATATATATAAAATATTGTGTATATGTATTTTTATATACAGACATAATAATTCATATGTATATGCCTGAGTTTGTATCCCCTGCCAAATAAATTCAAAAAAAATTTCATACTATAGTACTTTTTGTGGAGAGATGCAATATTAATAAGCATAAATATAAAAACTAAGAAGTCAAATAGTAAATAAATATTTTTAACTCCATGAAATTCATAATTCCTCCTACTTGAATTCTAGCTTTTAAGTTATAAATAAAAACACTTAGGTAGTTTCTGGTCCTTAAAATACAATGGGGACAATATTATTTTTTAATAACACGTTGTATATTATCAGTTTACATTGTAATATAAAGGCAAGTAAATGAGTGTATATTCACTTTTTAATTCTCAAAATCAGTTTATGTGAATGAGAGCATTATTTGAAAATGCTCACCATAAAATATTAGATTAGATTAAAAAATAATTACTTGTAACTTTGCGGTTAAATTCATGGATATGAGGGTAGACAATCTTCTGGGAATCTCAGCTTTATCATTTCCAAGTAACCCTGGAAAAAATTAGTTAATCTCTTTAATCCTTCATCTCCTTACCTGTACAATTGAGTTAATTATAATATCTACTTTACAGGATTATTGGGAGGATTAAAATGGTAAATTCATATAAAACACTTAAAATAGTGATGTGTAAATAATAAGTACTGTTATTTTTATCAATGTTATATATATGTGTGTCCTATTAGTGATTAGTGTTTTGTACCACAACATACTTTCACATTATCTTATTTACTATTTATTTTGTTTATTTTTACTACTTTTCCTTCCTGTATTACAATGCTAATGGCAAATTAAACTGATCTGGGATCCCTGGGTGGCGCAGCGGTTTGGCGCCTGCCTTTGGCCCAGGGCGCGATCCTGGAGACCCGGGATCGAATCCCACATTGGGTCCCGGTGCATGGAGCCTGCTTCTCCCTCTGCCTGTGTCTCTGCCTCTCTCTCTCTCTCTCTGTGTGACTATAATAAATAAATAAAAATTAAAAAAAAAACAAATTAAACTGTTCTATTTAACTGAAAGTTATTATTTATCTCCACACAATTCTTTAATAATACCCAGAAATATGCAGCAATATGCAAAACCAGATTACAAATTTCAACATAGTAGTGCTTCATTTAAAGGACTCAATGGCTTTTTAAAGGACTCACAATTATAATAGCCTTTCCTGTATAATGCTTCAGGCTTTGCAGTGTTTGAAATAGAATCAATCAATAAAATTTTCAAAAGCTACACAGTAGGGAGGATCTTCAAAATGTTTCTAAGTTTGCATAACTGACTTCTAGAAAATCATGGAAACCCCACACATATGAGAGCATAAAGAGACTTACATATGTGTGCACTTGTGCTCTAAAAAGGTCAGCAAATTCATCATTTATGTTAGATTTTTTTCGTTAGCCTATTTTTGTTCTTTTCCCACTTTTACAAATAATTACTCTGAAACTCATCACAAAGATGCAGGAATAAGTAGGACATCCTCTGGAGAACATTTGTTACACAAATTCAAGATAATTTCAGAACAGGCTATTTTTTTTTAACTTTAATGCTGCACTCTTCAAACAAGGAGAAACATCTTTAGGGATAACAACTTTCAAATCATTTGATTGCCACTTCTCAGGGATACATAATGCATTAAGAAAGACTGAAAGAGAAAAACATATTAAACCTAAAATGCAAAGACTACCTGGTCTTTAAATAAAAGGTCACAGGAAAAAATCACTGGTAATATGAAATTGATCTTCCAAGGAACCAAAAAGACCAATGTGGACGTTGTTGCAATAATTCAGGCAGAAAGTGATGAAGGAAGTTTGATGTGTTTAAGAGGTGTGACTTGGTGACTTGATTTTGTAAAAGTGTAGAAAAAAGGAAAATACAGACTGTAAAGATTCATATCTGGTTTCAACTTCAATCCAGGGAAAAAAAACCTATAATTGATAACTGCCATGAACTTCAATGATCTTTTGAACATCACTCTCCTGATTTTCCACTGAATTATGAGAGCAAAAAGCTGTGTTTACAATATTTGAGAATGTGGGCGTGTGTATATTTGTATACAAGACTGTATATTTCTTGAAACTGAAAGAGTGCATAATGAAAGACGAAGCAACATGTGGGCTCAGGACAAAGGTATAAGAAGCTAGAAGGGGCGTTCGGGTTTGTTGAACATTTAGACCCTGAAGGAAACTAGAGAGGTTGTTGGTTAAACCTACAGAAAAAAGAATGTTAAGACTGAGTATGATTTCACACATATGTGGAATTTAAGAAACAAGACAAATGAACAAAGGAGAGAGAGAGAGAGAGAGAGAGAGAGGCAGACCAAGAAACACTGTCTTAACTATAAAGAAGAAACTAATGGTTACCAGAGGGGAGGTGGGCAGGGGATGAGCTAAATGGGTGCTGGGGATTGAGGAGGGCACTTGTGATGAGCACTGGGTGTTGTCTGGAGGTGCTGAATCACTATATTGCTGAAGCTGAAGCTAATAATATTGTTTTGTTAGCTAACTGCAATTTAAATAAAAACTTGAAAAAAACACATGCTGAAGACCAAGATGAAGTTTAAATTCATGAATTATATGGCACAGAGCTGCCTAGTTTGCTAGTGTTCTCTAGTGTGATGAACCTACCAATTATAAATGCAGAGGAAAAAAATGAGAATTGTGCCCAGCAAAAATACAAAGTTAGGAATCTATGGAGAGATCTTTTACAAACACACACATACACACACACACATACATGCAGTAAAGTAATTTAATCATTTTCTGGAATGTTATTTCAAAATACCTGAAATAATCCATAACCATTTTATTTTTATTTTTTAAATTTTATCTACTTATTCATGAGATAGAGACACAGGCAGAGGGAGAAGTGGGGAGCCCGATGCGGGACTCGATCCCAGGACCCTGGGAACACACCCTGAGCCAGGGGCTCATCTACAGCCATTTTCATCTAGTTTTCTACTTTAAGCACTCTTTTATACACATAAGCTATGAAAAATCATATTGTCTTCCCAAAAAAAGTTGACTATGAATGATACTTCTCTATAAATCTGGGAAATTTATACATAAAATTTAAGGAAAAAATAAGATCTTAATGGACAGGAGCATATGTTAAAGTATTCTCTAAGTATATCGATATGACATAGTAAAGACTTAAAATATAATCATCGAACAATAGTCATTATATAAAATTTAAGCAAATTTACTAAAATATTTCATAATATAATGAACACACAGCTTTAACCAAAAAGTTATAGTATGAAAGAAAACCTGTTGAATTAGAAGGCAAGAGTAAGAAATGAATACTCATATATACTGACAACTATTTTCCTGGGCCTACAGTTAAAATGGACTTACGTCTACAGTTTGTACTTATAAGGGTTCAATACAATAAAACAGGCTAATCTTTTATTAAGCATTAAATACATTATTTGTATACTATGAAGGGAATGTAAATATTTTTATTCATATGAGGACAAAATCTGAATATCTGGCATGCTCTTTCAAATATAATTTCTCCTTTTCTAAGGGGATTCTAGAATTCAGAAAAAATTCTAGTTGTTAAAGTATGACAGGCCCTTCTAGAACAAAGAAATTAATCAGGAATGCATCTGAAGATAATAAAGTCAGAGTCAGTACACAAATCCTTTTCAAATGCATCAAGAATTGGCTGTTATACATTAACATGTACTTTTAAAATATTCATTGCTAAGAATCAGGTGAGTGAAAATTCACTTTACCCATAATTCAATCAAGAAATCTGTAAATTACAGGACAATATCTCTCAGTATAGTTTTAAGAACACTACAAAAGTAATGAACCCATTTTTATTGCCTCCTAAAAATCCACCATTTAAATTCAAAAAGAAAAAAAAAAGCTTAATATAGGAAGCATAAGTGTTCATCCCATAGCCTCATAAACATGTGGGGAACACAGTACAAAAATAACAAATGTGCTAAGAAATATAAAATACGAGCACAACGGATTTAGAGGCAGACTTAGGTGCCTTGTTGGAGTTCAGTGAGCCTCCCATGAGCTATCAAGAGAAATAAACAAACAAAAGCATTCAGTTCACAGGAGGGATTCACATTATAGAAAATTGGCCCAAACTGACTCTGAATCCAAGGAGAAGTCTTTAATATTTGCCAGCAGGTCAACAGTATTTTCCAGTATTAGACGCCCATCGAACATGATCATGTATCACAGATCATAGTTCATATGTCCCAGACAAGGAAGTCATACAGCGTGTGTGACGAAGGCAGTCTCAAAGACTGTTTGGCTCATCTTTCAAATTTGTCCTAATGTAAATCGAGGGTCCTCTTTAATCATAAGATGATTCTCCGAATTGCTGCCTTTGGCATTTCCACGAATACAGCACTATTTCTATGTTAAAGGTAAGTAGAAATAGGGAACAGCTTGAAATTTATTTGTTCCAAAGAGCCATGAATGAGTGACCATGACAGATATGTGAACGGGGACAACGGTCATGAGGAAGTCACGGACACCTTCTTGAAGGGGAAAAAATGATGAGAAGGTTCTATAAGTGAGTTCAGACATAAGAGAAATTTTTTTGCAATCTTAAACATTTTTATAGATTGGTATTTTCTAATCCCACATTGGTATTGGCCTATAAATGAGTAAAATTTATTGCGAAGCATAAATATGCTAATTTGGAACTTTACAACTGAGTTATTTTTCCAATGTTTAGCAGAGAAGGAAAAATATAACTTTGCTTAGATAAGCCAGGGACACACCCCGGGGATAATACAGGATACTAAATTAAATTTCATTTTCATTTAATTTTATTTAAGGCCCGCTTCCTTTATGAAGACTTTAGTATCACCTGTAAACATCTTCCCTTTTTTTTTTTTAATTTCTATGAAAAAAGTTTGGTGATTAGGAAAACATTCAAAAAAGAGAAGTTGCAAACATTGCTGAGTTAGCACATAACACGCAATAGGCTTTTTCATTGCCACGGGTAAAACGAGAATGTCAGAACAGCTATCTGCTGTAGATTGGATTTCAAGCAGAGACCCGGAGGGGCAGTGGTAGAGTCCAAGAAAGGCAATCTTAGATCATATTTAGTTGCTTTTGCTACTTTTCTTATATAAAAATGACAGAGCTTTATTTCTAGCACTGGTCTTGCAGAGAACTAAGAAAGTTGTGTGACATGCGTACTCATGATACGCTGTTCAGCATTGTTCTCCAGATTATACATGCATGGCTATGTGTAAATTCTCCTGTTATTCTAGGAGGCCATGGAAGGAGGATCCCTCCAGACTACTGCCTTCAGAAGCAAACTCAACCAGCCTCACTCCTCAAGTTCCTTAAATTAGCATCGGGTTTTACAATATTTTTCTTGAAATCAGAAAATGTGACATCAAACAAGTATGAAATGATGAAGGGGGATATCGGAGCCCCAATCAAATCACTGGGTTGTCAACCAATCTTCAGTCCAAGACTTTGTAATCAAGGAGTCATCACTTCTACAATCAACAAGACCTAGAATCTTCCTTTTGTGATCCTCTCCATCTTTTTTTTTTTTTTACCCCAGGTAAGACTATCAATACCTTATACCATAGTTTATAGTACTGCCACTGGGAATGGACCCTTATTGATTCCCCAATGGCAATCCATCACAAATAAAACTCAATTAAGTTTCAAAATGAAACAGATTGTAGTGATTAACTCAAAGCAGAATGTATCACTGGATATATATATATATATTTTTTTCTACTCTAAGACTTGAATTATTTCCATTACTCGATGACACATAAGACGAGTCAGGCCACACAGCTATGTCATGCTAAGTGGTAAATAAGGTCATTTTCATTGTCATTATCATGTAGTCACATTGGTTTACAAAATCATTTAAAGAAACTAATAAGGCTGTTATCATTGTGAAATTTAAAACAAAACTCAGTAATACAAACAAGCAAAAGACACAAAAATTCAATGACCCGAAAGAATAACACAACCCCTACCAGTTTCTAACTTTCAGTAATCCTCAAACTTGGACTTTTAAGAGGTGGTCATATATTAAATAATTTCAGAATTAAATAGTTATATAAAATTTCATTATCTTTAAAAATACTAATAAAACTCTTCTGACAACTGTGATAATATCTTTTTTAAAAGATTATTTATTTCATTATCTATAAAAATACTAATAAAACGCTTTGACAACTGTGATAATATCTTTTTTAAAAGATGTATTTATTGGGATCCCTGGGTGGCGCAGCGGTTTAGGTGCCGCCTTTGGCCAGGGCGAAGATCCTGCAGGACCCGAGGATCGAGTCACCGCGTCGGCCCTCCGGTGCATGGAGCCTCCCTTCTCCTCCGCTTGTTCTCTCTCTCTTACTTTCTGTGTGATCTAAATAAATAATATAAGAAAATTTAAAATAAAAATAAAAAAAAAGATGTATTTATTTATTTTTTATTTATTTATTATTATTTATTTAATGATAGTCACAGAGAGACAGAGAGAGAGAGAGAGGGCAGACACAGGCAGAGGGAGAAGCAGGCTCCATGCCAGGAGCCCGATGTGGGCTCGATCCTGGGACTCCAGGATAGCGCCCTAGGCAAGGCAGACAAAGTGAGCCCCCAGGATCCGATTATCTTTATTTATATTGTACTTAAATCTTGCAAGTTACTTAGTATAGGTACATGGTAAGATCTCACATGAGCAAATACATGAAAAATCAGTTTTATTAATAAGTTTTATTCAATGTCACTTAACTCAGTTGGACCAATGAAACCAATGAAATAACAAGAAATGTCTTAAATTCATAGTTAATGAATTGATTTTTTTCCATCTAAAAAGTGGTTGGTCTATTCCAAAAGTTATTAATAAATAATTAAAACTGTGTGCTATACTTATGTATTACCTATTAGAATACAACAAAGATAATTTTTTTTAATGTAGGTACTAATAATAAGATCAGAATCCAGGTCTAAGTAAGTTCCCAAGTAAATCAGTGGCACTCAATACCTGATATGAAAATATTCTGTATTAAAATAAATGGAAACTTATTACATTAAATTTAAACCTATTTAAAAGTAAATTCTTTCTATTTCTATTTATTTAAAAAAAACATTAAGTTATTCACTAAATATGTAAAGGTATGATCAACTTATTTTATATGTAAAAAGTTATTCTAAAAACAAAAAAAGTTATTCTAAACATCAATTTTAATACATATTAACAATGTGCTTGTTTAATTTGTTTCAAAAGATGAGAGAAAATATTCTATTTTGAAAACACATATTTAAAAGTTATTTCTCTATTCAAACATTTCATATATGTATTGCTATTTAGTTTCCTATGTATTTAATTTTTCATAGACTCAAGCAGAAAAGGTTGGATAGTGCGACTTTTCCACTCTTTGAAAAGTCTACCTAAATTTTACTAATGCTATTACTGAACTAGCTTTAAAAAACTGCTAACAAACAGAGGAAAATATCTTGAAACCTATAAAAAATAAATAAATTCCTGGGTGATTCTAAAGGAGGGAATTTATTCAAATAAGCTTTCGGTAAACATGTAAGTTTCATAGGCTTGTCTGAAATGAAATGGAAACCTATTTTCAGGTTGATTTATCAAAAACACACCCCTTTTGATTCATGATCTTTACTGGGAAAAAAAGAAAGATTCACAAATGCATGAGAATAAAACCTTAATAATGATACAGTTTCCTGTATTGTGACAAAAATACACAAACATATGCTTTGAATGAATCATATGCCATTCGGTATTTTATGATATAAATTAACTTTATTCCTTGTCAAAATTTGTTTATCCACTAAATGTAGTCCATTACCTACTCTGTCCCAAGCATCATGCTAGGAGAAGAGGGAAAACCAAGGTTAACACATTATCTTGCCCATGAAAAGTTATAACCCAGTAATCTTTTTGTTTCTGGCACTGGCTCCACATCTGTGCTAAGTGAGTAAAATATTCTAAAGATGGGATATTTGCTAATGCCTAGAAAAGAAAAGGCAAATTAAATATGCATGAGTTTATGTTCTGTTTGTACATTAGGTTGGAGGAGAGGGGTTTTTTTTCCCCATATAAATAAGACTTTAGGCTTTTGTTCTTGATATCTCAACACAAATAAGTTTGTTTAAATATGATCCCTGAGGAGTAGTGATAATCACATTCCTGGGGGCAGGGGGGCTATGTCAGTAAAACACTGACTTAAATAAGAGTATTAAAACAAGTAAATACTTGTTTTTGAAAAAAATTACAAAATATTTAAATTATTCTTTATAGTAAGAACTTTAGGTAGTGCATATGGTAAATGAATGTATTTATAGAGTATAGATCCATATGATTGCCCCAGTCTCATCATTTGGATCAAGATTACTTTTTCTTTTAATCTAGGATATAATCTCAGATTGCATAGTTTTATATTCTACAGTAATATAATACCAACAGCTATTGTTTTTAAGTGAATACTAAGCATTTTACTTATCTCTATTTATGCGACAATCATATAAAAAAAGCTGTAATTATCCTGATGTACTTAGCATTTTACGAGGCAGATATAATGTATTATAAAATGTTAGAGAAAAAATCATTAACCCTTAAAAACAGCAACACTCAAAAAAGATACTTTTCATCTCCATTGAATATATTTGCAAATAATTTGTCTATAGTCAAAAACCAATTAAATATAGACACAAGATTATAATAACAAGTCTTTCTGACTGCATTGACTAAATTATTAACAATTTAAACTTTCTTCCTCCAGATGATTATTTGGGTTTGGGCAAATCTAGAGTAGAAGTAAAAACAATGGGGGCTGCTTATCAAAACATAACTGTGCATATTAATACTGGCATATGTTTGGTGGATAGGTAATATTGGGAATAAGGTGTTAGTTTGTATTTGCAGTTACCTAATTCAATTTTACAAATACTTATAAACTAATGCTTACTTGAGCTGTGAGGAAAAAACAATTACTGCATTTGAAAAACATTCTATAATAATATTTTACATTTGCAATTGCACTATACTTATTAAAGCAATTTTAATATGTTGGTTTGGGTTTTTATAATAATCTCTGAACTACAAAGGGCAGGAATGCCTAGCACTGATCAGTAAATAAGGAAAACACAGACCTGAGAGCTTTAGGTAACAAAGGCATTTGTTTAGGTTCACATGACGAGGAGGCGGTAAAGCCAAAATAGAAAAGGTGTCCACTTTGTATGTTATTTTTGCCCGTTAACAAGTGGGTATTTCAAGTAGCATTAGATGGAGTCACTATAACATTTATTTATAGTCGTACATTACTATGTGATTTTGATACTGGCGTTGGCAGCTGAGTTCCATAGGGACTATTTCATCATGGCCATTGATGTTCTTGGCACAGTCTAGAAGTAGTATATAGATGTCAATACAATGATGGCCTCGTATTACTTACAGGATTCCCCAGGCAGCTAATTAATTCTTATGCTACTAAATTCCTTTCACCTTATACTCTTATAATTAGTGCGTATTTTTAATGTTCTACTATTGCTCCTTGAATGTTTTTAACCAATTTGCAGCATTTCCAATTTTATTCTATCATGAATTGGAAGAAATCTCATTAAGAATAAGCTAAGAGAAAAAAAAAATTAAAAAAAAATAAAAATAAAAATAAAAATTAAAAAAAAAAAAGAATAAGCTAAGAAGAGATATACATATAACATGCCATCACTAGATATTAATATTTATGGGTGAAGGTCTCTTTCATTTCTCCCTATATTTTATTTAACATAGTACATTATGTTATATAAAATATATGAGATTTTTTATATAAATATTTAGAATATAGAATTAGGTACACAACGTCAATTTTTTAAAAAATATTTTATACTTATTGAGCTTATAAAATATGGTTCTATAAATTGGATTCCAGTGATACAAGTTCATATCGAATTTTGAAGTTTGTTTCTTTGCTTTTAACTTTCTCCATCTTCCATTTACTTCAACTATTATTGCACTTCCAGAGGAAAAAAAAAATTAAGATGATGGTAGATATACGTGACTAGGCCTGTTACTTGGAAAGCCCCAAGAAAGAATTTAGGTTGTCATTGTTTGCAGAGATAAAAATTAATGCCAAAGTAACCACAGTCAATGAGACACTGGCTATGAAAAATGTAGAGAAGTGAGTCAGGAACACCACTTCTAGTAGAGACAAATAGAGGCAAAGAGATGCATTCAGGAAAGCTTTTTGAGTCTCTGGATCTATTGAGCAATGGGTGGAGAAGAATTAAAGATATTTAGAGATTTTAGACTTGAACAATTGGGTGGATAACGGCACTGGTTACTGAGCTAGGGAAAATGAGAAAACATTCAAATCTAATGATTTGAAGAGGGGAAAGAGAGACAGATAGAAAGTTCTAGGTCATGTTAAGGCTGCATGATTATTAATGAATGAGATAGAGAGTATCCGCTCACCATAGCTCATAGCTCCAACTGGAAGGCAGAGATAGGTGATAAAAATTGTTAGTGCTTGAGAAGGAAATACTTTCAAACATAAAAACTTAATGTTAGAAAGACTATCATAGTGAAATTCCTAGAATCTGAAACTGGGATCTATAGAATATTTTTTATTTGCATATGTGTCTCACTCTCACCAGGTTGCTTGAATCTGCTCCTTACTAGACTCATAGGTCCTAGGAGTTGGGAACTATATTTATAGTCTTTACTACTAGATACCTAGGACCTAGTAGATTCTGATCAACAAATTTTTACAAAAGTTTATGGACCAAGTAGTTACCAAACGGTTCAGAGGCAGTTAAATTCAATGTGAAATTAAAAAACAAACAAACAAAAAAAACCCAAAACCTTAAAAAAATAAAATAGTTCTACTGCAGATGCGAGCTATTTTTATCAAAGTACCATGTAATAAGCAAAAATACTTATTCTTTCTCATCACAAGATAGGTTGTCAGAATCAACTTTGTTCTAGTCTTTCTTCAGACCTACCCCACACTATACTCTTTTCAAATACCTACAAAACATATTCAAAGGCAGCTGTCAGGTATTTTAGACTGAATACAAAAAGAAAGAAAGAAAGAAATTGAATACAAGAAAAGGAATATATTACCTCAGAATTTTAAGCCATAAAATTTTTCAGAATTATGGTAATTGAAACACTTGCACAGGTTTAACAATGCAGAATAAGAAATAGAACAGCTTTTATCTCTTTAAGCTTATTATCATAATGATTGAAATGAATGCACAAAAATACTTGTATAGTCACACACCATATCTGAAACTAAATGATTAAAAAGAGAGGTTGCTTCTTTCAAAATGATATGTAAATTAGTACTTTGCATTTACGCCAACAGTGCTACTTTTTAAAAAGCACACTGTGCATCTTATTGATAAAAATCAATATCTACAACTCAACATAGACAAACTAAAAAAAAAAAGATTAGCCAACACGTAAATTAAAATGCTGAAACGCTTATTATAAATAAAAACAAAATGGCAATTATATCACTCATCTATAATTGAAAAATGTCACTTGCTATCCAGAGGGCAAATAAAATGAGCTAGTTGCACACCAAAACAGAAGCTGTTTTAATGCACAATTAAGAGTTTGCTCCTAAAAAATAAAAAATAAAAATAAAAAAAATAAAATAAAATAAAATAAAATATAAAATAAAATAAAATATAAAATAAAATAAAATATAAAATAAAATAAAATAAAATAAATAAAATAATAAAATAAAATAAAATAAAATAAAATAAAATAAAATAAAATAAAATAAAATAAAATAAAACTGTGTTTACCTCAATGCCAAACCTATGAAACACAATATACTATTAGGTATTTTACTGGCGGGCAGTCGTATTTTGTCTATACATTTGAACTGCCTTTTGAAATACTGACATTAACATTCAGACTTTCAATAGTGTTAAGCACTATTCTCACCCCAGGAGAGGTCTGATCTCTGCCTTTAGCTCCTGGAAGTGTCTCTAAATCCCTGGAATGTTTTGCTTGATAAAAGTGTCTTTGTTTAGCCAGGGGCCCAGAGCCTTGCCAGATAATCTAATGGTGTGATCTAGGATGGAGGCTTGGGGTCTTGCAAAATTAAAATTGTCTACCTCCAGAGGCGCTGGACACCAAATTCAGCCCATGGGGAGTCAACCAGGTTTAGAAGACAAGGATCCAGTAAAGGGTCAGAGCGGCAAGACTCAGGGGAGCTGCCCTGGTTGGCAATATTCTGTGAGGCTGTGAAACATCATGGCCAAGGAGGTCAGCGTGGCCCGAGGCTGCCAGGAAAGGACACCTGGAAGCTCCACTTGCTCATCATTCTCCTGGCCTCTGCCGCAGACATCTCTTCTCCGGGCCTATTTTAACCCGTATCCTTTCACTGAAATACACCATAACCGTGAGTATAATGACTCTCAGTGAGTTAGGTGAGTCCTTCTGGCAAATGATCAAACTTGAGGGTCCTCTTAGGAACCCCTAATGTTGCATCTTGTGTCAGAGTGCTGATCTCGAGGACTCCTGAATTTACAGTTAGTGTCAGGAGTGAGGGTTATTGTAGACTGTTTCCTAATTCTACAAATATTAAGAGTACTTTTATCTTCAAATTTGTAATCTCATAACTCATATTTACTAAATATATCCACTGGTCATTTAATCCTTATACTGCTGGATTTAGTTTTATTACTAAGCCCATCTCATAGATGAAGAAACTGGAATAGGGCAGCCTGGGTGGCTCAGTGGTTTAGCGCCGCGTTTGGCCCAGGGCATGACCCCTGGGCCTGGGATCGAGGCCCACATCGGGCTCCCTGCAGGGATCCTGCTTCTCCCTCTGCCTGTGTCTCTGCCTCTCTCTGTGTTTCTCATGGATAAATAAATAAAATCTTAAAAATACCAAACTGGAATAGTCAAGTAATTTATACTCCATCTTTGTGGCTGAAATTCCCCAAAACAATTTAATGATGTTATTTAATCTTGCATACAAAAACAAAACAAAACAAGAAACAAGAACTAAAAACAAAAACCTCTTGAGTTAGAAACAAGTAGAATATAAAACATAAAGTATTACTAAGTTTTTAAATTCACAAACGAAAACACACACACTTTAATAGAGAAACCCCTCTCCTTTGCCCTCACTAAACCAATGAACATGTAACTCAACTCCACTTCTGAGAGCATCTTTGAAGTCAGTTTCCTAAGGTTTCACTTAACTATAAAGAAATAGAAAAAAAAAAAAAAAGAAATAGAACTTTGAGGAAAAAAAACAGAACCTTGGTTTAGGCTTGGGAAACCAAAGACTTGGCTTTAAATATTCTGTATGTTGAGATCTGTTTTTCCAGAATCGTCAGAAAGTCAGAGAGCAGTGTTTGGACGGGGTTCCATAAACATTACGTAAGCAACATGAAGACGTGGCAATGATGCCTCTTAACATACTCTAAATGCCCTTATCTCCCTTGCATAGAGTGATCTCGTGAATCCACTGGGTATTTCTAGAAAACATTCACTTGGTAGTCATCACATTTCCGATCTCTAGCAGAATGCACACAAGCCCCATTCTGGAAGAAGATAACCGGGAGAGTCTTAAGAATACACACTACTTCTGAAATTTCACTTATGATTTGACTGAGGATTACTAATCATGGCCCTAATAGAGTGCATTTTGAGACTATGAGTCCCTTGAAAAATTGACATTAAAAAAGTGTTGGATGAATGTCAGGACTGATTGCCCAAGACAAGAACAGTTATTACAGATTCTTGGCCAAAATACAGAAAAGTAAGAAGTGAGTATCTTAGAACTGTCTTTCATCTTCTAGTTCAACAAATTCGACAACTGAGTTAATTTTTTTTTTAAAGAAAATTTTATTTTAAAATGGCAATGGATACAGGAGAATGTCTTCATTGACTCTAATGATACTTCAGTTTGATTATTTCATCGTTTGACTTAGGACTGAGGTTTACCGGAAGAGGCAAAAGGCTAAAACATACCAAGTTTGTGAAGTAGGGGAAGCAAAGTATTGAGACGCTGAGTTGGGGGAGCGGCTATCGTATTTCCACATTTGGCAAAACAAGTAGAAAGAAGAGTTATGAAACAGTATATCTTGTTAATTGTTCAATATAAAGCAATTAATTCATACTGAATATTCCTAGAGGTCAAGTCCTTCAAACCCATAGGCAACTACAGTATACAGCAAGCTGTTATTCTTATTTGGGGAATGAATAAATGGCTATTTCTGAATGTATAATTAATTACAGAAGTAGTGTATACAATCATGGACCAAATTAACCTAATCAAGTTGATAGAAAACTTTAGTTTTCTGTTCATATAACTATTTTCCATGTTAGTCATGTCGGCTAATGTATGATCTCAAGCCCAGAATTCAGTCAGCACAATAAAAAGTTTATGGCATCAAAATTCTTCTTTGTTTATACTAATCTACTATCAAGTTGCAGGATCATGTGAGAAATTTCAGACATATTTATTGCTGAATTTTTATTCCTGGTCCTCCAAACCAAAGGTCATAAATAAACGGAATGCTTTGATAATATGTGTTCATTGAAATTCAATTAACAATTATTTACATTGCGTAAATGTGTCCCTTTATGTCATATCTGCCAAATGTATAATAAACTATAAGACCCAGCTCCTTCTTTCACCATAAAGCTTTTTTAAAAAAAAGTGTTGCTTCATTTTTTTTTTCTCTTTGATCACACAGTTCCCCACGTTGTGTTTGCCAGATTTTGCATGGACAAATCATTTTACAGTTACATTAAAATCTCAGATTGAATCACTTCCTAGACCCCACTTCTATTTTGATCATTCTATGGGCTACTTGCCAAAGGCAGGTCCTTTAGACGCACAGGGGAAAGAAATTGCAGCAAACACCGCAAGGACTAAAAATAATAGCTAAACGCTACGCTGGCCAAGGAATACAAAATTCAGCACGTTTTGATGTACTACTGTGCCACAGCGCCTTTGCACAACGACCGTTTCATTATCCTTAGATGATCTAATTTATCCATTGAAGGACATCAGAGGTAATTTGATTATCAACGCAGTCCATGAAGCTTTAGTTCCTCAAAGTTCCTAAAACTTACTACAACTACTTCTGAACCTGAGCAACCTCGGAAGATAAATCCAAGCCTCTCCCTTTAGAGTCTTTGTCCTGAGAATTCTCCACCCATTGATCTTTGAAAGCTTATTTTATCCTTCTTGCAACTTGCCTTGCTACCCAATCTCTACTGCTTATTTTTCCATTATAACTCCCACATCTATTTCTCTTTGGATTGAATTTTCTTGTTTTTGAGAAACTATACTTGCTCTCCTCAAAAACAATTCTAGTCTCTCAAGCAGTTAATACTTATTCAGATCAAGAGTTCATTCATCAAGGCTAAAAAAATGGATTTTATCAGTGTGAAAGCCCAAGCCTTTGGAGTGGATACTTAGTACACCGTAGTTCTCATCTATGGCAGGAACCAATAAAGTTTGAAATAGATATTAGAAAGAATGATGGACACCTTCATTAACTAAAGTCAAGTCTGTAGGTAATCAAAGAATATATTCATTGCAGTTTGGAGAGTCACTAATAATGATCATATAAAAATGTGGTTGAAAATCACAGAATATGGTTCTACATCAGAAATACCTATTAGGGCAGCCCAGGTGGCTCAGCGGTTTAGTGCAGCCTGAATGGAGCCTGCTTCTCCCTCTGCCTCTCTCTTTTCTCTCTCTCATAAATAAATACATAAAATCTTTAAAAAAAAAGAAACACCTAATTATAATTCACTACATTAACAGATTAAAGAAGAAAAACATGCACAACTTACCAAAGTTTACAGAAACTTCATATGATAAAATTTAATACTACTTCATGATTGAAAAATAGTTGCTAATTAGTGGTAAATGGGATTTCCTAATTTGACATAAGGAATACCAAAACCTGTAACAAACCTTAGGCTTAATGATCAAATCCTTAACACGTCCTCTTTAACACTGAACAAAAGATAGTACACCTGGGTGGCTCAGTGTGTTAAGTACCTGCCTTCCATTCAAGGTCATGATCTCAGGGTCCTGGGATGGATTGCCTGAGCTCCTTGCTCGGCGGGAGTTTGTTTCTCTCTCTGCCATTTCCCCCTGGCTTGTGCTCTCTCTCTCTCTCTCTCAAATAATTAAAATCTTAAAAAAGAAAAAAATTAATCCTCCTAAAAAAAAAAAAACTGAACAAAAGACAGAGATGTTCCTTAATACCACAACTGTTTATATAATACATGGCAGGGGGGAGGGGTTCCTGGTCATCATTGTATGGACAAACACAAAGAAATAAGGGACCCAATCTTAAAAAAAAAAAAAAAATGGGACGCTTGGGTGGCTCAGCAGTCGAGCATCTGCCTTCAGCTCAGGTTGTGATCCTGGGGTGCTGGGATCAAGTCCCGCATCGGACTCCCTGCATGGAGCCTGCTTCTCCCTCTGCCTCTCTCTCAATGTCTCTCATGAATAAATAAATAAAATCAAAAAAAAAAAAAAAAGAAGTAAGGGATCTAACTATCAGAAGGGAAGAAAGAGAACTCATGATTTATAAATAAAAAAAGCATCTTACTAGAAAACTAATCAATATTGAGTAAAAATTCAAAGAAATACTAGAACACTAAGTAGAATTACTTCTCCTACAAAAAAAAAGAAAATAGCTTCAGTACACCTAGTATGTTACCTATCTTATGTATGCATAATACTGAGCCTTTTCTAGGTAATAGAGGTAATGGAGATGACAGATGAATTACTCTGCTGTGAGTGTACTTATAATCTATAGATAATAAACTTAATCTATTACCTCCATAGTTACATACAAGGATGCTCATTTTTTAAGCTTGAAGGTATTTAATATCAAGCAAAATATTTTCAAGAGAGGCAAGCTGGTGCCCCATGTCACTCCAATAAAGGATTCCTAAGGTCAGGATCACATGTGGATCGCCTCTTGCTGTAGGCTGTGTTCTTCATTCCTTAAGCAATCAATCAAGGGGCACATGCATGTGCTGGAATCAATCTGAGGGAAGACTGAGCATCAGAACCGAAAAAAAAAAAAAAACATGAAAAGTATTATGTAATTAGTCAGCCAAACTCCCACAAAGGTTCTGGTACATTCTCCAACTTCTAGGATATTTTTATCTTCATGTAAGATTGGCCTGAACTACAATAATACGGGAAAGAATAAAACTATTTATCCATACCACTCCGTCTCTGTGCCTAGGGAATGGTGGAGACTAAAAGCATAAAAAGAAGATAAGTCCTTTTGCTTCAGCATTTCCTAAAAAACTCCTTCCACATTCCAGGCTATGCCCTTCGTAAAATGTATGCATATCCCCGTTACTTTCCTCATTTTGTTTTATATTCTTAGAAAAAGAAATAGGAGTCACTGCTCATCTGAAGACTGCCTTAAGAGCACTTTCTCCAGCAATGATCTCCAAATGTCTTTTGTTTTTTACCTTAATTTTGAGAACTACAAAATGTATTTAGGAATATGTACAAAAGTCATAAAATTTATTATTGTGGGTTCGATAAATACTCCTTTTACTGTCCAGGACTTTAATTGTATTGATAGCCTGATTTTGGATCTATTAGAGAAAGGAAAATAAAGAATAATTTTTAAACATGCATTGAGAAAAGCAACCAGGTCAAGGAAAATTGTCTTTTCTAGAAGTTACTGAGAAAATAGTTTAATCTTCTGAAATTACAAACTTCTTAAAAATCAAAGAGTAAGGAAATAATTCCTGAAGTTTAGCTGAATCCCAATATGAGATTTTCAGAAGTTTGACCAATATTGATAGTTATGCTAACAGTCCTAGTTACAGATATTATTTTTTATTATGCATGAGCCAGAGCCAAGTAATTTCCATGATATATCTTAGTTACATTAGTATTTAAGATGAACATGTGAGGAGAACATGACATCCTCATTATCCAATAACAATATCCAATGTCTGATCACACAGGGTGACTTGTTTTGTGTTTACTTTTGATTAACTCATTATGCCATTTGGTTTTCCATAGGTTTGGCCAGAGAACATGGTGCTTTACACTGGCCTGACACGTGTGTCAAGATGTCTAGACTCTATAGTAATAAGTGCTATATAAATATGTAGGGTTGAGGGGAAAAATGTATCAGTAACAAAATGATTTCTACACTCAACGTCCAGCATTCCATTAAGCATCCGATGAGTAAATATTTTGTGCACTGACATGATTTTTATATTACTTGGGCTTTGTAAACTGGCTTACGAGGAATAACACGGGACAATTAAGATACTTTAAAAATGATTTTGAAAACAAACTGAGTGATGAACTGAACCAATGGGGTGATTTTAAATCACAGGTTCTATTTCATATGGATTTCTCTTTAGGTTGGTTTCATTGTTGATGCACACTCCTAGGACTTTCATGGTAGATCATCAGACATCCCGGGGACACTCAGGTTGGCTCAGCGGTTGAGTGCCTGCCTTTGGCTCAGGGCATGACCCCGGGGTCCTGGGATCGAATCCTGTACTGGGGTTCCTGCATGGAGCCTGCATCTCCCTCTGCCTGTGTCTCTACCTCTCTCTCTGTGTCTCTCATGAATAAATAAAATCTTAAAAAAAATCATAAGACATTTCTTCTCAGGCTGAGATCTTTTTACTTGATACATAATATTCCACTAAAGAAGATAGAAAGAAAAACACAGTGGAAAGAGACAAGAGAAAAACACAGTGTGATTATTTTCTATTTTTCTATTTTTCTGAAGCAAACTAACCAACATCTCTATGTGTGTTTCCAAGAATTGAGACGAACGAAGGAAGCATCAACCACCTAATCTCTTCCTTGATTTTTTTTTTTTTTTGGAAATTATACTTCTTTATTTTTCATGTTTCTGTTGCAGAATAGAAGAAAGTTAGTGTCACAAATGAAACAGGAGCTATTGATAGCTCTCTACGTGGCTCAGACGTCTGCATTGAAGGATCAGAACACCACCCATCTCTGGAAAGCTGTCTGTCGGGCTGGGAAGAATGCCCAGGTGCAAAATCTTTCCACTTTTTCCCTCCCGGTTTTATTGAGATATAATAACATGCAACATTGCATAAGTGTAAGGTGTACAATATAACACAGGAACTCCTGACCAGGAAGCCTGATCTGAAAATCTGAGCAACCACAGCTCCAGGGCACGGCCGCCCTTAGACCCCCCCACTTTCTTTATTCCCCACACGGAAATCACAAAGCTGGAAACATAATGGGTATTTCTTGTTATTGGGAACGAATTTATAGGCATAGAAGCAATAATATGCACTGACCAATCTCTATCCTTTAGTAATTCACGTTTTCCCACTCATTGTCATTAAATCATACAACTATGGCATAGCTTAAAATGAGAGATCAGCTTTAAATTTTGTGTGTTCCCACTTAACATTTCATTAATATTTGAACCATAGATGCCAGTTTATATTAGGAATTCTGAAAAGTTTGTTGAGTTAGCTATTTGTATTTCCGGTGGTTTAATGTATCTTGGGTTTCCTTCCCATAAGACCAGTGTATTTGCATACTTTCCTAATTTTCTCTCTGTTTAACGACTTTGAGGATTCTACTCAAAATCTTTATTTAACCAGGTGTGGGTAGTATGACTGCCATATACTGGTTATTTCCTGTCATTGCATTTATTGTCTGCAGTCAAGAGCTACCCAAGATTGTTTTAATATATTCTCAGTTTACGGATTGTGTTTGCCTTTTACCTATTAGATTCTTAGGCAAGTTATTCTGAGTTTGATTTGCAAATGCCAATAATAATAAGAAATGAGAGTCTGAATATAAAGTGTCTAGTGTGAGGATGACACAGTGGAGGTACTCATCCTGGTAATTCCTGTCCTATTTCAGTGTAAGTAAAAGTCTTTAGTGTGCTTATATAAATGACATATGGCATTCAAGTATTCGCTGTCAAATCATAAAGCATTGTGTGGAAAAAATCATTTTTCCTGGAAATTATTGGTGTCATGGTTATATGAAATCATTTCTATCTATTGAAACATTTCTCTGGCACATTATTATACTAGGTCTCTAAAGCAGTAATATAATAAATAGTGAGTTACAAATGATTTATCAACTATAGACACAACAGAAAAATAATGTAAAATTCACAGTATCTTACGCACAAGTACTTGGAATAAATTCAGCATCATGAGTTAGTACAAAAATGATGAGACATAATAAAAGTTCAGATGAGTACTTGAAGCAGGAGTCTATTTCATTCCTGAAGGAAAAGTCCAACAATATTTAATGACTCTAATATGTCTAGCAATATATTAACACCTTTGACTTTAATTGCTTTGATTAAATTTTAGTACTCAGACAATTCTTTCATATTGCTTCTACTATTTACTTAATGAATAATACATTCTCCCGGAAATATATATCTTCTGTGTCATATCAAGCTCTGTTAGAAAGGTTAATGCAGTATTTTATAACGCTCAAGATGTGTGAGGTAGTGAAATTCTATTCAGACAAGCAGAAATGCCAGGGCATTTTTAATAAGACCCTAAATGAAATGCTAACATATGTTCTGAAAGAAAAAAAAAAAAAGTCCCTTTTAAGAAAATGCAAAGGAAATGTTATGGTGTGTGTGTGAGTGTGTGTGTGCACGCTATTTCAGTTAGAAGATTTACTTTGGTTAAATTACCAAGGAAACTACTTTCTCGTTCCATGTAATTTCTCAATGTTAGAAACCTAAATTCTGAGTTTTACTCTATTTCTAATATTATAGTAGCACATTTTATACTAAAATCATTTGTTATTTTTATTTTCTTAATATTTTATTTATTTTTTCATGAGAGACACAGAGAGGCAGAGACACAGGCAGAAGGGGAAGCAGGCTCTGTGCAGGGAGCCTGATGCAGGACTCGATCCCAGGACCCCAGGATCACGCCGAGCAGAAGGCAGATGCTCAATCGCTGAGACACCCAGGTGTCCCAAATCATTTGTTATCTTAACAGATCTTACACATAGACCTTTAATTTATTTATTTATTTATTTATTTATTTATTTATTTATTTATTTATTTAAACTTAGGGAATATGGAGCTGCAACCCTGAGAATTCACACTTGTAACTAGGGGTTATACTTTCCTAAGACCTAAGACAGTCATACCCAAGGGATATAGCTGTATTTTTCCAAAAGTATGTTTTTTTCAGAGTTACATTGAGATAATGAGTGTGAGTCCTGGGGATTGTGCAACAGGAAGATGGATAACAGAAATGTGTTTTCTATTATTATATTTTAATAACAACTGGATATTTAAGATATATAACATGCTGGTTTGATAGCCCTATACAGAGTAAAATAATTAGTACACTCAAACTAATTAACATATTCCTCTCTTCACATAGTCTCCTTTGTGTGTGTTGGTGAGAGCACCTGAAATCTATTCTCTTAGCAAGTTTCCAGTCCCCACCACATCATTATTAACTATAACCATCATGTCATGCCTAGGCTGTCTAGACTTACTCATCCTAAGTAACTACAATTCTATACCTCAACCAGCATCTCCCTATTTCTCCCACCTCCCTCCTCCCAACAACCACCCTTTTACTCCCTGCTTCTATATATTCTCCTTTTTTGGATTCCACATATAATTGAGATATGTTTTTTCTTTGTCATTGTTATTCCTGAAGCTTACAGATAAAATTATATATTTCCTCATGGAATGTGGAATGTTTTTAAACCTTAGTCCAGAAAGTCTGGTTTCACTCTCAACTAACCTGAAATAGATATTTTTATTCCTATTTCTTCAGTTTTCTAATAATTTATAGCTAAATTAGCTTTTCCCCCCAAATGTCAGTTAATACTTTAAAAAAGACAAAGAGTTTCTTGCCGATTTAGAAATACGTTTTTATGAAAAAAATATTTTGTTTTCTTATTAAATATATTAAGACCACAATAAGGTATCAGTAAACATCTATTAGAACAGCTAAAGTAGGGACACCTGGGGTGGCTCAGCAGTTGAGTGCCTGCTTTCAGCCCAGGCCATGACCCTGGGGTCTTGGGATCAAGTCTCACATTGAGCTCCTTGCATGGAGCCTGCTTCTCCCTCTGCCTGTGTCTCTGCTTCTCTTTCTCTGTGTTTCTCATGAAAACACAAATACAATCTCAAAAAAAAAAAAAAAAACAGCTAAAATAAAGCAATTGTGAAAATATTAAATGTTAGTGAGGATATGGCAAAAAGTATCATATATTGCTGGGAGGGGGAATGTAAAATGGTGCAAACTGGAAAATAGTTGATATATTCTTAAACTCTAAAAATATGCATTTCATACAACCTAGAAAAATACACTTCTGGGCATTTATTCAAAAAGAAATGAAAACTAATCTCTACACAGAAACATGTAAATGATTGTTTGGGGCAGTTTTGCTTGTGATAGCCCCCAAACTGGAAATAATCAAAATATCCTATGATGAATGAATGGCTAAGCAAACTGCAGTTACATCCATAGCATGGACAACTATTCAGCAAAGAAAGCTGTCAACTATGGAAAAACACCAATGACTTCAGTAAGCCTCAGAGACATTATGCCAAATAAAAAAGCATTTCATTTATAAAGCATTCTTGAAATAAATTGCAGAGGGACACCTGGGTGGTGGCTCAGTGGTTGAGCGTCTGCCTTGGGCTCAGGTCGTGATCCCGAGCTCTGGGATCGAGTCCCACATTGGGCCCCCTGCAAGAAGCCTGTGTTTCCACCTCTCTCTGTGTGTTTCTCATGAATAAATAAGTAAAATCTTAAAAAAAAAAAAGAAAGAAGAAATTGCAGAGATGGAAAACATATTGTGTTGTCAGGGATTAGGAATCTTGGGTGGGGATTAGGGATCTTGGGATGGTATGACTACAAAGGAGTAGCATAAGGAATATCTTTGGGTGATAGAATAATACTATATATTGACTGCAGTGGTGGTTACACACATGTCCCTGGGTGGTAAAATGACATAGAACTATACTTTTATGCATAAAGTAAAAAAAAAAAAGACTATACTTTTATATTTGTTGTATTCTGGTTTTAATACTGTGCTAAGGTTAAGACACAACCAATAAGGGAAAAGGCTGGAAGGGTAGGTGCACAGGAACTTTCCGCAGCAGTTTTGCAACTTCTTGTGAATCATAAATACTTAAAAATAACAAGTTTCCAAATCCAGATTAAAAAATGTTGGGCAGTGGAAGATTATGACTAGAGGCGAGAGTCTACTTAAATTGATGTCAAAGTCATATTAGATTTACATTCACTTTACTCCCCAGTGTAATAAAAATCCTACTATACATAATGATAAACACAGTGTATTTAAGTTACATAGCAGAAGAGAGAATATTGATTCTTGCAGACACAGAATACTGTTTTCAATATCTTCTTCACAACAATAATAATAAGGTAATAGTTACATCTTAACATGAATCAATTCTTACATGTTCCAATGGCACATTTTATGTGTACTCATTAGAAACTTCACTGGTAAGTACTATTATTCCCATTTTATACAATATGAAGTGAATTTAGAAAATCTAAGAAAGGGCAGCCCAGGTGGCTTGGGGGTTTAGCACCGCCTTTGGCCCGGGGCGTGATCCTGGAGACCCAGGATTGAGTCCCACATCGGGCTCCCTGCATGGAGCCTGCTTCTCCCTCTGCCTGTGTCTGCCTCTCTCTCTCTCTGTGTGTCTCTCAAGAATAAATAAATAAAATCTAAAAAAAAAAAAGAAAGAAAGAAAAGCTAAGAAATCTTCAAAGTTCATTTTATTTCTAACAAGCAAAACTAAGATTGAAAGGCAAAATTTTCTGATTTCAAAGTCCTAGCAGCTACCCACTGTTTGTTACTCCCATGTTTGGTGATAAAATTTCAATTCTTTAAAAAATTTTGGGAGCACCTGGGCGGCTCAGTTGGTTGAGCATCTGCTTTCAGCTCAGGTCATGATCTCCGGGTCCTGGGATCGAGCTCCGGATCAGGCACCTCGCTCAACAGAGAGTCTGCTTCTCCCTCTCCCTTTGCTGATCCCCCTGCTTGTGTGCTCTCTCAGTGTCAAATAAATATATAAAATCTTTAAAAAATATAAAATATTCTACTTATTCTAGGAATAACTCCATGCATTCAATAAAATTTTTAAACTAAGAGAAATGTGACTCTTTCACATTACTCTTATTTCATAATTTAGGCTTCAGTCTAGAGCCCTAAACCCACCATCTGTATATTTTTCAGATATTGCTATTCTTGCTAAATTACTTTCCTATCTGCTTGATAAACTCCTGTCCATCCTACCACCCCTTCCTTCTCTGCGCTGTCCCTGTACTACGTATGCATTTCCAATATTGCTCAGATCGTACTGTAATTCATCTATTTGCATGTCTTTCTCTATGAGTAGATGGTGAGCTCCCGTAGGAGTGGAATCACTTCCTATTCACATTTGTAGAATCTGCACCAGGTATGTATTTAGCAAGACTTTGGCAAATAACACCATGACTGTTCCTTGCTCGATTGACCAATATCATCAGTATTAGTGTCTTTTTTAACTTGAGTTGTTTCCTGGGCAATTTTATTTAATACACATCCTCCGAAGTTTTCCCTTGCTTCTACGTAGTAGTGTATTAAGAGACTCTGATTATTTGCCTGATTTCCATTATTATGTAATCCCATCACAACCATAATGCCCTCCTTCTGCTTTCTAGGGGAAATACCACGATTTCAGACTCATAAATATTCTTTTAAACTGCAGCAACTGCAATTTCTTCTCCACTTAAAACTCAAATAAATGCACATAGAGCATTACATGCATATATTCTATATACTTCATTTACTTACATAAGGTAATAAATGTAATTCTAAGTCATTTCTTGTTCCATCTTTCAAGAATTTATGTGCCTCATTTTATTAGTGTGTTTCTTTTACTGCAAGCAGCCTGAGGCAAGATTATAACAGCCTTTTCCTGGTACATAGTTTAGCAAAAATTAAATTTATGTATAAGTGTTGAGAGACTTTGAGAAGGAGGAAAAATAAAGTTAAAATGAGAAGAATAAAGAGAAATTTAGGAAGGATATAAAAAAAAACTTGCCAAGACTATTCTGCACCTCATTAAGTTCAACATTACTAAGGATTTTGTCAAGTTCTAATATTACTCAGGGAGTGATGCTCATTTTCAAGAGTGTGTCAATTAAAGTTTTTACAGCATAAGACAGACTTTGAAAATCAACCCATCTATCCATCCATCCATCTATCCCGTCTATGTCATCTATCATTTACAAGTATTTGAAAAAAAAAAAAGCAAAACAAATTATTTCTTGAATATAAAAGTCCTCAAATGTCTGGACTATTACAAGCCAACCTAGTGACCGAAATATTCCTGGAAACATTACATGTATTAATGCCAGTCATTGCAGTTTGATATGCATTATATAATACTGCCACTTAACCATATGGAAAGCAGTTGTTGTTTTCATAGTGATTAAAATGTGCATTTTAACGGAGTAATATGTGTGCTGAAAGCAATAAAAAAGATGTATTTGAAATAAACAGCTTACTTAAGGAAATAATCCTCATTAAAGTGTATCAGTTTTTGTAATTTCGAATCAAAATACTAACGCACCATGTTGAAAGGTATATCATGGGTCTAAAATAATGAGACTGATACCCCTGCATGACAATTAGTCTCAATCTTTGTACTTATATCTAAAGCAACTCTTATGATCTATGTAAAATAAGATGAGCTTTTAATCAAAGTGCACCTGCTTTAATTTCTTCTCTATTGACAGGTTTTCTCTCTCAACATTTTTGTAAATCATTTATGATAATATTGAACTATCAAGTGACTATTTCTTCTGTAGAGGAGACAAATTTCTTTTTCCCTTCGCCCTTCTAGGTTCTTGGCTGAGACCCTCCTGTAGTAAAAGACAGATTAACAGGAGAAAAACAAACGGAAGTTTAGGAATAAGTATACTTTTTGTATGCGTGGCAAATGCACAGGAAAACTGTGTAACTCAACAAAATGGCACAAACCATCACCTTAAATTCTGTTTCCAGCTGAAGGCAGCATAGGACATTTGGGGGAGAGGGATGGGGCCAGTTATGGGAGGTTATCGGGAAAAGCACAGTAAACAAGGACATGGTTGGGACGCAGATTTAAGTCTGGTTTTCTCTCCTGAGCTTCTAGAGATGTAGTCATCCTCCACTGCCTGGTAAAATGGAGACTTCCTTCGTACGTGTAAACGTCTCGCAGAAAAAGGTGACTCTACCGACTGGGCTTCTCTTTTGTCTCCTTTCTTCTTAAAAAAATAACCAGCTCAAGTTAATCTTTATGTCAAAGAGGAATGTTTTGGAGAGGTATAGTCCGCTCCCCCTCACTTGCATTTGGAGAATATGCTCATGGGCCAACCACAGCTGCTGAGCAGGTGATATGTGTCAAGAATGCAATTTTTAAAAATCCCTATCCTGTAGACTTTTTCCCACTTAAATGTATGATTTCTTCAAACAGGGGTTTCGGATAAATTCCTATAATAAAATCAAGAAATATTCTTTAATGTGCTTATGTACCTACTTTACCTCCTGGGCTGGTGATAATTTTTAATGTCGTACAGGGCTATTTAACAGATTACCCATGTTATTTTATACTTTCTCTGAAAATCCACAGTAAAACCAATCCTGTCCCCCAGATTCTGTATCATGCCAGATGGTGTCTTCACAGTGATATGTTCTTATATTGGATGATTACTTTAATAGCCTAGCAAAGCTTTGCTGTTGTGAATGGTTGCACACTGTAAATGAAGCCTAAACTTTCCTGTAGGGTAAATACTATTAACATGAAGCAGTTTTCAAGATATTTTATAATCCCTTTCAATGCCAAAGTTTTGTACTCTGATGAAACTTTTTTTGGGAGATTTGGGCTATTTTTGTAGGACATCATTTCAGTGTTAAATTGATGATCCCATTTAAGAAAGATAAAAGAGAATTTCACCTTAAATATTTGTATTCAACTATTTGTGATGCTGACGTGCTTGGTACAGAAACTGAAAGTGATTATTTCCATTGCTGAAGTATTCCAGTGACATTATTTGACTTTCAGAACCTATATTTAGCCGTTTCACATGTCAATATTGAGTAAAGCATCTTTTCTCTAATTCCTCTGAAAGGAATTCTGAGCAATCGTGAGATAATTATAGATATAATTGGTAAACTAAATACACTGTGTTTAGTTATAGATGTGAAACTTCAAAATCAAGCCAGTTTTCAGAAACACTCATAACAGCTTTTAATTATACATTGGCATTTTCTAAATAAGCAAATTTAATGCAAAATCCCTAAAACATAAACTTTTCAGATGGAAAATTTTCTGTGAGCACCATTTATTATCCAGGTACCTTACACAAAGCACAGACACAGAAGGATATTTTAATTTCTTTGATGGTTCATTTACACCGTCCTAAGTGATGAAGTTTTGGAATATAGGTGAGGTCCCGGGCGGACGACCAAGACAGAATTCTTGAGCCATCTTTGGTGCAAAATGGTGGTTTTATGAAAGCCCGGGGACAGGACCCATGGGAAGGAAGAGCGGCTGCCCTGGGCCAGTGGGGGGGGGGGGGGGGTGATTATATACCTGGGAATTGGGAGGGGTTAAGCAAAAAGGGAGATTTCAAAAGGATTTTCATACACTAACGAGGACCTACAAGATACTGGAGGCCTTGCCATTGTCAAGTTAGATTGCTTTTCCCTTTAGCAAGGCATTAACATTAAGACATTGGGCTTAACATTGGAAACTTCCTGAAGAATGTCACACAGATCCCATCCTGGGTGGGAGTCATTCCTGGGATATTGGCTGTACTTTGTGCATCTAGCCCTGTTCCCTCATCACTAAGTATTAAATGCAATGCGGTGTTTAAATTACTTACTGCAGAGACAGACACACCAACAGAGTCCTTAAGCCTAGGATGACGAGGACCGCAGAGGTAACACTGGATTTACTTTCATACTGCATGTTTCTCTCAAATTTATTTTTGGTCAGCTGACTCTTCTCACAAACATAAAGTTAAGCGCCATAGACCTAAGCAGCCACTTTTTACTACCAGAAAAATCATCACTTTTGTTGTCACTGCCCCAACCAGTTTCTCCAATTACTAAAAATAAAATAAAAAATAATAAAATAAAATAAAATAAAATTTAAATAAAATTTAATTTAATTAAAAAAAAAACCATGTAATTATGAGTGCACTAAGAAAAGGGATAGGTTTTTTTTGACACCTTATATGGACTCTGATAGCTTCTTTTCACCAGTTCCCATCATGGAGGGCAGCAAAAGAGACTCTCACTTGTATGAATTCACTACTTCTCCCTTCTCTTCTACATGATTCTCTAGGGAGAATTCTATTTTTGCCAGATTGGGTCCTGGCCATTTTCTGTGAAGAATCTGGAAAATGCATGAGGTAGAACACGGAGATGCCTCAGAAAGACCTTGACTATCTTATTTTGAAAAGGCAGGATGGGGTTACTGGTGAAAACACCACCAATAAGGAGATCTCAAGGGAAGAAAATATGGAGAAAGGTCAGAACCCTGAGAACCTCGGAGGTCTACTCCACACCTCAGTGGCCGTAGCTAACAGTGGGTAAGGGACATGCAGCGCTAGGGAGGGAGGGCTGGGTAGGCGACTGCAGGGTCACAGAAACCCCAGAAGTGCGGAGGTGTCACAAACCAAAGAAAAGGGAACAAACCAGACCACGCGGCCCACGGTGTCAGAGGTGGGGCCTTGCATGGCAGTCACCTTGTGACCGACAAAGAATTACCAGGCCCCAAAGGAGAAGCAAGCCACTGGAGATGGCATCGTCAGGATCTACTCAAACCACAAGAACGTGAAGGCCACAGGCTCCCTGCTCAGTTCTAAATCGAAGCCTGTGGGTGGAGGCGCACGTTGGCAACCCGGTTAGTCGGGACCCCCTCACCATTGTGAGCTTTTTCTGTATCCTTCCTTGATTAAACTATGGCTTTCCTCACTCTCCTTTGGCCACGACACCCATTCTTCGACTCCGTGAGACCAGAACCTCGCTTCTCGCCCCAACAGGACTAGACCATGTACTCACACATCTGCTCAGAGGGCATATCTCATGTTAAGTGTTCTTATCACACGCACAAAAATATACTGAAATAATCAGGGCAGGAGGGAAAAAAAAATAACAGGAAGGAATTTAGAAATTTGGAAATAAGATTTCAGAGCAGTGGAAGGACAAGAAAGATCTTGAGAGAGATACGCAGAAAAGTTCATTTTGAAAAGCTTTGTAGCTTTATATGAATCGGATTCTCTTTTGTCATTTTTTTTTCTTTTTTTTTTTCTGGGCATTTTTCAACAAATTACAGCAAACTGTTGTACTAATTATTTCATGTTGTCTAATTGGTTTGTCTCTATATATGACACCCTGCCAGGATGACATAGCTGCAGTGTTTCGGGTTTATGTGTCACATTTTAGAAGTTAAGATGGGGTTTCCACACAAGGCTTTTCCAGGGTGTCCCATACTGTGGTCAGAAGAGGACAGTCGGGGCAGTAAAATATTTATTAATGTACATAAAACACATAAGACCACACTGGCCATTTAACAGCCGCTTAACAATTATTTCCCTGTCACCATGTATGCTAGATAGGCCTCGACATTTCTGTATGCACACGCACACACACATCCACACGCATCCACACGCCAACCACAACTTCTCCTAAATCCACTTCCACGGGGTGAATTTTATCAAGTCTAGTAATAGAGTATAGACAACTGAAAGTGAGTGAATCCCACCTTCGCACCATGTATCCAATAACTAATATGCTTTCAAAGTATGTATTTTTACGCCACAAGTGAGATCTTTCTGCCAATTTTCCTTTTTATGTCATGAGCTGTTACTCAGGCAGGTTGTAATTTTTAATGATTTTTTTTTCTGATCCATACATCATGAGGTCTTATGCAACTATTACAGTGATTATTCAGACATAAGAGCATTATTAAAAGGATATGTTAAGATGATTAAAATGCTTATATTAAAATATTATCTAGGGATCTCAGGGAGGTGCAGCGGTTTAGCGCCTGCCTTTGGCCCAGGGCGCGATCCTGGAGACCCGGGATCGAATCCCACGTCGGGCTCCCGGTGCATGGAGCCTGCTTCTCCCTCTGCCTATGTCTCTGCCTCTCTCTCTCTCTCTCTCTGTGACTATCATAAATAATAAATAAAACTAAAAATAAATAAAAAATAAATAAAATAAAATATTATCTGGACAAAACAGATTTCTAAACAGATTTCTATTTGCAAAAAAAATTATCACAACAATGTACAAGTGCTGCCTGGAAGAAATGCATGAAAGGAGTACTCCCAGATATTAGTAATCATGAGCAGTGGTGAGGTACACGAAGTTATGGTTGTATTTCTCATTTAGTGATTCTAGAGCCACAACCTTTTTCTTTGGCTTTCTAAATAATTCCGTCCCTGTTTACTAAAGTTATAAGTTAAAAATACTTTCTGATATTTATACCAGAGTAAAGTGATTTAGATTAAACATAATCTGGGACGCCTGGGTGGCTCAGTGGTTGAGTGCCTGCCTTTGGCTCAGGTCGTGATCCCAGGGTCCTGGGTTTGAGTCCTGCATCGGGCTCCCTGCACCAAGCCTGCTTCTCCCTCCGCCTCTGTCACTGACTCTCTCTGTGTCTCTCATGAAAAATAAATAAAATCTTAAAAAAAAAAAAACCTTTCATCTTTAAAATAAATAAATAAATAAACAAACAAGCAAACATAATCCATACTTACAAGCCACAAAGCTTATAGGAATCATAGAATTTTGATCGGCTTGTTCGCAAAAATATCACCCTCATATGTATTGGTCCTGTTGGCGTAAAACGGCCTTTGAGTGTCCCCCTGAAACATGCATTCTTGGCGTTCCTGGGCGGCAAAGCACGTTCAGTGAAGAACTACCAATGTAAAAATCTTGTGATTGTTTATCGGTCTGAATCCAATCTCTACCCAATTTTTTCTCTTACACAGTTAGGTATTTATCAAAACAACTAAAATACTGATAAACGTAGTGAAATACTTCAGAGAATTATATAACAATTACGTCTAAAAAAAGTAAAAAAAAAAAAAAAAAGCATTGCTTTTACATCATTTGTTCCTCTTTACAGTAAGTATAAAGAACCACAAAGCTCAGGTCCAAAACTGGACCTTTCTGCAGAGAGGTGACCCCCTTCAGTGCACTTTAAACAGCTTGGCTACTCACCAGCTGGTGCCTGTGCCACCTGGGCCCCATCATCCCATAGGAGTATGCCCTACAGTTTCCCGTCATCCTACAGAACACTCAGTCTTACAGAAGCAACAGGAGTGGAGGCCTGAAACTACGTTGACTCTTGGGGACCAAAAACCAACCTTTGACTCTGAAGACTTCATCGATTTTTGCTAAAAACTTTCCAAGGTTCTCCTACGCCTGCTCCCTCGGGGCATTGCTTACTGAGCAGTTTCTTGGTCTGCGATCAGATGAAAGCATGGACCGATGCCAGAGCCAGAGCAAAGGGAAACATTTAGTGACCTGACCTCTTCCAGTACTTACCCTTCAACATTTCCTTGATCTTAGTACCAAGAGGGCACAGAGGGAAGGAAGCAATGCCACGTCTCCTTTCTCTGTAGTATCCTCTATATCCTCTATGACGTTTATGCAGCCATGGTTTACCCTCCTGATAAACGAGTAATTAATTGCCTGGGTCGGGTTGTTCCCTTCCTCTACAGGTGAACAGGCCTTACCACTTCTTTCAGTGCTCGTCTTCAACACCGCAGCCCAAACCCACTCTTCACATTCACTTTTTTTTTTTTTTCAGAGTGACAAATATTGTAGGCTGCAGTGTCATCATCTATAACATGAACTTTTTGAAACCAATGACCGTGAAGACCTACTTAAAGATGAAAATACTGAGACGATACAGAACTGTAGCGTCTTCGTCACTGTATTTTAGAGTAAGCTACCCTTTTGCAGGAATGGCAGGGGAAAATCCACATTAAAGAAAAAGATTCAAATTCGAATAGACCAAAATATGAACCATTCAGTGCCCTCAAAAGGCAAAGCTTTGTTGGTAAATTGAACACCAATAAAAATTAATTTAAAAAAAAAAAAAAAGGCAAAGCTTAATGGTTTACGCCAGCTTCTTCGGAGGAGCCAACCACACGCCATGAAGAAGTTGCGGTTTGTTGGTGTTTGATTAAATATGTGACATTGATGACACGTGAGGAGATTTACTTGTCTATGAACGACACTGCTGTTGATTTGGGGTGCGGGGTGGGCTTCTTACTCAACACACCCTCTTATTCGCTCTTGGGAATGGTTGCCAAATTGCAGAGGTCATCTTTAGAAATGAACAGGGCTAGCTTTTATCTACCTGACCAAATGGAAACGTGTTTTAGCATGCAAAATAAAACAAGATGTGGTAACCAGCGTAGAACTTGGAAATGCAGTTTCTAGATGTATAAATGACGCGTACTTGGTAATTTGCAAGTGTCACAGTAAAATGGAGAAGTTTAAGTGCCGGCAGCAAGGGAATAGCGCATGCATGCGCACGTGATTTTTGGTTTTGCTCATTTGAGACTGTCAGAGTGAGATGGACAGTAGGTGATGCAGGAACAAGACATCTGAATCTTTCTGGATGGTTTTTATGTTTTTAGTCAGACAAGGCAAACATTCAGAAACCATCACCCATTTCCGACACAATTTAATGACACGTCACCTTGTATATAGTGTACAAGTAATTCTCGTTAATCAGAGGTACTGAGAGGTTAAAAAATTAAAATACAGTGGAACGACTCATTAGAACTGCTAAAGGGGTAACCAGTGAGATCTCTACGCTAGTATTTTCTAAACAGAATCTTACTCTCAGCCTCTTCTTTAGTGAGCATCTGCACATCACTGAAATGTCTCAAAATGACCTTATTTCATTCCTCATGCGTATTAACTTGAATATGAAATAACCCAAATAAAAATTTCATTTCCATCTCAAAAGGCACATCATTTCCATTTTGGCATTAGGGACCATTTTTCGTTGCCTTGCACTGAATATGCATTTTTATACATACGGAAAAGGAACAATAATAGTACAAGAGGCAGCATTTAATTAGATTATTGGATATGTTCCTTTTATAATGAACTATCTAAGAAACGAATGCATCATTAACATTTTCGTTGTCTAGGATTGTTAGTAATACTCCTGAAATGTAATCTAATTTATAATTTTCTTTCCTCTCAAATAGAAGAAGGAGGTCCTGTAAGGTATATAACGGTATATGGCACACAGCTACCATTTGAGGGGCTTATGCTATGAGGGGAAAAGCATGAAACACAACTAGAACTACCAAGATAGGGTTCCTTAGGGTGTCATACACAACTTATCACTCCTAGATGAAAGCTCATTATTTTCATCAACACTGAAATGAGAGGTTTCATCAAGAGAGAGTCCTACGTGGCTACGGGACTTGAAGCAGGAGTTGGATCCTTTCATTGATGAAGCTGAAGTTGCAGAAAACAAAATCAAATTTAGCTATATTGCGTAAACGGGGTTTATAATAGAGGACAGTAGAGGCATATCAAGTCAGTGGAGAGTATGGAGGGTAGGCTGGGCCAGGAATGACTCCCAGAATAGCACCCAGAGCTGGCTGGCTTGGGAAGAAAATAGCAATCTTTGTCACGATCAAAAGGCTAGAAATCAAGAGGCAGTATCTCAACTGCTGGCATAGGATCACAGCACCTCCGAGCTTGAGAAGACCACTCTGAGGGTAAAAACATGCGGATTCTTCCAATGGGTCAGGAAAAAGGGATGGGAAAGATAAAGTAGACACAGATGTCTCATCTCCTCTCATAAATGCTATTTGAACTTCTAGTATGAAGCCCCCAAAGCAACATAAACATTGTATATTTATATGCAATAAGCTGCATATATAAAAGAAATAAAAAATAATAATTCCTATAATTTATGCTTCTATATATAATGTTATGTAGGCTCTTGGGGCGAAAATGTATCTGGCTGGCATTAACGAATATAATACTACAAAAAAAGGGAAAAATTAAAAGAAAGAAAAGCCAAAAAGCTTGTGCTTAGGGACGCCTGGGTGGCTCAGTGGTTGAGTGTCTGCTTTGGGCTCAGGGCATGACCCCAGGGTCCTGGGATCGAGTCCCACGTCGGGCTCCCTGCATGGAGCCTGCTTCTCCCTCTGCCTGTGTCTCTGCCTCTCTCTGTGTCTCTCATGAATAAATAAATAAAATCTTTAAAAAATAAATAAATAAAGCTTGTGCTTACAGCAGGAAATCCAAAAACACAGTTCATGTCAACAAGTAAACTTTTACTTATCTGGAAATCACCTTTAGGGATCATCTTTTACAATGTCTCATTTATTAAAATAATTCTTTTTTCATAGTTCTCTTTGGTCTCCAAAAGAAGACCATCAGTTGTCTTTTTTAGATCATTTATTATATTGAACTGTACACTCATATGCAACATGTACTATTTACAATTATATCAACTACACAACAGTACTTCTTACATTCAACTGATGTTAGCCTTATTAAATCTCCACTCGTTCACAGGACTGCCCTCAGAATAACGGTGGAAACACAGCAAAAAAAAAAAAAAAATCAGAGAAGATATATATATATATATATATATATATATATTCATATATATTCAAATGACTTAATTTTCAATATGAATAAAATATATGAATGCAGTCTAAATACATTTCCAATAGTGTTGGTTGGGTTTTGCAGAAAAAGATAATCAATAGGCTTATAGAGGAGATATATATTTTTTCTCATAAATAAGATTTTTTTAAGATTCTATTTATTTATAAATGAGAGACACACACACAGAGGCAGAGACACAGGCAGAGGGAGAAGCAGGCTCCTTGTGGGCACCCCACCGGCACCCCAGGGTCACGACCCGAGCCAAAGGCAGGCAGACGCTAAACCAGTGAGCCACCCAGGGATCCCCTCATAAATATTTTTTATAAGGCATCAGCTCACATGATTATGAAGGCTGAGAAGTCCCTTGATCTGCCACCTGTAAGCTTGACCCAGGAAAGTCAGTTGTGTAGTTTGGAGGATTGAGCACCCCAGAGCCAAGGGTGTAGATCCCAGCCTCAAGGACAGAGGACCAGGAGAGCTGAAGGCGGAAGACTGATGACCAGCTCAAGCAATGAGGCAGAGAGGAGGAGATCAACCTGCCTCTGCGTTTTTGTTCTATTCATCCAGGCCCTCAAGGGATGGATGGTGCCTTCCCACCCCCCGGGAGCCAACTGCTTTACTCAGTAGACCAATTCAAAGGCTCATGTTTTCCAGAGACGCCCACACAGACACACCCAGGAATAACGTTTACCCGGATATGTGGGCCTCCCCTGGCCCGGTCAGGTTGACACAGGAAACTAACCATCACACGAACAGAGCTTCATATCCGGTGTTCCTTGGATTCATTGGTGAAGGTAAAAGAAAACCTGCAGAAAACTTGCTTCTTCAGTCAAAAATCTACTTTCAGAGTCACAACAGACTTTGACGGTTTGAGGACAGACATCAGACCAAGGGACATTGGGCAACACCCCCCACGGCAGCACAAAGCCTCACCAACCCTTCCCACGTCACAGCAGGCAACTACCAGGGTCATTTCATGGGGCGACACATCTCTCGAGAAAAGTGTTAATTGGACAATTGTCCAAGTAACAGACAGGATATCCAAGGGGATCGGATTCAGCGTTCAGGAAAGTTCTAACTGAGAAGACGATGTGTGAGCCGAAAACTGACCGACAAGGAAGGACCAGCCCCGTGGAAGGCTCAACAGGAGTTAAGGCCAAGAATTTTGAGGGTGTGAAGCGGGACAGGGAGATGGAACAGTAGGCAGGTCTTGTAATGACTCAAAATAAAGAGCTGGAATGTCACTCTTAGTGTACCCACATGGCATCAGAGCCAGAGGCCCAGGTCTCCGACTCACCCAGCCCTGAGACGGGCTTGCACAGCAGCACCACAGCGTGGAATGCGAGGGGCAAACCAGACAGAGGCACGAGGGCCCTGTAGGCACAGTTAAGTTACCTGAACAAGTGGCCCACAGGCCCGCTGTCCCCTCCCTCTCTCTCTGTGAACCTGTGGCCTCCAGGGAACTTTTCTTCTCCTCTGACCGAAGGAGAAGAGACTTGGGACGGGTTTGCAGATGGTGTGTCATGACGTGAGCACCTGAGAGGGGGCGGCCGGTGGAACCACAGCCCCTTTCTGGAGCATCGCTGAGGAACACGGGGAGGGGAACCCCCCAACGGGAAGAGCTTTGAGCAGCGCACCTGCTGGTGCATTTCCCTGGCCAGACGTGCGATTACGGACCACTCTGTGGGCTGTGGCCAGTGGGTTGGCAGGACGGTGGGGGACTTGCAAGGGATGGGATTCGAAAACCGGGGACAAGGAAATCTGGGGACGAGGTACGCGTATAGACGTCTCTGAATGGGCAAAAACACGTTTGGACGTCTGTGTTCCACTTGAATGGCCATCAGAGAATCATTTCAGCAGAGGAGGATTTTAATTATCAAGCGGCCGGGATGACCTGTTCTGTGGATACCAGTCTGTCCCTTTCCCCGGCCACCCGGCCTCATTGCCCAGTAGGCTCGTGAACAAAGTGGTCATGCAGTCGGGGGAGAGGTTGTGTCAGTTATCAGTCTGTTGCCCAGGTAACATGTGCAATGAGAGCCAATCTTCGCTGTGTTTAAGCTCTGAACCACAGTTTCTGGGATGAATATGAAACATTCATATGTTAAAATGCATAAATATTGTCTGTGTGTGGGGGGGGAGTTATTTTGTGTTAAAAAAATCATCGAAGCTCCCTAAAATGAACTTTTGATCATGCAGTATAATCCTACACTTCTGGAAAACAGAAATAATAGATGTCGTTACTCTCCTGGAGAAAAGTCATCCCCTGACCCCTTAGGTTACCGCCAAATGACTAAGGTTGCTGTATTGCACTCTGAGATAGGAAGCAGAAAATATATTCACTAAAAGTGGAAATAAGAATAAATTCTGCATCATCAGTGCGGTCGAACTTTCTATTATGCAGGGTTAGAGAATTGTTACTAATGAAAACAGCGGGTTTTAAATTCTGCGTGTCTACAGTATATTTAACACTAATATCTGCTGAGAAAACAAAGTCGACCACCACAGAAGAACATTCCCCGTGAGAACTGGTGTCGCCATTCAAACCAGGCTTTAAAAATGTGGTATCCTGTTTGTCTGCGGCCTTCGATCATTCCATGTCCAGTCACCTGCTAGGCACTGGTATTATTTTTCCCTACATTTTCTCACTCCAAATACTACTATGCTAATAGAGGTATTTACTATGTCCATCTAAGCTATTTTTCATTCTTTTGCGAATTAATCTTTCCATCTTTAATATATTCTCGATTAGGTTGTCACATCCATTTTTATAAAATATCATCACATCAGAAATCTCCTCTATACATCCTACCCTGTACGTATGCATCACTGGCTTCTAGCTTAGGCTCTCTGAGCACCCTCAGGTGACACATCTGACCTGGCCTCAATGCTTGTCCAAACCAGAAGAGCAGGGGTATTAACAACCCATGAGGTAAATGTTTGACCAATGTAATTTGAGAAGTATTGTTGCTGTTTTTGTTTTTTTTTTTTTTTTAAGATTTTATGCATATATTCACAAGAGATACAGAGAGAGGCAGAGACACAGGCAAAGGGAGAAGCAGGCTCCCCATGGGGAGCCAGATGCAGGACTCAATCCCAGGACCCCCAGGGTCACGCCCTGAGCCGAAGGCAGACACTCAACCGCTGAGCCCCCCAGATGTCCCAGAAGTGATTACAAATTTCTTACTTCTTCTCTTCTCTCCATTCAGAGCAGCCCTGACATACATTATATGGCTCCTCAAGGTACCTCCCAAGCACTGAGCATCAGTCCCATGAAGAAGTGACTGACTTAGTTCTGGCTCTTTCTCCTCCCTAGCTTTAACCCTCGGCCCTTCACTTTGGCTCTTGGAGATGCCCTCCCTAAAAAAATATATATATATAAATGTATGTCTCAGACTATATTTTCTCAGGAACCTAGGCTAAGACATTTGATTGGGGCTTTTCATTCTCTCTTCTAAACTCTATGAAAAAAAATGAAAAAAAAGAAAAAAGAAAAACTCTATGAATGAAAGTCCAAACCCTTTAACTCTTTCATTAAAGGGATTTTACAAACCAACCATTCTCTATCTTTCTGCCTTATTTTCCCACTATTCCACATGAACTTAACCTAAACTATTTTGAGCATCTTTTCAACGGGCGGGCATATTGAACTACTTTCCCAATGGCTCCATTTCTCCTTTGGCCATCCTACTGGTCCTTCGAGGGTTCACTTCTATTTCTTTTACGAAGCCTTCCTGAAACTCCATCTGGTAGTGTTCTCTACCTTCTTTACATCCTCATAATTATTCTGATTCACTTATCAGCTATCATCTTATCTTAAATGTATTAAAATTTGAGACGAGGTCACCCCTACAACTTTCCTTAAGGTCCTTAATGTGAGGAATCATCATAGTTCATACTTTTCACATCTTTGAAATGTAACAGTTTACACGGAAAATCCTGTGATTTTGAAATAAGCATGAACTTCTGAGTTTCGTGCTGATGCTTATTTAGTTTTAGTCAGAATCAACGGATCTTTTTGAGATTTACACTTGCACAGCTTAAATATCACAACAACGTTGTCATCACTCACAAGATAAAGGCCAACATCTTTTGCATTCCATACTGCGACTCTGATAACCAACAGCCTCTCCACTTTTCCACGTTAACGCTCGTTTGTCTCTAAGTGCACCAAGATGCACTATTAAAACACAGTTTAGTGTTATCACTCCTGGGAGGCATTTCTTCTTCCTGCCCATCAGGGTGAGGTATGCCTTCTCCACAGATAACCATTCAGTCATGGCACATTCCGCTGTGTCATCATTTTCTCCTGGTATCCACAAGCTAATTAAGGGCAGAAGTGCACCATGTTAATGCAAATTTTTATACACTTTGGCAATGTTTCTTAATGGGAAAAAAACTATTTTATTGACACATTCTGCTCTCTAAATTGAGTCTACAGTAGCCAGAGTCCTAAAACTGATTTATTGAAAGCAAAATACTAGACGCTATATTTATTTTTGTTAAAATTCATCAAATTATTCAGAACTTTTTTTTTTTGTCTTTGGAGATAAATTTTTGACTCTAATTCTATCATCTATGGTACAATTCTTCCTGAAAAGTTTGATGAAAATTGATTCTAGGTCTTTAAGTGAATAATTCAGATTTGAGAAGATAATTCAAAAGATGATGATTCGAGAAACTATAAGTTATTTTTAAATTAATAATCTAAATTTTTACAGAAATGTAACATTTTCTCTAAGATTTTTGTAATTCTACATTATTAACTTGAGTTTGGTGTAAGTTTCATTGTTGAAGGTTTAGCTAAAATGAGTTATATGCTGCATATATCTGTAGATAGATGATACGTAGATAGATGATAATGAGAAAAAGAGAGAGAGAATTATATGAATTTTAGAGAGCTCTCACTCTCCTGTTATTCTCATTGGAGCCTAGAAGTATTTTGATTTCTGGGTTTCTTCCGATTTGCTCTTGATCCTTTCAGTTTCTTGCCTATAAATTCGTATTTCTATGGTAGATGATAGTTTTAAAACCATTTCACTTCAATTATTACATCAAATCAAAACTTGAGAAAGACTACTGAAGATTATCACAGATTAAGGGTCCATACAGTTCTTGACTATAATCAAAATATGTTAGTATGTGTGGATTTAGGCAGATGTGTTAGCAGTGAAGAACTCAAGACTCTTTAAATGAAAGCAGTTTTTATTCTCCAACTAGCTTATAAAGAGTGAATTTCCTTGTAGACCTTATTTTAAGATAGAGATGTTTAATTTCCCAAAGGATGGATAATTACACCAGATTTACAAGAATCTAAACTCTGAGGAACACCTTTTGACACCAAGTCCTACCATCAAATGAATAATCATTAAATATCTCCCTTTATTCATTCAGTGAGTCTTAATATTAATGCAAGGAACACAAATTCTGAAATCATATATCTTCAGTGAGGCAGAGAGGCCTTACAATGCCACTCAGGTAATTCTAATTGCAGTAATTTGTTCGCGGTTAGCAATTCTGCGCTAATAGCATTTTCCCAGGGAGACTGTCCTATGAATTTATTACATTTCATTTGCCTTTAGATTTTTATGATAGTAAGTTGGAGGAAAAGAACCTGATTTCTGAAAAAAAATCAATTTGTTAATGCCCACTTGATCATCTAGAAATCCAGTGGCACTTCATCGTGATTTTTTTCCCTTTTGATAAAATATGTCTACGTATATAATAAGATGAATGTAAGGGGCAGGCAAAACAGCTCACCTCATCCAAATCAAAACCCGATGGTGATTTGCCCTCTTACCAATGATTTCAGGCAACAGGATAAAATAACTAAGATACAACCCGAAGAAAAAAAGGAATGCTTACAAATTATTTTGAAAAATGTTGTGATTGAAAGAAACAAAACATACAGTTTGGTGGTTTGGAAAGGACTCTTGCTTTTTCTATGTTGTCTTATGTATCTTTCTAGTTAATCCCAACAATTTACCTTAGAAATGTTGAATGTCACTGGCTTTATTCTACTGTGATCCCATTTCTGTGCCTCTTGGTATTCTATTTACTACGAGACTATTGATTTTGGGAGGGTTTAATCACTGCTTTACATTAATTTATATGCCATTTGAAAAAGGCAAACACTGCACAAACATCCGCTTCTTTCTCTCTCTTATAGGTTAGCATGTGACCAATGGTACTTTCCAAATTGTATACACATATTCACTTACCATTTAGAATTTTTACAGATTTTCTGTAGATGCAGTTCTGGCTTGGTTTAGACAAAGCCACATGTCAAGGGAAAACTGCGTCCTCTCACATGTATTTCCAATGGCAGTTTCCACCTGTTTAGACTTTTTGTTGATTGTGTTTTCAGAAACCGCTGCCTTCAGCTGGTTTTTGTTATTCAAGGCTGCCTTTCAAGTGAAACTTGTGGCTGCCCTTATGTCATCGTTTAAGTCTCCTCTTCTTGATTTGCATATATTGGATATATATGTTCTTTATTATCTACCGTCAATCATTTATATTTAACTTTTATTACTTTCAGATGTGCTTCATAGGATTCTCAGGATTCGATTTTGATTACACGCTGCCCAGAGCCTTGGAATGCTTATGGATTTATATGAACTCCAAATGTCCTGAATACCAGTTTTTATAAAGAAGATAGTTTTCAGTAGATAAAATGGAAAACTATAGAACTGACAATCTAAGTTACAATTTACTTACTCAATCATTCATGCATTTAACAAAAACACTTGAGCATTCATTAGACCAACTATACATCCAGTAATAAATGCAAGACATTAGTTTTAGGGGAAAAAATTGACCCAGGTTTAAATTAAGTTTATAAATTTGATTTTGGAATACTGGTGTTATTCTTATAAAATTACACCAAATTTATTTCTATATTCCCTATGAACTATGTAGTCTGGAAATGAACTAAAGTAACATGGTTTCAAAAGATTTCACTGAGCATTATAAATAAACAGACTTCTGCAAAAAGAAAAAAAAGTCACTATTTAAATAGTACACTAAAATATTTTACATGAATTCATTTTATATCTTCTAGGATAAGGAAATAATCTCAAATCCCTTCTTTTTTTTTATTTATTTATGATAGTCACACAGAGAGAGAGAGAGAGAGGCAGAGACACAGGCAGAGGGAGAAGCAGGCTCCATGCGCTGGGAGCCCAATGTGGGATTCAATCCCGGGTTTCCAGGATCGCGCCCTGGGCCAAAGGCAGGCGCCAAACTGCTGCGCCACCCAGGGATCCCTCCCAGATCCTTTCTTAAATAGGTGTATCAGCCCCTTTCTCTTTTCAGAAGTGAAGCCAGTTCTTTATATTAAAATCATGTATTTCTTCTTGCGCCTCCATTAGAGGCAGGATAACATAGTCTTTAGGAGCATGTGGGCTCTGGTGCCATGTTTCAGGGATGGGACATGTGGCTTTTCTTGATCCATTTTCAAGAATGGTCCATTTTCTTATCTATGAAATTAGGATGACAACATTAATAGAAGCACTTGACTTGTACTTCTGTTGCAGATTTTTAGTTCACTTAGAGCTGACACCACAAAATAAGAATTCATAAATGTTGTTTGTCATTGTTTATAATTTTCTATTTTATATCTTAGCGACCCCCATGTGATAGGCTCTGTGGAATTCTTTTGTATGATGACCATGGGAACAGTAGACTGATCTCCAGGACTACATTTCTGGTTAGCCTGACATGCCACGTAGTGTTACACAGGGTTCCCAAATGGACCTCCTTCATGCTATAAAAGCTGGCTCAAGGCTTCAAGTCCAAACAAACAATGAGATGTGCAGTTTGGTGATGGCTCTGGTCATTTTCAATGCCAATTTCCTGAGGTCATTTGGTGACTCGGATTCAGCATTTAATTATCTCTCTAATCAATGCATCATTAAGCATCATGATGCCTAAATATTTAACTCATTGAAAGCATTCAGATTAGTATCATCAGTGCAAATCTGCTCTGTTATTTTTAAACTGGTTCTAACAAAGGTTTAAATGGTTAGAGGGAAGGCTTGGGTAAGAATTCCTAGAATGGTATTTGAGGACTCTATTCACATTCAGATTAGTTTCACTTTGTCTGATCTCATTACCATTGATAATTGCTGATTATAAATACAGCCATATGTTGTGAGCATTGTGCGGTGGACACAGATATTTGCCTAATCATCATCCCCTCCTGCCCCCTCTTCAGTCACAGATTCCCAGTTTTATTCAGGTGTCCACCTTCATGCTCCATGCACATAATTACGTGTTTCATGGTAATGTGAACCTATATCTCGTCCCAAGGGTTGGCATGGTTGGCTCAGTTCATCTCCTTTGCCAGTGACTGGTACAAGAATATTCACGTGAGGCAACTCTAATCCATCAGTCATGACAGCAAATCAGCGGGGTTGCAAAGACATTATCTTCTATGAGAAAGTCCTAAGAAAACGTATTTTTCCCTCTACCTGTGGACATTACCAGGTTTAGATATGGCGAACAGAACTTCTTCAGATGTCTATTTCCCGCCAGGAGAAACTCCAGCCCTGAGAATACCAGACTGAGAGAGAAAAACTTGGGTTACACATGAAATACTTGAGCTGCTGAGCCATCAAGCCTCACAGTCTACCATATGTCTGCAATTGCTATTATGTGGAGTAATAAATTTCTCCATTGATGAAGCCAATTTAAATGAGCATTTCCTGCCACGTGCAGGATAAAGCATCCTAAATGACACCGGAAAGGATCACTTATTTCGTAGGATGTAATCTTTCTCTCCCAAAAGCAATGAAGGTACAAAAATTTAGGTAGAACAGCTTATCGCAGCCAATGAGATAGTCTTTTTTAGGCTGCTGAGTGATTATGATAGTGGTGGTATATTTCTTTTTTTGGTGATGTGATTGAAACTTTTTTTTTTTTTTTTTTTTTTTTTTTTTAGCTTTAAAAGAGAAGTTATCCAAGTTATAATTTCCCTACCTGGAGAAAAAACTTTGGGTCTTAAAATTTAACGTAACTTACAAACCTTAAGGATATTGAACCTCTTAGAATGGTTAAACTGTTCACATGCTTCACACCACAAACTAGGTTGCATATTCTGTATACATTATTATGGTTTAGTGGGAAGGATGTTATCCGGGCACTTTTAGAAGACTTGGGTCTTCAAATCCACACAAACAGCAGAGCTATACAGTTGAAAGAACTTAGCACTTTTTTTTTTTTTTTTTTAAAGTAGGCTCCACATCCAGCATGGAGCCCAGCACAGGGCTTGAACTCACGACCCTGAGATCAAGACCTGAGCTGAGATCAAGGGTCGGATGCTTAACTGACTCTCAGGTGCTCCAGAACTTAGCACTTTTAGAGGTCTTAGCCTTGGTTTTGAATTAACTGGTGTGTGAACCTGACGAGAATGAGTAGTAATTTCTCATATCTGACATAAAATAGGCCCAAATTAAATCTGAGTTTTCATTCTTTCTTAAAGCAGCTCATTTTCTTCTAAATAAAATATTACCCAAAAGTTTAGTATATGTGGATTATAAGGTAGACATGCTTTGATTCAAGTGAGAGCAGAGGACCTAGAGCCAACCAATGAATATCAGCATCATATCCTGATGTCCTTGTGAAATCTTTTAAGATTTATGTAGTTATTCATGAGAGATAGATAGATGATAGATAGATAGATAGATAGATAGATAGATAGATAGATAGATGATAGATAGATAGATGATAGATAGATAGATGATAGATAGATAGATAGATAGATAGATAGATAGATAGATAGATAGATAGATAGATAGATAGATAGATAGATAGATAGATAGATGATAGATAGATAGATAGAGCCACCTGGGAATCCCCATCTTTGTGAAATCTTTGTGCTCTACTGTGTATGGTTTAAAAACCACAGAAGTAGATACATGATCTCTAAACCCTCTTGCAGTTCCTAAATTATAAGGCTCTACAAATCAAGCAGAAAGCTAACTTTTAGAATATTACAGAATGCAGTGCATGTTGCTGACTTTTATGTGCATTTGTGTCATTTTTTTCTGGTAGTAACTTCTCACAGTATTTAATTTTAGAAAAACAACTAAACACTCAGTTTTGATAAGATTAGTTCTCTGAATCACTCTATCTTGATTGGTGCTTTTTCCATGAGAGCATGTCTTGTGGATGATTAAGTATATTATTCTGTGACTCTAACTCTGTACTTAGGTTCATACATTAGCAGATTAAATAAATTACAGAATTAGCAATATATTATGATTTTCTAACACTCCTAATATAAGTGGTAGTTGTTATTTAATCCACTGAAATATCAAACTTGGGAATTCACTTGGATTTCGAAATTGTTTCATACAGCTTCCACAACCAGAAACAAAGATGAGGCAAACGGTGGGTGACTCAACTGCTTCTTTTCTTCATCACCTTTCGTGTTACAGAAATTGGCTTTCTTGAGCTTTATTATTCCCGCCACAAATATCACAGGTTGTCTTGACTTGTTGATGACCTCTTAAATCGACATTATGTCCTGTTTAATTTGGTATCTTGTAATGATAACAACTAGATTTTTAAAATAGGGATATGTGTTAACAGAATTCATTTAAAATATAGTTCTCTCCCTCACAGAGGAAGAGATCACCATAAATTTACTTTTAATTATAAAAGTTAGTATTATTTTATGTTGTTGATGTTTATATTGGATTCTTGGAATCGCAATTTATTTATTTATTTGTTTAGAGAAGGACAGAGAGGGATGGGGAGAGAGAGAGTCTTAATCAGGCTCCACACCCAGTGCAGAGCCCAACATGGGGCTTGATCTCACGACCCTGAGATCATGACCTGGCCTAAACCAAGAGTTGGACACTTAACTGACTCAGTCACCCAGGTGCCCCGTGGAATCACTATTTTTCTTAATGCTGAATAATAAATAACCTAAAAATATCAAAATAACAGTAGTTGTTTTTCTAGGCTTTGGGGTTCTGGGTGATACTTAATTTCATTTTGTTTCTACCTTTTTAAATTACAAGAGAATATTTATATAGGGTCAGGGAGAATGGATATTTTAATCAGGATATTTAATTTTATATAAGTAATTCGATTACCAGCATGTTAAAGTGATATGCTAGTAAAGAAAAGACAGGAAGAAAGAATAAAGAGGAGTTAACAATTTTTGTTTAGAAGTGATTAAAAGGGATGCATTTTCCTTTTGTGGATTATTAAATTACATGCGTGTTTAAAAAAAAAAAAAAAGAAGTGATTAAAGGTGGATTTTTCTTTCCTGTACATTTTTATATTTCAAATTCCCAAGAAGAAACATATGTTAATTTTATAATAAACTTATATTGTCAAACTATTTAAAAGATTGGTTAACTGATTCACATGCATGATATACAAATATCATGGAGTATGCTCCATGATATTCAATGAGAGTATGCTAAATGGTATTGCATTTTCTGGAATGATAAATATTTTATTAACAATTTATGGTGAGGTGTGATTCCCTGACCCTCTGGTCCTCTAGAGTAGACCCTAGAAATCCAAAACAGGCAAGTTTCAGATATACTCAAGCTCCCCACTAATCAACCTGAACCTTTATGATCTATTTCTAGCGTGTCCTTATCTCTGTACATTCCAAACTTCATCCTATATCCCAGAGGCTTCAATCTGAGTTTGAATTTAACCTGGTTTTTCCCAACACTTGAAATTAACATTTTTTTCTAACACACAATTCATTTGGCCTCCTTTGGGTTTTCTTAATCCAATCTCGACTTTGTTGGAAAGTATTCTTTGACCTGCTTTTAGCTCCTTAGAAACCAATTTGTTTTTCCTCTGACCAGCAGGTGTCACTTGGCATGAGATTCATATATGTATCATATTCTGGAAAGAGCTATAATATCTTTGAAATTATCATTATTATGGGAGTGCAGGAATGAAAGTTCCCCATTGGTAGTAATATATAAACCCAATAGATATTATAATTGGTTACTCCAGTTAGAAAGAACTCTTACACAGTGTTCGTACAAGTTACAACGGACTTATAAAGACTATCAATGATGGGGAGAGATAATAAAACACCCATCTCACTCTATTCAATAAATCATGCAATTCTAGGTTTTGTAGAGTAATAAGTGGAGGATGTGGCCACCTCAGGTATTAACAAAAACTGTAAAAATTTATAAAAAAAAGAGTTGATACCACGGAAAGCAAGAAGAAGCCTCAGCCCACCTTTTGATTAAGGGATGTCCTAAGTGCCAGCTGTGAGAAGGCATTCCCTATGTTTGTTTTAATCTATAACCTGTGTGGTCAGGTAAATCGAGGTATTTCCATCGCAAGGAAGACGATGAGTGTTTGTAGGCTTGCATGCATGAACATATAAACATGTCTGTATTTAATGTGATTGTTGCCCACTAACCGCTCAAAGCGACCATCTTCCCTGAAGAACTGCCCTTGTCAGGATGAGTGTGGCCCTTCCAGGAGGTTACTTCCCCATATCCAACCGACACAGCCTGCGGCCAATCCCTGAGACTTGCGGATACGAAAGGCCAGCCCAACGTGCCACCAACTTCATAGTGTAATTCACCCTTTCCATAGAACCGTAGCGCCCCACAGAATCAGGCCAGGGTCCCACGGACCCTACACTGTTGCTGATCCTACACTTTGGCTTGGCTCCTTCGCTCGCCCTCTGTCTTCACTCCCTCTCCCCTCAGTAGCGTCTCAGATAAGAGACATGGAGATAAATTTGAATTACAATAAAATACATATATATTATGTTAGTATTCAAATTTCACTAGGTGCACCATACTTTTATTTGCTAAATTTGCTAACCTTATTCCCAAGAGCATTTCTTCAGTGAATTACATGCACCTGAATTGTTGTCTCAGGCTCTGCTTCTAGGAAAGCCAAATCCTCGATAATCCCAGTTATATCCTGTTAGGCTACTAAATATATATTTGAAAACTACATATGCATATGTATATTCTGATCAATTTATGTAAATATATATTATATACACATATGTGCATGTTACATAATAGTAATGAATATAAAATACACATGATTATACAAAATACTAGTTTGGGAATAATAAACACCAAGCTGCTAAAAGAATTTACCCATGGACCAGAGAATCTGATGCGTGGAACAAGTGTTTGTGGCAGTCTCCGTTTTACACAGATCTCCACATATCATTTGCAGTTTACAACAGCATGTTACTTCGGTAATTCTAGTACATAACAATAAAGTTAATTACATCACTTATTTTGTCCTGATAGCAGGTGAGCACTAGTGAGATTTTTCTTTTTCTTATTTTTTTTTTGTTATTTTTTAGGTTGATACCCATGGAAGGTGGAAGGGTATATGTAGAAAAATATAGAAACACACCACCTATGTACACATTGAAAATAAAAAAAATAAAGAAGAAAGAAAGAAAGAAAGAAAGAAAGAAAGAAAGAAAGAAAGAAGAAAGAAAGAAAGAAAAGAAAGAAGAAAGAAAGAAAGAAAGAAAGAAAGAAAGAAAGAAAGAAGAAAGAAAGAAAGAAAGAAAGAAAGAAAGAAAGAAAGAAAGAAAAGAAAGAAGAAAGAAAGAAAGAAAGAAAGAAAGAAAGAAAGAAAGAAAAGCAATGTATAGGCCTAGCTGGGAAGTGTTTTGTTTTTTTTTTTTAGGTAGATTTAAAATTAAATATATGTTCAGAGCTAAAGAATAAATGTATCGGAAGTGAGTGTCAGGCAAGTAAAGTTGAATTTTCCTCCTGGCAGTATAGGGGATAGGAGTCCACTGTAATATATCCTCACATATGAATATTTGTCATGAAATTAGGCTTCAGAGAAAATAGCATGTGAATACAAATTAATGAACAAATTATGTGTTTGGGGTTATGTAATACAAGTATTGTACAATATAAGTAATATAAGTGATTTACAATATGAGTGTACAATATGATCTACATAAGTAGATCTATATAAGTAGAAATAAACCTGAGCTAAGAGGCAAAAAAAAAAAAGTCATGTTATTAACATTGGCTTATCTTTATCGAGGCATTATGGACACTCATTGATTTAGAAGATGACGTGTATACAATACAAGGTTTTTAAAGGCCTACCAAAAAAGATAGTGAAGAATGCCTCATTCTAACAAATTATTTTTTTAAAGATTTATCTATTTATTTAGTTATGATAGACTTAGAGAGAGAGAGAGAGGCAGAGACACAACAGGAGGAGGGAGAAGCAGGCTCCATGCCGGGAGCCTGATGCAGGACTCGATCCCAGGACTCCAGGATCGCGCCCTGGGCCAAAGGCAGGTGCTAAACCACTGCGCCACCCAGGATCCCCTTAAGAAATTCTTTTAATTTTCAGTTTCCTTTAGCAGTAAAAGGAATATAATAATATGAAGAAATAAGAACCCTGCATTTTAGTAAACATGTTCGGCAGATAAGCAGAAATAATATATGTGTTTTGACTCCACAATGAATTATTATACTTCTTTCCTTAATTTTATAGGATCATCCTCTTTCTAAGACTTGTAATACCACATCTGAAGCTTTCTAATCCTGTAGAAATCATATTTTCCTTTCTTAATATTCCTATGGATGCCAGAAAGGTATATAGTCCCGTGACCCGTCAATAATTAAACATCATTCTTTATAAGGTGATAGCTACATATATTTTTCTTCATTATGTGTTGAAAGCAGACTGACTTTGGATGTTTCTGTTCACAACAGGACACAGAATCACAGCACCAGGTAGTTGCTGGCTAAATACTATGAAACATTCTATTATTAGGATGATATTGGTAAATCTTTAATGTGAACTTAATTGGTTAAAAATAGATGGGTTTGTTAAATGGATCCTTCACTGAATAATTAAATACACTTATGGGAAAATCAATAAAATAGACAGATCTATGGTGCCAGCATCCTTGAGCCTTCTTTGAAGCTGTAAAAACTCAGGCTCTTCTGTGCGACATTGGAAGGACATACGATATTACACATAAATCCTGGGGGCTGCCACAAAACCAGAGTCAAGTGTCAGAAACTATAAACCTCCAGCATCACTGACTAGGAGTAATGCTTATTATTTTAATACACTGCAATGAATTATTTCCACCAGATAATTTCTTGTCTTTGGGCTCCCAGTGAAGGCCAAACAGACAGTTATGGGTGGTTGGCAGTAAATCTACATCTGTGAATAAACTCTCCTGGGATCCGATGAAAGACTGTAATGAATTCAACACATGGTGCTAGTCCTAGAGGTGGACACATTCACACCGTGAGAGGAGACAGTTAGGGGTTTCTAATAAAAAATTAAGTGCTGAATCAGTGTGTGTGAAGCGTTGCTGTTATTAACTGCCGTGCCCTGGACTTAAACACACACACACACACACACACACACCAGTTAACGTGTACAGACACACGTACTGTTGAACTGTGACTTGTCTGCTTTTGTCTCTTAAAAATAGATTTCTGTGCCCAGTTTTAGTTTAGACCAAGACACAGTTAATCGGATATCAAGCTTTTAGAAGGTTATACAGTTGAACTGCCTTCTTTTTTTTTTTTTTTTAGAGGAACTAAAATCTAATACCCACCTTTAGAAAGTATCTTTCACTTACAGATGAGTTTACCCGCAGTTTATCTAAGGAGGAAATTATAAAACATCTCTCCTTGTTTCTCTCATGAGGATTTTTTTTTTTTTTTAATGATAGTCACAGAGAGAGAGAGAGAGAGAGAGAGAGAGACACAGGCAGAGGGAGAAGCAGGCTCCATGCACCAGGAGCCCAATGTGGGATTCGATCCCAGGTCTCCAGGATCGCGCCCTGGGCCAAAGGTAGGCACCAAACCGCTGCGCCACCCAGGGATCCCTCTCATGAAGAAGTGTAAACCGTCTCTGTGTGTTCTTGTCTGTTGTACTTCCTCCAAGTGTTATTTCCAAGAGCACAGGGGTGACTGTACTCTCACGGTTCTTGGAGAAATATTTAAGGATTAAAATGTACAGAAAAATATACAACCAAAATAAAACAGCAAATGAAATAGAAATATGAAGAATTCTTTTTAAAACATATTTTATTTATTTATTCATGAGAGACACACAGAGAAAGACGCAGAGATCCAGGCAGAGGGAGAAGCAGGCTCCATGCAGGGAGCCCAATGCAGGGCTCGATCCCGGAACCCCGGGATCATGCCCTGGGCCAAAGGCAAATGTTCAACCCCTGAGCCACCCACGGGTCCCTGAAGACTTTTCTATAATTATGCTGTACCCTCTCACCTATATTAAGAGATAGTCAATGGTATTTCAAAATAGTATAGTCAACTTAAAAATGAACGCTCATATCAATATTATATACAAATCAGACCACTGGAGTTTGTTTTTTAAGAAATCTTGATATTTTTGGGATGCCTGAGTGGCTCGGCGGTTGGGTGCCAGCCGTTGGGCCATGACCCCAAGGTCCTGGGTTCAAGTCCCTCATCGGGCTCCCTGCAGGGAGCCTGCTTCTCCCTCTGCCTGTGTTGTGTCTCTGCCTCTCTCTCTGTGTCTCTCATGAATAAATAAATAAAATCTTTAGGAAAAAAAAGAAATCTTGATATTTCATATAGAAGTATAAGTTTGTGATATTATGTATTTACACATGTGTTTATAAGTAGGTTCACTTTTGTAAACTTGTCTAAACAGAGAAGACATTTCATAAGTGAAAATGTAAAAATATAATCTAATTCTGCATCTTAAATATCAACATTTAGAATATGTTCCTTTTGCGTGTGATTTTACACCTCATAGCAATTAGTTCAGAACAAAAGGAAAATGAATCCTGTAGAGCATTAACCTATTCTAGTCTTGTTAGTTCTTTTTTTGTTTTTTTTGTTTTGTTTTTCCCCCTAGTTTAGAATAACCAGTGGTACTTCAGAGAAGAAGAGATAGGCGAAGCTTTTGAGGGTCTTGTGCTCAAGCAAGTTGAATGTCCTAAGTATCACCTTGTTAAAATTACACTGAGGAGGAAAATCATGACCATGGAGCTGACGAAAAAGCAGCTTGCACAAAGGCGCCATACAGATGGAGCAGGCCTCATTAAATATATAATACTTAAACAAATTATTCCCACTAAATATACTTTAACAAATTACTATGGAGTGTTTGAGTATATGAAATAAGTATCATATCTTTTCCATGAATTATTTTCAAATACAAATTTTGTAGAATCTGTTTTCATATGCCTCTTTACACGATGTTGTTTAACATGCTTAGTTAGAAAAGGAGTTAAAAAAAAAAAGGAAAATACGGGCGGTACTCCTCTAACTATCCACCTTTAAATGGGACACGTTCCCAAGGTGAAAACAGTGAAAACACTGTTTTCAGTAGATGGCTGGCTACTCTGGGTGATAATGAATCTTAATCAGAGATCAGGTGAGAGAGGACTCCCTTGGTTACTTCACAAAGGTGACATCCAGTAAGTGTTTGTTGATTTAGTGAATGGCTTACCAAGAGGTGCTAAAAGTTCTTTGTCTGGCATGTATTTGAGTAATATTTCATACAATGGATTGTGATTAAAAAGCAATTTCCATCATTAGAATCTCTCCTCTGTTAAAATATTTTATTAAAAAGTTGTACGTCTTATGCCTTAACAGGTTATCGCCAACTCACCCGCACTCATTAAAGAGTAGTTTATCAAATTATTCATGTATCACTGTATATGAGGGTTATAACTGAATGAGAAAAACAGAAGGCATGCATGTTATTTGATGGATGATGAGAAAGGGAATTGCAGTCACATTACATGACCAAGGTCTCCTTGATGTCTTTACAAAATACACACTGCCGTGACTGTCAAATTCCGAGAACAGACATACACCAAATTCGTGACAGGCTCATCACCATTTGCCGCTCACAAATTTATGGTAGGTTTCATTTTTTGCTCTTGTTTTTCTACTGAGAAACCCTGAACCCAATGCTACATTCATTCTTATTGGCTGGAAATATTAATATTTCTTCAAGGACCCCCCCCCCCACAGACCACTGCTTATTAAATTTTATACTTTAGAATTCACATTACTAATTAGAAAAATCTATATATTTCCTTAGGTCTAGTGATTTTTAAAAGATGTCTTGTAAGTAGGATGATAGGAATTGTTCTTTTGGTAAAATTGTTCTGTCAAAATCCGGTATATTTTATTTCTCTATATATTTCCAAGAAAAAGAAAAATCATGCCATCTAATGGCTAACTGCCCAATTCTTTCATTCTTACGTTACATGTTGTTTTACGTACTGCCATGGGTTTTATACCACAGAGTGTATTACAAGGCTACCCAGAATATGAGAGAAGAAACAGAATCTAGGAAAATTCTAAGGAGCCATTTGTACATATCCAGTTTTTGTTATGGACCTCAAGTAGAAAGGCGGAGCTTTAAGTTTAATCGTGATGGATGAGAGCTAAAGATTTTATATTTATAAAAGAATCACATCAAATATAACTAACTCTATCACATATTCAAATACAGCAAAGATTTAAAGATACTTATCTCTAGAATTTAGTGATATCATGTTATCCTGAACTATGGTCCTAATATTAGGACAAAACTTTTCAAACTACTGTACCTTCTCAAAATATGTTAGTGTTCACCACTAGCGTCTACGTGCATTTTTCTATGGAATTATTTTGGGGCTCTAGCTGTGTTATTAGCGTACGCATTCAGAAGACAAAGTTAGCTGTACAGATTCTTTTCCAATGGCCACATCATCATTAGGGCGTATCACCAAAGCTTGAACACCACACTGCTAAGTTCGAAATTATTTGTATTTCATTGTGAGGAATTTTAGGTGAATGTCATTTAAAAAGAAACCATCTAGAAAAAAAATTGCACAAGAAATCTCAGATTTGGAGTATTGTTCAATATATGAATTTTTTGAGGTGAGAGCTTTGACGTTTGAAGAATTAACATTATAAAGTAACAATCAGTTCAAAGCTTGAGAGGATGGCACACTTCGCGATGGATGCCATATTCCTTATGTCAGTGGGTACAAGTGTTTAAGGTTAGCAGTTATTTGTTACACTACGCAGACTATAGATTTACATCCATATCTATATGATTTTATAGATTTGCTAGTTATTAAGGGCAAAAGATCTAGATCTTCTCTCCATAAAAATTAGAAGTATTTCAACGGTATCTGATATACACTAAAGTCCTAATTAATTTCTCTTCTCTTGAGTTTTCTTAAAATTGGCAGATAAGTAGCATAATTCAAATTGAGATGTTTTAAAAAATATGTTTAAGGGTATCATTAAGTGTATTTTACTCTGTAGCTCTTTAAAATGTTCCCTTTAGCACAGAAATGCATCATTATTTCATTTAATTGTTCATGATGTTTTATCCATTAAAATGAGTTTTTTCCCAGGGAACAAAAATAATTTTATACCCTTAGGCAAGTAACATTCAAAACAGTTTTTCAAAACAGCATTTGGTATTAAAGAAAATTTAAAATACAAATTATTGAAAACAGTTAAAATATTGAAATAAGCAAGAGTGGCAAACTTCTAACTTTCATTTTGAGTTTTGCTAACGTGTTAGGAGAAAGTATGCCAGGAAAAGGACTTAGCAATGTGAAAATTATGCTCTTAAAGAATAATTTTAATAAAATAACTTTGAGATTATTAAAAGCACAATGAATTATGTACATCAGATATTAAACCGTATTGTTGAATTTACTCTGGAGAGAGAAGTATAAACAGAGACAGAGACAGAGAGAGTCAGAGGATTACTCCACTGGTTTATAAATTTTCCCTCTCTAGCATCCTCAACAGAGAAGAATGGAAAAATATACATGATTCATGTCACTATTATAGTAAACAATGTTTACTCCATAGAGGATTTGTGCTGTGACTTAAAAGTGCTTTTTGAATATATGTTTGTGAAATAGTCTTTACCCTTGGTATGCTTATCTGAATATTTTTTTTATTATGGTAAGGTATATGAGACACAAAAATTTACTGTTTTAACTATTTTCAAGTATACAATTTGGTGGCATTAACTACATTCACAGGGTTACACGATCATTGTTACTATCTACTTCCAATACTTTCTCATCCCCATGAGCAGAAACTCTCAACCATTAAGCAATAATTCCCCACTTACTATTCTTCAGAGCCCCTAGTTATCTCTAATGTACTGAATTTTATGATTTTAATTTTCACACAAGGTAATGAATTCTAGTTCTTGTATTAAGTCCTTTAAGTAAGTATGAACCACAATTTATATTTTCATTTCCTCAAAGACCACATGTGGAACATCTTTCAACATCCACGATTGTCTTACGTGTTGTCCTGATGTAACTCAAAAATCCATAAAAATGGTAACAAATGCTGAATAAAGCAGATACTGCTCAGGTACTGACCTTTGACAACTTCTAGCAATATCACACTAACATTCTTCATTATGCAAATGCACACCATTCTTTCAAAAAGGAAAATACAAACAGTGGGCTGTAGATTGTATATCCAGTGGGTAGAAGTCATCAATAAGATCAGATTTGGTTTCATTAACTCTGTAACAAAATACATTTACTCTTATTAATTTCAATTTTCTTATAGTTGTATTAATTGGATAGTTGTCAACAATGAGGTTCTATTTGTTTTTACAGAGACTCAGTTTTCCAGCTATAAATATTTTATCTTTATGCCCTTTCGTCAGGGAATACAATATTCACAAAGAAAATGAAGGTTGTTTATTCTTAAATATCAGTGTTTCTGTTCATCTTTTTCCATCTTCATGGAACTAAAAAGCACCCTGTGCAAGCTCAAAACTCACTTATTATGCCTTGGGCCAGGCCAGTTGTAGAGCCACATCTTCAGAGGAAGCTACTTCCTTATCAAAGAAGAATCACTCTAGAGCCATCTGCCTGCTTATCATTACATCTGGCCAGACTTATGCTTTAAAGGAATAGCTAACTAAATAAGGAAGAGAAGATCAAGCTAATAGACATTTCTGGCAGTCAATAAAAGGTTACTGGGGAAAAATAATCACACATGCCACAAAAGAAACCGCTGAGTACAGGATGTTATCTAGAGGAAGGACAATGATGAGGCCCCAATTAGACATCCTGAAGACATGAAATGCCACATGCAATACGAGTACCGACAATATCACAGTCTCTGCTCTGTTAAGGAAGAAAATATAGGAATTTTATCTAATTTCATTATTAAAATATAGATCTATATTCATAGACCCTTGGATACACTACCATGCTCCTAAATCTAGCATTCCACAGTTTTATAAGGGTTTTTTTTTTTCCCCCCACCCCTACCTTACCTCTATTTGTATTTATTTTTTCCATTTAGCAAGTCTGCTTAGGAACTGGTTTAGCCCTTGAAACTAAAGCGGGGGTGGGGGTGGGGTGGGGAATGCTACAGTGCAATACTTTGAAAAATCAGCCTTTAGGGCAAAGATTCAGGGACTTTAGTACAGGAAACTGTGGGTAGGGACTACCAGATAAGTAAGTTCAAAATGCCTGCTTGGGGTTTATCATTGATTTCACCTCCAACATCAAGTATACACTGGTTAGGCCGAAAAGAGTAATCTCAGATGTGAAATGTTAGGTAATAACTTTAACTAAAAGTTGCATAGGGCATAGTTTGTCTAGCACATTGAAGCCCCGAAAAAAATAATTTTTAACATTTCTCAGACAACTAAATTATTTTCAATAGTAATCATGAAATGAAACAAAGAATAACATGGATAAAGCGTGCCCTTTTTGAAAGATGCATTTTTACCAAATTTTACCATTTTGAATTTCTCTCCTATTTGTGTGCTTGTTTGTATGCTCAGTGTTATTGGCCTCGTACTTAGTTCTCCACATGTTTTCCACGTAGATGATTGTGCACCATCTGTATTGCTCATGATAATTCCATTTCTCTTGCCAAGCATTGGTTTTTTGACCCAAATCAGGCCAATGAGATGTGAAGATAAGAGGGTGAATCTGCTACTAACGGAAGAGATGACTGATTCCTCTTCATTGTCTAGATCATTAGTATTTAAATGTGTTGACATCAAGAATGATGGGCTAGAAGAAAATTATGTTATCAGTGATATCTACTTAACTAAACCTAGAATCCTTCTAAGCTTTAAGATTCCTGTTTTGTGAGACAATAAATCATGCATAATTGAATCAGATTGATTTTGTGTTTCTATTGGTTATAGCCAAAATCATCAAATAAGATACATCTGGTGATAACAGAATTTTGTTTTTCTTTTCAGTTTTACTGCATTAATAGAATGCAGGGTTTAGGCAAAAGCCATTCATTTTTTTTGTCACCTTGTATTTATGCATCTAATAAGTATATTTAAATTATGAAAAATTAACTCATCTTTAATAGCAAGTGTTATAGATTCATCCCTTCCTTAATCATACTGCCAAACCAACTGGGTAAATTTAAGTAAACAATGTTTGTTCATAAAGTTAATTATATGCATATCATTCATGTTTTTAAAATGCTTTTTAAAAATATTCCTAATGTTTGATATTTAAGGTTTGAAAAAAGTGAAATAAAATATATTCCTAATAAAAAATTCATATAATAGGTATCATAAAATATTTAATGCAACAGCAAACTTGATATCTTTTTCTCAGCACATTTTCATTAAAACTAAACCTCTAAACATTCTCAGGGGATGGAATTATATCAACTTTAATTTAACAAACTAAATGATTTATGAGGAATCTTTATAATGACTATAGCACAGGATTCGATTGCTTTCATGTTATTATGAAAGTAATTGTATGAGTACTGAGTAAAAGCCATTAATATGCATATCACCACTTTTTCCAGTATTGTTGCATTATTGAAAGTGTTAGTGTATAATTGTTTTTATTTAATAAATGATCTTCAAATTTTAATGACTGCAACCTAAAAACATGAACAATTAGTGATACTACATATATTAAAATATATGTACATTTGCTTATCCAATTAGAAACTTATTTTTCTATTTTTTGTTAACCATATTTAGTGAGGAAAGAATCTCATGCAATGACAAGAGAAATAATAGGAAAACAGGGAAAATACAAATGTTGAAAACAAAGTAGAGGGCTGCAGTATTAACATTTTTACTTACTAGCTATAAATCTATTGGAATATTACTGAATCTCTCTGGGCTCACTTTCTTCACTCATAAAGCTTAAAAATAGTTAAGCATCAAACACGATTACTGTGAGAATTAAGTGACTTAGTACAAGTAAAAAATAATCCCTCTATATCTGACACATAATAAAGTGAAAACTTTTTCAAAAATATTTTTTAATTTGTAGATAATAAAAAAAACAATGTAGGCATCACAATTTTCGCTCTACAATAAGCGGCTTGTTTTAGCATTATTTATTTAATTTACTTACTTATTTTTAAATATTTTATTTATTTATTTATGAGAGACAGAGAGAGAGGCAGAGACACAGGCAGAGGGAGAAGCAGGCTCCATGCAGGGAAACCGATGTGGGACTCGATCCCAGACCCCCGGATCACGACCTGAGCAAGAGGCAGACATGCAACCACTGAGCAATCCAGGTGCCTCTGTTTAGCACCTTTTAAATAATGATGTTTAGATATATGGAACAAGATAGAATAAAATGCATGATTTTAATATCTTATAATGTTGGTTTTTTAATATCTTATAATGTTGGTTTTTTAAATATGTGATTTCTTCTTTAAAGAAGCCGTATATTTCTGTGTGTGTATGTGCAAACATAAGTCAAATTATTGCCAAAGCAAAGGTAAAATAACTATGGAATTGGTAAAAATTTTGTTTATATTTCTGTAATACATCTTAGTAATTTGTAAAGTTTTTCTATAAATTTTTACTTAATTGATTTTCTAATAATGACTCATCTTTAATTTTGAGTAAAACAGTATTTCGTATGTGTTTTGGATTTTTTTTTCTTTTTAAAACTTAGATTTGTGCTTGAGTGAGAATGCCAGACTATGGCACGAGGGCAAGAGACCTGACAGCAGTAACAGTGGTGACAGGATTGGTGATGACAACACTGTCAACAAATACATTTTCAGTATCTTCTATAAGCTGAGTATCTTACTATATTTAGTTCTCACAATAATTATATTGTGAGATTATTATTCCTAATTAAAGATGAGGATAGTGAGACAATGGGCACTGAATAATGCACCAAAGTCACATAACTAGCAACAGAGGTGGCCAAGATTTCAATTCAGGTACTGTGATTTCAGTCATCTAGCCTGAACTTATTTCTTTCTTTATTATTATTTTTTAAGATTGTATTCATTTATCCATGAGACACATGGAGAGGCAGAGACACAGGCAGAGGGAGAAGCAGGCTCCCTGAGGGAAGCCCGGTGCAGGACTAGATCCCAGGACCCTGGGACCACAACCGGAGCTGAAGGTGGATGCTCAACCACTGAGCCACCCAGGTGCCCTAAACTGTTATTTAATGACATCTCCAGAAATTAATCTATTATACTTAGTGGCAACTCTTCATTCAGCTACAAATATATAACAGCATTTTTTTGAATTGTAAGTAAAGGGGAGCTTATTAAATATGGTTAGGTGATCACTTATCATAACATAATTATAGATTTTTAATTGATGTAATATTTATATTTTTATTATATATGCATATAGATGCATATTTATCTGTGCACTTAAGCATATACCTGTAATCTCTCTCCACACACACACACACACACACAGACACACACATATAAATGCATGAGTCTATCTTCCATCTACCTATTGTCTATCACCCATCTTTCTATCCCTAATATACATATATACACACAAATACTCCTACAGACCGACATACTCACATATATGGCTAAGGTATATGTATGATTTAACAGACAACTGTGTGGTTTTAGCAATCAACTGGCTGGGTGGTTGGTGGGTATAGACCATTGACATTATTTTATTAAGTTCATGATTAACTCAGTAAATATTAGATAAAAAGTTACCAGATTTTTCTTTGTTCCATATAAATGGTTGCTAACATGTGGGATTTCATTATGACTTTAAAATAGTGAACGCTTGTTATCTTTTTACTTAGATGTTTCCGGATTTGTCTTTTTTTTTTTTTTAAATTTTGTATAACTTATTTTTTCTCAAGTTTTTTATTTAAATTGTATTTAACTGATATTCTTCAAATTAATATTTGTATTCTAGTCCTTTTGGTTTCCAAACCAGGAAGGCACGTAAATTTTAATTTGAATCAGCATTCTCTCTCTTCTACACTTAAGTTTTCACTTTTATCTCCACTTCTTCCTCTTCCTTGTCTGCCCCCAGTCTTCATCCTGTATTGTATATAGTGAAATCCTCTCGTTATTCCATATCCTAAAGTTATTTTCCACAATTTCAATTTTCATTATGATTTCCAATGTAGTTTTATTTTTCTCTTTCAACTTTAGTCTCTTGCTTCCTTTTTTGTTATGTTGTTTTATTTAAAAAGTCTTCTTTTTCTTTGTGTACTATGGTCTTATGCATCTGTTTCTTCATTTTCAGTCTTCATGCATTGTGGTGATGCATTTTCTCCTAGTTCTTTAAGCTAATGTGAAAGATATGCTTTTTCTTTTTCTTTTAAGATTATTTATTTATTTATTCATGAGACACACAGAGAGGCAGAGACACAGGCAGAGGGAGAAGCAGGCTCCATGCAGGGAGCCCGACGTGGGACTCGATCCCCGGTCTCCAGGATCACACCCTGGGCTGAAGGCAGCGCTAAACCACTGAGCCACTTGGGCTGCCCCCACTTTTTCTTTTTTCTTATATGCTTCAGAATTATTGTACTCTTACCACTTTCTGCTGAAGATGAAGTCAGCCAATATTAAAATAATCAGGAGTAATAGCGGCATAAAAATCTTTTAAATTTTAACAATATTTTACTACATTTTTAACTTTAAATTGTTGTTCTGAGATGCAACAATACAAAGAAATTTAAGGGAACACAAAGCAATAATAAAAAAGTGTTTTAAGTCTTCAAATTCATAACAAAAACTATTACTTGGCAATTTAGGATAGTGGGAGTTATGCTCTAAGTGTGTCTTCTTTGCATTTACACAAAATATCAGATCTGACATGAAGAAATGAATAAGGTAAGATATTTTGTGTTGGATGTAAGTTATATAAAATCTCAAAACTACGTATTTTACAATAAAATTCAAATCGTTCTATTACCTATTTTTCTATAAGATATCATAATTCCTTTACATCATTTGCTTTATAGTCCATCCTTGGAGGTAGCAACAGAAATTCAGTTTCACCTAATAAAGCCATTTATTTATCTCCAAATTGTAAGCTACCGCTAAATTTTCCCTTTACTCATTTTTCTTGTGCAATCTAGTTTAAAGGTAGCAAAGCATAAAACTGCAAACAAACCAAAAAAAAAAAAAAAAAAGAAAGCAATAATGAAGGAAGAGACACAAACTAAAGTTAATGGATTGCCAGCTTATGAAGGCGATTCACAAGCTGTAGCAAAATGAGTTCTATTGAGTTCTATGCACAAAAGAAATCAAAGCTTATTGTAGCACCGGTCCTGTTACACTGCAATTTAGCAGCCAACAGGATACTGCCACAGCTCATAGGCCTTGGAAAACTAGTTGCCCTCACAAGCAATGATGTTTTCTGCATAAGTTTCATCACAGCTGAATGGGATTTAAGCAAAGCCGAGCTTTCTTGGCATTTGAATAATCAGGATATGGTAAAGGTGTAACTTGATTTGTGACAAAAGTCCCCACTTGCATTAAAGACAAAAGTCATAGGGAGCTATGGAGATTCTAAGCATTGGGAAAGGGCAAATACAGGTTAATTAGAAGCATAAACTTGGGTTCTCAAATGCATCTGAATATCGAACACAAACAATGCCTTTCTTTTTATTTGGGAGGAATGTACAAATCTGAGAATTAAGTTGGCTCTGATTTTTCTCCTTTTTCTTCCTTCCCCATTTCCTTCCTTCTGTCTGTCCTCCCTCTCCTTTTCTTTCTTCCTTCCTTTCCTCTCTTCTTCCGTTTTCCCTTTCTCCTATGTTCTTTTTCTTATGATGAGATATTTTTTTAAATATTTTATTTATTTACTCATGAGAGACACACAGAGAGAGAGAGAGAGGCAGAGACACAGGCAGAGGAAGAAGCAGGTTCCCTGCAGGGAGCCCGATGTGGGACTCAATTCCGGGACCCCAGGGTCATGCCCTGAGCAGAAGGCAGATGCTCAACCACTGAGCCACCCAGGTGCCCCCATTATCCTGAATTTAAATGATCAACTATTGGGACTTTAGAGTATGGGGTAATGACAGCAAGCAAGAATATTACAGAAACAGCTGAACAGTTGCTCACAGATGAGCTTTCTCTATATAGAACCTCTGTAGTCTCTTTATGTCTGATTCTGGACCCAAGGTCCCATTTATTTCCATTTATTTATTCATTTTATTTCGCACACACTTACATGGTGAGTATGTAAGTCTTTTTTAGTCTGTTAGGACCACAGGGCACAAAATCATGCAACAAGCAAGGATGTTACACAGGTAGCCTACATTTATCTTTATGACTCTACTCCATACCATGTCAGGAATTCTAGGACTATCATCCAGTTGGCCTTTGGAGACACCCATTTAACTTTAATTCCTATAAATAGCTTCTTGGATAATTTGAAAGTATTTCCCTGCAACTATCACCATTGCAATATCTCAAGTTTTCTCTGCCTTGGAAACTTTAATATTGCATAAATAGAGGAAGTCAAGAGATTAGTCAATGTAACATTTTCATTTCATTTTATGAACTACTCACTCCACCCCCTGCTCAAAGCACACAGCAGTGATAGAGAAGTCGTTTTAGAAGAAGAATAGCACACCTTAATAAATCTCATAAACTGAATTAAATATTTCATCAGACAGATATGGAAGAGAAAAACAAAGAGATAAGTGGATCTGAACCTGCAGATAAGTAAGACTATTACTTCAGAATCGAGCAAGAGATACCGGAATTCTCCTGCCGAGAGATGGCTTATTAATCAATCAGCAGGATGGTGGCAACACACTGATATTAAGATGACTCAGGAAGGTTTAATAAAGGGACTGATTCCCAAAAAATGTCAAGATGTAACGTAAACAATAGGTTTCTCTACCCCAGGGGAGAGCTGTTATCTCACCCTAGACCCCAAGTAATGAAGAGATTAGTAGTTACCAGAACAAGAAAGGAAAGGGTCATGCAATGAAAATTAGGTCAGTTCTGTTGAGATAAAGAGCCAATTTTTCTGCAGAACATCTCTAGTCTCTTCTGAAAACTCATGGAAGTATTCTAAGCGATAAATACCTCTGCTTCCCATTCATCTCTGGCTGGGGCTTCCCCTGGTGGAACCCAGGCAGTAGTCAGTGCATGAGGATGACCACTGATATTCTCTATCCGGGTTATAGTCTCCCTGAATAAGACCATAATGGACACCATGAGGTAGACAGAGAGGGGCCAACAGCATATCTACACGGATGGGGGATAAAAATATCTGGGCTTTTGACTCAAAACAAAATCTGAAGTGACACACTCCCAATCCAAGGAAATAGCTGAAAAGCCCACACTGATCACCTCCTGGGGTCCTGGCTTATTATATTATATTTTAAAAAATGATTACTTATTAGAGAGGAAGATGAACCAGTTATAAGTCCATAATTCAGGAACAAACTGATTATTGATGAGATATCAAATCCATAATATATATCTACTATTACCACAAGAAAAAATTCCCAGCTAGATAGTATAACCTGGTTCAACCACAGGAAGTCAGGAGAAGGCAACCACAAATCTACCAGGTAAGGAAGAAGGGCGCTGAGAAGGAGAGGTGAAGGGAAACACACACACGCACATGTGCACACACACATAGAAGCATTCAAGGGAATCTAACATTTTAAAATCAAAAAATTAAAGAAAGACAACAAACAAGCAGGAGAAGATGGGTTTACTCTAGAGGAAATTTGAATGCTATATACAATGTTATAAAATAAGTAAATTTAGAGTCCCCAGAGAAGTAAAGGACAGCATAAGAAAACACTGAATTCTGTTCAATAGATATGGATTAATAAGTGAAAATGTTAAATTGTGGAAAATAAAAATATATGCAGTCACTTAAGAAACTCAATAGAGACTAAAATATCTAACAGTCACAGTGAAATTGAGAACTGGAGACCTAAGAGAGAATATCACCCAGAATGCAATACACACGTATATATTTTTTTTTTTTTAAAAAGGAATAAAACCATGAAAGAGCCATTAAAAGACATGAGAGTTATGGTGACAGGCTGTACCATATGTCTTAATAAAGTTCCAAAAGAAAATAAAGGAAATGACAAGGAAGCCTCTTTTAAGGAGGAAAAAATTAAGCTTCTCCAGAAATATGATGACAGAAGTACGCTGAGAACGTAAACTGAAACAAATCAACAACTGAACGTACCGGATTGATAATATATAACATTCAGAATAAAAAGAAAAAAGTAAAACTATCAGATAGAAAAGGGATACTTATCTAAAAAGAAATAGCAGATAGGCTGACAATAGACGTCACATGTGATATAACAATGCCAGAAAATCATGCACTAAAAAGCCTCATCATGCTGTACAAAACTCAATGTTAAACTAGATTTCTAACCCTGCTCAACTACCATTCATAAATTAGTGGAAAATAAAAACATTTTAATATGAACAAAACAGAATAGTTTAAAAGCCAGAGACAATCACTGGGATAAGGAACAAAGGATATATTTTAGAAGACAAGAGAAAGGGGAAAAATGACTGGGCTTAGAGTTTATTCATATTTGCACAGAAATGTAATGTACTCAAACATAAAAATAACAAATTATTTCCTAACGAAGTTGGAACTAACTTAAGAGAAAAAAAAAATTTTTAATTCTGATTTTGTTTGTGGGTGTGTGTACGCGCATGTGCAGGCCAATGCTGAGTGCTTTCTCTGTCATTTACTAATAGATTCCAATCAATAATAGAATATTCTTCACAAAATTTTTGTGAATGTTGAATGAGGCAACTTATGCATTTAAAACAGTTCCTAGCACCAAAAGAAACACTGGATGATAACTTAAAATGATTCTACATATTTTCTACTTGTTTAAGAAAGTTCCGTTTTCATTGGAAACATGGGAGAGAATGCACCGTCCACTTTATTCAGTTACTTTATTGTATTTTCTCTCTCCTCATTAAAAATCATGTCCAGTTCCAGGCACAAATTCCCTGACACATGAAATTAAACTTGGTAACTAAAGCATCTAGAAGGATCCCTCATATATGATTTCAAGACAGTTGCTATTATATTAAAATATTTAATTATAAAAGAGTTTGAAAAGAATTCCATTATTCATGTGTTTATTGACCTACTCAGTTATTTTGGACTCCTCAAGTGACATTCTCAATGTTTCATTGTTGATAGTAGGTATTTATATAGACCGATGGAAAAGAGGAAATCAGTTATTACTACCATTATTTTTGGTAGTCATATCCTACATGTTTTAACCTAAGAAATATGTATTATAGGATGGAACTAGAGGGTATTATGCTAAGTGAAATAAGTCTGAGAAAGACAAATACCATATGATTTCACTCATGTGGAATTCAAGAAAGAAAATCGATGAACATAGGGGAAGAAAAGGAAAAATAAAATAATATGAAAACAGGGAGGGAGCCAAACCATAAGAGACTCTTAACTATAGGAAACAAATGGAGGGTTGCTGGAGAGGAGATGGGTGGGGTGATGGGGTCACGGGGTGATGGGCATTACGGTGGGTACTTGATGTGATGAGCACTGGGTGTTATATGCAACTGATGAATCAGTAAATTCTACTCCTGAAACTAAAACAAACAAACAACAACAAAACCCCACATATTATGAATTCCATTCCATAGTAGAAAAAACTAAAACTTAGAAAATTCAATATTTTTTTAAGAAACTAGAGCTAATAAGAGGTAGAGCATGATTTGAAATTGTCTTCTCCTTTAGAACGAACAATAAAAAAGGTCCCATAACTACAATTACACAATGTATGAGAACTTCATTTGTATGTAATTTATACATCATCAATATAGACCCAAAATTTCATGTGACTACATTTCCTGAAAAAAAAAAAAAAAAACCAGAAAAACTGTGCCCAGTGAACCTGCATGATTATAGAAATGGTTATTTATCCTTTGGAGACAGCAGGATTACTACGTGAATTGTTTTATGTAGTTTATTTTTGTCTCATAACCCTCTTTCCATACGCAGGACGGGGATGGGGCTGGATATAGATGTTATTTTGTTGGCAGCTCCCTCACGAGGCTCAGGAAAGTGGGTACGGGCAGATAATGGTGCTCAGTAGCTCTACAGTAACTGGCACCAAACAGGGAATCGTGTCCCTTGGATGTTCCACTGACCAGGAAAGAAGCCTAAATTAATGACAAATTCTGTAGTCTAATCCTATCAATTCTAGGGCAACAGCAATTAACGCTGTTAATAGATTAAATTTTAAAAATATGTATTATTTCTTTTGACATAATATAGACTCTTTGAGTTTGTAGATGCATTTTCCTCTCTAGCTGTTTTAAATAATAGACATCAATCAGGAAGGTCATTTGACCATTGTTTGATTTTGTACAATCTTGATCATTGCAAGTGGAGTGGTGTAACTTTCCAAATAGCTCTTGAAACCAATATTTTTCTTTTCCTCAAGAATCCAAAATAGCATATTTCATGATTCTTCAAATCTTCAGAGTGGCTCCTGTTGCTTCTAGCAACTAAATTTCCTGCCAAGCTTTTACTGTGAAAATCATAGATTTCTTTTGAAAACTGGTGCAGTGAGGAAGTAATAATGTTATTTCAATTATATAATCAACGAAAAGCTGATGTTCTGTTTGAATGTAATTAGGAAAAAATAAAAAAATAATTGTATTTTACTTATAGCTAATTATAAACATATAGAAAATAATAAGTCTTTGAATCATTATGGGATCTCACAGATGTTCTAAATCATCTTATTTAAGTTTCCATCTGAGATAACTGGACTGTATTTTTCTTAAAACTCGTTCTTTCACTTTTCTAAATTTCTTCAAAGTAGATAACACCAAATATCAGTTTACGTTCTAAAAGATCACATTACTTCAAAGAAACGAAGAGGACTACCTTTAAGAATGCTTGATCTTTTGACATCTTAAAGATAATTTTTTTAATAATTTGAAGATATTTTGAAAAACATGTTTTTTTACATTGATTGGATAAATTATACAATGCTTTTTAGAGATTTTAAAGAATTTTCATATGAAAGACATTTCAATTAATTTTTGTAAGAATTCTAGGATATGTTACCTAACATATGAATCCCCTGAGATTTATATAGATTTGTTAACTGGATTATGTTACAGGTAAGAGCCTGAGAAAGAAACCATTAACTCAAATAAATTACTGATTTATACCTCTTTACTGGCTTTTCTCTTCCTCTAGTGTGTATATAATTGTATATAAATGTTTGATGGCACTTTCTATCATCTATTCCTCCAAGAGGGCAGCATTTCTATGCCATGCACTATTGCATTATTATTGCTCCCAGAACAATACCGTGGACATAGCAGATCTTCAATCATAATTTCAGATGGAATAGATCATTCTATGTCAATATGTGTGTGATAAAGTATACCCAACGAAGTCTAACACTGGCTAACTGAGTCAAAGAAAGGCTAGACATCTAAAAAAGAAAAGGATTAGTTAGTCACTGGTGTTTCACAAATGCTGAATGTCCACTGAATCAAGGAAATAACTTTTACTGAAAGTTAACGAAAGTTAGCATTAAAGATCTGAATCTTGAAATGTCAAAAAAAATAGAATATTTAACAACCAGAGATGATACTAATTCATGAATAATATAAATCAGTACGATAGTTTTAAAATAATACATTTATTGAAAATATAGTGTATAGCAGATTTCTGACCTCATACTTTGCTTTTCTTAAGGTATGCACACTTCATAAGTATTCAATTATCTGGTATTTTGGATTATTTGCTTTCTTAGACCCTCAATATTATAAACATTTGAAAAGTAAATACATCATTAATCCAATCAAATTCAAAATCGAATGTGATTGACAATAACTATGTTCTATGCAATTACCTTATGGAACTACTTTCCAGATAGCCAGTTTTCTGCAATTCAATTTTCACTGCAAAATATTTTGTAAACAAATATTTTCTTCCAGTTAAGATACCCTAAGAAGTAAATTCTAATATTGATGCAAGGAGAATAACTAATAAATTCCCCATGCACATGCACATTATGATAAGACTACTGTAAATGCAAAATTAATGTGTCAAGTTAATTTCCCTCCCTCACCTCTGGCTAATTAGCACAAATTAAATTTTATGCTAATCTGCCTGAGACGGTAGCATATAATTTGGAAATTTAGAATTTCTGCTGATCATGGGAAAACATATTCATACAACTGCTGCAATAAAGATTGCAAAAAATCTTGGTACCACAGTATCTGATTGTATTACAATATAAAATTCAAACTGGAAGCACATTGATATAACTTTTCATCTTAGATATTAACTAGTTATTCATATATTTTACTTGTACGGGTTGTCTCTCCTGAATTTAGTTAGTCAAAAACTTAGGGTACATGAATCCTGAATCATAGTAGATTATAATATCGTATTTAAAGATGCGACATACTTCCTAGTATTTCTGTGTATGCTTTGAAATGAATGTGTCCTCCTAACTTCTGAACAGAGAACACATTGTGATACTAATTTAAAAGATTTTTTTCCGGAGACCTGGGTGGCTCAGTGGTTGAGCATCTGCCTTCAGCCCAGGGTGTGACCCCAGGGTCCCAGATCGAGTCCCACATCAGGCTCCCTGCATGAGCCTCCCTCTCCCTCTGCCTGTGTCTCTGCTTCTCTGTCTCTCATGAATAAATAAATGTTTTAAACAATGTATAAAAAATAAAAGATTCTTTTTAAAAAAGTAAATTTATGATATGCATTATTAAAATCTGCAAAAAATAAAATGTACATTCATATTCAATTGTATTTGCTCATGCCCTGAAGTTACTCTATAAATGCTCGTTATTGAGTAAAAAAGCATTTGAAAATAAAAGACCATCTTGTATTAACTGTACAGATCTCGGAAAGTAACTGTGGTACGCAGAATTTTGGTGTCCCTCATCCCCACCTCTTAGTGTTATCTCCATGGTTAAAACTTATGTTAAAAGGCAAAGGGACTTTGCAGATGTAACTAAGTATATTAACCAGTTGACCTTAAAATAGGGAATTATCCTGGAGATAGATGATAGATAGATAGATAGATAGATAGATAGATAGATAGATAGATTTTTTTTTTTTAACCTGGGTAGGTAATTCTATGTGCCTCTCAACAGTGAAAGAGGGAGACAGAAAAGGAAGCCACAGAGAATGTGGCAGAGGGGATCACCATTAAAACTGAAAGCATGAGAAGGACTCATGATGTGCTTTTTCTGAATTGAAATTGGAGGTTGGCCACGTGAGAAAAAATGCAGGTGGGCTCCCAGAACAGAATGGCCCCCAACTGAGCGTCAGCTAGGGGACAGGCGCTGGGTTCCAGGATCTCAGGGAACCGAGTTTAGCCCACAACCTGTAGGAGCTTGACTGTGGTCTTCCAAATAGGAGCCCAACCCTTCTGACATCCTCACTTTGACTTTGTGAGAACCTGAGCAGAGAACCAGCCGTGCTGGCCCAGGGCTTCAGAGCCCTGACATAATAAATGTGGGCTGTTCCTAGCAGCTAGAGGCGCCCTAATTTGTTACACAGCAAGGGAATTACTAACACGGTAACTCAAGACGGTATCTCCAAATTAAAATTCCCGTCTTACTTGTTCTTTCTATAGGTGAGCTGCTTAGATAAACACAGTGGATTTTTTTTTCTTTTTTTCAAAATAACGTTCAGATAGGGCTATTTATTAGAAAATGAATAGACACTAAAGCAGGTTTCCTGTGCATTCTAGCATCCCCATGGGCAGCTTCATAATCATAAATTATCATATAAAAGCAGTGATTTTAGATCTCTGTAACTGAAGGCCTAGTTCTTTTCTTTTTGGTTTTGTTTTCTTTTTGGTGGTTGTTGTTGTTTTATCTTTTTTTAAGTCTTTTTTTTTTTTAAGATTTTATTTATTTATTCATGAGAGACACAGAAAGAGAGGCAGACACACAGGCAGAGGGAGAAGCAGGCTCCCTGTGGGGAACCCAATGTGGGACTCTGGATCCCAGGACCCCGGGGTCACGCCCTGGGTCAAAGGGAGGCATCCAACTGCTGAGCCAGCCAGGGATCCCATTCTTTTTGTTGCTGTTGTTGTTTTAAAGGCTACTTCTTAATTGTCAATTTTAATTGCTGTAATCGCTTAAATAAAAATCTATTACTTATTAACTACTTATGTAAACCATATTTCAAAATGTTTTGCTTTCAGTATTTCAAATCACATTTCAACAAGACTGTGTATGTGTGTAGATATTTATATAGCTATCTGAACTATATATGATGCAGTGTCAAATTCTGTCATTTTAAAGAAGTTAAAATAATTGAATAGTAGGCTATGCTTTAAAAATTAATATAATACAGGTTTAGAGATATTGCAGGATTCTGATATAGCCTACTGATTTCAAGTTACAAAGTACTTATATTTAGAGTCATTTATATCAATGATCCAATTATTTAATCAATACAAAAGGGCACGTAATTATAGTCTATAAAGTAGAAAGATCATGGCTGCAAGAACTGCAGCAAGAACAGTAATGTATTGCAGCACAGCCATTGCCAAGAACAATACTTCCTCTAGTTTAAACACTTTCTGAACCAGAAGAACTTAAGCATAATATATTGAAATTGAAACATTTGATTTGACGGCATCATATTATTTTTCTCTACCTGATACAAGAAGAGGAAGATAAACTGAGAAATCAATGTTACTGTTGCAAAACAATAAAGAGAAAATAGTATTTAATTTTTTTCATACTAATCAGTTAAGATATGAAAGTATTAAATGAAGAGTTTGAACAAAGAATTGAAAATTAGCTTACCAATCTGCTTCAAATAATTTCGGATGAGAGTTATTAATATGAAACGATCTTTCTTCATGCTCAAGAAAAGATTTAGAAATACAGGTAATGTTTAATCTTAAGTTTATCTCATTCTATCAATTTCATTTCTATGGAATTTAAACAACTGTTATTTTAATATATAATTCATAATTTATACTATTTGTACATATAATGAATAAATATCTAAGTACATGATTTATATTTGTATTGAGACTTCTTTGAAATGCAGTTTGCCTTCCTGTTTATTTCCATTGATTTATTTAAACTTTATGAAATATGAACACTTCTAAAAATAGAAGACTGGTATTGATACAAACATTCTCATTTAGCTCTGGTTTGTCTCGCTATCGTTCTTTGAAACCTAAATGAATGTATTCACAAATGAGGCAGGTAACAGCCATAAAACATATGGGAAACATATGCTCTGTACAAAGATGTTTAAATAATTTGTTAACACTCGGCAAAAGAGACAAAATATATCTTCATGCCAAATTCGTCACTCAAACTACAACTCTGTGACTTCTATAACTGGATCCCATTTTCTTCCATATTCTTCTAATCTTCTAAAAAAGTTTCCTTCTCACCGTGTTGTACAAACTTATTCCTTTTCACTCCATTATCATTCTCTCTACCTTTCTGAAGACTGTTGAATTAAGCTATGTGTTCTGAAGTTCACTGAGATTAATAATAGGCTCCCAGAAAAAAAAAATTTAAAAAAATTCCATCTCAGACATCTACTTGTGATGTCTGCCTAGAGCAGAGAATGAGGGAGTGGCAACATGAATACATTTTCCATCCCTGTCTTAAGCCAGACATACCTCAATTTAACCTCAGAGTTATTGTTCAATTACTTATCTTTATTAAAATGTATCAGACTTTCCATTTTCTAAATAAGATTTTGGATAGGCTAATGCATATGTGATATTAAGAACAAGTTTATATAAATATTTTTCTTTTCCTATCAGATTCTATAAAAGGTTTGTAGAAAAGTTTGGGCTTTTAAAAATTCTTTAAAAACAGAAGGAAGCAGGAAAATAGTAATTTTCCTTTATGTAGTGACTGAGCTCCATTTAGAACTGATTTTCAAAAACACTGTTTTGGTGCTTTGCTTTCAACTAGTTTATTATGATACAAAATGAATAAGGGTAGACGTTACTGTGCGTTTTCTAACTACTGCTAGATAGACAACAGACGTTGTCATAAATAGATATAGAAGCACAGTAAACAGACCTGAAACCCAGATTTTGCTTAATATTAGAAGTGACCCAATTGGTCCCCAACTAGATTGTAGTATTGCAAAGCACATTGATTTTAGATAGTTAGTCCTTTTTCTTCTCCCCCAAGATATATAGTCAGTGACTAGAGCACAATAAGGATAAATTCATATTGAATTGAAAAGGTGTTGCAAGTAGTCTGTCAGGAATAAAATGAGGATTTCAAGATCCTTATGAGGGAACAGTTGGGAGATTATGCTTAGAGATAAGAAGGGAAAATATAGGTGAAAAAGGGAAAATAAGTAGACATCAAGTAGAAACAGGCTTAGGAAGACAGGGTCTCTCCCTGAGGACTCAATGTCCATGTAACTCCATGTGGCAACAAGATGGTTTAAGTTAGTTTAATAAACCCATATCGAATGAAGTATTTTATTCGTATTTCAATCTATTTCAGTATCCCATCATCATTTTAAAAGAAGCCGCCTTCGGGTCAAGTTTAAGACTTTTATGATATACGTATTACCACGTGTTGGCATCAAAAGATAGAAAGAAATACATTAAATCTAAAAATACATGCAACCTTATACACAACCTTAAAATGCCTTAGAAATGCACGCTATGTGACAACTACATGCAATGTGTAATCTGCTGTTGGAATCTGGACCAAAACACAGTGAAGCAAAAGCACAACAAAAAACCCCGTAAAAATGGCCATCCAAAACACGATTTGGAATCACTGGAAAAACATGACTGCGGATTATATGCAAAATAATAATATATTCATGATAAGTATCTTGTGTGTTAATATATGGTGACCTAGGTGAATGTCTTTGATCTTTGAAACAGCTGCGTAAGAATTGAGGGGCGAAATATTAGTATGTCTCAAGTGTTTATCAAATGACTCCGCCTATATGCAAATGCAGAAATATACACAAAGAGAAATAAAGCAAATGTGTAAAATATTGCTGATTGGATAGTCTGAGATAAATTTTGTGGGTATTCACTGTATTACATAGTTCAGAGTTTTTCAAAATAAAAAGTTGGGAAGATTAATAAAATGCGTAATAAATTTTCTAGAAATAGCATTCAAAACAGTTCTCCTGAGGTTTTCAAATATTATAAGGTGAATAATAAGTTGAAAGAAAAAAGTAATGCATTGCTCAAAATGACCAGGTGGATTAAATTAAGGGCTGCCCTGTGGTCACACAGCATAACATGTCTAACATCACTTTCTACTACACAAGCTCTTATTTAATTTTCCCTGAGATTGTAGGTGCTGTAATTCTGAATTGTGATGCAGGTTTAGAATGATTTTCCACAGTCACATTTATCATTCCTTACCTTGTGTTTTCATATAACTACTAAAATTATTTTGGGATAAGTTTCAGATAAGATGAAATAAGTCTCAGCACAGATAATAATGACGGAAACTGCTAGTGAATATTATACTTAATTAAAAGTACACTAAATGAAGCATTAAGTGCCCTAATTATAATGAATTTTCATCCATATATCATGTAAACATTTCACAATACTAGTTGATGCATTTCTCAAATAACCAAAATAATATATGAAATCAATAAGCTTTATTGAAATAATTTTATCTATTTAGGCAAATTAAATTGTTCAATAATAATTATATATCAAATTCTCAGGTGATATATTCAATTCTTTTCATATATAAATTTTTGTAAGTCGATTTATAGAAATATTTAGATTTTCCTTTCATTTCCATATTTTCTTGAGTTTAGGCCATATATAGGCTTCATTTACTAATTTTATTTTTCTGTGCCTTATTAACCTTAAGACTTGATACAATTTTTCTTACTTATTCTTAGTGAAAGTTTCTCACTGCAAATTGGAATCAGGTAACTGATTGTGGGGAAACATTAATGCGTACACACACACACACAATCTTTTCCTAACTTGTCATGTTTGAACTGAGAAGGGAAAAGCAGCCCCTGACATCTAGGAACTAATCTGGCACTTGCCGCTGACTTTGTGCTCTCCTGTTGAATATAAACAATTTAACAAGTCATCAATATCAAACAGGGCGACTCCGGCACCATGGTAGGTCATTACAAACACAAATACTCCGTAATCATATCTGAGCACACACAGAATCATGAACAACGTCCAAAACAACAACAAGCTCAGCATCCTCCATCCAGGCTAACACGAATCACCGCTGCTTCTTTAGTAGTCACAGATTCAAACTCACTCTAGTTCTTCCTCTTTGTTGAAAGGATTTAAGAAAGACAATTATATATATATATATAAAAAAAATACCCCAGCTTCTTTAAAGTTTCTCCCCAATCACCTAACACAAGCCCAAATCCTACATCCTGGCGCGGTTACCCACATTTCCCACCATTGCCCATGGTGTTCCAAGTGTTCCCACTTGTTCAAGCGCCAACGTATCCCTGGTGTTCGGGAGAAGGGAAATGACAGATGAGTTAGAAGTTACGAGAGTGAACTATCAAGAGTATTACTTCTATGGCATTTTGATTTGGTATAGCCAGAGACTCCCTGGAATTTTATGTCCTAACCAGGAGAAAAAAAAAAAAAAAGGCTGTGTAGAAATGCAACATATTAAAATATAATATGGGAAAACAATTGGGAGATGAAGGACATTATCATAATCTAAGAAGCAGTTTATTTTAGATGTGATTCACTATGATAATATCACTAAAAATGTGTCTTAGGGGGAAAAAAACTCCATTTTTATCATATAGAGTATTTCTGCTTGATAGGATAAGAACTATACTAAGAAATTTTCAGAAGACTCCTTGTTTTGTGTTGCTTACCCACTTGAAGATTTCAGTGTGAAAATTAATTTAGGAGAAAGCATCAGTTAAAAACTACATGAACATGTCATTTAAAATACTTCATATTCAAAGAGCAACATAAGAAAATCTAACAATGGCATTGAATTATTATTTTTTTTAATTTTTAAATTTTTTTAAAGATTTTATTTATTGGGGATCCCTGGGTGGCGCAGCGGTTTGGCGCCTGCCTTTGGCCCAGGGCGCGATCCTGGAGACCCGGGATCGGATCCCACGTCAGGCTCCCGGTGCATGGAGCCTGCTTCTCCCTCTGCCTGTGTCTCTGCCTCTCTCTCTCTCTGACTATCATAAATAAAAATAAAAAATAAAAAATAAAAAAAAAAGATTTTATTTATTTATTCATAGAGATGCAGAGAGAGAGAGAGAGAGAGGCAGAGATACAGGCAGAGGGAGAAGCAGGCTCCATGCAGGGAGCCCGACGTGGGACTCAATCCCGGGTCTCCAGGATCACGCCCTGGGCTGCAGGCGGCACTAAACTGCTGTGCCACCCGGGCTGCCTGGCTTTGAATTATTAAAACCAAACAGGAACCTTAAGGAAGTTACATATTCGACAATGGGAATGGTTTGAGATTTCAATAAACTTCTGACATAAAATACTGCAAGAAAACTTCTGAACTTCTTCTTTAGGTAAGTGTGCAGTAATATGGACATATATCCCATATAATAAATAAGGTGAATATTAAGTTGAAAATTTAAAAATCAGTGGGGCACCTGGGTGGTTCAGTCAGCCAGTCAATTGGCCGGCCCTTGATTTGACTCAGGTTGTGATCCCGAGGTTGTGAGATTGAGCCTCACACTCAGCGGAAGTCTGCTTAGGACTCTCTCTCTTCTACTCCTCTGTCCATCACCAAATAAATGAATAAATCTTAAAAAGAAAATGAAAATCAGAAAACAATACTTTTGTCTTTAATTGCATTTCAAGATGTTAAACAAGCAGAAAAAAAAATCTAATAAAAAAAAAAATCAATGTCATCTGATTAAATTGGCTTTCAATTCAATCCAAACAATAAAACGAACAGTGCTGCATAAAGACAAGTGTGTGCTTGAGATAAGACATCTACATTTTTGTGTATGGGTGAAAATAAAGGTATCACATTAAGGAATCAGTAACACTGTAGATACGACTGCATTTCATGTGCTGTGAAATTAAATGCTATGAAATTTAACATATATTTTTATATAATTATAATAACTGGTATGCAAATACTTATTACCTTGGAAAGTATTTTTTCCTTTAGCATCATCATTCAAACTCAGTTTTCTCACCAGAAAATATTTATCCATTTACAAGTTTAAGTTGTGAAATCTAGGATTTATTTGGAAACGTATGTTATCAACTGGGGTGGAAACATCTCATTATCTTGGAAAGGACTACTGCTTCTTTCAGCATCATCACCTACAATGAGTCTTATCACCAAAACATGTATCTTCTAAGTAAGTTTAAGTTTGTACTACATGTAGGAAATGTGTTCTCCTAACCTGCAAATGCTGCAATAACTTTTGTTGGCACTCAATTTGTGATACTAGAAGCTACAGAAGATAGGAGTGATTAGTGGATATTTGTTTGTTTTTGTTTGTTTGTTAAAGATCTTATTTATTTATTCATGAGAGACCCAGAGAGAGAGAGGCAGAGACACAGGCAGAGGGAGAAGCAGGCCGCTGTGGGCGCCCAATGCAGGACTCGATCCCAGGACCTGGGGGTCATGACCTGAGCCAAAGGCAGACGCTCAACCACTGAGCCACCCAGGTGCCCAGATATAAGATATAAGAAACGCTCCACATTCCAGTTCTTTTTACATGTTCCAATGGGGAAATATTTTATTACTTTTGAAAATTCCTGATGTTCCTTTAAAACAAAAGCAAACTTAACTCCTTCAAATACGCCTTTCCTGGATTTGAGAATATAAATTGTTAATAAAAGATCTTTCTATGATGTTTAAAATACTTTTTTCTGTGCTCCTCTATGATTTGTATGTATCATCAAATAAAATGAAACTTAAGAATTTGAACAAATTAAAATAGGAAGGTGTTAGCACTTAAGATTTATTTTATTGAAAAACACCAGCTAAGTCTTTCTGATCACCGAAGAATGGGTAAGTACAGGTTTCATCAAATGATGAAACTCAAATTTTCCTTAGAAAATAAATGTCTTGGGGTGCCTGAGTGGCTCCGTTGGTTAAAGCATCCAACTCTGATTTCGCTCAGGTCACGATCTCAAGGCTGTGAGATTAAGCCCCACACTGGGTCGCAGCGTGGAGCCTCTTTAGATTAGTCCCTCTGCCTCTTTCTCTGCCCCTCCTCTCCCATCTCTCTCTCCCTCTCTAAAAGAAAAAAAGAGAAAGAAAAAGACAAAAAAAATAATAAATGTCTTGAGAAAATGTCCAATATAGGAATAAATCATTTTAGAAGACTTTTTGAATCCCTTGATAAAAAAGAAAAGATATAGTCTAATTGACACAGAAGACAACAGGCTCAGATGGGAGGGGGGAAAAAAGTCAAAAGCAAAAAGCAATGGGACTCAGATGATATTTAAGATTTGGAATTAAAAAAGAGCTAGATTCAACAAGAACTGTAGAAATGTAGAAGAAAAAGAAGAATTTTAAATGATGAGAGACAATTATAGAAACCACACCAATAAGAATAGAAATAAAGGTCAAAATCATAACCGAAATTTCTGATTAAAAAAAGACTTGAAATGGAAGAGGATAAAGGCATACCATGTTCCCACCAAAATAGTCTAAAAAAAACCCCAAACTTCCAGCAAGCATTTGAATAGGAAAAAAAAAAGGAGATTTAAAAATTATATTTTAAAATCTGTATTTCAAATTTGGAACGACAAAAATAATTCTGACATCAAACATATTAGGTAATTTAGAAAGTGGTTTGATTACCCAGCCCTAGATTATACTGCTTATTGGGTGAAGAGGAGAAAATGCTGCAATGGGATAAAAGTACAATTACTACCTCACAGGGACAACTAAGGGCACCTGGTGCCTCAGGGGTTCAGCCTCTGCCTTTGGCTCAGGGCATGACCCCGAGGTCCTGGAATCGAGTCCCATGTCAGGCTCCCTGCATGGAGCCTGCTTTTCCCTCTGCCTGTGTCTCTGCCTCTCTCTCTGTGTGTCTCTCATGAATAAACAAATAAAATATTTAAAAAAAAGACAATTAAAGATATCTTTATTGGTGATGTAAATGATTGGGAAATATAGACCTAATCATACCTTTTGTAAAGTTGCAGAACAATTACTATCAGGAATCTTTAAAGGTTTTTTACTTTCAAAAATAGTGAATAATGAAACAACCAAATAAAAAAAAATCATTATATGGGAAATGAAAGAATAAAAAATAAGCATATATAAAACAAAATGCTAATATAATATTATGACCAACAAAATAAGAGCAAAAATAACAGTTTTGAGAATTTATAAAAAACATATAAAACTCCTAACTGAAAATAAAGAGTTCTTCAGATTTGGTTTTTAAAAGAAAGTTAAATTAAGCACAAGTAGTTTATTGTGTTTATTAGTCATATCAGAGTTTCAGCAACTAATGATTGATAAGCTGAATTTAGTTGATCAACTGGCAATTTTAAAATTATATAATAAATAAAATGTACAAAGCCTTATGGAGATCTATAATGGTGATAAAGCGAAATTTACTGCTTACCAGCATCACCTATGTAATAAAAGTACTATATCCAATGTTTACAGGAAACATTTACAATAAGCATTTGATAAGTTATTAGGAAACTGAGTAGAGACAATTTGAACAACGAAACAATTAGAGTGTGTGCATGTGTCTGTGAGTGAGCAATTCTAATTCCCATTAAAAAAAAAATGTACCGGGATCCCTGGGTGGCGCAGCGGTTTGGCGCCTGCCTTTGGCCCAGGGCGCGATCCTGGAGACCCGGGATCGAATCCCACGTCGGGCTCCCGGTGCATGGAGCCTGCTTCTCCCTCTGCCTGTGTCTCTGCCCCTCTCTCTCTCTCTCTGTGACTATCATAAATAAATAAAAAATTAAAAAAAAAATGTACCTTCTTTTCAAGTATCTGTGGAATAAAACTAATCAAATACTTTTCCAACCCCCAAAATACCCTAAAATGGGCCAAATTAGAAATTTTAAAGGAGTAATACTAATGAACTCGACTTCAATAATCCAAAAGTAGCAATAATAACTACCACCTTCCCCTAAGTTGATGAAAATTATTAAAGAAATTGTCACAATATTACCTAAGGAATCAGGAGTGTGAAAAGCTAGAAGTGTGGAGGGATGAGTAACATGATATATTTACACTACAGACATTATATAACCACTAACAACCTGTTTCTAAAATTTGCTGCCTATCGTTGGACAATGTTGTATAATTTGAAGATGCAATTTTCATATACCACATGATTTCAGCTTAAAAAAAAAGAAAAAAAATGTACATTGCACAGCCAAGAGTAAAGGTGATATTTTTACCCTATTAACAGTAGTGCTTTTTTGGGTGATACTATGAATACACCTAAAAAAAAAAAAAAAAAAAACAGGATTTAGATTTTGTAAATATTCCAGATTAAATATTACTTTCGAACAAAAAGTGCATTTTAAAATAAGACACCACAGGAGATTAAAAAAATTGCTATACGCTTGTAAGAAGTAGGATGTCTGAATGATACGGGCACACCCGGCTGCCAAGCGACCGAGGTGTGCAAGTGCACTGCGAAGCCAGGTGAGCCGCAGCACCGCAGGCTCTAACCAGACTAACCGGACGCATGAGCCGTAGCTAGTCACGGCCATGAACTCTCAGGATCTTCCTGGCTTTCACAACCGAATTGGGATCTTCCCTCTCGTTTGGTGTATCTATTCCTTCCCATCCCTTCTTTCTCTCCATCTTTAAATCCTACTGCATTGCAAGTCCACCCAGTATGTACCTAACTCATGCCTTCTCTCCTATCCCAGGATTTTTAGTTAACCTTGAAATAAAAGCTAACTAGAGCTAGCATAAGCCTCTTCTTATGCACAAACTAGGCCAGAAAATGTTTAAGTAACAGCCAGAAAAACATAGGCGCCCAGACTTCAGTCCAGCACTGGAGTGGGAGAAGTGGGAGAAGAACAAAGTACCCGTGTGTAACCAACCGCCCTTTGTCAAAAATTTTTTTTAAAAGATTGTATTTTATTTTATTCATGAGAGACACAGAGAGAGGCAGAGACACAGGCAGAGGGAGAAGCAGGCTCCCCGTGGGGAGCCCGATGTGGGACTCGATCCCAGGACTCTAGGGATCACACCCTGAGCCAAAGGCAAATGCTCAACCACTGAGCCACCCAGGCGTCCCAACCTTGCCAGATTTTAAGAAATACTGGCACTATATTTATTTCTCAAAGAGAAAGAACTCTGACATGTGTAGTTAGTGGACTGCTTAATTTAAAATCTGAAGTCACAAGATACATTTGTTTCATATTCTTAAATTAAGTTTTTTTTTTCTCTTTTTAAAGATTTATTTATTTATTCATGAGAGACATAGAGAGAGGCAGAGACATAGGCAGAGGGAGAAGCAGGCTCCATGCAGGGAGCCTGATGTAGGACTCGATCCCAAGACTCCAGGATCACGCCCTGGGCCAAAGGCAGATGCTAAACCACTGAGCCACCCAGGGATCCCATAAATTAAGTTTTTATTTTTATTCCAAAAATGGAGTACCATTAATTCCATTTCTCTGATGACATACAACGTAGAGTATACTTTTAAATGCTTATTTGCCATCTGTTTATCTTCTTTGATATGGTGTCTGTTAAGGTGTTGGCCCATTTTTTAATTGAACTATTTCTTTTCTTGTTATTTAGTGTTTTTTTTTCCACTATAAAATTTTCCCACTCCCTTGCCTGCCTTTGAGTCTCTGTCATAAAACAAAACAAACAAACAAACAAAAAACAACCGACCAAAACACCAGTATTTGAACTGATAGCTACAGCAAAAGCTAAAGAAATATGCTTACTTGTTATTTTTTGGGTAGTCTTGGTCTATAACCAAATTAGTTTTGTATTATGGGAGTAACCTGTATACATTTAAATGTTGAAGAAATCTGTATATATAAATATTTAATCTTTATTTTATAAGCTATTAAACAAGAACATCTACATGTTGTTTGAATCTGCAATCAAGCAAGATGATTTCAATCACCACTGTATTGATTCACATAATGAGGAAATATGAAAGAACAAAGTAGAAAGAGCTGGAAAGAAGGTCAAAAGATAGGTCCACACTAAACAAAACTAGGAAGAAAAGTGCTTAGAAAGATATTGGAGAGGCTGCTACTTCACAAAGGAATACAAAGGGCTCTCTTTCACAAATTGTTTATTTTAACTGCCTAGGAAACACCACCAATCAAGAATTTCACTAAAACCCCACATCCTCAAACTCCTATGAATGAAATAATTAAAAGGCTTAAAATATTATGTTAAATATAGTCATAGTTTGTAACGTTCCCTTGGCTGTAACGTTCACCCCTTGATGTAGCATAGTAACTTTTTCCCCATCTTCCCACTAGAACTTTATTTTTAAAGAATTCTAAAGAAGCGATGTCTAAGAAATGGATATTTGAAAACAATTATCCCCCTCTTCTATGAAAAGTAAAAAGTCACTTGAATTATCTTGCGCTGGCTTTTTTGGGTCATCGTATCCTTAGCAATAAATGAGGGGACAACCAAATGTCTCCAATGTAAGTGTTCTAAGTTTTTTCAAATTCTGAAACAAATGTCTAAAGAGAGTTTCAACCTAGGTATGCCAATAAGTCTCCTTGGTGTTGAAGACAAGTGTATCTGAAGCTAACGTATTCCACATGGATGAAACACTGACAGAGGAGGCCGAAAGAAAAGACTCCAATTAATATAATCATGTGAACATGATGACCGTGGCCTTAGAGTACCTTTTCTTTCAATTTTTAAATTGCTGATAGTGCACATACAAAAAATACAACTAGCATTTTATTTAAAAGCAAGAGAACACCTTATATATCAGAAAAAGAGGAACTGTTATAGCAGAAATGGAAATGCAGAAACCATGCAGACAGTGCTGAATATGAAACTCCTGAAACCACTACGATGCCCTGCATCATAAACTTAAAAATAAATATGCAAAAAAATAATAAAATAGAAAATAAATATAAATAACAAGAGGTACCTTGCATTATTGTGGTTTATATCATGTACTGGATTTTAGAAGCTAATCTGGTACCCAGGATCCCTTGATGAATCAGAAGAGTCTCTATCAACTTCTCACAATTAAACCACCACACGGGTAATAATTTTGATGCCAAACGTACGAAGCAAGGAAACATAAACTTCTTGTTACTCTTTAAATAAAAGCCTAACACCAGGTACTTGTGATAGACTTTTATTTAAGAAAATTAATCCTGCTGACTGCTGCCCCATTGTGGTGCAATATTAAACATCAGAGACTTAAAATAGTATAAGAAGAAAGATATCTGCCCAACATTATTCCCTTAACAATGTCCTTTCAATAGGTTAAGAAATGAAAAGCAAGCTGAGAAATAAAGTTTTGCAGCTTTTTGAAAAATCTGCATCTTGCTTGCCTATCACAGCACTGGAATGCTTCCATATACTGAGAATGTTTTACCTCTACTCTCTTAACAGATTAAAAAGGAACGAACCACCTTTCCTAAATCAGATGTAAATACTGAATGTTATTATAAGATTAAATGAGTATATTACGGTAAGGCATAATATGTCTAAAACGAGGTTTTCTGAAAAACAAAATTGGATATTATTTGTCAGACATAGCTTGTAGGTTTTATAATAAATCATGATGAATCTTTATGTCTTTTAATATTTTACTTTGCAATAGTACATCTACCTTTAAGAAAATAAAGACTGATTAGCAAAATACTTGCCAAAACACAAAAATATTAGAAGGTAAAATTATACACACACAAATATTTTCATTTATGCATTAGTATGGATTAGAAATGATGTTTAAATAATCTATCCAAATATTCCCTTTTCTGTGGGCCCATGGAACCTCACTCGAGAGAGCTTCCATTAAAAGCTTGCCTGGGGATCCCTGGGTGGCGCAGCGGTTTGGCGCCTGCCTTTGGCCCAGGGCGCGATCCTGGGGACCCGGATCGAGTCCCACATCGGGCTCCCGTGCATGAGCTGCTTCTCCCTCTGCCTGTGTCTCTGCCTCTCTCTCTATCTCTCTGTGACTATCATAAATAATAAAAATTTAAAAAAATAAATTAAAAAAAAAATAAATAAAAGCTTGCCTGGACCCACAAAAAAAAAAAATTCCCTTTTCAAAATGCAGTTAATTATATGTTTATTACAAATGTTTTAGTTCTATTGCAAACTTCATATTCTTCATGGGTTCTTGCCTTTCTGCCAATGATTATCATAATACCTTTAACTCTGACAGCTAAATTTCTACATATTTACTTCATCATTCATTTTCTAGATGTAGAACGAGGGATTTCTTATTCTATGCTCTCGCCACTAAAAACAAATGACTGAATTAATATGATTCACCTTAATGGTACTCTAAAGTGTTCTAAGAATTTAAAGGTACAATAGTTATAGGAGCCTGCTAATAATAGAATTTATTTTGTGTGGGATATTCTTGACTCCAAGGGATCTATACTGTCAGCTGGATTGTACTCAGTTTCCCAGAGTTTTTTTCTTCTGTGTTATATATATAATACATATTCACTATATGTTCATTATATATTATATGTATAATCTACCTTCACTATTATATATATAATACATATATATATATATATTCACTATTTACAAGATTAGTAACTTTCTTAACATGTAATACTAAATTTAGAAGAGTCCATAATAAAATGATTCTTCTTTATTCTACGTTCTTCACTACGGGAAGAGCCAGAAAATCCATAAATACACTTTTATTTGAAGTTTTAGTAGAATACGTTCATTACATCTGAGGTATATATCATGGTATACCATGAGGTATATATCATGAGGTATACTCATTTGAGGTATGTATCATGAATATATTGTAAAAATAAGATAAACTCTGAAAAGTAATATTACCTAAAATGTGTACATATCCTTTTAAGTTATTCAAAGCAGTATTTCAAGAGTATACTGTTTTATGTTCTTCATAAGTTTGCTGTGAGTAAAATGCTGTTAGAAACTATTTTAATTTTCATTTTTAAAAGAGAAATCTAAAGTTCAAAATATTTGGATGACTTGACGAGGATCATACGACTAATACGTGACAAAACAGAACCAAGATCTGGGTTTTTATTCCTCCTACTGCACCATTCCTGCATATGAACATGCTGCTCATCATAGAAAAATAAATAAATAAAAAAGAAAATGAAAAAGCACATATTCAGTGCTTAAAGGAAAATGTACGATTGGGCCTTAAGTGACATTTTTCAATCAGGATATCGACCTCTACGCTGTGTCAGAAAATAGGCAGACATATTTTTCTAATGTGGAGTTCTGTGTCTACAATTTTTGATCTAGTTTCACCATTCAAGATCACTATGGTACTCACTAAAGCGGTAGGAAATCAATCGAATAGATCATAATTGTTTTTATATTTACATTTAACTAATATGGGATGATGTAAATTCCCTGAACTGCATCACACCATCATCCATGATCATATCAAGACCATTTGAAGGCCATCATTGTAAAAGATCTTGATTTTTAACATGCAAAGAACCTAGATCTGCAAGAACACAGGAACAAGAACTGAGAGCACACCCTCAGGTGTGAGCGTTTTAGATTTCTTCCATCTTTGGCACACAAGAGCTTCTATAATTGTTATGCCCTAGTTGTGTGTGGGGTAGTAGGAAGAATGAGTTGGGGATATTGCCAGAGTCACTAATGAAACTTGGCTCACTGAGCAACTGGTTGCCATATGCCTACGCAGATAATGTTGAAAGAAGGAAAAAAGAAAACAGAAAGGAGGGGGAAGGAAGTAAATATATTATCTGATTTCCACAAGTTTTTTTTTTTCCTGTTGTATTTTAAGTGATGCAGTTTGAAAACTATTACAGTTTATTTTTAAGAAGACATTGATATAAAGAGCTAATAAGCAAACCTTGAACTTCAAAAAGGGAATTTGAAGTAGTATGAAGCATCATCCTCTTATTATAAAGAACAGTAATAAGCCCTCACCTAGTGTGTCTAAGATTCAATAAATAAGAAAATATCCATTAAAAGGAAAGTACAAGGAATGGAAGAGAAAGGCTTGGAGTGTAAGGCCAAGAATATTAAGTGATGGCCACTTAAGGAAAAATTAAGAACAAACTAAGAACAAACAAAGGAGACACTGTTTCTCTTAATAAGTAATAAAGGTAGAGAACCTATGAAAACAATTTAATACCATTAAAAAAATCAGTAAAAAAAGACCGCCACACATGTATGGAATCGTATAATTAAAATTCGTATCAAGAAAAAAACAACGGTGCCAGCAAACATTGCAATTTGTAGGTTGTTGGAAGCCTTACTGCACAGGAAGAGAGTCCCTGGCCATGTAAAAGGGAAGCATATTGTGTGTTTGTGTGTGTGTGTGTGTGTTGAACACAAGCAGACATTAAGAATTAAAGGAGAGGGCATCTCGGATTATGACATCAGTCAGACGGAATTGTGACTTTGATTCATCCTATCAATGTGCTGCCAATTCGCTGGGGTTAAAGATCCAATTTACATTAATATGGAGTGCTTTATTTCTCATTCCAGGCAATCAACAAAGGCAGAAAACCCACCATAATGGGCTGATCTCTTTGATGAAGGAAAACTTCACTCACTGCATCAGGTCACAGTTAAAATCTAGAAAATATAACGTAAAAATATTATAGATAAGATAGATGATGGAAGTAGTCATGGCAGCATTACGAATTTTTTTTTTTTTAAGATTTTATTTATTTATTCATGAGAGACACAGAGAGAGAGAGAGGCAGACACACAGGCAGAGGGAGAAGCAGGCTCCCTGCAGGGAGTTGATGCGGGACTCGATCCTGGGACCCCAGGATCATTCCCTGAGCTGAAGGCAGATGCTCAACCGCTGAGCCACCCGGGCGTCCCAGAATTACAAATTCTTAATATTTAAGAAATAACTGGGTATGCTCTTTCAGAAATAATGTTATTCAATCCAGTGACATCTTTGAGGATATGTGTATTTTCTATACCACCATAAAACAATGCATTTTCATTTTTAAAATAAACATTTTGAGGTATACTTTACAGATGGTAAGACACTCGTTTTAAGCCTACGTGTCTATGAGTTTTGACAAATGTGTACACCTGCTGCATAGTGACCATGATCAAAATACAGAACATTTCCATAATTCCAAAAAAGTCCCTTGGTTTCTCCTCCTGGCCCCAGGACCAGGTCTGTGTTCTGTCACTCTAGATTATCCTTTGTGTCTAAATGCTTTTGTCAGCAGCATGTTTTGAGATCTATGCCTCCTGTTCCAAGTACCTGTTGTTTATCTTTTATATTCCCAAGTAGTGCAATCGTAAATAAAAGTAGTTAAGAGTGGACATTCTCATTTTATTCCCCAATGTAAGGGAAAATAGATCAGTCTTTCGTCCCTAAGTCTGATGTTAATTGTCGATTGTTCATAAATGTCTTTTTTTCTGGACGGGGAATTTCCCTTTAGCTGTTTAGAGCCATTATCATAAATTCATCTTGACCTTTCTCCAAACCTTTTTCTAAATCATTATGATGATAATCTGTTTTCCTCCCTTATTCTAGTAAAATGAATTAAATGATTTTTATTTGTTAACCAATCTTACATTCCTATGATAAACCCCACTTAGTCATCTCTCCATCACCACGCAGCCTTTTTATCTGTCAATGTATTCAACTGCTATCATTTGGTAATAATGCTTGTATCTACGTTCATGAGAGCTATCGGTCTATAGTTTTCTCATACTGCTTTTGCCTTGTTGGGACCAAGGAAATGCTGGCAACCTAAAATGAGTTGAGAAGCATGTCTCCCTCCTTTATTTTTATGAAAGAAATCATGCAGTGTTGGTAGTATTTTTTTCTTAAATTATTACAGACTTCACTATGAAGCCACCTGATAAATCACTACAAAAAAACAAAAAACAAAAAACAAAACAAAACAAAACTAGAAACCCTGAACCAAAGCACTTTATGCAAAAGTGTAACATTTTAATAATGAGATAAGAAATAAAGGTTACCATTTCTTATCATTTTCCTAAAAATGTTAATGATGTTCATTTCCTAGAATTGTGTTCATTTGCTTGCATTTTGACATATATTTAAGTTCGGCTCTATGAAATGAACATGCCCAAATTTATATGCTTACTCAGTACCCTGATCTCAACTTTTCTATCCTCTCCCAGAATGAAAATCTAACGAATTCAATATTTAAAATCCAGATGAATTATAAAATATGTCAAGTCTGACAACTTATTACATGTAAAATATCTCCAGTCTTGTTTTTTTTTTTCTCCTTTCCCATCCAGTTCAAATCCACTCCTTGATAACTGCATTAGCTGCTAGAAATCTAAAAGTAAATTGAACAAATAGTACTCGAGCATATCCATAGGCAGGGGAACAAGAAACCGAAGAATCAAAAAATTGCGTATTTATGAACACTCGCAGGGTTTTTACAAAGTGTACTTGGCTGTTCCTGAGGAGGCTCATCCCATGGATCTTCAAAGTCCAAAAACGACTTCCTAGGGAAAGCGATACCTGGGCTGGGTCCTAGAAGATATTTAGCAAATAAGTAAGACTAAAGCTTGCAAGAGTGTGTTCAAGGAGAAAGAACGGCGTGCGCAAGGGCCTGGAGGAAAAGAACAAGTTCACGAAGAACTACAGAGTGTTGTATGAAAAGACTGATGGATGGAGCTGCCCAAGGTCTCCACCGCAGTGTCAGAGGAGCGTCACACTCCTTCAGGGGTAGGTCACATTTCAAGACTAGATGCTCAACCTCGTCAGCCTTGGGGGTTGCGTCAGGGCCTGTCATGGCGAAGCTCCACGGATGGGTACTTCCTGCAGTGAGCCTCGGTTTCCCAAGGATGGGGACAACTGTTACTTTCTGTAAATTTATACACAAAGTGATTAGAACCCTGTTAAGCTATAGTATGAAGCTAGGGAAGGAAAGAAGTGGAGCTAAAGAGAGAAGCACTTTTCTAAAACTCTGGAGACCTTGTAGGCCACATTCCAGAAACTGAACTTAGTTCTCATAGCAATAGCGAAAAATGGAAGACCTATGAGTTTCAGGCGGGACACTCTTTACGTTGGGATAGGCAGGAATCAGGGGTGCTATCGAAACCCTGTCTTCTCGAGGAAGTGACAGGCTGTACACGTTTAATATTACGAACATAACCACATGTTTTACTGTTTGGAGAACAGAGAAGATGGGTTGCGATTATGTGAATTTTATTTTCCTTAAAGCACTTCATCTTCTAATTAGCTTAACCATAAAAATGTGCACATGGAAAGTGCAATCTTCCAAGTTAAGTAATGCAGGTGACATTATTATTCATCATTCCTCAGGTGTTTTTTTTTTTTTTAAGCCCGTTTTAGGTAATGTAAGTTTTTCAGACGCATCATGAAAGATTTCCTGTGGTCTGTTAGTACTTTATTAACATTTAAACATTTGAATGTAACGAAGAAATATTCTTTCAGGAAACAAAACGTATTAGGAATAAACACATGTTTTGAAAATGTAGACATTAAATAATGATTCCATTGTCATATTGCTAGAGCAACCACTGAGATTCCTATTTTAAGAAGGTCCATGTAGTCAAGCAGTATGAACTAGAGCTCTGAGGTGGAATTAGATGCCTGCAATTAAATCTTTTTTTGAGTTTACTTTGCCGTAATTAGGACTCCTGAGGAAGACTAAGGGAAGGTAAATGTGAGCACGTGGCTTTTGGGAATAGGAGTGGTGGGCAGTAAGCAGCAATGACGAGATGAGGACAGAAATATCCATCATTCTTGTACCTTCAAAGTATCCATTCTTCTTTCTCCTCACAAAATAATGAGAAAGATGGAGGTGGAACACGGGAAATGGTGATTTTTATGAGCCACAGTTAGTGGTAACCCATTAAAAAAAAAAAAAAAAAGCCAGCAAAGGATATATAAGTCAAATCTAGTAAGTTCTATATTATAGAAATTTGGTTGTAATGGATATTTGGTTCTGTATCATGACCAAATCCATACACTCAACCATGATGTAAGATCTGATGGAAACTGTTTTGAACTTCCCATTTTGAAGGTGTATGGACTTTAAAGAACGTGCACGGAATGATCAAAAACATTCAAAGGTCTTATTCCACAAAGCACTCCTTGAGATGTAGCCAAGGGCCCCGAAGAGGAGCCCCCCGAAGTTCCTAAATGACTCCTATATGCCTACATGACAGGCAGGCAGCGAACCGTGACCCAAACTCGACCTGCCCCCCCCCCCCCCAGTCGGCCTGCCACCAGGTAAGAGGCACTGGTGAAGCGCCAAGTCTGTCCTCAGATTGCTCTCTCGTCGCACTCCAACCGCTCACATCCATGAACTGGAGGGGCTGGAATAAGTAGGAAGAGGGAAGAGTTGGACCATCAAAATCCCTGAGACCCGAGCACACGGAGCAGCCCTCCACGTGGGACAGAGCATCGGGCAACATGTGACCGCCAGAGGGGAGACAATAAGCCCAGGGCTCCAGGGGGCCGTGCATGTCCTACGGGAGGAGGCAGGACATCCCCGCAGCCAACTCCAGACCAGAGGAATCCTCGACAGGCTCTTTCCAACATTCCCAAACCTCCCTGGCTAAGATGGCCCTAACGATCCCTGGGCGGGTGGGGGGGGAGTGGTTGGTGAAGGAGGAGGACACTGTCCTTTAGCTGATGGCATGGGGTAGGGATGCCTCACCCCGTGCGAGGGCGACATTAGGAAATTTGTTTGATCCCTGCCTTTATGACTTTGTTGCTCCCCCCCGCCCCCCAGGGCTACTACGTCCAGACAAACATCGGCTACACCTTTTTCAAGGTTATATAAAAATGGTTAGTTCAGACAAAGTAGCTTAATTATTGTTAAGCACAATAAGTCTGAAATCCATTAAAAATGTTATTTTCTAAAAATACAGAGAAGAATGGATGGTGCCTGCAGAGTATTTTATAACGTATTAATTCTAGATAGAAATGCACACAACATAAATCTGTTTTAAGTTGCTGCACTCTTCCCATTCCTGCTTTAAACAAAATGACTAGCACATTAGGAACCTGACCATAACTCATTTCAGGTGATAATACTGCATCATTCCATTTTTTTTTTCATATTTGGAAGGCAGTAATAAAATGTTAGCTAGCTATTAAACAGAAACAGTCTTTCTTGGCAAATATGGAAAACTTTTAAAATAATCATTCAGACATTATTAGAAATGTTCTCCTAAGTCTCTTTCCCCAGAGAGCATCAAGTCGTCACTGTAAACATTATGCATTTTTTAGCATGGTACGAAGTTTCCTTCTGCCTAAAATATCTTGCAAGGTTGGGGGAAATATTTCATGGAATAATTTACATCTTGTCTTCCCCTCATTTACTATATAATTACCAAGAGTTCCGAAAGAACCACCTACAGCAGATTAAAATTGGTCTCTTAAGTGAAAAAATGCCCCTGGTTCTAAAAGTAGATTTTAATTTTAAACGCCATTCACTGCAATTAAAAATGGAATAAGACATACTTGAAAAACGTGCAGGTTAAGAATTGATATTGTTTCAGCAACGGCTGATATCACGTGGCTACATCATTATATAGCGATTTAAAAATGCCTTACACATTATTTTTAAATGTCATTAAGCTCAAACAGCACTAGCATATATCAGAAATAAAGTGCTTCTGATCTAAAGCATCTGAAGTATAACTTCTAAAAAAAGTAGTACCCTAGAAAATAAACCCCGTGTTTTTTATGTAAGATGTTTCCTGACTTCTTAACAGCCCAAAGTGATTTAGGACTTAATTTTGACAGTCATGAGAAGTGTGGACTCTGGTCATTAAAACACCTTCATAATCAGAAGCATGGAATGAATTGAATACAGAAAAGAATATTGAAAAAATAACAGAGAAAATGAATAGGTGATGTGGAAAGGCTGTTTTGGGGCAGTTTTCATTATGATCATTAGGATTCAGGCAAGGACACACACACACACACACCCCTTGAGCCCATCTCCTATGCTGTGTCCTAACCCAGGCGCTTAGCTGGGAGATAGAGAAAATTGATATGTATACAACATTCTTATCTCAAGACTTCTCTAGTTTTCTGATGCTTTAATATACGCAAGATAATTTCAGTGTTTTAGAAATAAAATAGGAAAAACTGTGGTATGATTTCTAGTAAAAAAAAAACAGTCGAGGTTAAAAAATAGATCAGAGAAGTGAAAAATGGAATTAACTTGAGTTGAATCATCTTTTACAAAATTGACCTTTAAGTACCAGACTAGTACCACTGAAATGCACTGTTTAAAAAAAAAAAAAAAAAGCAAAACACCTTGAACACTAAAAGTTCAAGACTCTTATGTTCCAGAAATAGCAGGGCAAATGGAAGGAAAGAAAGAACTGGAGAAAAAGATAAGTTATTTAACCCCTCGTATCATGTTACTGTGCACATCTGTTTTCTCACAATCCACTGGAGCCTCTGAACATTATAATCTGACACAAGATATACTATGGCAAAAACCCTAGAATGAGTCATGTTTTTTTTCAGAAATAGGAAAATGTTCCAGTTGGCCCCCAAATGACATACATGTTGAGGAGATCAGTTTCCAGATCTTATTAAAGTAAAGGCTAGAAAAAAAGCTGAACTTCCTCTACTTATAAGACACATATTTTTAAAAAGTACATTCTAGAAAAGTATTCTTTTTTCCAAGTATTTATAATTGCATGATGAATTTTAAGGCAAAAGAAAAAAAAAAAAGAAATCTGATGTTCCATTCACGCTTCATACCAATAAGCACAGAATGTCCGGGGCGGGGGCGGGGGGGAGGCAGGGGTGTGAGAGTCTGACACTCTTATTTTTAAAGATCCTCAGGTGATTCCAACGTTCAGCAAATTTCAGCAACTACTGACTCACGGATTCCCCTTTTCTGATAGTTTTTAAATCATTATTGTCAATACTGTCCTTAGTTTTGAGGTTCAACTTGTCACAAGGTTCGTCAGCGTGGGCTCCTTCAAACTGGCCCCTGTGTGTCGACCACATGCCTCCATTCAGCTTTTTGAGCATCTTGTTACTTTCTTTCATAATAAAATATTCAGACTCCTCTCGTGCTTTTTCCTGACCCAACTCTGGAATTAGTCATTTCTCTGAAGTGTCCCAGTTCCTTCTAGTGGGAAATGGACGCAGAAACCAAGATCTGGCCAGCGTGTGTGGGTCACCGGTCTGCGTACGTGCTGCCACCAGGGCGTCTTTGCTTCTAAGTGGCTTCTCGAGGGGTCAGAGCATCAGAGCTGCCACCACGAGGTCCTAGGGCCTTAAACACCATTAATGGGTCTAACAACCTTTGGGCCACAGGGGGATCTTTCTCCCCCATTCTTGCTCTTTGTCCTTACAGTAAAGATGATTACACATCAATGCCTTGTTTTGTTTTCATGTTGCCAACATCAGTGGCAGATTCGAACTGAAATAGTGAAGATGGGGAAAAGAGAACCTAAATAACATGTCAAATTCTCGATTTCAGAAAGCATGAGAAGAAATACTGTTCCCTCCTAGTGCTTTGTCCGTGCTTCTGTGTTCAACAAAGAAGAGGAAATTTAATACAGAATATTTGTGTGAAATTCTTAGAATAATGTTGTCATGTGCCCAATAGAGAGTCACGCATGATCACGCTTTTCATAGGCTGTCAGCAAACTATTTACAGAAAACTCTGAGAACGGCCTCCATTAAGTAGAAATAACTTTGAAATTTCATGCTGGAGAGCTGTTGATGTCGATTGAATACAAAAATAATGATCGCTATCAAGGATGGTGAGTTCAAAGTGAGCAATTAATTTGAGGGGTAATAAAGTGAGGGAAAATACTGTACATTAACATGGAAGTGAATATGCATTAAATTATATTGTATGACGTTCCAAAATTACATTGGCAACACACACAGAAGAAAAAAGGTTTAATTAGTGAATATTTCACCGGCATCGTAGTGGTTTTGTTCTAATGGAAGAGCCATTAAGATAAAATTCCATTTCAGGCATTGAGTTAGTGAACATTGGGATAAAGACATTTATCATTTTTCGGTCTTAACGACCGTTCATCAAAGCAAGTTGTTTTCCTTCTATATGATGCATGTGGTGGGTATGTGTGTCCATACACACACCAAAATTAAGAGCTATTTGGAAATGCTCAAGATAATTTTCACTTCTTCAAGCTTTATTTAATGACCCATGTTAGAATCACAAAACCGAATGAGTAAGAGAAAAGAAGTTAAAATACAAATCTGAAAGTTCCAATGTTTTTAAACACAGTGGAAATTCAGAAACAAAGGGCTTTTCTTTCATTTCTAATGAGAGACAATAACTGAGAATTAATAATGTTTCTTATGATTTCCTTAATGCTATCACTGCCTATCAACTCTTTGAGTGTATGCAAGTCTGTGACCTTAAATGAACCACTGGAGACTGTGGTGTGTTAGGAAACTAGCATGGAAGCAAACAAAACACCTTTTCGGGGCAGGAGGATAAAAAAGCATTAGGATTCCCAACAAGAAAAACACTTGCACACTTTTACTGCGGGCATTTTGATAAAGTATTATGATATATAAAAAGATGAGTTCAGTTAGAATACTTGAGCAATTAAGGATGAGATACTGAATTGTCAAATTAATCAGCACCCACTCGTTATTATGCCCAGCTTGTTATTAACTCATCCAGATTCACTAAAGCATAAGGGGTAAGATTGTGGAGAACGTGTTGTATTTGCTTTCTTTAATAACACCTTTGCCATATAAATATAAGATTCGTTATTATTGTGGTGCTTTCCATACCTGACTCTCCAGGCGAGGTGATTACAGTACCTTGAACAGCAGTAACGAGTTACTTTGCTGTGGTGCTTAATGACTTTTAAATAAAAACAAGTAGACAAGTTTATATTGCCACTGCCATGATATTCCTGATTCTTGAAGTGAAGCATCTGGCTTGACTTCATTGCTAAACATTCACAGGAGATCCTTTTCAGCATTAGACAATGCGTAGCTGTTTTAGATGAAGAAGTGTTTATAGTGTCAAAGAAAAGAAACTGTCTTGTTGAATGTGTCTATATTCTCTTCCCAACAGGTATATACAATTAAAAAAAAATGAATTACAAAAGATCTAGGTCTTTCCCAAAGTACTTTCTTTGAGGATAACATCAATTTGCTCATCAGAACACTATATTTAGTTATTTCAGAAGATGAAAAATATGGTGTAAACTTTTCTTTTTAAGATTTTATTTATCCACGAGAGACACACAGACAGAGGCAGAGACACAGGTGGAGGGAGAAGCAGGCTCCCTGTAGGGAGCCCGATGTGGGACTCCATCCCAGGACCCTGCCCAGGGTCACGCCCTGAGCCCAAGGCAGACGCTCAACCACTGAGCCACCCTGGCGCCCTATGGTATAAAACTTAACCACTGTCTTATGCACAGTAAGATCCAATTTCTGTAGATCTCATAGTTATACCTTTTTAAAAAGAAAAATAAAAGTATTAATTCAAAATTTTGAGCAATGTGGATATTTTCAATGAAGGACATAGTAAATGAAAATGTAAAAAAAAATAAAATAAATGAAAAGGTACTGCTAACAAACACCACAAAATTCTCTTTTTGTTAGTACTAGTTTCCTATCGCTGCTATAACAAAACCCCACAAACTCAGTTGCTTAAAATAACGTGAATATATTACCTCAACATTCTGGAAAGCAGAAGCTTGAAATTGTTCTTATTTAACTTATGTCAGACTGTTGGCAGGGCTGGGTTCCTTCCAGGGATTTAGAATTACCCTTCGTCTAGAGGATACAGGCCTCCTGCAGTCCTCATCTCCGTCCTCAAAACTAACAATACAGCAGCATCTTCAAATCTCTCTCTCTCCTCTCCCACATCAGCTTCTGTCATCACATCTCCTCCGCCTCCAGTTGTCCTCTCTCCATTTCCTATAAGGACCCTTGTGATCACATGGGGTTCACCTAGATACTCCAGGACCATCTGAAGAGCCAATTGCACGTGCAATGCTACTTTTCCCCACAGAGGTTAAAAAGGTTCATAGGTTTTAAAGGATTAATCTGCAGACACCTTTGGGGGGTTGTTAGTCTGTCTACCACACAGATTAAGTGTGTGTTCCCACAAGGTTAACACTCTTCTATTGCAACCGCATTTGGGTGTAGTGGATAATTCTTTAAAATATACAAAGTTAATCAGAAATTAAGGAATGCAAAAGAACAATTAAAATGACTCTGTAAATGACTGCCACACTGTCCTAAACTACATAATTCTGTAAGCAATTGTACACTTTTGATCTATTAACTGACTTAGTGAAGAATTTGAAATTGGGGAAATTTCAGTTTTATGACTTCAGTACTTTTTCTCTTCAGTCCATTTCACTATCACACTGATGCTCATCCATGTGATTTTTTTCTTTTTCTGTAACCATCAGACTTCATACAGTGCAAGGAATGCCCAATACCCTATGATACTACTTATATTTTCAGGAAGTTGAAGAGAAGCAATGGTCTTAACCAATTGCATTTAAAATACCTTAAGTTTGCAAATTTTACAAAAATATTTGGCTGTTATGTGAATACAGGGCCAGAATCCATCCTAGAGCTTAGATGGGACTCATTCAGATGGACACAAAACTCGAAAGTTGAGCTTTAGAGGAAAGCTTCCTCCAACTCTTCCCCTCATATTAAATATTCAGATTGTTCTTAATTTACTTATTTTGTTTTTTCAAAAAGTATGACCATGTATAGACGTGTACTGATATCTTTGTGCACATTTGTGATTATATAGGTAGGTTAGAGCACAAGAATTGTATCTGCTTCCCGGAGACATCCATAGGTGTTAACGTAGACTGAGAAGATTCCATTTATTGACTAAGGCCTACAACTCTGGCTAGACAAGGAAAGTGATATTTGGCTCTTTTGCTTTCCTTTCCTTTCTCCTACCCCAAATAAAGGGACCCACTGATGTGAAAGAAGAGGATATAAGGTAGTTCGGAAATTTCATTAGAATATGAGATTGACAGCTAAAACCAAATGGTATTCAATGTAATAAGGAGATGTCGACAAAATGTAGTAGAACCTGCCAATGCAGTCATTAAGGGTGAGGGGAGGATAATTTAGCAGCATATAGTTTAATTCGGTTATTGAAAATATAAAACGAGGTCATATTTATACCTTGCTGGAAATGAGCATTCAAAGTATGTTACAAATAGAATTACTGGAGTAGAGTGCATGAACATTTAAAAATTTTAATAGCTACTTCCTATTTACTTGCAAAAATGTTGTATCATTATCCTCTGCTAACGGTTTGTAAAAGTACCCAGTTTCCAACACCAGTGTGTATATTAAATGTTTTGTCGGAGTCTGACATCCTGTTATTATTTAATAATGCTGCTAAAGCAACTATGTAGCTCTTGCATTTTTAATTTTATTTGACTTTGTATGTCTGCTTCTGTATGCCAGCTCTTTTATACTTTGCCCCTTTTAATAGAAATCCATTTCTTAGATCCTGATAATTTCATATTCACATTTTCCCTTATGCAAGTATACTGCCTCAGTGGCTCATAAAGTGAAATTCTTGGTAGGCTAATATAGTATCTGTCTTCATTTCAGTACAAGGAAATGGATTTTACTTTATTTTGTTTGTTTCGGTTTGATTTTTGGTGCTTTTATAGCTCATAAATTGAAATTATTTTTAGAAGGGAAAAAGATATCTGTAGTTTGAAACGCAACTTACCGAGTTATTTGACTTCTTGAACTTATTTAACAATTTGATTGTTGTTTCCCAAATTCCACTTAATTCATCTGGAAAATGTGAATACATCTCTACCTTCAACCCTGATATTAACTAGTGTAAGTTATGCGCTGTCTGTATATACTTTATTTGATCAGTGCCAGTGTTGTCTTGATTGTTAAGTATATTGAAAAAGCTTCCAAAGTTAGCATTAAATAAGTCTCATTTAAAAAATGCAGAATCAATTATAGTTGAAGATGCCACGCCAGCAGCTTTTAGTATTATTATCTAAGATAATATGTTAATGAAGCAGGCATAACATCGCGCACCTTAATACATTTACAGTATTGGAATCCAGTGCAATAATGGGCATCTCCAAGGCCCCTACATTCAGTTTGGAGTATATTCCCGAGGTTTCTGTTCCAGTATTGTTATATTTTTGCTGCAGGATAGGAGACTGAAATGAGGTGTAGATTCCCATTCATGCTTTGCTTAGGTAAAGGTTAAAACTTGTTTTTATTGCCTGCAGACACACTAAATTCAGAGAGACCCAGAAATGTGCACAGATGACAGGTTGGTCTGGGATACGTGAATAGCTACTATTATATCATAAAAGGTATAAACCATACATCATCACAGTATCCAGCACTGTTTTGAAAATTACCTAAGGTTATGTCAAATGTCAATATGCTTTAATTCAACAGTAATATAGTTGTGAGAATGTGTTCACAGGCTAAAAATATTTCTTGACTTTGTATCACATATTTATTAAATCTAACCTGTAAAAATTACCAAATGATACCTCATTTTTAAATTTTTTGATCGATTTTAATAATCAGTTTTAAAATTTATTTTTAAGTGGTTTATTTCACTTATGTATTCCATATTTAAGAATGTATTTATACTTCTACAATTGCTCTTGGTGATTGTAAAGAGTTTATTTTTCATACTTTCCAACTTTAAAGTACTTTAATACAATAGCCTCACTCCAGTTCCCTGGATCTGCAGGCGTTTAGCAGCCTAATACATTGGAAGTAGATTTTCAAAATGATGAATGGATCATTAGTTGCATAGCTTCCATTATAAGTGATAGATGAGCAAACTAACCTTGGGTTTTTGTATGTTAGAATTTTCTTTTAATATTACTTTTGTGTAGAATTGCATTTAAAAGCAATTCTCTCATAAATGAAGGAATTCTGGATCTCTTTCTTTTTAATTTGGAGCCACAAAACACATAAAGCACTGTATTAGACCTACTTATATTTCTATACGATATTCCTTTGAAGACATAAGAGGTTAGAGAAAAATGTTTGGCATCAAGAGCTTCCTGTAAATAACCAGGGCAGGTGTCTAGCTTAGATTTCTTGCCCTTATTACAATGGAGAATGGAGGAGTCTTCACTCTATGACTTAATAGCTAATGACCTTGCACAGGTCACGGCCTGTCCTTGGGACTGCAGACTTCAGATTTCTGAACAGAAGTGAAATAAATTATCTCTAGGATCTTGTGTAGGTGTAAAAGACTGTCAATGTAGGAGAAGCAGAAAATCCCTTAGGAATGTAACATACCAGTCCTGATCAGTCACTTAAATTTTAGCTCGAGTTCAATGGAACCTGCTGCAGTGCAGAGAACCTGATGGTTAAAAATGAGAATGAAAGCACCATTAAGCAATAAAGAAGTAACTCAAAAGAGACTACCTGGCATCCTAGAAGACCAACCCTGCTTTTCAGTCATTAACCAGAGATTGCTTGAACACTTATTTTTTAGTATATTGATTTCAGATCAAGCACTCGCGTTTTGTGACTGTTTTCTCCTTCTAAGTCCCTTCAGAGATAATTCATCCTTGTATCCACAGCACTCACAGCATAAGGCCAGGGACATAACATGCAGGAAACCAGAACAAGTAATCACACCGCATCCCTTCTCATATCCTTTCCTTCTGTGCCCAAAAGAACATGCACATTCAGGAAAGGCATTTATATTTAGTCCAAGAAGCAATTCCAGAATATTCAGTGCAGTTGTCATCAACAGATCAGATATTAACCTGCTAAATTTACAATTTTTAATACTGAAGTTCTGGCTAATATTATGACAGCTTATAGCAATTATGATTAACATAGGTAATTTTCCACGTCAATGCTACATGAAGTTGAAATTGTACTTTGAGGCATTCGTTGTGTATTTTTTATGCAATTGTTTTCTATGTGCCCATCTAACAACTCTCAGTATCCTGAATCCATTTCCTTTGGTCACCAATCTAGTTTATTATAAGGTTCATATATATAGCTTTGAAAATGCAAGACAATCCCCCTAGACCTTTAATTTTGGAAATTTGACTTTATGAGTTGGCCTGAAGACCTTATTCTAGAAAAGATAACTGGCCCACATGCCAAATTATGCTACATCATCATCACATAGATTCCTAAGCTAACCAGTTTGGAACAGATGTTTACAGCTCTAGATGGCAAATGGATATTTTTTTTAAATAGTAAATCATGATTAACTTTATCTTGAATTAGATATAACTTACATCAGGGTTATCTTGATTATAAGAACAGAATTATAATACATGAAGTATGCTTTAAAAGCATATGCAACTTCACCATACCAACATAAATATTTTCACTTTTTAATTTTTTTCCTATCAGTTTATATGCAAGCATATAAACTTAAATGTATAAATGTTGACTCTTCTCCTTAACATTATATTACTAACATTACAAAATTGTCAGGTTGCTATGCATTCCTTACACACACGATTTCAATGGCTAAATTGATATTTTAAATTTGATGTACTAAAAGACTCTTAATGATACAGGGATCGTCATATAGTTAATGCTATACCTGTGTTTATGCATATAGGTTTAATATTTTTAATTTTGAAAATTTCTTGCAAGTGAGATCATTAGGTTAACAAATTATAAACTCTTAATGTCAATGAGCTGATATTTCTTGGAAGGCAAAGATTTTAAAAACAATTCCCTTTTAATTTTTTCCCATAAACTAGACATATGGTTCAATAAGAAAAATATTTAGTGAAAATTATATAATTCAGCATCTGACTAACTGTTTTGGTTTTGCTATTTATTTTATTTTTTATAATAGTTAGAAATCTATTTTTTTGGACAATTTAATGGATATTCTGTTGACTACTACCTATTGTGGGTGGCTTTAGCAACTTAGGTTTTTAAATTTTGTAAGAAACTTGTTGCCATAGTAATCACGAAATCAAAGACACTAGAATAAAATGAATAAAATATAGGACCCATTTTCAAAAGTCAGTGCTTAAATTGTTTCTCCAAATTCACACGTCCCTCTGTTTTAGATGGTAGGGTTTGTTACAAGATAATTTATTTTATAAGAAAATGCATATTTAGAAGTTAACATTAATTACTATTAACAGGTATTTGGATATAATTTTTTTAAAAAAGAAACTATTTTAGGGTTTCGTGGGTGTCTCAGTGGTTGAGCATCTGCCTTTGGCTCAGGGTGTGATCCCGGGGTCCTGGGATCAAGTGCCACGTCAGTCTCCCTGCAGGGAGCCCACTTCTCCCACTGCCTGTGTCTCTGCCTCTCTCTGTGACTCCAATGAATAAATAAATAAAATCTTAAAAAAAAAATCTAAATTCATTAATGAGTTACCATGAACATAAAGGCCTTGGAAATCTTCAAGAAAACTGAACACCAGGGACTAAGCAGGTACCAATGTCAGCAATCTCACTGTTTCTACAGAATCTAAGATCGCAAGCCACAGCTTTGACACTATGTACAGATTGCAGAAGACAGGCACTATAACAGGATGCCTCCAAGGGATGGAGACTAATAAGAAATTACCAATAGGTCGGAACTTATTCACTAAAATAAATAAGGAAGGGCAAGAAATGAAACATTCCTTTCCCAACCTTCTTAAACTGCCTCTTCTAAAGATGTTGACAACTTGAAATATTATCAGTATTTGTTTTGAAACTGCTTCAAGGGGAAAAGAAAAACTACATGTACCATCTGAAATTTTAATCCTCCAAGGGTCCAAATTCACTTTATAGGCTGTGTTCCAAAACGAATTTATTTGAAATAATTTGGGTAGGCAAAAGCAAACACTGTATGAAATCACCCTTAACCTAAGACATGAAGAATGCCTATAAACAAAATCCAAAAGAGAATTAGTACCTCACTATAATATGAAATAAATCAACAAAGAATGAAAAACACCTACACACACACGCAGACACACACACACACACACACACACACGGGCACCATGCATAAAAACTAATATAAACAAGAGCAAGAAACAGACATGCAAAGATTGCAGTTACTATAATTCTCAGAAAAGAAATTAATAAAAGCAAATATAACATTTTTCTTAAAGAAATAAAAGAGAATTTTGAAAACAGAAAAAAGAACCAAGTGAAATTTCTACATCTTTAAATTATAATTAGATTTTTTTCTGAATGGATAGGTCAAGTGGTAGTAGGTTAGATATAAAACCAATGAAAGAATCAGTGAACTGGAAAAATAACCCCCCCAAAAAAATATTTATTATTTTTGCTCAGACGTATATAGAGGGACTACATTACATGGAGGAAAGAGTGAGATGGCTTGACGTGAATCTAAACAGAGCTCTGGAAGGTAATAATAGTGAGAGAGATCACAAGGCAACATTCAAAGAGATGATAGCTGAGTATTTCCAAAAAACAAACAAACAAACAAAAAAAAACAAAAAAAAAAAAGGAAAGATAGGAATTAAATCTGAGACCCCATTGATTCCTAATCAGGATAAGTAATAAGAAATCCATACCTACGCATATCCTAGTGAAACAGCAGAAAAGTGGAGGAAAGAGATGTGTTCAGAAAAGCCAGTAAGAAAACAAAGCAACTTCACAGGAAAAGTAATTAAACTGGCCAATGATTTGTCCCTAGAAACATCACCAGTTAGGAGACTCTGAAGAATCACCTGTATATGATGAGAGAAATAACTGCCAGTCAGTGATCTTTACATAACAAAGTTATTTTTATGAATTACAGAAATGTAAATATCTTTTCCCCCAAAATGGGGAAAAATAGACCTTATTCATGCAAAAATACTCATGAAAGTAAATTTTTAAAAAGTGTGCTTCAGGGGCGCCTGCGTGGCCCAGTCAGTTAAGGTCTGAGTCTTGATTTCGGCTCAGATCTCCATCTCAGGGTCGTGGGATCCAGTCCCAAGTCGGGCTCCATGCTCTGCACTCAGTGGGGAGTCTATGGAGGTTCTCCCTCTCCCTTTGCCCTTCTCTTCTGCTCTCTCCCTCAAATAAATAAATAAATCTTTAAAGATTTCTGTTTCTTTGTTTTATTCATGAGACACACACAGAGAGGGGCAGAGACACAGGCAGAGGGAGAAGCAGGTTCCCTGCAGGGAGCCCGATGGGGGACTCGATCCCAGGACCCCAGGGTCACGCCCTGAGCCGAAGGCAGACCCTCAACCACTGAGCCACCCAGGTGTCCTCAGTAAATAAATCTTAAAAAAAGAAAAAAAGAAAAAAGAAGTATATTTCAGGAAAAGAAAAACTGGTCACGGGTCAAGCTATTAATGGCAAGAAGAAATCTAGAGTCAACAGGTCAGAGTGGTCAGTCGAGAATAATAATAGGATAAAAATAATTGTATTTCTAGTCTCGCTAAACTATTTACATATAACGGTAGAGAGTTTTCCTTTTCCCTAAAAGTAATGTGTTCAGTAAAGCCATTCCTAAATGGTATGGGCATGCCTTAAAGTCATTATATTGATATTCTTAAGAGTTCATTCTCACTATGGAATGAATATAAGATTTTTCAAAGTGGATATGGGTGGGCTATACATAGGCCTACTGCAGCAGCTCAGAAACCACAGTGAATAAATATTGTAGGAACCAGTTCTTTGTTTTAATTCCCTCAAAATACTTTTAGAAAGTTGAGGGTCACTTCAATACAATGTTGGTTTAATGAATTAAAGATCCCAAGGCTGATAGTCCTCGAGACTTGGGGTTTGACCTCGCTGACACATTCACTTGAACAACTCCCTATAACAAATCCATTCCCAATCTCTCTTCGTCACCTGTGTGATTTAAAGAATGTCTAATAATCAGATCAAAATAAAATTTTGAAATCACAATACTTAAGTAGAATATGTTCTCTTTCTTAGACACGCATGACTTATATGGTTATATCTGCTCATACATTCAAAATCATCCAACAAATGTCAAGCTCACACTAATTATTAGACTGGTTCAGCGCGGGCCTGTTGTAGATGCAATTCGTTTAGGCGAGATCTCTGAAAAGGAACACAATTTGGCTGGGGAAAAAAAAAATGGAACACGGTTGTGTAAGTTTTCAGTAAAAATGCAAAATGGAAAAAAATGCAAAATGGTTAAGTAACAAAATGTTTCTGTGTGATATAACAGTTTTTCAAAAGCAGACTAATTTGAAAGATACATATAATTAAAATGAAATATAAATTATCTTCATCCTAGATAGCGGTAAGTCAACATATTTATTCTTTCCGGGAAAGGCACAAATATGAAATTTTGATATGCTGATTAAATCCAATTGTATGATGATTCACTTTCATGTACTAATGAGAGTAGTCAAGATAGATCATCTTAATGATCAGAGTTGACAATAAAATGGTAAACAGAGCATAATTAATGAATTTCCTATTTAGCCTTCTCTGCTATTGGCATTATACCACACTAGATTGCTAGTATTAAGCACCATCTTAAAACATGTCTTTTGTTTAACCGTATGCTTTTCCTTGTATTGGGGCTAAATTACACATTGAGAGAAATGGAGACACTCACCCCAGGTAATTTTATCCATTAATAAAGACACTGTCTTTATTGTGAATGGCCTTTAATTCCTTTTCTGATGTTACGCAATGCCTATCCACACGTGTCTTTGGATGTTTGGGGTTTTTTTTTTGCTGATTTTCATCTCAATTTTTACGAAACTAACCAGTTCATCTGTGTAAATAACCATTTTGAAGGAAAGGAAAATGACTACTATTAATATGATGATTTCATTCCATCAAAATACGTTTAAAGTATGCCAGCTAAATTCTACATCGTGTGTTTGCTTAAAACACGGCCTTTAGGCAAATGAGACACAGAGGATGGGGCTATGTTCGCATTTTATTTTTATTTTTATTTATTTATGATAGGCACACAGTGAGAGAGAGAGAGAGAGGCAGAGACACAGGCAGAGGGAGAAGCAGGCTCCATGCACCGGGAGCCCGACGTGGGACTCGATCCCGGGTCTCCAGGATCGCGCCCTGGGCCAAAGGCAGGCGCCAAACCGCTGCGCCACCCAGGGATCCCATATGTTCGCATTTTCAATAATCGAGACATCACTTCTGGATTTGCGATCGTTATAAAAACTGTTAAGAGAATAGCATGAGGGGCGCCCGGGTGTCCAGCTCTTGATTTCAGCTCAGGCCGGGATCTCAGGGTTGGGGGATGGAGCCCCACGTTGGGCTCTGCGCTCAGTGTGGAGTCAGCTCGTCCCTGTCCCTCCGCTCCTCCTCTCAGATCTTGCAGGCTCTCTCTTTCTCTCTCTAAAATAAATAAAATCTCTCTCTCTCTTTTTTTTTTTTTTTTTTTAAGAGAGAGAGCAGCATGAGTAGATAAATAATCACACCCTACTGTTGAGCACAGATTCTGATCTTTGGAAGCATTCTATTTCTATGTAATTCAGATGCTGAAATAATTATTTATGTAAAATGTATACATCTCCTTATGGCTAAGGAAAATCTATTTTCCAAGCTCCTTGGGTTTAGGACGGCAATGTAGATTTTAACCTCTCACACGTAGTATGTATCCAAAATGGTCTTAAAAATTCCAGAAGTGTTAATTCTGTTTGTACACAGTCTTTAATAGAGCTTATAGCGGCTCAGTTTGTTAAGTGTCTGCCTTCAGCTGGGGTTGTGATCCCGGGGTCCTGGGACTGAGCCCCACACCAGGCTCCCTGCTCAGCACAGAGCCCGCTTCTCCGTCTCCTGCTGCCCCTTCTTCCTGCTTGCGCTGCTCCCCCTGCTCATGCTCACACATTCTCTCTCAAATAAATAAATAAAATCTTTTTAAAAAAGCCCATTTTGGTGTATAGGAATTTATTAAATGAGCATTTTTACTCCATTCATGATGCTGGAAATCCAACACTGAAGATAAACTGCAAAATGCAACCTATTCACTACAATCAGGGTTAGGTTACAAGCAGAAAGAATGGAAAATTACCCTGCCCTCTAACTATTACATATTATGAAATCCCAATTGTTAGACTGTTGGTGCTGAGCTGGATGAAAATCTAAATAAAATAAATTATCTTTAATCTTTTTTTTATCTAAAGTAATCTCTAGAAATAATATTAAGTAATAAGGATATGGTGCAAAGGAAATTGATGAAATAGTCTATCACTAATTAGTAACATGGTACTAAAATAATATTAATTTACTCCACTCAACACTATAAAACCTAAAATAGCCTGAAACAAATTTATGAAAATCTGTTCACCTTAAAATTGTACCTTTTATTTTTTAAAATGTCTTTAAAAGATTTTATTTTTAAGTAATCTCTGCACCCAAGGTGGGACTCAAAGTCACAACCCTGGGATCAAGAGTTGCATGCTCTACCAACTGAGCCAGCCAAGTGCCCCCAAACTGTACCTTTTCATCTAGCTATTTATTTACCTTTCCATCCACTTATGCCTTCTATTTTTCACTATAAATAACAATTTACTTATGTTGTGTTAATCTTTATGTAATAAAAGATAATAAGTTATTTCTCCGGATTATTTTGATAATACAGATCCAGATAATGTTTGTTCCTGATCATTATAAGTAATTTTAAAGTTTCAAATTGACAAAAATTTTCCAATAAATTTTAACACAGGTTTGTGTGTGTGGGGGGGGGGGGCGGAGATAGGAAGGCAGTATATCCTTAATATATATATATATTTTTTTTTTACTTAATATATTTTTATAATTTGGTAACTAACATTTTTATAAAATGTAGAATTTTGACTTATATTCTCTCTTGTGTTTAGTAGAGAAAAAAAAAAAAAAGGACACACTTATTGTTATGCCTGCCCTTCCTCCCCTATCAGCTTGACCCTTAACATTGCCATTTGGATGCTCTTGAATTAAAAATTCAGACTTCTGAAAGACTGAATTGTTCTGATAATACCTGAGTGCCTTTTTGATAGAATCAAAGTATCCTGCTTGTTTTAATAATTAGAAGCAATAGGAGAACATTCTCAACACAGATGGAACAATCCCTTATTGCTATAAGCAATAGGATACTGAAACCCAACGTGCAGAAGCAGACTGTATGCCATCCCCCTACCCCCATTCCCAAAATGGTAGATTTTTCAAACTTCGTAATGCAGCATTACTTACCATTCATTATTTTTTAAAAGATTTTATTTATTTGAGAGAGAGAGAGAGAGAGAGAGAGAGAAAAAAACAGCAGGGGGAGGGGCAGAGGGAGAGGGAGAAGCAGACCTCCCCCTGAGCAGGGAGCCCGACACGGGGCTCAATTCTGGGACTTGAGGGTCACCTGAGCCAAAGGCAGAAGCTTAACTGATCGGGCCACCCCGGTGCCCCTACGTATCACTAATTAAATCAGCTGCCATGCTTCCTACTTATAAATGTCAATACTATACAGATATAAATTCCAAAAGATGAACTTTTCATGAAGAATGTTCCATAATTAAAACAAATAGAAAATAGGTGTCTGGAAGCTCAGGAAGAAAGCGTATAGTGGTCCCTCAGAGAAGGAAAGAAATCCACTATAGGATTCTAGAAGTTAGAGCACTACAGATGGAGATCCATATTTTAGTTACAACCTAGAATCTACATGACGAATAATTAAAAAAATGTATGAAAGTGCATGTCTTCTCCAGATTGTAAGTAATCCAAGTTGGCACATGAACTCAGGCTTTTATATTCATTGCTGGTGGTCTGAAAAATATGATATAGACTAACTACATTCCTCACATGCAGACATGCATGTGTATTTTGATGGGAATACTGGAATTTAAATAGCTAAGGTTATATTTGGACTCGAGTGAGATGAGAGACTTTCATAGAAGGTCAGAAGCATCGTATTCGCAACTAGAATATGATTTACAGTATTCTCAGGCCTATCTTTTATTGTGTGTACAAAATAAATATAATGTACAATTTACCACCTTAATGACTCCGAAGCACCCAACTCACAGGCATGAAGTGCATTAACAGTGTTGCACAACTGCTCTTACAGTATTTTTAATCAACATTACACGAAAGAACAGATGAGTAAAATGGGAGCCAAACTGCTTTAATCTACTGATAATTGCAAATGGATCAATGGGCCAACATTATTTTAACTACTCCTGTCAATCAATTACGGAGAAATCTAACCTGCCTGTAAGACTCTTGGAACAGCCAGGTGTATCCAAGAACCCTTAGTCCATTTGACTGTCTAAATAAATGTTGATTTCCTTATACTGTTCTTATAAATGTCTCTTGATTATACTTTCTCTTTAAACTCAGATTCTTTACTTAAATTTTGGGGCCCAGGGGAATGTTATAATCTGAGTAATGCTTTGCATTTAACCGATCCGCCAAACATCATTCATGATATTGCTGTCGGCTTTTTGCCACATCTTACACATGTGTGTGGTGTGTGTATTTTTCTTTCTTTAAGACTATGGACAGTGTAATGACAATGATACTTCTAAATACAAGAGACTTCCATTGGTGTTAAATGATGGGTTTAGATGCCAGTTTTAAAAAATGTGTATCACTGTAATATTCAGCAGGTAACATTTATGAACAATTGGCATGATTTTGATAACCATTGATCTCATCCTAAAAAAAGACACAAAATTCAATAAATTGTTTCTTGGGACAACTAACATAAGAAATATGAAAAATGTGACATGTTCTTATTTGGGATCTACACAAAATACTTGGGAACTCTGGAATCATTTCTTGATTTTTTTTTTTCCCAAATCCTGGTAACTATTCTTCTGCACATGACAGTTTTATCCAAAGCAAAAAACGTATAGGTAGGGACTATTTTTCTGTTTGCTTTATATTTGAGAGTTTGGGTTTTTCTTTCATGCAGGCATGAAAATGCACATTTGTTTATTTCAGGTCAGGATTTAACTTGAAGAAATTACTTCTAGCATCTCATTACTCATCAATATTTCATTCTCTTAATATTTTATACGTATTAACTTTCCATTCACTTTTGAATTTTGAGGGTGAGAAATGTTACATATTCACTATTATATGGATTTCTATTAAGAAACAGTTGATAATGTTGAGATCTTTTTAGTTACCTCTTCCATGACTAGAATAAAGAAGAGTCCTCCACAAAGTAATCGTTGCTCATCTATCTACAACTCACTTTTCCAGCAAAGAGAGAGAACGACCTTTTTGTCTGCTTAATAGCATATGGCTTTTAGTGTGTGTAGTGCTGCTGTTGATAGAGGGAACAGATTGTTCCAGTTCCTGGTTTCTCGATGCAGCATCACATATTTATCATGTGGGCTTCCCTCCTTCAAATGCTATTTTCTAGTTTACTTTACAGGCAAATAACCGAATGACATTCCATTTACTAAAAGATTTTCTTTCGAATCTGTTTCCCAGTTCCAGATCCTTTTCCTACCTCAGTTTACTTGTGTGATTATCTATTCAAATTAGCCTCTGGAGAACAGTTTAAAGTGACTCACTCTTAGTTAATCTTGAAATATACACATGTTCCCTGCAAATACATTAGCTCTTTCGTTTCCAGTGTCTTTGTATTGTTCACGCACACTTGGTATCACAGACCTGAAAAGCATCTCCCAGAGAGCATTTGTTTTTGAGTATCACTGGTAACTGTACAGATACAACAAAAAAGAATGCCCGTGGATAGACATCAAGTCTTCTCCTTTAGAATTTAAGATAAAAAGGAATGAAAAAATCATGAATTTAAAAATTAACTGGAAAAAAAAAAAGCGTCAACTTAAAACTCCCAAGTTTTAAGAATTATCTTTTCCACCGGAAACTTAAAATGATGATGGAACTTCCTAAAAAAGTAAAGACTGTGGCTTTGTGTCCAGAGATTGTTCAATATAGTGCACATCATGAGTTCTTTATGAATCCCAGGTCTGCTCCTCAGTAGAGATGGGCAAGGACAGGAAACTGGAATGAGGCAAGAATGACCAATGACTATTCAACTATATCTCCTAACCCAGAACCTATCTGTGACCTCTAAACCCATACACCTAACCCTGTGCCTGAAATATTTGTAAAAAGCACTTCATGTTCACCATGTCCAAAGATACGTTTAACGATATTTGTTCTCACTACCTCATGTCCAATGCTACGAGAGTAATCTAGGAACATTCTTGGCACATATTTTCAACTCCCTTCCCCTTATACTATTTATCATACATCCTGGTGAGTTTCTTTCATAAATGTATCTTAAATCTGTACATATGTCTCAAAATACATTGTTTTTGTCCAAGCCATGTCTAGTTTAGACTGCTACATTGACCCAGTCGCGGGTATGGCTGCATCCATTCATTATTATACCCTCCCCATCTCATATTTCCCAAGAGCTGCAACGATACCTTCAAAATACAATCAGATCATTTGTTCAGTACGCTTTCAAAGGAAACCCAAAGCTTGCATTTTGTGGACTTATGCACAGGCCCATCTCTACCAATTTCTCACCAACTCTAAAATCACTAGTCATATAAGCTTTTCTTCAGTTTCTCAAAGATGGTGTCTTCTTTCTACAAGGCACATGAGCATTCCATTTTCTCCATTGAATCCCACCTCCTGCCACCTTGGCGTACTTACAGCTTACACAGCCATCCTTGCATTCCACTTTAGGTCTGTTTCCCGCTGCACATACTCTCACTCTGGTTGCACCTTTCCTTCATGACACCTAACATAGCTTGCAAGAATACCTGTCATGGATTGAACCGCATCCCCCCAAAAGATGTGTTGAAGTTCCAACCCTCAGTATTTCAGAATGGCCTTAGATGAGTCTTTGAAGGTGTAATGAGTTAAGAAACCCGCTGGAATAGGGTGGACTTTTAATATAGTAATGTTCTGTGTCTTTATAAGAAAAGAAGGAATGACACACAGGGAGAATGTCTTATGAAGACACAGACACATTCAGGCACAGAAAGCAAGATTACATGTAAAGATGAAGGCAGAGATTAGAGTTCCGCTGTCACGGGCCAAGGAATGCCTGAGGCTGCAGGGACCTAGGAGAGGCAAGAGAGGACTCTCGCCTAAAGGCTCAGGTACACTCAGGTGGGGTATGGCCTTTCCAATACCTTGATTTCTGATTTCTGGCATCAAACAGTGAGAGGATAAATTTCTGTTATTTCAAACCACCTAGACCGTGGCAGCCCTATGAACCCAATACGGTACACCTAGTGATTAACAGCTACCTCCCCTGCTAAACCATAAGTTTCATGAGGGCAGGAAATGTGTGCTTTTGCTCACTTTTACACTTCTAGCACCTATTCCCATGATAGTCGCCTGTACAACAGATGCCTAATAGATATTTTGGAATCAATGAACATTTCCTACAACTTAACTCACATAAAGGACTACTTTATATTTGGTTTTAATACAAAATAAAATTATCAGCATTTTCTGAAAGCAACTCAACTAATAACATTTATACATTATTAAAATTGACATAAAAATGAAAATAATAGTTTGATATGCCCCAAAGTATATATCATATCAATCACTTTCAGTAAATAGAAGGGAATTCTATCAAAGGAGTTAGCAAAGTTTTTTTTTTCATTCAGCATTCTATATAATTTAAAATATTGTACTAATATTTAGTGCAAAACTGAGGTTCCTATCGGTGCAGAGCATTTATCTCACTAGGCTCCATTTTTCCAGGTCTGGATGTAGTTGTCTCTGCACACTGTAGGGTTCGAATCTGACTCAATCGTTGATGATCATTCAAACAGAATTTTTAAAGAATATAATCAGGAAACTGTAAATTAATGCTTTGGGGAAAGATTTAGTTCACAGCAAAAGAAAGACTGCCTTTCTCATGACTCAATGTAAAGATGCAAATAATGAAAAATAGATTAAGGCTATTAATACTATACTTATTTCCAGATCTGCCATTATCATTGCACTCCATCAACGCACTTGACATGCGAGAGACAGGCTAACAAGGTGGGTATGAACTCTGGCTCTGAAGACAAATTACTTGCATTTGAACGACACGTACAGGTTAGATATAACTGAGTACCTACCCAATAGGGTTGCTGTAAAGATACAATGTGTTAATCCAAACCAAATGCTTGGAAATGTGTATAAAACACGGTATGTTCATATTGATGATTAAGTGCAAAAGTACAGGGGACATTACATATGTGATGCTTCAGAATGTTCAAGTCAAAAAAATGTAAACCTATCTTTAATAATCATATCGTCTTTGGCTATAACATCTTTCAATTCATTTGATTATTTTTCCGTATACTAATTCAGTCTCTGAATTTGTTAGATAGCACAACGCTATTCACAAAAGACTTTCAAGCTAATATGCCAATACATACATGCATTTCTATGTAGCATATCAACTACTATAAAATATTTTAAAGTGAGATAGTCACAAATATAAAGATGATTTTTATTACTTCCACTTGCTCCCTGTAAAGCATGTTGTGCACTTTCTAGGGACCACTGCATTAGACAATACATTCTAGAAGCAAAGGTTTTACCGCCTTCCATTGTTTTACTTGTGCTGAGTACAGAACTTGACACATGGAAGTAATCAATAAATATGTTATAGGAATATAGGAATAAATGAATATATGTATCTCAGGGCAGACATATACTTTCTCAAGCATCATATGTAGTTATCCAAAAATTAAGTTGTAGTTAATTAGACAATTGGGCAGGAACTAAATCTTTAAATTCTAAATCTAATGCTCTTTTACTCATATCAACTTGTCCCCCTAGAAATATATATAAAAGCCATGCAAATATATGTACACATGCAATTATTAATGTAAATACTGATAACGGGAAATAACTTGTTACCAGGACTAATATGCAAATTTATAAGTTATTTTACTAGAAAACAGTCAGGATCCTAAATTTGGATCCTATGTACACAAATATTTGTTAAAAAATCTGACACTTGTTAAAAGTAGGAAAACAAATATTTTATCCAGAAAGTAGCTTTGCTAAATGTATATAAAAAATGAGACATGAAAAATATGTTTAGGGAAACATAAAATTTCAGGAGTGTTTTACAGGTGTATGTATGATATTTTCTTTCTAGCTTTCTGAAATGTCAAAATTAACAGAAATTAACAGCAGTGTTTTTATTCTTTCTATGTCATTAACTGTCTATCTCTAAATCTATTTATCTATCCATGCACCAACCATCTATTAACCTTGGTAACAAGAACTTAAATATATAAAAAATAAAATTATTAGAGATTCAACTATTCATTTGGGAGGTATCTTATTAAGCATTTGCTACCGTTGAAGACAATCGTCTCCCTTTTAGAGCCTGAAATTATAAAAATATCGGTAGGGTGTTCATGTTTACAGCCAATGAAACTGATCAAGTAATTAATGACACTCTTTACCCTACCAATAAATTATAACACTTCTCCGAAGAATGTCCATTACATCTCTGAAGTTATTTACTATTTTTTTGTCTTCCATTTGAAAGTCTTTTCCTGCCTCTCCACTTACTGTGCTATTACGCTCTCCTTGAGAAGGACTTACAACAGGCTTTCACAAGGAGGATAGGTGTGATTCCACACCCTGATGACTAAGCGACTACTAGAGGAGGAAGGGAAAACCATCAGATAGTGTCACTATCCTGCTTAATTCATATTTGATGAATAAATACATGAGTTCATTTTGCCAATTTTTAATGAGAGATTATCGCTAGAATAAAAAAAATCAGATCACTTAGTTTCCTATCTACAGTCAGCAGCATAACCTTATTTTTTACTGACCGTCTTCCTTCTGGTGAAAGTCATTGCTTACGCCTTTTCTCTCCTTTTGTGAATCAAATTGCAAAACTAGCACATTTTTAGCAGAAAATAAAGCCATATATTTTATTCCACATTTATTTTTATTTATATATATTTTTAAAGATTTTATTTATTTATTCATGAGAGACACAGAGAGAGAGAGAGAGAGAGAGAGGCAGGCAGACACATAGACAGAGGGAGAAGCAGGCTCCATCCAGGGAGCCCGACGTGGGACTTGATCCCGGGTCCCCAGGATCTTACCCTGGGCTGATGGTGGCGCTAAACCACTAAGCCACCAGGGCTGCCCTTTATTTCACATTTGGGGGAATCCCTGCCACACAATTTGTTTAACTTGTATTAAGAAAGTTAATGAACTTCAATTTTATTGTGTGCAGCATTTGGCACACAAAACAGGTATGAGGAATTGATAGGCAACAACTCAAGTTATGTTAAGTGTGATTACTCTCTATCTTTGAAATGTTTTCGTACAAACTGGCTTTATTTGTATTTTTCATTCAGTGGAATGAATAGTCACTATTGATTCTTTGGCAAACCTGTATAAATCGTGACAGGAAATTAAAACTTACAAAAGAAAAATATGTATTTCCCTGGGAATACTTGCATACTTGTTTTTGAAAATATATATTTGATTTCTAGTTTAATATATTTTCATTATATATAGATTTAATCATGAGCTGTTTTAAAGGTAGGATGTCAAATATGAATTTTGCAAACAACATATGAAAGTTGCATTATACAATTAACTGACCTCTTCGTTATTCTTCTTTGTAAAATGGAAGCGCTTAAAGCATTATTATCATAAGATTAATATATTTAACTAACGTGTCATGATTGTGACTAAAACATAGCTCAAGACAAAATTAGGCTGAACTACTCGCAGCTTTTATAATCTCTGGTTAAGAACCTTAGATTCTCTTTAGTTTTCCCTAAGTGAAACGTAGATTATAACATTAACTGATTAAAAAATCATACTCTTTTTGTATTAGGAATACATATTCATATGGAAATATGAAGTCAGAAGAAATGCAAGGTAGGGCGTATGCTATTATCTTATGAGTCTCCGCTCTAAGGATATTTATTATGACATTTATTCCTACCCATACCGTTTCCGTTTCTAGATTTTGCTTTGCAATGAGTTATGTTGCCTTTACTCTCTACTTCAAAAGAGTTACTATAATATTTTCTTAGCATAAAGGCATCCTTAATCCTTAAACATGTTCCTATTCCTCCCAGATATCCCAGAAGCTTGTAACTTCATTTAGACCTTTTATCTTGATTATGTGTACACACACGTACACACACGGTTCAGTCTTGGGCCAAATTGACGAAGACAGTAGAAAGCTCCTTACAAGTAACACCACGGGGCTGCTCAAAGGCTCCCTTCTGTTCACACCTTCCAAGGTGCTTTACGCGTCACCCTGTCCATCCCCCATGCATTTCCTTGAGCCATAGCCAGCAATTAGGAGAAAATAAATTTAGAAGCACCAGCATCTTACCAAAAAAAAAAAAATATTCAAAGGCTTCAGATCTTTTCATTTTCTTGTATTCTCCCTGAAAATAATCTTCTGAGAAAGATAGGAGGAAAACCTACACATTATGAACTGTCTAAAGCTGAAAGCCAACCCTTTACAAATGCGTGCTGCAAAGCCCAGTGATTAGAAAATGGACAGTTTCTCTTATCTTATTCCTATAAATGAAAAACCCAACAATATATCCTAGAAAATGATGGTGCTTCTTTCAGCTATAAACGACTTGCGAGTAACTCATTATCTGCTTTAGTTTGAGAGCTTTCATTACTCTTAATAGTTACTAAACAGAAGATTGCAAACACTAGGAGTGACAAAAACTAGAGGAAAAAAAATGGCAAAGTGAACTGAAAGTATTAGAAAAATATCTTAAGCTCTGACTTTTACTAAAATTAAGTATTTTACTAATTAAATAGCTTCTGTCTGGTTACCTATATGAAGAAAAAGAATCATGAAAATGTCTTTATTGAGCACCTTATCGATAAACATACAAAGGGGCAATAATGCAAATTTGTAATTAAATATCCAGACCTTGGTACCAAAAGTAGGGAAATTATTAGAGAAATGAAATTTAAAAATTATTCTTGAGAAGGAAATCATGATATCTGGAGGAACTATTTCAAGATTTATACACAGAATTTTGAATTCTAAATCCCTGAGCATATCCATCTATATATTCTAGAATATGAGAATAGGTGAAGTTCATTGTTTTTGTATCCTTAACTAAACAAAACGTAATGAACATGGACATACGTGTATTAAGTCAGGACTTAGCATTCCTTTGTATTCTTTACAGTGTCCACACAACAGCTATGAGTTAAACATAGATAACCTTCAGTAAGTTCTAAAAACTAAGCTTATTTGTAAAATGTCAGTTGTAACTACCAAATGAAAGAGTTACTGAAATGAGATTATTATTTTTTTTTGAAAGTTTTAGCCCTGGACCTAACACAGAATAAGTGTTCAGAAATGGAAAAGTTAACTAAATGAATTGATTTAATCTTAGGATTTGAAAATACAGTTTGAAAATATGATTTAAGGATGCTTGGGTAGCTTAGTCTGCTGGGTGTCTGACTCTTGATTTCGGCTGGGGTCATGATCTCAGTGTGGCGGGACTGAGTCCTCCCCTGCTCACCTGAGTGCACGTGTGCACACTCTCTCTCTTAAACAACAAATAAATAAATAAATAAATAAATAAATAAATAAATAAATAAAACCTAGAAAAAAAAAAGAAAAAGAAAATATGATTTAGATAAGATTAATAAAAAGACATTCAGATGATTTATCAAATTATATTAAATGACTCAACCACATAATTATAGAATTTAAATAAAATATTAAAAAATTATGGAATTGATTCTGATGGAATCATAATCACCTTATAAAAATTCTAAACAATGATAAAATATAATTCCATATTTGTAAATAATGACTTCAGAATATCTGCACAATTTTTTTTTAATTTTTCAAGTTTTTATTTTAATTTCAGTTAGTTACCATATAGTGTAATATTGGTTTCTGGAGTAGAATTTAGTGGTTCATCACTTACATATAAACATTCAGTATTTGCAGAAATTTTTTAAATAAAATGATTTTAATCCCAAAGGGTAACTGAGATATATCATATAATCCAATAAGAATACAATTAGCTGGGTGATGGGCACTGAGGGGAGCACTTGATGGGACGAGCACTGGGTGTTATTCTGTATGTTGTAAATTGAACACCAATAAAAAATAAATTTATTATTTAAAAAATGAAAAAAATAAACACCTTTAAAAAAAGAATATAATTAGCATATATGATTTTATTTATAAATTCAGGCTACCACTGTTAAATCTTCTTTATACTTCTCAAAAAAGTACCTACTACCACCCTACATTTCATAAAACTATTCATCTTTTTGTCTTTTACGTTGTAAATTACCTGATGCTTATCTATTAGCTCGGCCATTTGCTTTGTCGTTAAACACGCTGACCAAAGAAAATAGTATACATTGGAAACTATTAAATCCTATGAAGTGCACTGTTATCTCTAATGTCTTCATGAATTAATATATCAAAAGCATGGTTGAGATGGAAACTGGCTAAGTTAACTAAATTGTCTCACAAAGATGAACCTGGAACTGGATTTTTTCCTGTTTATAACGTGAAGTCTTACATTTTCATCAGTTCTGTAGACGTGAGACTCTATTAAATGTTGAGATTATGTCCTCTAGATTCAAACTAAACTTTTTCTAATTTCATTTTTCTGTACAGTGAACAAGTGGATGTCTGCCAGCTTTCAAAAGGATCTATTTGGGGGTGAGGTGGGATGAGGAGGGGTGTCGGGCAGAGAACCAAAGAAAGAAGAACAGGGTCTCATTTCTCACGTCAAATATAAGTGTGACATCCAAGTGTCCTTTAGGAACAAGTTCTTTGCAACCAAACACGATGTATTTCATCCTGGGACAGTGAGAGACGTCTGGGAGCTCTTAGAAAAGCTAGATTACTGAACCCTACCCATAGATGCCAAGTGAAGCCCCGGATGTTGTATTTTCTAAATCTTCAGGTGATAATTAGGATCATCTAGTTTGAAATCTATATACCAGAGAACGTTATTTCTGCATAGAATAAGCTAGATAATCCACTCATAGGTTATATACAGATGCTAAATGTCACGATCAACTTCCTGGCTTATTTTTCATGGGATTTCCTAAAGCGCCTACACTCAGCATTATTCCTTTGGCATCCCTCGGGTTCTGCCTGAAAAGCACAAGGCCACGTATTAGCTTTGGAAAGGAGGACGAGCCTTCTGTAAGATATCAATAATGACAAAATAACAATAGCTCTGATTATGTGCCCGACACTGAAGTAGAGAATTCCATTATATTATTCAATCCTCACGATAATCCTGTTCACACATACCCATCTTACAGCATTTCAGCAGTAATTACATATGGCTTCTATAATGTGTTTAAAATAACATCTGGTATACAGCAGGGACTAAATGAATTACAATTTTGTTATCTATAGATAAAAATTCAAAAACCCAGAAACTAAGAAAGGATAAATGGTTGGCCCAGGTTATACTGTCAGAATTCAAACCTAAGTGTAGTTCCAGAGGCTGAGCACCTTTCGCTACGGAAAATTAGGAAGGGGGATGACGAGAAGCAAAAGAGGGAGCGGGATGCTGTCAAAAACTCTTTAGATATAAAACCCAGCGAAACACTCATGTCCTTGGGGAAAAAAAATCACCAATTCCGCACTTGTCCTAATTCTAGTTTCTCACTAAAAATAACCAAAATTAACTCATTAAATGAAGCATAAAACACATTTATTGGAAGAGCGTTAGGTAGCTGACAGATTCAAAGGTGACCTTGCTCAACAAGGCTTGTTGAGGAATCCACACTGGGAATGCTTGGGCAAAATTTTGCCACGAAAATAGTTAGCTCGGGATAAGGCAGCTGGCTCTCAGCCCCAGGAGCTTCCACTGACCAGGCTCGGCTCACCCATGAGCACAGGACCCACACAGAGGCCCCCTCTCCTCTTCGCTCTGCTGCAGTTGCCTCACATGACCTCACGTGACCTTGCGATTTCCCTTCTTCCATCATGCAGCTAAATTCAAACTTGCCAAAAGGTGGAAAGAAAGAAGCATTGGGTGTTATTCTGTATGTTGGCGAATTGAACCAATAAAAAATAATTATTAAAAAAAAAAAAGAATAACTTTCCTTTCATCCTGGCAGAGTACAGGGCTCAGTGTCATTGGAAAAAAAAGCAGCCGAGTGTTGTACTGATGACATCACCCACACGTACAAATCCTAGAGTGATGCAGAACAGTCGTCCTGGAGAGAGAACGGGGAGTCTTTTCAGATGGATTCCTGTCACTGTGGAGGTTCTGATATGTAAAGGATGCTCATCTAGATTACCGTCCAAATCAGAGAGTGAAAGGCAGCATTCCGGGATCATCCCAGGCAAACCTGGATGCACCATCACCCAACTATTTTTTTTTCACCCAACTATTTAAATGGAAATACCTTGGTATATTTGTGTATATTCCTAACTGCCTAAGAATAATGATCCTTCTTTACCATTCTTTTTCCTATCTCACTTTCTCACTCCCTCCTGTTTCTCCCTCCTCTCTCTCTCTCTCTCTCTCTTCTTTATTTTTAATTACGAGGATTGTGGCCATCCAGTGGTCATTGGGCTACCTCAGATTTCCCTAAATATTAGCGCTGCTATTTTCAGACATCTGATAGTATATCCAGTGGCTGAGCCGGGGGTGGGGGGGGGGGTTGGGAGGTAGAGTTCTTAATCACTTTTCAAATAAGTAATGTGCTGATCCCTGGATCTAGCCGAAACTGTTAGTAGAATTCTACAGAAAGGGTCCTGGGAAACAAACGTGCAGTCAGGCTGAAACTGCAACAAGAGCATCCTCTCTGCTTTTCTAGACGATGGTGGGGGGTCTAGCAAGAGGGGAGTTGAGAGGCGCAGAGAGACAATGATTTTGCTGTGTGTGTGCAGGTCTACCTTGCCTGTGTCCTTGGAGAGATAGGTTTATTTTTATGTAGGTGCTGAGAGGAAAGAGGGAAGAGTCTCTCACATAACCTACAAAACCTACGGTTTCCATCACTGGTAGGATCATTGAATGAGTCAAAATAGTTGGTATGTTTAGTGCCTGGAAGGGGGACGATTACTGATCATAGCATAGGGGAGTGGAATTGAGACAGTATTTTAATTAGAGCGATTAAACATTATGAGTAAACAACATCCTTAGTGTGTGGGTTGTTTTTTTTGTTCCCTCCCAGTTTTTTTCTTACATCATCAGATAATGTTTAGAACCATGTGAGGCACTGTCCAAAGAGGAGCACATTGTTTTTATTATCGTTGTCATAGTTATTATTATCACTACTGCTACTATTTACTATTTATTCAAAATATTATTTACTATTTATTCAAAAGCCTTTGCCATGGAACGATTCGGTAAGAGGGTGTCTTTAACGTGGCTCTCCAGGACAGCAGCGGGTTATATGCTACCCCTGAAATTGTAGTAGCATCAGGCTACCTGAAAAAAAAAATAGCTTTCTGAGTTTTTGAGTCGCAGCCTGTATCATCATATCAACTGCTTTAAGTCCTGATGCATAAAAATCCCATCTGTCATGTCGCATCAATAATTTCACAGTGATTAGTAACAAACACAACAGTTTGTGTTATTTTATACAAGCTGCACATCTTCTCTAAGAAAGGTAATCCCAATTTGTATGGAGGAAATGCCATTAAATCTTAACGAAACTGGGAAATTTGAGTCTCGGACAAATTCAACTATTTTCCTATAACGCGAGCTACGGCGATCATGGGATGACAGAGTCACATTTCACACCTGTAGGCTTCTTTGCCTCCCGCGTTAGCTGTTCTCATGTTATTACGTAGCGGTCGTCACAGTCCACCTTTTTTTTTTTTTTTTTTTTTTTTGCCTGGTAACGTAGCCCATGAAAATGTACATCGAATTTAATTATGAATTAACTGTGTCATGAAAACAAATCAGGCGTTAAGATTCATAAAACGCCTGGAAGCCACTTAGAAGAACCCAGAAACATCAACTCCAATAAGGGAAATGACACGATTACGGTCAAGAGTGACAGCCCAGTAGGGGAGAGCTGGACGCCAACTCCTCGTCAGTTCCATTTTGCCACATACATCACATGTGACTAAGGAACAAAATAATGACGTGGTGACATATGCAAATTAGGCATGCAGCAGGTACGTCCCAGGTATGCTGCATGTCCGTACGGCCTGGTCGGTGACACTTTAAAGTGACTTTCAGCTCATGCAACTGTAAAGAGCCATATCTGACACCTCTATTAATCCAGGAGTATTTACTACACCTGTCCCTGGAAGAGCAAGAGGAAATGCCATGCCGCCCCCTAGTGCAAGTAGTGATTCTGGAACACGGACCAGCAGGGATCCAAGACCTTGCAGGGGACTCCGAGCCGTGGAGGAGATCTCTATGCAAGAGAGTTGAAAGAATTTCTTTTTTTTAAAATAAATTTATTTTTTATTGGTGTTCAAAATTTGCCAACATATAGAATAACACCCAGTGCTCATCCCATCAAGTGCCCCCCTCAGTGCCGGTCCCCCAGTCAGAGTTGAAAGAATTTCTAAGCTTGCCTAAAGAGCCTGTGTCTTCAAAGGACAGGTATTCTAGTGCCACGTGCTTTACGAGTCAAAAGGATGGCTGCTGTCTGAAGGCCTTCGTGAGATTGTAATTGATCTAGAATATTCAAGGTCCAACCCATACTTAAGGGAGACTTTATGACTCTCGGAAGGGAGACAAGTGGGGATCTCTGGGTGGCTCAAGAGGTTTAGCGCCTGCCTTCGGCCCAGGGCGTGATCCTGGAGTCCCGGGATCGAGTCCCACATCAGGCTGCCTGCATGGAGCCTGCTTCTCCCTCTGCCTGTGTCTTTGCCACCCCCACCCCGTGTCTATCATGAATAAATAAATAAAAATCTTTAAATTAAAAAAAAAAAAAGGATAAGCCTGCAAGAGGTGTCATGGACAAACTGAGGGGGATAAAAAAAAAAGAAGAAATACTGATATTGTTCAGTACCAAAGCATCCTAATTATGTATACTTATACATTAAATTGAATACGGGGATTCAAACACAGACCTGAATGCCCAGTGTGAAATACTGCGGATAGCTACCATCACTTAGTTACAGTTTATTATGTGTCAAACCCCTGTGAATTACTTTCCATTTTGTGATTTTTAATTCATTTATATTTTTAATTGTATTTCCATTCATATTTTTAATTTCAATTGCATTCATTTGTAATTGCAATATATTTTCCAGGTTGATATTCTAATCTGCTCCATTAAACACAATATAATTGATAAAAAGGTGAACTTGACCAAGGTAATAAAGCCAGTTGTGGTGGACTTTTCCAGTATTATCAATTATCTCTTTTTCTTACTAATATTGATTGTATTGGGATTAGCGATGTGCCCAGGTTAATTAATCGTTTTAAGTCATTTTTCATCCTTCCCACACTTAGTAGTGGTTCTGTGTGACACAGCCCCATCAAAAGAGATGTAAGCAAACACTGTTGGGTAGGACTTCTTAAAAAAAGGAAAAGAAAAAAGAAAAGAAAAGAAGAAAGAAAAGAAAAGAAAAGAAAAGAAAAGAAAAGAAAAGAAAAGAAAAGAAAAGAAAAGAATTCAACTTTTTTTTCTTTTTTGTCCTTCCTCCTTTACTCATTTTCATTCTAGATTAGAATATAGATGTGATGGTTGGAGTAGTAACCACTTTAGAACCGTGGGAAAAATACAAATAAAATCAAAGTATTTGGTTTTGACCTTATCAAGCTACTTAATGTCAAAAAAAAAAATCTACTTGCCTATTTCTATTCTATCTTTAAAAAAATTAAAACACAAATACGTAGGTACAGGGTTGATTTTGGGGTGTGGTGACAAGCAGCTCCACTCATTACATGCTGATACAGGGGCATATCCAGGATTTGAGCTCAGCTCCATCTGGTCATAAAAGGTTTGTGCTTTCTTTTTTTTTTTTTCTTTTTTTTTTTTTTAGGTTTGTGCTTTCAATCACTGTGTGAGCACAACAGTGAGTATTCGGATGAAGACAGGAAGACACGCCCAACCCACGCAACCCATAATCCTCGACTGAAAGCAGTCATTCTCTTCCCTGGCATGAAGGTACTTTGCTTCATTTCAGCAAGGACAGGTATTATCAAGTTTTGAAAAGGCAACTTACACTATTTCCAGGGACGCTCCCGCGGAAGCCACTGGCCTACGTCACTTGAGATGTTTTCATTAAATAGAGGACCCATATGTTAGCCCATCTTTCTGTCCTCGGCCAGCTGGAGGAAAAATAATGCAGCACAGACCTCTCATCATTAAGCCCATTCCTTCTCTGAACTGGTCTTACTCCTTTCCCAGTAACTTATTGCTCCAAACTCTCCTCCTTTCCATAATCCATCTAAGGTGCTCGACGACTCCCGGAGCTCCAGACCTGATCCAGAGTCTCTCCGAACTTGTCTGCTCTCCGTTAAATTGTTTAGGTGTCTCCTACCTGAAGGACACAAACGAGGCCATTTGGATGGGTTAACCTTTGAATGTTAATACTTTAACTATTTTTATTGATTTATTATTATTATTTTAATTTTGAGAGAGAGAGAGGGTGGGAGCAGGGGTGAGAGGTGGGGAAATGCAGAGGAAGAGGGAGAGAGAGAGAACCCCAGGCAGGATCCAGGCCCAGCACGGAGCCTGACAGGTGGCTCGACCTCACCACCCTGAGGTCACGACCTGAGCTGAAACCAAGAGTCAGATGCTTAACCAGCTGAGCCACCCAGGGGCCCCTGAATTGCCGTTAATATTTTATTATATTATGCCAGTGGCTGAACTAACACTCCCCTCCGCCATAAGGCTTCAGCAGGGGGCAGGGGGAAGCCCTGAGGCTCAGAGGAGGGCCATGCAAAATTCAGCTCACAGAAGGAGTCAAAGGTGGGCCCGAGAACTGAGTGCCGCCCACAGAACCCCTACCTCTCCGTCATCCCCCACCACTCCCCCACCACTCCACTGCTGCCACTGCCTGCGCCAGGATTATCAGGCCCAATTGTATCCTATCCTCAATCCCCAATGATGTCAATACCACAAGGAGCCCAGAATTTCCAAATCCTTCATTTTGCGGACTTCGATCCCCATGTGATTGTTACATTCTCTTTTCTGATACGGTCCTCTGTATTTCCACATGCCCTAAAACACTGGGACTGTGCCTTCTTGAATTCTGAAATGTCTGATGTCGACGAAATCTCTACAGCTTTACGCCTCCCGCTGAAGTTCCTCTGCACGTCTTCGTTCCAACTGAACTGTCTCTTTTGGAAAAAAATTTCCCTGTAGCTCTCTCAAGAGATGGGTAGATGTTTTGTCTCCCCAAATGCTCATATTAATGTGCCAGTGCAGGACACACGTCTTCCTCGTTCCACCTTGATAATTCTTGACCATCCTCCTTCCCTCCTTCATCCCTAAAATTCCCCAGTTTTGGATCTCATGACCTTGAAATTATCTTCCCTGATGGCCTTGCCTCCCCCCTGCTCACCACCAGCCATTCTCTTGTCATATCTGAGAAAAAAACAAAACAAAACAAAAAAAGTCCTTGGGAATTGTCACCAAGGAGCGCACCTGGATCTAAGAGTAAAGGGTGGTTTTCTCTTATCAAACACAAAGAATTTCACGGCCCACTAACCTTAGACAAGGTTGCCTGCGAGCACGGTGGGACAGAAAAGAACAAGAACACTCAGCAATCATCTTTGAGGACAGACAAAAACGAAAACACTGTTTTTGTTACCAAACACACCCATCTGCCAGCCAATGTGAGCAGAAGCTGTTGTTTTGCAGGATTTTTTGTTTGTGTGTGTTTGTTTGTTTTCCCCCAGTTACAACCTTCCCCCACTCTATTCTCGGCCTCCTAGATAAGAAGTACTGAAGTCACCAACCATGGAATCGGTCCTTCTTTCTCACGGTATCCAGAATAAGAGTGCTTTTACCAAGCCTCCGCAAGATCACTTCTCCCAATCCCAAATCCTATAAAATGATTCCATACTGCCACTTCCCGAAATGCTCCAAGGTCCCCCATGGTGTGCAGTTTACCTGGTCCCAACGAGTACCAGTGTGTCCAATTTGGTTTCAACCAGAGTTGCATTTCTAGTTGCTTTTGGTCGGGGGGCATTGACGACATTCTGTATATTTTTATGGAGACATTTTTGTTTTGAAAAACTTAAGTCCTTCATTTTACTTAAGCCACCCTTTAAAGACTATTGTCTTCGATTTAAACTACCAAATTATGTATTCCCGATACTGTTTAAAATATTTTCTCATTGAAAGCTAGCCTGACTTTCGTCAAATACAGTAAATGCCCATGTGACTACCTGTTGGAGCTGAACAGATGAGAATAGTATATTCCACACCGTTATAGGTTTTTTTGTGGGGAGGCAGGCAGGGATGACGGAGGATAGACTGTAACCCAGGCAAAGGTTTAAAATAAAATTATACTTTTCAGATAAAGTAACAGGGACATTCCACGAGAAGGTCAATCAATTTTAAACCTCAAGAGTTTAACAATGTCAAGTTCACCCCTTTTCAATTAAACTCAAATATGATTTATATTTCAAATATTGAGTTACCTTATTGTAAGAGAGATGTAATAAACTAATCTTCAGTAGGTCAGTCAGAGTTCTTCACATAAAGAACAGAACTAATAGGAGGGAGATTAGATGGGTGATACATAGGTAGATTCATAGGTTAGGGAATTAGGAATTGACTCTTTGACTATGGGTTTTGGGGGTTTCTGTAGAATTAGCCAGGAGGTCAGAAATTCAAGGCAGGATTTGATCCTGCAGTCTTGAGACCGAATCTCTTCTCCAGGAAACCTCAATTTCTCCCCTAAAAGCCTTTCAAACAATTGCATGAGACCCAGACCCATGCATTTTGGTTCAGGGTCATCTCTTCTATTTAAAGTCAATGGATTGTAGATACTAACCACATCTACAAGATACCTTCACAGCCACACGATTAGTATTTGATTAAACTACTGGCCACTCTTCTGGTTGACACCGGAAGCTAGCTATGAAACACAGCAAAGCTCATTTTTCTAAAGCTATTTAGGGGGAAAAAAAAAGTGTCTTCTCATAATTTTAATATGGCATTGTCATAAGTTTTTAATACAATTACATCTAGAAAAGTATATAACTTTCCCCTAACGCTGTCACACCATTATGGAAGATCCCAGAGTACTGTATGAGGTAACAAATCTTGTCTACTTTGACAACTAGGATTAAGCTTTAATTATTTATTACCCCATTTTATCTTATACTGTGATAGAAAGTGTGCTGTGATATATTTATAAAATTAATGAAAATTTGCTAGTTGGAAACATCGCTGGAATATAGTATAGGTGGTAAATATTTCCTCAGGGCCAAAGAATAATTTAGAATGAGATAAAACAGACCAAATGGTTTCAGCTAGGATTTTTAGAAAGAATAATTAATAAAATCATATTTCTTATTTTTCATAGTTAGCAAGATAAAAAAGTGATATGCATAAATTCTTCATGAATATCGGCTGCAGTACACCACAGATTAAAACTGCTCTCTTTTTGTCTTTCTGGAAGGATTACTCAAACTCCTAATACAGCTGCTGCCTCAAATAGTAATATCTCAGTTAAACAGGGTCACTGGAGGAAAGTATTTCAACACTGAATTACCATGACGATTATCAAAAATATTATTTCCCCTGTGCATAATGCTTTCGAAAAACTATTTTCCAAATGTGTTACATTAACTAAACATGCTTATTAAAAGTATAAATTAAAGGATAAAATTACATTCAATATTAATTTTTAAAAGGACCAAAATCATGAAACAACCAAAAAATGCCGGCCGCCTGCGCAAAAGTTGATAATTTTAAAATGCATGACCCTCAAATCATGCCCTTCTTTATTATGATAGTATTCCTAGAAGTATGATGCAGAGAATACTTTTAAGCAGTTCAATCAATAGACAGCAAACAGATACTATAAAAATGTCAATGTGGGCAGCCCGGGTGGCTCAGCGGTTTAGTGCCGCCTTCGGCCCAGGGCTTGACCCCGGGGTCCTGGGATCGAGTCCCGCATCGGGCTCCCTGCAGGGAGCGTGCTTCTCCCTCTGCCTGTGTCTCTCCTCTCTCTCTCTCTCTCATCATGAATAAATAAATAAAATCTTAAAAAAAAAAAAGAATGTCAATGTGCCAAAACGTTTCTGAAGACTATTGTCCATTGAAAAGTTGGCACTTAATGAAGGACACATTGCAGAATGGCGAAAATGTTTCTGTCTCCCCAAATGTAAAATGTGGTTCTCAGACATTCGGGTGGGAAATCCGAGGGCCTTCACTGGGCAGGATGGTAACGTAAGTAAGTGGAAAACCTAGACCACAGTGAAGAGCACGTAGACGGTGGCAAACTGCCAAGTGCATTCTTCTTTGAATGGTGTTGAAAGCCAAATACTTTACAACGCGGTGCACACCGAGCAAACTACTTCTGCAACGTGAATTTGGCCCTGAATACAACCATGGGAACCCCTGGACTAGGTGGTCCCCAAGGCCCTGGCTGGGCTGTATTTTCAGTAAAAATGTAACTGCAGTCACCAGGAGCCAGGCAAGGAACTGAGACGTGATGACAAGGTACCAAGTCACTATCTGAATTTCAGCTGTCAAAAATAACTGGACATTTAACGCACTAACCAAGGTATGTTGGAATTACGGGCATTACTTGACAACATTTGCCTTATTTATATATTATAAATTATATAATTTTATATAATGTTGCTCACATTTTTGAGTGGGTCATAATATCAATTCAATTATAAGTTACTTTCCCCACTTGAAAAATGTGTTCTAAAAATGCACATTTGTAAAGTTTGGCTAGAATAAAAAAAGAAGAATAGCAAAGCATACACGGCACCTCAAGTTCAGAATGGTGAGACACGAGATGGTCTTTGATACTGAATATGTAATATTTTAAAAGACATTTGGGACAATATATAATAGACTGATTATGTGAAGAAGTTTATAAGGTGGGAAAGTTTGGGAATATATTAAGATATCGCCATCACCCACCCTCACCCCTAACCTTTCTTGAGGATATTAATCTAACGATGATAATTTTTCATCAGCGCTAATTCAACAACTGGTCTCTTCCGTCTTAAGCACAATCTTAAAGATGCCACTAAAATGGGCTTCAATGAGGGGAGAGACCTTCTAAATTCCATTCTCTAGGAGATCGAGAAATGTGTAAGGAAATGACATGAATAATAATACTGTTTTTTTTTTTTTTTAAATCTTTATTTATTTATGATAGTCACAGAGAGAGAGAGAGGCAGAGACACAGGCAGAGGGAAAAGCAGGCTCCATGCACCGGGAGCCCGACGTGGGATTCGATCCCGGGTCTCCAGGATCGCGCCCTGGGCCAAAGGCAGGCGCCAAACCGCTGCGCCACCCAGGGATCCCAATAATAATACTGTTATACGAGATCATGATAATTAGAACAAAAGGCCATAGAATATATTTCAAAGACTCTTAATCCTAGTGAGTTCCTGTGTACACCCAGGGAAAAATCCAGAATTTTTTCATTCTTTTCAAAATGAATACATATGAAAATGTCCTGAGTGACAAGAAACCTGCAAACATGTCAAAATATGTGAATATTTCTGAAGCACATCTGAAGTGAACAGGAGCGTACATGAATACATCTTAATGAATAATATTTAACGCCTAATGCTTAACACAGAGCTTGCGGCGCCTAGAATAGTGCTTTGCAGTCGAGGCATCGCAATACATTTAACTGGTCCACGTAACAAACATGTTGAGAACTGATTAATAAGTCAATACTTCTTGCCTTGCCAACGCTGGTACTTAATCTATTGGAAGAGGAGGGCAGCCCACAGGAACAGGGCTTAGACCGGGCAGAAATTATTGATGTTTGCATACTGGAGGATGGGACTTAAAATATACTTGAATTCAAATTATCCTGCGAATCTATTTCTCCATACCCGAAGGCAAGCGGAAAAATAGAGCGCCTTGAAGAGACAGGGAACACCAACAGCGCCTCCTTATCAGTGTGGATAGTAACACACTATGGAATCCCTAGTTTAGTATCTAAACTATAAAGGAAGTATGTCTGGGGTTAGGAAATTGGCATTATAATATTGACTGACTGTATGACCTCAAATTCCCCAGTCATGTGTTTTTACTTCCACCGTCAGTAAAACAGACATAATACTCTTATGAGCTACAAAAATGCTGACTAACGAAATGTAATGAACACATTAGTGATGCTTTCCAAAGTTCCAAATGCCATATTAAAAGCGATCAAATGTATATTTACATTATGGGTTAAATATATTAAAAGTCTTTAAATATATAATTAGGGCAAGGGAGTTCTGTGGTTCAATTGACAAAACATACGTATATCAAAACGTCCTCATCCAATAAACGGTTTTATACACAATGGTTATATCTAAGGGATAATCTAAGGAAATGGGACGAGAATTACACGGACGGTAAACTTTCCTCACTGCCCCTAACCCATATAACTTACCCAGACGTATCCTGGAGCTCTCGTAAAATATCAGTTTGCCTCTTATTACATGGAATTAAAGCCTTATCACAGATACGATGCGATTATAACAGAAATCATGACAAGGAGAGTGACCTTTCTCTTTGCTTATAAGACACTGCAAAATGAAGATTTGTACATTCTCTCTTAAAATCGTCAGGAGGAATGTACTTAAGAGCTCAGAAGTAAGGTCAAGATTAACAACAGGCTTAATCTTTAAGTATCTTTTTAAAATTGTACGTGCAAAGGACATAATATGACCTATGGAAAGACTGTACAGTTTGATAATCTCCTCAGTATAAGTAGCAGGATTACATTCTGGATCTTAGGGCTAAAGCAATTAATCAATGTCACCGGCGCCCCAGGTACCTTTAGTCTGTAAGTAACTTCCCATTCATGAAAGAGCACTGTATTAGCAGTTATAGGCTGTCTTAAATTATTCAATAATTTTGAAAGATGGTAAATCTTGTAAAAATATGACTTAAAAAATCTTCAGAATACCCATTACTCATCCACTAATTGAAAATAATCGGAATTTCTTTGGAAAAATCAAAGTACCTTTTCCCTGGGTGGTTTTAAGTTGTGCTTTCCTCAAGTAAGAAAAAACACTTGAAATATTGTCAATATTCCTTTAACGTACCACACATATCAAAACGCAAAAAAAAAAAAGTGATGATATGTTTAAAGGCAAAATTTGAAATATGTCAAAATCAAATAGACAAGAAATTAAAAAGGGGCTCATGATGCCTATCCTAGGAAACTGGGATTAGAAAGTCACAACCACACATTCTTACTGGGAAATGTTCAAAATGAAATATATGTACATTTAGTGTTTCTTCTTAAGGTTCCTAATTCTGACAAGGTTCAGGTTCACTTTCTGTTTTTATCTCGTAGGACAATTTAGCTTCCACTAAGTTTTCACAGCATCCTATGTGTTGTGAAGAACACATTTTTAGGTTAAGTCTCCATATTACTGAACTAAAAACACTCATTTATGAATATGTTTGGATCTCTCCCACGGTGCTTAAAGACGGGCATAACTCTCATTCTCCCGAATAACAAAATCATCAAAAGACATGTACAAAAAACAGACATATGACATAAATCACCTTGTAAAGTGATAGTTTCAAACAGCGTTGGAGCATAGCTGGAAGTCTATGTGATTTTACCCAGTACAAATCTCTTTCACAGGAAATATAAAGTTGGGCAGCTTATAAACACAATCTGGAAGGATAAGCTATTAAGTCCCTGTAAGTCCTTTTACTCTGACTCAAAGAAATATGATAAGAGCTATTTCTAATCCTTCTTACGCCAGTTTGTTGCTCCAACATTTGCCCATATTTTGATTTATTCATCTCGTGTAGGCAGCTGCTTTTTAATACACATCTTCACCCCAAACTTACACTGGCAAATCTAGACTTCAACCTAGCTCCTGTCAACATGAGGGATAAGGATCGGATGGACTTCACACCCACAGCAAACAAATCAGCTTAACTACACTGAACTAGTGTTAGAAACCCAAGGCTGATTTAAGAATCAACATCACCAACATCTTGCCAAGTTCTGGTTTGCAACTTTCTTTCCCCCTATGCACCTTAGTGTGTGTGTTTTCTTTTTTTTTTTTGTGTGTGTGTGTGTGTTTTCTTTTACCTCTATTGCAACTATAGAGCTCTTGTTCAGTAAGTTCGCCTCCTTCCCACAAGCAAAACTTGATTGAAAAAACAAGGAAAGAAAGAAAGGAAGGAAGGAAGGAAGGAAGGAAGGAAGGAAGGAAGGAAGGAAGGAAGGAGAAAAAGAAAGAAAGAAGAAAGAAGAAAGAAAGAAAGAAAGAAAGAAAGAAAGAAAGAAAGAAAGAAAAGAAAGAAAAGAAAGAAAGAAAGAGAAAAAGAAAAAACAAGCTAGCTCCTGCTTTCTTCCAGTTGAAGGGCTCGCCCGCCAAAATATTGACCTTCCCACGCAGCCAGGTCCGTTAAGAAAATAATCAGAACCCACGCAATTTCAATGATTCCCTTGGCCTTTGCCTACTGCTCTGAAGACCACAGGTGAGCATTTTCACTCTTTCCTGCAACACCAGTCTCACCCCCCAACAGTACAAGCCACAAACTAACCCTGCTTGTTTGCATCTTAAATCAGCTGAAAGGAGGATCCCCTTAGCTTGAAAGGGGGAAAAAAAAAAGAAATCCAATGCATATCCATGCCGGAATTCACGTAAAACTTCAGAAGAGAACTTTTCATTTTTGGAAAACATCACAGCACTTTTTTGTTTTGTTTTGTTTCATAATAATAATAATAATAATAATAATAATAATAATAATAAATCAGGCAGGATCCTATTTTAAAATGCGGACTAATCGGGTCCGGCTTTAAAGTTCCAGTCGGTGGACTCAGGCTCAGTCACCACTTTGCCCGGAGCAGGAGGGACACAGAGCTCGGGGATGCAGGCACCTGCCGGCGGCCACCTGGCTCCAGCTCGGCTCTCCTGGCGCTCCTTAACCTTAGGGAGCTGCCCCTCTCCTCTCCTCTCCTCTCCTCTCCTCTCCTCTCCTTCCCCCCCTTTTGTTTTGCTTTCTTCCCTGCAGCTTCCCTGCTCCGCAGATGCCAGCACGCGGGAGGCAGGGCCCCGGGGAGGTCGGTACCTGGGCGGGGAGCGGAGACAGGTGCGACTACCGGCCCCAGCCCCCCCTCCCCCCAGGAGCCCTCGGGAGCAGGTGCCCGCGCTCCAGCCCAGCCGGCAGCCCGTGACCCCGCGCCCCCTCCCCGCGGGTCTCTAACCTCCGCGTGCGCGGCTGGCGGGGGGCGGGGGGCTCCGCGGGCGCCCGGGCGGCTCAGCCCGACAACTTGTCCCCGCGAAGTTTGCGGCCGCCCCTCGGGAGCCCTCCGGGCGCCCCCGCCGCCCCGCGGCCCCCTCCCCGTGCAGCCGTCCGGCCCGGGGGTGCCGCGGGGTCGCCGGGGGCGCGCTCCCAGGGGGAGGTCCCGCGGCCGCGGCCCCCCAGCTCCGGGAGCGGGGCGCGCCGGGGCAGAGCATCCTCCGAGCGGGCGCCCCCGAAAGCCCGGACCGGCCGAGCGTCGCTCGCATCCAGCCGCGCCCGCACCTGCCCCTGCCCCTGCCCCTGCCCCTGCCCCCGGGCCGCTGCGTCGGGGCCCCCGTGCGCGGCGACACCTGCGCGGTCCCGCGCCTCCCGCATCCTCCCCACGCGCCCCTCGCGGCTGGGCCGGGGCCGGGGCCGGGGCCGGGGATGGGGCCGGGGCCGGGGCCGGGGCCGGGGGCACGCGCGCGAGCTATTACCAGAGTTTTGGTCCCGTTCTTGCTGAGGGGGCCCCGGAAAACTCCCTTGATGTTGCGAAAGTGTCCGTTGCGGAGCCGCGTGGAGCTGATGACAATGTAGTAACACTCCATGGGGCCCCGCCGCCTCCCGCCCGGCGCTGGGGCCCCGCCGCCGCCGCCGCCCCGCACGCCGGGGGCCACGCTCACTCCGCCCCGCGGCCGCGCGCGCCGCCCCCCCGCCGCCCCCGCGCCCGCGCCCGCGCCCGCCCCCGCCCCCGCATGCCCCGCGCGCCCCCCGCCCCCCGCCGGCCGCAGGGGCCCCGAGCGCGGCAGTGGCGGCGGCGGCGGCGGCCCGGGAGTCGCGGCGGCCGGCGGGCATGAGGGCTGTTATAGTGCGCGGCGTCGCCGGTCCGCCGCACCGAGCCAATGGCAGGGAGCCACCGGGCTGGCACGGGGAGCTGTCACGGCCGCGCAGCTGGCGCCCGCCCCCGCCAGGGGGAGCGCCCCGAGAGCCGCCGCCGCCGCCGCCGCCCCCCGGGAGCCCGGACGCCGGCGAGGTGGGGGCGGGGGCGGGGGGATGGAGGTGCAGGGGCGAGGTGGGGGCGGGGGGCTGCAGGGGGGAGGGGGGACGGGGGCGCGGGGCTCCTGCGAGGTGGGGCGGGGGCGGGGGGACGGAGGTGCAGGGGCAGAGGTGGGGACTCCTGCGAGGTGGGGGCGGGGGGCTGCAGGGGGGGGACGGAGGTGCAGGGGCGAGGTGGGGGCGGGGGGCTGCAGGGGGGAGGGGGGACGGGGGGCTCCTGCGAGGTGGGGCGGGGGCGGAGGGATGGAGGTGCAGGGGCAGAGGTGGGGACTCCTGCGAGGTGGGGGCGGGGGGCTGCAGGGGGGAGGGGGGACGGGGGGCTCCTGCGAGGTGGGGGCGGGGGCGGGGGGGACGGAGGTGCAGGGGCAGAGGTGGGGACTCCGGCGAGGGGCGGGGGTGCAGGGGGGTGGGGGGCTGCAGGGGGCAGAGGGTGGGGGACTCCGGCAAGTTGGGGGGGCGGAGGGGCGGGGGCTCCTGCGAGGTGGGGGCGGGGTGCGGAGGGGCGGGGAGGGCAGGGGGCAGAGGTGTGGGACAACGGTGGGGGGCGGAGGGGCGGGGAGGGCAGAGGGACGGGGAGGAGGGAGGGAGCGGGGGGCGGGGGACTCCTGCGAGGTGGGGCGGGGGCGTCCCGGCCTGCGGGGGGCGGGGGGCGGGGCCCGAGGGTGGCAGGGGGCGGAGGGGGGCGGCTGGGTCCCCGCAGCTGCCCGCTGGTCCCCGCAGGTGCGCGCAGGTGCACGCAGGTCCCCGCAGGTGCCCGCAGCGCTGCCTCCCGCCCCCTCCCCTCCCCCCTCCCCTCCCCCAGTGCATTGAGCTTCTTGCATCGCGTTAGTTTGCGGCGTGTTCGGGGTCCCGCGGCTGGACCCCGTTCAGCATCTCAGAGAAAGGGAGCGCCCCGCAGCCGCCCCCGCCCCCGCCGCCACCCGGTCGCAGAGACCACAAGTGTTTGCGCCGACAGCTGGGGCGGGGGGCGGGGGCCGGCGGCCGTGGGCGGGGGGGGGCTCCCGGCGATGCGAGCGGACGCGGATGGGAGGCGAGGGCCGGGCCGGGCCCCCATCTCCGAGGGCCCGGGGCTCCCTGAAGCGCCGCGGAGGGGAGGGAGGCTCTACCGCAAAGGGGCGGCTGCCACGGGCGCCTCGCGTGCCTCCCGGGTCCCTCTTCCCACGCACGACACGCGGGGCGGCGGGAGCCGAAAGCCTCGGCCCTACAAGGGGCCAGGCCGGAAAGCCCCGGGCAAGCAGGGGCCGGGGCGCTGCGATCCGCCTGCAGGTGCCCCCAGCCGCCCCTCCCCGGCCGGGTCGCCCGGGCCTCGGTGCAGGTGTGACTCCTGGGGGGGTGGGGGGGGCGTCAGGTGCGCGCCAGCCCCGAGCCGCCCGGAGATGGATGGAGGCAGCAGGGGGCGGGGGGGCAGGTGCTGCTCCGGAGCCTCCGGTGGAGGCTGCTTTCCCTCCCGCCTGGGGCGGCCTAATGGGTTAAGGCAGATTCGGGACACGGACACGGACGTGGTGATGCTCCCGGGTCACCGCGGGCGGCGCCGCCACACGACCTGACTGTGTGTCTTGTGTGTCTGAAGGTCGAGGTGTCAGGACATCTGCACTCGGGCCGCCCACCCCTGGGGCTCCGCACGGCGGGGGCTCCGCACACGACACCCTCGGCCCTGCAGGGAGCCTGGCCGCCAGCCGGACCCCAGCCCTGGAGAGAGGAAGAGAAGAGAAGGGGACAGAAGAAGTGCTTCCCGCAGAGGGGACACTCCCGTGAGTAAATTAGAAGTGACAGAGGTAGGAGAGGGCAGTGCTAGACTCATCTAAGGGAAATTCTCCATGCTTCAGTTCAAACAAAGAAAAAAAAAAAAAAAAAGTTCATGTGGATTGATCATAGCTCATGATGAAGCGTCACAGTCCTTTAGAGGTATTGGCTGAGTTTCTCTGATATCCACTTGGGGGAGTGCGGAAATCTTGGGAGAAAAAGAGAGCAGGAATTTCTAAAACTTACATACTCCGTGGAACGGATCGCCTAATGACTTGTTAGAATTCAGTATGAACAGGATCTATCAGAAAAAAAAAAAAATGAGTATTCTTCACTGAACAGCGTGTGGAAATTAAATCCGTCTTGGCACCTATCATTACAGCAGTTGTTTTTTTTTTTTTTGTTATTATTATTTGTATTTTGAGGATGCAGGGATTCTCTGTAATATCATTTTGGGAACAACTAATGACCTGGACGTTTTTCATGACGCCTCCTGAAGTTTGGGAAACTTGCAGCTGGTAGACGGGGGATAAGGTCTTCACTAATACTGAGCCAAAGCGAGGAATCTCCTTAGGAAATGGAAGGAGCGTCCTAAGGGAAAGCGTCACATAATGTAGTTTTCTTGTGTTTGCAAGTCACAGTCATCTAAGCTAGGTTTTCTGAAATGTTATTCTCTCCAAATCCTTCTGACAAGATGTTCAGATCTTTAGCTACATCGTGAAGGTCAATTTCCAGTTCAGAAAACAGGAACATTTACAGGAATTGTCCTATGGAACAGAATACCGTCTATCTGGAAGGTCATATTGGGTTTTCTAGTGGCAAAGTTTATAGAGTGTATGTATGTGTCCCTTAAATAGCATGCATGTGTGTGTATATATCTTAGGATACCTAAGCATCATAATAAACTTCAGTGAAATATCTTCTAATCTCTGAAGAGTCTTTTCATTGTCAGAACAGGCTATTTTTACCACTTACACGTTTCATGGTATGATGAGGTAGCTCTAGACTGTCACATGTAGACCTACACAGAAGTGGCAATAAACACACCATAGATTTGCTGCTAAAGCATGAAGGATGAGGACGGTTATAAAAGAATGTGCCTTTTTTTTTTTTTTGCCTAAAATCTATCCTCGTCGTCTCTCTACACAGGAGGGAATCTATGTCAAAATTACATAATATGCAGATTCTGGACCTAGACCTTGAACTGCAGTAGGCATCTTTAGAAGCGAGCGCAGTTTCCTTTTGTTTCCCCTTATCTCGATTGAGCAGCCGCATCTGTAATGATCAATCAAATAAAACTATTAATCCCACTGTACAATCCCTATCAGTACAATACCTACCAGTATTGGTAGGTACTGTGTCCCTACCAATGAGCCCCGTTACCTGTGGGCTCTGCCTCAGGTCAAAGGTAATGTTCGGAATGGTGAGCCACCCCCAGCATGTGCCACCCGGCGTCTGACCCTAACAACCACTGCCCGGAGTGGAATCCTTACAGCAAACGTCAGAACCTTTCGTTTCAACTTTGCGAAAAACGAAGATAGAAGGCAGGTGGGACGCCAGGGCTTCCCCATCGTCTGGGCAAGGAAGTGTGCCTTTCTGTGGCAGTAAAGTGACATCAGTAGGTAGTGACAAATTATTGTGCTCTTCCATCTTGCTGTTCTTTCTTTCCTTTTTGTCACGGTGTAAAGGCAGTAGGTACATAAGTAAGCATCTCTAAATTCCTGCTGTGCTATAGTGTCTGAAATCCATGGCCTATTCCCAGTATTTAAAACAATTCCGATTTCTGTTATTAGTAATCATCTTGACATGGATTATTTCTATGGAAGGATGTCACCAAATTCTTAAAAATAAAATATTCCCTCTCAATCACCCGGAGAACTTAGGAGGTCTGACTGGAGACCTGCTTTAAATATCTAAACACTCAGAGTCAATATTTCGTCATCAGAAAATATTTTTAAATACCTTATGGGATAATCCTGCATCACTTGGGTTTCATTGGCGACTTGCGACTTGAAAAAATACACTTAGTAATTTCATTATGACAGTAAGTGATATTAATCTAAAAACAATGTGCAGTTCCTTTTTGCAACCACACTTCAGTTTTTCTCCTTCTCCAATTGGGATTTAAATCAAGGTCCCCTAAGCCCTGTGCCCATACTGATTTACCTCACTTCCTCTTCCTCATCTTGCTTCCCTAACCCGAATTTCCATGTCAGTTTTCTGCGCACCGACGAGGTATTGCTCCTGGCCTCCTCTTGGCTCGCACAGATTTCAGGACAATGATGTTCCTTGGAGATGTGAGACCGACGTCTTGCCTCTTTTCCCAGACCAGTGGCTGGCCCCCCGCATCCTGAATCCCTGCCCCACTTCGCTCAGTCCGGCTCTTTCAGAGGGAAGTAAATCTCCCCCCGGTTTGCTTGCTGCTATTTCAGACCATATGTTGCTACCCCCGCATGCTGAGACTTCCTACTTCCTGTCATTACAGGCTCTGGATGCTTTTACTCTGTTTGTCTGGATAACTTCCCATCACTAAAACGAATGATCCACAAATTATATTCACTTTGGGGTCCCGCACCCCAGCCTTACCTGAGCTTCTAGGCACCGAGTTCCTGTTCTTACATCATCCTGAAAAAAAAAGAGAGAAAAAAGCTTATTTCAGTGTTTTTCAAATGTGTCTGTGATGTGTTCTTAGTGATTCCAGACTATACTATTGGGATTCAAAACTTTCCTTTTCATTACTATAACAATCTTAACATAATAAGCATATTCTTGATCATTTGTGAAATCCTATAACAATAATTTGTGACTAGGTGTTGTCGCTATATGTCTCTCTTGTTTGCCTTCCTAGTTGTGACCACATTGGTGCCAGGTATTACAACTTTTATTGTTTTGGACTAATAGGGAAAAAACTAAAAACTTAACACGTAAATGTTTTGCTTATTCTGAGATAAGACCAAACGATATCATGACATCTGTATGGATAAAGGCGTTAAACCGGAGGAACGTGATAGGGCACCTGTGTGCACCCCATTCATCAGGCGTGCTTAGATCACTATTGATACACAAATACTCATAAAAACATCCATGTTGAGACTGGATTTGGTTTCAGCAAAGCAACATCATCTGTTGTATTAAATTAAGATGGTAAATTTGGATTTTTTTATATTTTTATTTGATTTCTATTTTTTAATTTGTATTTACTTAAAAGCTATAAGCATATGGGGTTTCATAATTAGTTTGGTGTTAACATATTTGAGTGAAATTATGCCACAAGTGAACCTAAGCTATGCTGGGAATCTTTAAAAATGAGCTATATGTTAATCAAGTTATTCCAACACTGGTATAAAACACCAGTATTCAATGCATACATTGAATTGAATAAACATTGTTGACTTTATCTGCAGCCGATACTGTTATTGTATGATTTGAAAGGAGATGGTGACTTTCTGAGGTTATTATTAATTATTACCTAAAAGTAGGAGGTCCATCTCCCATATCCCTGTTTCTGTATTTCAGGTCTGCTGGATTTAAAAGTGCGGCCTCTTTAAAACAAATACCGTGATCTACCAAATCCAATACCACATCAATTAGAAGACGTACCCTTTTTATCTCCACTATAAATGCAAACGCACTGTCAATTAACTGCAAGAAGCCACTGATTATAAGACATCTGAGTTATGGAGATGTTGAAAACAAAAAGGCATCTTAGAACCCATGAACTACGAAACCTGAATTTGTGAAGACACTACTACATGTAAAGACTTACTGGAACTCACCTTAAATAATGTCCAGCTAAAGCAACCATGCGACACTGAATGAATCATGACTTAGCTGCAGTTATTTCACTTCTAAAAGAAAAGGAATAAACTAGGTATTATCTTGTTCTCAAGCTTTAATCTCTCTGATTGGCAACTTCCCTAGATTTGATATTGGTCAGGCCTGGAAGAACAGAACATCAATTTAGTCTTCTACTTGAGGATGTGCGTCTTGAATGGCTGGAGGAAATGCAGAAATTGTGGAAATGTGGGAATTAGTGAAAATGCAAAATGGATCAGAGAGAAATTTCACGAATTTGCTTAGGTTCAACCCTAACAGGTAAATTAAACAATTGATATTATGCGTTTTTTTTTTTTAACATGTCTTAAAAGAATGGTAGATCACGTATTGACTAATATATTTATTTGATACTGAAAATGGGTTTTTGTCTTTTAATTCCCTTAATTTTCAATTATAATAAGTAGCATTGGGATAGATGCCAGGACAATGCTATTTTAAGAGCCAAAGCGACATTTCTATTATGTTGCCAAAGAAATTAATGTAATTGGATGCTATATGACTAACTTACCAAAAAGATGACATTAAATTATATTATTAGTCAAGATAAAGATAAACAGTTATTGCATTCCTACATTTTATAGTCTTTTGAAAAGCAATCTGGTAACATCGATTAATATTAAAATTATATATAACTTTTGACCCAGCCATTGTATTCCTAGGACTCTCTAAATAGAATAAAAGGATATTCACAAGAACACTTAATGCAATTTTGTTTAATTGTTCATAATTAGAAAAACCTGGAAACGGGAAATTATCATCAATAAATGGCTACATGTTATTATATATGTTAAAGACTTTGCATCTATTAGAGTAATACAGTGTATCTATACCTATTGACTTAGTAGGATTATCTGGTTATTTTATTGTGTAAGAAGTATACAAACAAAAGAAGAATATAAAATAGGATTTGGTTCCGTATTAAAAAAAAAAAACAACCAAGAACATGTGTATATATATTTGCCAAAGACAGGCAAGAATATAGGTGAGAGTATATGTAGTTTGTTGACATATTTTAATATTAATTCTGAGGGAGAAGAAAGAACTGGAAGAGAAGCAAGCAGCTAGGGAGGTGGAAGAAAAAGATGACTGACAATCATACACATAGAGGCACATATATGAGTAAAAACATAGAAAAAAAAAGAAGGAAAGGATGGATGGAGGAAGATGAAAATGGCACCGTAACTAGTATGTGAAGAATCATAAAAGATAGGTGAAAGCAGGGACAATATTGGGAAGATACTATAATAGAAGCAATTCATCTATAATGGTGAGTAGAGATGGGGATGAGATAACAAATCAAGGAAATCGTTATGAACTAGATTGACAAGAGTTCTGATAGATTTGGATGTGGGGTGATAAAAAGACTAACACAGAATAACAGAATTTGGCCTTAGTTGCTGGTGCAGTTTCCTGAGATGGCAAGGTCTAGAGACTTTGTGAAAAATGCTAAATTTAGATGATTATTATTATTTTTTTAAATAAGGGTGAGATGCCTTTTAAATGTACAAGCAGAGAGAGTAGACATGGCCAGGTACAAAGTCCGGAGTCAGGATCGAGATACTCATATGGGAGCCAGGGGCAAATCAGGGTGAGAGTATATGTAGTTTGTTGACATATTTTAATATGTCACAGCATGAAGGCATAAGAAATCACGTGAGATTACTTGTATATAGAAGGAGGGCTGTAGGGCAGATTGGGGTTGGCTCTAGGAAAAGTAGCTTAAAAAGAAGATAGAAAATGAGCTGTCAAAAAGTGTTTAAAACCAAGAGAATATGATGCTTTGGAAGCACCTTCCTCCAGGAAAGAAAAAAAAATCAAATTTAAGGAGAGATTGATCACCTGCGAAAAATGCTATTGATATTTCAAGTGAGAAGAGATCAGAAGAGTGATCTCAAGTCGTCCATCTTGAAAGACATTGGTGACCTTGGCAAAACAGTCTCTGGAATATACCAAAAGACTGTATAGGACTTACAAAAATTGAATCCTGCAACAGAGTTAAGAAACCAGGTATATGTGCTATGATATGGATAGACTAGAAAGTGTAAAGCTAAGTGCAATAATTCAGTCAGAGACAGAAAAATGCCATATAATTCCACTTATATGTGTAATTTAAGGAACAAACAAATAACTGAGCAAAGGGGAAAAAGAGAGAGAGAGAGAAAAAAAATCAAAGAAACAAACTCTTAATTATAGAGAAGATAGCGATGGTTACCAGAAGGAAAGTGGGTGGGGGATGGGTCAAATAGGCGATGGGGATGAAGGGGGGCACTTATCATGATGAGCACTGGGTGATGAATGGAGTTGTTGAATCACTATATTTTACATCTGAAACTAATATAACACTGGAATTTAAAATACAATACAGAAATAACACTGGTCTAAAAAACAGTAGGAAAATAAAACAAAATTGTGTCTATGTATAAAAAGAACACCCTTATTCATATTGATAAGACACTAAAAAATGACTTCATGGTATTACAACAAAGATTAACAGGTAAATCTCTCAATAGTAAAACTATGATTATTTTTTCATTGGATTTCTTGCATATATTCATATTTTAAGTGATCATTTTCTTCTACATGAAGAAAAAAGACATTTTTACTAATTATTAATTAAATTCTGTGAAAATAAATTTTTTATCTAGAAAAAATAAGATAATGAGAAATTATAAAAATAAATGAAGGGTAGAAAGGGAAAAAATTAAGCATCTGACAAGCACATATGTTTCACAATGAGTGGGAATAATTTATCCTATAAAAGGGAAAGCCTTTCAGATTACAAAATCTAACAAGTGATATGCCTAAATATAAAGTGATAGAGAAGTTGAATGTAAAGAGGAAGAAAATAGAATAATTAAACACAGAGAGAATTTACATTACTACCCTGTGAAGTAGAATTTGAGGTAAAAAATATCAAAGAATACAATTGAAGAAGATAATACAATATCCACAAGCATTTATGTGCCAAATAACATAAAATCAAAATCCATAAAGTAAAAGGCCATAGAAAAAGAAACAAAACATATAAACAAAAAACAAAAGAAATACCAAATAAGCATGACATATAATTGACTCACTTTTTCTATCAGATTATTCAAGATAATAATAGATTGATGGCGTGTATTAGTTAAGGTTAGTGGTAATGTAAATGGATACAACTCTTTGAAGGGTAAATTGGTTTTATTCATATTTTTTTTAAAGTGCATATCCCATCTTCAGCCATCCCACCCACTTCTTGTAAATTATTATACTGAAATAATATCATAAAGAGATAAAAATACAAGCATAAGAAGGCTCATTGCAGAATATTTGTAATACACAAAATTGGAAAACAACCAATATGTCCATTAAAGGGAAATAACTAGCAAAAATTAATAAAAATGCACACAATGGTAAATTAGAGATCAATTCTCAAAAAAAAAAAAAAAAAAGAAAGCTTTGTCTTTATTAAGATTTTTATCTGAAAACATCAAGACCAAAAACTACAGTATATTCTCATTTGGGTATAATTAAATTAGCATATAGATTTTTACAGACCGGTAAACGGATAGTGATTTGCAGAAAAGAAAGGCAGAAAGGTTGGCTATTCAAGAGTACTTGATGGTGATTGATACTGTTCATGATTAAGTTGGATGACTCGGGGGCTAGGGTCAGGGAGTTTGGGAGAAAGGAGTCTTAATTTCTTAAATAGCTTTTTTTTTTTTTTTTAACTGATTTTAAGTAAGAGATGTAATAATCCTTGTTTGGAATTTTTCTTAATTTTCAAAGAAATTAAGATACTTTTGCACCAATCTAGTCTTATTATTAGGTGTACAATCCATGTTATGTATGTATACATGTTTGCTCTCTCAGTTCCCTAGCAGCAGTAAGACCAGTTAAGAGCAGCAACCTTGGCTGGTTTGCTTTCCGTTGCATCCCTGCAGCCCTGAGGAGTATCTTGAGCTTAGAATGTGCTCAGTAATTATTGTTAACTGAGTTTCAGGATCAAAAAAGTTAAAGCAAGGATTTGAAAAAGCAAACACATTATAACAATGCTTTTCCCCTTTATTTTTATCTTATATCGACAGGTGTGTTGTCTCTCTTTCGATAAACAAACCTGTGTATACACGAGAAGTACAGTAGGTCCCCCCAGTATATCAGGGAGCGTAAACATCAAATTCTCTAAAAGACCCCCCAAAACAATCACTGAAATGATTCATTTCTCTCATCCCCCATAGTCAGCGTGTATGCAGGCCTTGATGGTGTCAGTGACCCGGGTCTTGTACCTGGGTGTTCTCCAGGACTGACCACGTGGCTCCCGTCTTGTAACCCAGGGTGACTGCTCTGGCTCCTGTCACTGCAGACGTGCTTCAGCAAAGGCAAAGGCAAGGAGGGCAAAGGGAGGGTATTGCCCTTCCCTTTAAGCAAAGGGCTTTACAGCTGCATGTGACATTTCTTTGCTGCATTTAATTGGCTATCGCTTTGTCACGTGGTCACACCAGTGGTTTGCCAATGTAGCGCTTGACTGTGTACCCAACTGAAGATTAAAGAGCTGTGTTATGCAGGAAAGAAAAATAATAATTGATGTTTCAACATTCCATTAAGTTCCTAAATTGATGGTGAGGCCATTGATGTGGGGAATACATGATGGCGAGGAACTGATTAAAAAAAATAATTCTGTGAAAATCGTATCATACATGCAGTTGAGGACCTCTCGATGGTGCTATATATTCTAGACAAGAGAAAATAACATTAGAATGTAACTGTTGACAGAAATTAAAGGGAAATTTGGAGATAAGGGGAAATCCATTCCATTTCTATAAACTACTACTTTCCATAGAGCTCTTACAAGTTTTATAAATCCGTAACATTTAACCTCAAACTGTTGTTGAATGTCAGGGCGATAGGTAGAAACCCCAAGATAAACCATTTCACGTTGGCATTCGACTATATTTTTCCTTCACGACTCAACTGTTCCACGTAAACAGCACTGCCGGCATTAGTTTGCGTTCAATATATGACTGGTCTGAGTTTAAACTATTGGCCTCATGGACAAAAAATTAATTTTTCTCCCAATGAACCAGCTCACTTCAAAGAAGTGACTTCTGTGTATTCTTTGACGTTTTCTCAAGGAAGATCCTTCGCTTTCCTTAGAAAAGGAAAGAAAAGCACAGTCATGACTTCTCATGATAATGTGCAGGTGTAATGATGAACTAATTGAAAACAATTTACCCCTTCACCTTCTTCCCCCCATAAGAGTGTTATATAGCAAATGACCTTGCGTCTTGAAAACTTATATCCTAATTATCACTGATTTGATTTCAGGACACTAAATTTTAGGGGTACTGGTCTGTGATCTACGTTGTGACACAGACATTTATCAACTCCGGCAATCCCCATTAGCTCCGGGATCACAAGCCCTGTTGGGAAAAGTTCTCATTACTATAGTCTAACCTTTATCATAAGTCATTAAAAAAAAAAAAAAAAAAAGGAGGGGGGAGTATGTGCATCTGAAGCATACTATGTTGTGTGGAGTCTTCCTCTTAATTTTAATTCATGTTTCAGTATTAACTAGGAGCTACTACTCTGTCCAGTAATTTGATTTACTCTTTGACTTCGCCTCAGAGCCGAGAGTCTAAACGCTGTCCCCGAGGCTACAGAGCACTGATTCCCAAATGCTGGCCTGGATCAGAATCACCCGGAGGATACAGGTTCTGGACGCCCTCCCCAGGGTTTCTGACTCGGTAGCTCCTGGATAAGGGCCGATAATTTGCATTTCTAGCAAGTTCCCAGGTGATGCTGAGGCTGCTGATCCCTCGTCTGGGACCACATTTTGAGAGCATTACATCAGCACAGCCAGAGTTCTGGCTGCTGCAGATTCCTTCTCTGAACAGAGCTACTGTGTCTAAGAACTCCAGAACTGAAGTGATAAACAGTCCTCTCTTTAAGGGCTGAGAAGAGATTTTGAGTGAAAACATTATCCATCATGTACACACCACATAGCTATCCTCTGCTCGTGTAAGCTCACCGCTAACCTTTGGGTCAAATAATGATGAGCATCAGATAATTTCAATGAGACATTTCAAATTTTGTCTTAAATGACATAAAATGAGTCCTTAAAAATACAATGTCTTAAGTAGATAATTATAGTGAGACTCCTTGTAAGGGCACTCATAACCCTATTATATCACATCAAAATATAATATGAATGTTCTGAAATTCGGTATCAAAGTATCTGACACATGGGTACAGTTACACAATATGTTTTATTAAAATGTAAGAAAACCATTGTCATAATACGGAAGAGTTAGGGGGGTATAGAAATAAACATCAAGGCCAAGTTCAAGAGTTTGGGGAAAAGTATTTTTATTAATTAATTCATTTAGAAAGGGAGAATGCACACCCCAGCAGTAGGGAAGGAGGGAGGGAGAGAGACAGAGAGACAGAGAGATAATACCCTAACTGGTCGCGTGCACAAGTAGGGAGGGAAAGGGAGAAAGAAAATCTTAAGCAGACTCCGCTCCTAGCGCACACCCTATACCACGCTCCATCTCACCACCCTGAGGTCATGACCGGAGCTGAAATCAACAGTTAGAGGCTTAACTGACTGAGCCACCCGGGAGCCCCATGGGAAAAGCATTTAAATGGTCAAATAAACAAGTTAAAAAAAATAGCTTTTGTGATAGGAAAATAGAGTGAAAAGAATGAAAGAAAATAAGATATTTTACATGCTCATTTATTTTGCTGAATGCTTTCATCGTGTCCATTAGTAACGGGAAAAAAAGTTGCGATTTCATTAAGCCATTCTTTGCAGGATTCATTTTCTCTGAGCAGCTGTGAGAAAAAAAGATCTTAGGTGAAGAAACCTATTAAGTTTTCAAATGATTAGGATTTGTTTTATAGGTTTTATTTTAATGCATTGTTCTGTCTCACATTTAAATTTTTTTTTTAGATTTATTTATTAGAGAGAGAGAGAAAGAGAGAGAGAGATAGAGAGAGAGAGCGCATGAGTAGGGGGAAAGGCAGAAAGAATCTCAAGCAGACTTTGCGCATGGCACAGAGCCTGCCATGGAGCTCCATCTCATGACCCATGAGATTGTGACCTGAGCCCAAATCACAGGGCAGTCGCTTAACTCACTGAGCCACCCAGGAACCCCTTCATGTTAAATTTTATATACACACATAAAATAGTGTATAAGTTGAGGGTAGTGACCTACAAGATAATGGTAGAACATGACAAACACATTATATAAGAATTTAAATCAGCGTGTATTTTATTTTAATTAATGTACTTTATTGTTTTAGAGTATTTTTAAGTTTACACAAAATGGAGCAAAAGTACAAAGAGTTCTTATAAACCCTTTTCCTCGGCACACCGTTACCCTGTTATTAATATCTTGCCTCGCAATATCTTGTTACAACTGATGAACCAATACTGATCCATTATAATGAACAGATGTCTATATTTATATTAAGGTTTCCTCTGTGTTGCACAGTTTGCTGGCGTTGACAAACGTGTCATGTCATGTGTCCACAATCATGGTATCACCCAGAATAGTTCCACTGCCCTAAACATTCACTATGCCCCAAGTGCTCACCCCTCCTCCTTACCATCAAGTCCCTGGACACCGTTATCTTTTCCTGGCCTCTATGGTATTGACTTTTCCAAAATATCACATAACTGAAATCATAAGGTATACAGTCTTTTCAAATTTTCACCTGTCAGTTAACAGTAGGCATTTTAAGTTTCCTGTAGGTCTTTACGGCTCGTTTCATCACTAAATAATATGGCCCTATACTGATACGCCCGTTTGTGTGTTCATTTACCAACTAAAGAACATCTCGGCTGCTTCCAAGTTTTGGCAATTTTGAATAAGGCTGCTATAAACATTTGTGTGCAGGTTTTTGTGGATTTCAGTTATTTTGGATAAATGTCTAGCCGCATGATTGCTGGATCATATGGCAAGGCTATGTTTAGCATTGGAAGAAACCGCCAAATTGTCTTTCAAAGTGATATTAACATTCTGCATTCCCACTTGCAATGAATGTGATTCCCTGTTGCTCCACATCCTCGCCAGCATTTATTGTTGCCAATGTTTTAGATTTTAGCCATCCTGATGGGTGTGTAGCGGTCTCGTTTTTCAAATTATCAGTTCCCGAATTACATGATATTAGGTGTGTTTTCATATGCTTATCTACCAACTGCATCTCTTCTTTGGAGACATGTCCAGATTTTGTTATTATTTGAACACCTTGTTCGATACACAAACCAAAGGCATAGGCGTCACAACACCCAGTTTCTGGTCTTGGATTTGCCATTTTCTTCTCATAGGCTCTCAACGGAAACTCAGATTCAGAGTGTTCTTGTGTCTATTTCATGAGATTGTTCTAAATATCAAATAAAGATCATTGCAAAACTATCTGCTTAAAATCCAAATGAAAAAGGAGGGTGCTTTGCTTTTAAAGCCACTCTATAATAATTACTCTACAGTGAATTTCTGAAATCCTCCTGCCAAAACGGAAATAAAATTTGCTGAGATTAAGTTCCACTCATGTAATCATCCCTCATGTTTTAACAAGAATTTTAAAATTTGTAATATATATGTTCTATGTAGAGATAACTGTAATAATTTCCATAAATCGCCGTGGATTTAACTGTATAGAAAAGATTAAATAATTAATCTCTCTCATCTTATGGGAAAGTCAGTCATCTCCTAGGAGAATATATACCTAATGAAATTATACTATTTAACTGATGTACCGATGTGCTACTACTGGTATTTGCTTTGCTAATGAAATTAAACTTTGTCCCTTCCAGAAAATGGCTGAGAGACAGATTCAATTTATTTTTTCATGGACAGTTGCAAATTTTGTTCGCATAGAATAAGTTTTGTGTTCTACAAATCAGGGAACCAGCTATTCATATTACACATTCTAAGTCTCTTAATCTTACTTTTCCCTATATAATATTTAAAGATATTGTTTAAAGATATTGAAGAGAGTTATAATTTTAATATTTGCTTCATCAAGAAAAATGACCAGCTTAAAGTGAAGTCATAGAAATCCCATGAACTACTGGTCCTCTCTATTTTATTAGGAAATTTAGCTGGATATTACCCGGGCATAAGCACATTTTGCAGGTGCTATAAATCAATATCCCACCCTCAATAAATTTAGCGCTGCCTGACGAACTTGGCTGACATCCTTTACATGTATTTGTTTTTTTGTTTGTTTTTCCTTTTTTTTAGGATTTTATTTATATATTTATAAGAGGAAGGAGGGAGGGAGGGAAGGAGGGAGGGAGGGAGGGAGGCACCTTTACATGTATTTGTATCTAAATATTTCTGGTTGCTGTCCAAGTGTCTTGTAAAAAGAGGTTTAGAAAATTGTTGCTTCTCCCCCATCCCATGCTGAAATTAAAAGAAAACATGTACTCTTTCAAATAGTCATCGCAATACTGAAAATAATAATAATAATAATAATAATAATAATAATAATAATAATAAAAGTCAAGCTTGACTCCCATGAAACTCCCTTTCAACCAGTCTAGATCAGAAAGTCATACTTAATACCCACACCAAACACCACGATGCTGGTTCCAGAACCCAATTCAGTATCCTGGTATCCAATTTTCTTCAAGTGAAGGGATGCATGAGTATGAATGACGAGACTTTTATGACTGTGGGCCTAAGAAATACTGCCATGGCTCATCCTTCGTGAAATGTGACATTGAGAGAAATGATTGTCCACTGGAGAAGCCATATTCGTAACAGCAGCAGCTGAATGAGCTAAGCAGGTAACGGTTAGCAAGGGGAGGGGCCGGAGACAGCAGGAAGTTCTCCAAGACCACTTCTTTCCTCAGCCTTCCGTATGGCACTTTATTCAAGCATCTGGATCCTTCTGTTCTACCAGGAGCAGCAGGACTTCCAGTGGCAATTGAGATAAGCAGGCAGTAGAGTGGCAATTGAAATAAAAGGGAAGTGCTGTCCGTTGATCGATAGCTGTAGTTGAGTCTGAAAGGGTGACTTGGAGTTACTTGTGCTGCCCTAAGTGGCACTTAGGACTAGTGAGGAATTATTAAACGTCCATGAACAAACCTGGGAGTCACAGAAATACGTAGAATAGTGGGAAGGTTCTTGCAACTGTTTGGACAGAAATGCAAATGTAAGCGTGACCTCCTTTTGCCAATGAACCAGGGAAGCAAGTGATCGAAGTACGTATCATAGAGATCCAAGCATTTTACCAGATAGCAACTCTTTTCTCTATGGTTTATATGTCATTCTGGAGTCTCTGGCCTCTTGGGGATTCTATCAAAGAACTGATAGTATTACTATTATGTTACATTTGAATGCCTACTGTGTAGTGTACATGGTGCTTAAAACTGTATATGCATCATGTCATTTAATCTTCACAATAACACTAGAAGTTAAGCAGCATTAGTATTTGTAGAAAAACTGATATGCAGATAATTGGTAAAGTTATGATTGGTAGCCTAGAGCCTACATCCTCAAGTACTACAATCATATCTCAGAAATGATCTTCAACATCACAAAATATTGTCAATATGCTTGATAACTTTTAGTTTGACATCTATTAATTGATTTCATCACTCTTCATGTCAATACCATCCTTTTCCCAATATATATAATTATACTTAATGGCAATAGATTATTTTCGAGAGAATACACACATACACACACGGATATGTTGTTCCAAACTAGCACTTGTATTAGTTTGGATTAGTTTATTCCAGAAAACCATACATAAGAAAAATGCACAGGAATAAACAGTATTTGATTGCAATTTAATCAGGGGGTTAATTTCAATAGATTCTTATAGTTGCTTTTTGATCACATAAAAAGTAAGAAAACCCTTATGATTTTGCAGTTACTCTATTGATTCACAATAAGATGGACAATTTCTGTTTTAAAAATTGAACAGTATTAAATTAAAATGAAAGGGCCACATTAAGTCTTAATCAGCAAAAAGTATCATAATCAATATATAAAATAAATTTAATGACCTTGTCTTACATCCTATGGAGAGATTATTTATACATAGGATAGCATATTTCATATGTTGAAAAGCTAAAGTGCCACTAAAATACAGAATGACACAAAGAAGAGCAGCTTATGTTGGCTACACAGATAAATCAATTCAGTTAAAGCCCAAATGCTTTACACTAGAAGCATTAATTTGAGTATTACCACTATGGAAAGATTTTTTATATGGCCAGAAATAAAAAGGCAAGTTTACTACATTGTCTCAGTTTCTAGTTTTCTAAATTTCCAATTCTACCCAGCTGCTCCTAATGGAAAACATTTTTGTGATTGTACTATTGGAAATAGGTACTTAATTGTGTTATCAGAGGACAAAAGTAAAATTGCATGTTCACAGCAAGTCATAAGTAATAACAGGATCACGACCAGTCAGAAGATACAAAGGCCGAGAGACTACTTAGAATGAAGGGTTTTATGGCAAATATAAGGAGTTGGTAGGTTTGAGGATCTACATCTAGGAAATGCAGGAAATTTGATTAGGTGTAAAATTAGGAAGGCATGATAGTTTAGGGTTTGAATCGAAGGACTAGAAATCCATCAGTAAAACGGAATAGATAGGTCTGGAATATCCAGTTACGTGCGCGCTGAGAAGTGTCTAGAATGGTAATGGGATGGCAGGGCAGGGAAAGGAGAGAGAGTGAAAGGCATCTGGGAATTTGATTCTGTTGAGTAGATCTGAGATTCCTTCCTCATGGCTGTAGAAGTGTTACTAAAAAGGCAATAAAGTTCTCACAGATTTAGAGCCGAGGGTAAATAAAGATGCTAGATCCTTGCAAACTTATATAAATTCTAAAAGCTCTCAAGTAAAATGTGATCAGCTGCATGACTTCCCCATTTAGTGTAGAAATAACTAGCACGTTTACTGTAATGGAATACACGAGGAGCAAAGTGTGATGGGTGTGATCTCTCCTCCCTTTGTGATTGTGTACACGGAAGCATAGAGATATTCTTTACAAGTAAACTGATGTGATTGATAAGCTAAATGACTGATCTCTCGTATTTCCAATAATACCTGAGGTACTTTTCAAGTATTTGTTTTACACTATTTGCCAGTTTGAGGCTGATGGGATAGACACCAGTTTTAGCTGCAAAACACTGTTCAGATGAGGCCTTATACCATATAAGCTGATCCAGGTTGAAGCTTGGGTTTGGGACCTCCTTGAATAAAGGGCTGAGCATTCCAAAAGTTCATTCCTTTTTTTTTTGTTTGTTTTTGTTTTAAAGTCCACTGGTTTAAGAAACAGAGAAGGATCATCAAGGAATTGTTGCTAGGCTGAACAACGCTCATGTTATCTCATATCCTAAGAGGTCTGTATATTCACCATGAGATAAAACATTTAATAAGAAATATCACAGTGCTACTTATTTTTGTTTGTATTATTTCGCTTTGTTTTTTATTATATTTAAAAATTGGTAGCTAGACTTCTTCTGTACTGAGAGGCAGCAGTACAGCAGCAAGATACTGAAGTAGTAACCAGTTATTTAAAAAGAAATCTTGACCAGGGTGCCTGGGTGACTCAGGCAGTTAAGCATCAGACTCCTGATTTTGGCCCAGGTGAGGATCTCAGGGTTGTGAGATGGAGCCGTCTTCCCCTTCTCAGGGTTTGTGCATGCATTCTCTCTCTCTCTCTCTCTCTCTCTCTCCCTCTGCCTCAAAGTAAATAAATAAATCTTTAAAAAATTAAAATAAAAAAAATAAATCTTCTGGGGTATGTTGCTAGCTCAGTCAGAAGAGCATGCAGCTCTTGATCTCAGGGTCTTGAGTTCAAGCCCTATATTGAGTATAAAGATTAAATAAATAAATAAACAAACAAGTAAATAAATAAATAAATAAATAAATAAATAAATAAATAAAAGCGAACTTTAAAAAAAAAGAGAGAGAGAGAAAATCCTGATTAAAAAAAAGAAGTCTTAAGCCTCTGAAAAATTTCAAAACTGTAAGAATGATATTAGTAAGGGACTGAGAAATGGTCCAAATGATCAAAGGCAGCACTGAATATTAAGATACTTTAATCAAAATAAATTTAATTTTTCACTAAAAGTAATTAGAAAATAATCACCTGTAATGATACACTAGTGACTTGGGCTTCAAATGATGCCACTACACAGTCCAGAGGTTATTAGCAAGGAAGAATGTTCCAATAACACATAACTCGGTTGTCATGCCATTTATTGGAAAGATGAAGGAGCATATGAACTATTTAACTGAGATAATTTAAATAAAAATTAAAGCTAATTAAAATAATGTATCACCCATACACAGGCACACCACATAGAGAAAGAGCAAAAGTAGGCAGAAAAAGAGCAGTAAGAAGGTTCAAGCTAGCACAGGAGAAGCAACTGGATTCCAAACCATATTTTCCATACAAATGTAATAGATGCAAAAGCTGCCGAGAAAAATCATGCATTAGCCAGGTTTGATGGCTTCCATATCCTGAAAGGAACTGACGATGAAGGACAGAAGATCTAAAGCCCTAATCGTAGGGCTTTGAGAGTTGGTCAGTTTCCTACAAAATCCTAGAATAACAAAGAAAGTAGTAGATGAATGTGGATATTCAAAGCAATGCAAAATTAATATTCATTAGCATATTTGTGGTGTTTGCATATAAGTAAAACACACAAAATAAGAATAAAGAACAAATTGATTCAAGGTAGCAAATGAATTAAATATTGAGTCACAAAACTGACCGGGAGGGTATGAAAGAGTATTGATTTACCCCCAGTCTACACCCTTGGTTTGGATGAAAAAGACTCAGATTGCACGGCCTAAGTTAATAACCTAACCTACAATAAAATAATGGTGAATGACATTTTGAAATTTCCAGGATGAAAAAACAAAGTATCTACAAATATCTTCCAGCTAATATCACTCTGCAAATAAAAAGGAAAAAAGTTTGTCCTCAAATTTTCCTTGGCAATGCTGCATAAACTCTCAGAAGTTATTGTTTTCTTAAATGAGAAAACATTTTAACATATAATATTTTTATATAAAGACAAAGTATCATTCATGTAAAATGGGAATAGAAAGCCATTTTAATTTATGCAATGAACATCATAGCTCATTTACTAAACCAGAAATACAAGGCAACTTAATATTTAGAATCATTTTTTTTAAAGAATCAGACAATATATTGCATCAAAAAGTCAAATGCGAATATGCTTTTCATATCATGCAACTTCATCCCTAGGAGATTTGCTAATGGAAACATCATTTATATACAATCTAATTGCTGTTATGGAATTTAGGATATATAGTTTGGAAATGATTCACCTACTATCATTAGGGATTTAAGTGTTCTAGTTAAGTGAATTTTCAATACCCTTAAAATTCTAAAAAGTCATTAATTTTAAATATATTACATACTCCACTGACTTAGTAAACAGAGTATTCTAATAAAATTTGGTATGTTAATAAATTTAGAGTTGTCATTATGAATATCAATTAGTATGCTCTATTACAGTGACAACTTAGGGCTGTGTGTTTAAGACCTAATTGTGAGCTGCTCTGTAAGATGTATGCACTTGGGCGTATTTGGTGCTGGATGTGAGAATCGTTTCTAGTTATGCTGCTCCCTTAAGTCCACTGTCAATTCAAGATGGGCATGTTGCTTCCTCTGTTCTCCTCAAACCTACTGACTCTAATTCTAAGAGAAGAAAAAAAAAAAAACTAACGGGTTTCACAGGCAAACAGGAAACTGTTATCTTTTTAAAATAAGTTTTCTAATTCTAGAATAAATTTTAATTAACAGAAAAATCGCAAAGATACTAGAGTTCCCATCCACTGCATACCCAACTTATTATTATTATTATTATTATTATTATTATTATTATTATAACATCTGACATGTGGTCTTTGTGTCACAATTGATGAACAAATATTGACACAGTATTAAATAAAGTCCACACTTTATCCAGATTTCCTTAGTTTTTACCTGTGTCCTTTTATTATTCCAGGACCCTGTCCAGAATATCATATTACAGTTATCATATTTGCCTGTCCTCCTCTTGGCTATGCTGATACCATATTCTGGTCGGGTATTTGGTAGGATATTCTCAATTATGGTTTGTCTGATGTGTTTCTTCTGATTAGACTGGGATTATGGGCTTAAGGGAGGAAGACCGCAGTGGTAAATCGTCATTCTCACCACATTTGATCAAGGGTACATGCTATCAATGTGAGTTGGTCACTGTCAATATTGACTTTGATCCCTCGGTTAGGGTAGTGTGTCTCAGGTTTCTCTATTGTTCCTTTCCATACTCTGCACTTCAGTAGGAAATCACTATAAGAAGCCCACACTTAAGGACTGGGGATTATGTTCTATCTCTATGAGTGGGGAGTATGTACACAAATTATTTGAAATTCTTTGGCATGGGAGATTGATCAATTTTTCCATTTATTTATGTATTTATTTATTATTTATGAGTATGGACTCATGGTTATTTATTTTGTACTTTGCTTTTAATCCAATACTATTTCATATAATGTTGTCCAAAGTGGCTCCCAAAATTCTCTTGGGAGCTCTTTCAGTTGGCTCTTGTGTCCCTTTGGCATATTTTCATCATTGCAGGGTTGGTTTGGGATTTTGTTGAGCCCTTCTTTGCTTTCTGTGACTCTAAATATTCCAAGTTTGTCTTGTATTATTTGCCATTGAAACCCTCACACCAGCCATTCCTCCAAGATTTCTGTTTCCTTTTATTGGAGGATGGTAATTAGAAAGCAAGATCTGAATACTATGTGTGCTCACTGCTCCTGGGATGACATTGCTACTAGGCTCTCTCAGCTGACAGAGCAAGGAAATAAAGGGGTGTATACTAAGCCATGTAGATACAAATACCTGTAAACAATTCTACAGTAACCATTAGTATCTATATTAAACTAACCACAAGTTTATATTGATGTCTCCAACTCTAATAGGTTGCTACGTTGAACTTTTTGGTTATTTATATCCTCCACTCCAACCAGAAACTTAGTCCCATCCATTTACTTAGTTGTTAAATTCCATTTTTATATATTTTATATATATATATAAATATATGAATATATAATTATAGTATATATATAATGGTTTCAGAGTTAACATTTATGTCATAAAGAAGTATATCAACTAGAACACAGTGTTTATGTACAGTTAATTATGCCTTCAGTCTTAGAGAATAAATTTATTTCCAAAATTATTTATGTAAATACTTCCCTACATGATTTCATGAGTATTTTTCGTACGATTATAATACGAACATATTCCTTTGTCACATCAGACATTCCATCCTGGCATCTCTAACCTCCTAAACGATGTATAAACTTCACGCACTACGGTTCACTCTGTGTTATAGAATTTAGAGACAGACAGCGTCATGTACCCAACATTAGTATCATGCAGAATTATTTCACCATCCTAAAAAAAAAAAAATCACCTGGGTTTAACCTATTTAACTCTTCTCCCATCCAAGCCCCTGGAAACCATTAATATTGTCTCTATAGCTTTACGTTTTCCAAAATGTCAGATAAATTGAAAGGTACAGTACTTAGTCTTTTCAAACTGGCTTTTTTCACTTGACAATATGCATGTGAGATCCATTCATTGTCTTTGCGTGGCTTGATATTTCATCCTTTCTCATCATTGAATAATGTTCTATCGTATGGATGTATCACAATTTGTTTACCCATATACCCACGGAAAGACATCTTGGTTGTTTCTGGGTTTGGGCAATTATGCATAAGGCTGTTGTTAACATTCTCATGCAGGCCGTTGTGTGCACATATGTCTTCAAATCAACTGGACAAATAGCTAAGATTATTCCATAAATGTCAATTAATTCAAGTTGATTGATAGTGTTGTTCTAGTCTTCTATATCCTTACTGATTTTCTGTCGGCTTGATCTATCAATTACTAAAGAAGGGGTTTTGAAATCTCCGAACTATAAGAGTGGATTTATTTATCTCCCCTTTCGGTTCTATCAGTTTGCCCCACATATTTTGACACTGTGATATTAGTTGCATAGATGTGTAGGGTTGTCTGTCTTTTGGGATAACAGATTTCTTTGCCATTAGGTAATGCCCTTTGTCATCCCTAATGATATTTCTGGTTTTGAAGTCTGTCTTGTCTGACATTAATACATTTTTATTTATATCCTTTATTTTGAGTTGTATTGTCATATTATGTCATTCTCTACCTCTTTACTTTCAACTTACTTGATATGTATAAAGTATATATATCATATATACTTTAAGTATATTCTTGTTTTTTTTTTACCACATTGACAATCTGTTTTTAAATTTACTATTTAGATCATTTGTCTTTAAAATTATTTTATACTTGGGTTAATATCTAACATTCTTGTTAGTGTTTTCCCTTTGTCACATACACTTTTAGTTTTTCCTCTTTTCCTCCCTTCTCTGGTTTTATATAGCATTTGTATGACTGCATTTTATCTTTTCTCATTATACTGCAGATATTTCTTTCTAATTCTATTTCCAATAATTACGACTCCAGTGGTAAAACTTTTCTTTTCTTTATATAGATCTCATGCTTCTGATCTATGCCATATTTCTTCTGCCTGAAAGCTTATTTTACCATTGCTTGCAGGTAAGGTCTGCTGCCAATGAATTCCCATAGGTTTTGTTATGTCTCAGGAAGTTTTTATAACTCTCACTTTGAAGGATAATTTTACTTTGTAAAGAAGTCTAGAGCAGTGGTCTTCTTTCATTTCATTTTCTCCTTGCTTGCCTAATATCTTGTAAGAATCCGACTATAACACTTACCCTTGTATCTCTATAAATAAGCCTGCCCACATACTGCTTTCAAAAAATTTTTTGTCATTGTTTGTTTTTTTTTTTTGCAGTTTTTCTGATTATATGCCTAAGTTTGTTTATTGGTATTTATTTTACTTGGTTATGTTCTCTGAGATTAATGCACCAGGGATCGGCTTGGTGTCTGTCATTCATTTTGTAAAGTTCTCAGTCATTATTACTTCAAATATTTTTTATGCTCTTTTCTCTCTTTGCGCTCTTTCTGGTGTCCTAATTACATGTAAATTACACCTTTGGATATAACTATCCTACAGTTCTTGGATGTTCTACATACTTTTTCATTATTTTTTCTATATGCATTTTAGCTTGGGAAATTTCTATTGACCTATCTCCAAGTTCATTGATTGTTTTGTCAACTGTTCTTAGTCTACTGATGAAACCCATCAAAGACATTCTTCATTTCTGTCAGTTTTTTTCATTTCTAGTATTCCCTCTTGATATTTTTTGTTTGTTTGTTTCCATCTTCCTGCTTACATTGCCCATCTTGCATGTGATCTATTTTTCCAATGGAGCTCATAAAATATTTTTCATATTTACCTTATTTAATTTTTCCTAGCTTCTTTGAGGTACACTTGATAAAAAAAAGTGTATATCATTACTATGTTCAACATGATGGTTTGATATATCTATGTGTTAATTACCACAACCATCCTAATTAACACATCCATCACCTCACATATTCACCATTTTTTGGTCTGGTGATATCATAGTTACTTTAAATTCTCTATATGATAATTCCAAGATCTGTGTCATATCTGAGTCTGTTTCTAATGGTGGCTTTGTTTCTTCAGAGTATGCTTTTTTTCTGGACTTTTTGATATGTCTTGTGATTTTGTTGAAATTCAGGCATGTTTGTAATATCCAGGAATCAATGATATTAGGTAATAGCAATTGAGGTAAATAGACCCTTAGTTGAGCATTTATGTTAATATGGGTAAAAGTTGGGCTGTTTAATGTTTACTGTAGCTAAGGGTACTTCTGAGGACACTATTCTTCTAGTGCCCTTGGTTTTATCTCCTTTCCTCATTTCAGAGTTCCCTGAATTCTCTTCCTTAGAGAGAGTCTGTATCTTGCAGTTATTTCAACTATAATATCTTGCTCTTACGCATGCGCTGTTGGTGTGGTGGGAAGGTGTGTACAAGGAAAAGAACTTCTTTAATTTTTCAATTAAATCTCCATCTTTCAGTGGACCTGTGTTTCAGGGAGCTGACCTTTATCATATTCTCCAAGCGATATAGAGTTTTTCTCCTTCTCTCCACTTTATTACTAGGCTACAATCTATTTTCTCAAAACTCTTCCCTTGTTGACTATTGTCTGCCCTCTTCTGTGATATTAGAAGTGTAAAGGGGACTGGGATGGGAGACATGCCCTTTTCTAGCTGGCACAAGCCTCAGGTAAATTATTTTCCCTTGTATTTCACAATTATTACTCTTTTTCTCCCTACACAAGTTCCACAAGGATATCTTTCCCCGATCTTTATCCTGAGAAACTGATGGGGTTGCTGGAGATAAGGCCCACAAAAGTCTGAGGGACCACCTGAGACTGGAGGTCCCCAGGAGTCCCTCACTATGAAGCTAGTCTACACGCTGTCACACTCCAACCTTTTGCGACAGTTACCATCTAAATGCTCCTGACAGTTTATGGGTCAAGTGCCTTTTTCTCCAAGTAAGCAAATCTCAGCTGTGACCCTTTGAATGCATCTCCCTCTAGTTTTCAGGGTGACAATTTGCTCTGCAACTTCATTTCTCTGACGGGTCCAAGAAAAGTCAAGTTTTGTTTTGTTTCTTTTCGTTTAACCTTATTATGAAAATTGAGGCATCAAGTTCCACAGTTTACATATTGGAATTGAAGCAAAAAACCTGTAATGTTTCCTAAGATTCAATACCATTTTACTGGAGTGGCTAAGGTATATGTATCATGTGGTTGGGGTGACCGACCTGGGTCATGGCAGCAATGTTTAGAGGAACAGGGACAGGTGTTAGGGCACTTCTAAAGTCTTTTTATTACATTTTTAGATAATAGATATTCTGGAACAATGAGGGTTACTGAAGTCTAATCATCAAAAACATATACTCTAATGGAACATATAATTTTATGTAAAAACTTATTTCTTTTGCCTGCAAAGAAACTACCTATGAAAAATTAAAGATTCACAAGGGTTCTTTTTGTTTTTTTTCCTAATAAGGCCATGAAGACTTCCAGAGACGTGAAAAGCCACTGGCTGAAGTTGGCATATCTTTCTTGGATATCAGTTTTCCTGGAAATTTTAGTGAAATCCCTACAGTAAAGTAGAGAAATATTACATACTACAGGAATACAAAAAATAATGTAAACATTAAATATAAGACACAAGCCTCAGTAAGTCCTTTGCTTTGAGATGTGCCGCCTAGATCGCAGTATAGACTTTCTTTTCCTTTGTTATTAAGGGCCCTTTGGTGGAACTTTTATGAAGTTCTTAGTTTATAAAATTAAAATAGTAAAGTTCTTGAGACATTATTTCTCAAATGAAATTTCTTAAATGCTTCCAACTACTCTCTCCCTTCCTCTCCCCAAAGCTGCTTTATCATTTGTGCTGTATTAAGAGAGTGGGGCATATAAAATTACCTTAGAATTATTATTTTAAAAAGCAAAAAATAGGTATCCACATCACTCTTTCCTTTTTACCAATTATTCCTGTTAAAAGCTTTTTTTAAAAAAATATTTTGCTTAGAAGTTCATATATTTTTTTTTACTTTTTAATTTTCAATTTATTTTTTGTCCTGATGCAACTCAACAGAAGTATAAAATGCTACACCCAGTGACACCCCAATTGAGATGCTCCTCATTTGCCCTGGAAACATAGTTCTACCCTGTTAGAGAACAAAAGTAGAGTCCTTGAACTTTTTGCTTTCTACAAGAATGTAGTAAAAACTTTCTTGAATTTTATCTACTGAGGAACAAATGTAAATGGTTGGATGACAGGAACAAAAACAGGACACTCTCTTCCTGGTATTGTGGTACTTTTCAAAAAGATTCAATTATCGAACTTTTTCTATTTGATCAAAAGAGATATGTGATTCATCTTTCTTTTAGTTATTTCTTGCTCCTTATTATTGATGAAATCTGGGAATGGAGTACTCTGTCAGTATCCTCATACCCAAGTCTTCAAATAAATTAGAAATTATATTGGTTTTTATAAACCTGGATATGTCTAATACTTTATCTAATTTTTAAATTTTTTTCATTTAACTTTTATGTTACCTTTAAAAAGTATAATAAAATCAGTTTGTGCTAAAGAACAGTCTCCCTAAATATTTCAGACTACTTACAGTCATGATATTAAAAATTACACAACTATTTGTACACAAGATACATTCCTCTTGAAGAGTGACCTTTCTTTATGATTTTAGATATATTTAGAAGTTTTAGGTTTTCGTAAACTAATCGGTGTGGCAGTCCTACGATTGGATAAAGCATCTGTGAAATGGAGTTCTAGAAGAAGCAAATTTCTAGTACAAACCCTTGGTAAAAAAGAGATTAGAGCTCTTTTGCATGTGTTTAGAAGTTATAAATACCAGGATTATTTTATAACAAAATTTACTGAATTTTACAGGTATCAATGACACACATAAATGATTGTTAAATTCTGTTCTGCATTTTACAGATACTGGGGACTTTCTCTGAGCTATAATAGACATAATGCTAAAAGAGTCATAAAAAATAGGTCTATGTTCAGCAGATAATAAATTGAGTTAAAGGGTTATTATTTGAGTTTAAATGGTTCTGCGAGACACCTAACAATAATATATGAAGGGAATGCAACTGAATCTAAACTGAATCTAATCATGATGGGTTAGAACTGGGGGGAAATACAACTTTGGAATTCTTTCGTAAGACCAGAAAAGAATCTCATAGAAGAAATGAGGATTCCACCCCCCGCTCCCCAACCACCCTGGAGACATGGCTGTCATTTCAATCATATTGATTTTAAAGGAGTGTTAAAGCTGATAGTTTTTGATGTCAACTTGGCTAGTCTATAATTCTCAGTTATTCAAGCACTAATCTAGATGTTGATGTGAAGGTATTTTGTCAATGTGATTAAAGGCTGTAATCAGTTGGCTTTTAAGCAAAGGAGATATTTTAGCTAATCTGGTGGGCCTGGTATAGCTGAAAAGCTTTAAGAGCTGGTCTGAGGCTTCCCTGATGAATACATCCTGCCTAGAGACAGCAGCTTCAGCTCATGAGTGCGCTCCAGCTTACCCTTCTTGATGGCCTGCTCCCTGGATTTTGAACTTACGTAGCCAGAGCCATAATTGCTTAAGTAAATTTCATACAATAAATCTCTTAAGAGGCATCTCCTTCTGATTATCTTTTTCTTGCTGAGCACTGAATGATACACTATCAAAATAAAAGAAAAATGTAAGTGGTAAATGAATAAAGTAGTGTAATCACCATAACAATGAAAATATAAAATTGCCACATCCAAAAGTTCCCCTGGTCCATCTTGGTCACCCATCACTCCCACAGCCAGCCTTTAAAAACCGTTTATCTGTTTTCTGTTCTTAGAATTTTGCCTTTTCAAGAAATATTATAAATGACATTGTACGAGACATCACCATTTATATCTGATTTCTTTTACTTACAATATTGCATTTGTGGTTTATTCTTATTATTGTGTTTATTTGTTCTTTCTCTTTCATTGTAGTTTCCATTGCAGGATGTACCATTGTTTGTTTAAACGTTCTTCAGTTGAAAGACATTTGGGTTAATATATTTTAGTGATTATAAATCAACCTTTGCAAATAGGACTTTCTCCATTGCTTCATTATATATATATATATATATATATATATATATATATATATATTGAGGGGTAGTCACCAAACGTCTGTTTTGTGAGTGGGTTTATGACATTGGGGAATAAGATATATAAAGTAGCCATAGTTTCAGCTCTATAAGTTTATAAACTTATGATAATGATGGATAATTATGTAATGACTGAGAGTAATAGATGGATAGGTACATGATGTGCTACTAAGCTGCTAGCACTTAGTGTAGTTTGTGGAATCAGTGAATAATTTCTAACTTATGTAACCTTTAGGTTGATGTCTGAGGAACCCAACCATGCTTCCTAAATCAAGAAAGCAGTTTGATATTTGGTCCTGCCAGACAATATTTTGTCAAGTCTTGAAAAATGAGAAGACCATTGAATAAGATTCATTCTTTTTTTTAAATTTATTTTATCTTTTCAAAGATTTTTTAAAATTTTTATTTGTTTATTTGGGAGAGAGAGACAGACCACAAGCAGGAAGAGCTACAGAGCAAGAGGGAAAAAGAGGCTCTCTGCTGAACAGGGAGCCTGATGTGGGGCTCCATCCCAGGACTCTGGGATCATGACCTGAACCCAATGCAGATGCTTAACCAACTGAGCCACCCAGGTGCAACTGAATAAAATTAATTCTATAGCTGCTTTAGTAGCACTACATTATTATAATATTTTATGAATCTATTAAGTAGGTAATGAATGTGAATTCATAACACTTTTGTCAACCAGAAAAAAAAAATAGGATAAATTTTGTAGAATCTAAAAAGTAGGCCATTAAAGTTCTAGAAACATCAGAAAATCAAGTTTAGTGTGTTACAGATCTTTGAAACAAATTCAACTTTTAAATTCCTGCCTCCTGAGTTGGTTCACTGATCGCTTGATTTACAGAGGCACATAAAACTATTTTAGGTATAATTGATTTCCTAGAATTTAAAAACTTTCTTCCTAGATTAAAAAAAAAAAAAGTAAAACCTTAAAGTACTCTGAATCAAAATTTCAAGTAAACAAATTAAGTGTAAAGGCTCTGGCTATAGGGAATGAAGGTAATATCTACTTTGTCTGTATGGAGAATCACACTGTCAAATATTGTCCTTGCCATAGTTAATGCATGGAAGTGTTCCATCCAAAACAATTCTGGTATAGCTTTCAAATTGTGTAAGAGCCAAAGAAAATAAGGCATTTTTCAGGAGCAATTATTTCTTGTCTAGTGATTTTCATCTTGCTAGAAGAATTTTTTTTTTTTCTGAAATCTCTCTGACAAAAATAGTTTGCCAAGAGCTTCAGACACATTCTTTTCAAGTTTGGCCTTCAGGAGAGAATTTTAGATAAGAACAAAAGAAACTTCTAGCCACAACTGACATCCTCATGTGTCTAATGTGAGGATATATACAAATCACCTGATAGACTTACTCTAATATATCTTAATCACATTAAAAGATCTCTTGTGCAAAATTTAAAAATAATTATGTATATCATAATGTCTAGATATAATAAATTTTAAAAATGTTAACGTATCATAATGCAGGTCTGATCTATTATTATTTAGAAAATAACTGAAATATGTTTAGATAATTAAAGTATATTTTCTAGATTGGAAATCTGTTGTTTTCATCAATTATTTAGTTCCTGCTTAATTAAAACCCTCAAGGTCTTATGAATTTCTTCCCAACTTTTTCATTGCTTGCATTTGAATGTCCATTTTTCAATCTTTTGTTTAGAATTTGAAACACATTTCCCTTGGAAGCCATGTTATATTTGTTTGAAAAATGAATAAAATGGTGTCTGATAAAAACATCTGAACCATAACATTCATTCATTCTTTTCATAAATATTTACTCTTCTATGTCTTGTTCTGTGTCAAGCACTAGAAAGAAAAGAGTGAATAATAACACGCCTGCCTTAAAGAGCCTCATGCTTGAGCAAGGGCAAAGTATCGCAATCTGAGAATATCTCTAATATTTCTCCATTGAAAGATATTTAGCACTATAATGCTAAATTCACAGTTCTATGTCCCTTATATACAGTTTGGTGTATTTATCAGGAAAGGATAGGTTTCAGAGGATGTGTACTTGCTGGAATATAGCCCCTCCTCCCTTCTGTGAAAGCAGAAAATCTTCCATTAAATGACACAGTGATGCTTCATCCCATTCAGCTAAAATAGTTATTTTAAAAGGGAAAGCCAATTTGTTCTTGCACTCCCCATCCCTACACCTCACTGTTATCAGCCTGGAACTAGGATTGGGTTTCAGATGACCTGGGGAGACAATGGGAACAAGATATTTCCCTAATTTCTGAATGTATAGTTAGGAGAGCTATCATAAGAAATTGAATCTTTACATTGACTCTTTGACATGTGGAGAAAAAGCTATTATGGTAAGAAGAGCAAAGTGGAAGAAAATGAGTTTCTCCTCTTTTCCAAATAATATACCAATAAACAGTGCAATATCCCTCAGGGAATGACATAGAATAGCACTACATTGAACATTTCAAAAGGCACAGAAGTGACAATACGTGTTAAATTCCTCTTTTATTCCTCTGTTAGCGGCAAAAGTAATGCATCTTCGACACCATAGTAGATAATGTAAATCATGATGCGATATAGTCTTTTAATTAAATTAAGGCAACACAGTCCTGGGTCCCTGCTGTGTAGCAGTTGAACTGGACAGTATTTATCTATGTGCCAGTAAAGTTTGATGTACCTACTAACATGGCTTCAAAATATAAAAAATAAAAATTGACTAAGAAGAGAGAAATAGACACATAACCACAGTTGAAGTTTTTAACACAGATAGTTCAGGTTTGAAATAAAAAAACATAAGTATATAGATTTGAAGAACCTAATCAACCAACTCGAATTAATTAAATATACACACATGTGTGATTTTGAGTGTGTGTATGTATAGAGTTGCCATAAGAACAGTTGCAGAAAGCACATAGTTTTCATTTCAAAGAATTTGCATGATTCGGACTTAATTCACTCAATGGATTTAAACTAATTACAAAAGAAAACTAGAGATCAATAACATAAGGATGATTGGATAATTCTCCTTGTTTAGAGATTCAGCATCCCAGTATCCCAGAGCATACCAGGCACTGAGTTTCCAACTTTATAGTTGGGTGTCAAATTTAGTTTTTATAGTATCTCTATGAGGACATTTTTATTATCTCTCATTTACACAGAAGACTGAAGTTTTGAGAATGTAAGTGACTTCTAAGATCACACAGCCAGGAAGTGGGAGAGCTTGGATCTGAGCTCTGGGCTACTGGGCTCTTAACCACACTGTGTATGTAGAGCCTCCCACTTAGACTCCAAAGTGTTTTAATTAATTGTTTACATATCCATGTGGCCTATAGAGTTTGTGAACTATACAAAAGCAGCATCCACATCTTCCTCGTGTTTCCACATAATTTGTGTGTAATGTCTGCCACATAGTAAGCACTTAACAAATGTCAGCTGAATTGAACGTAATTATGTGTGGCTCAATAGCAGACACCCCAGCATGTGGAGTTACCTATACCTCCTCCACGGTAGAGCATTCATCAAATATCTACTATGTGTTTACCTCTAACAAAATGATTTCACAATAGGAACAAGCAATTGGATAAATATACAGAGATTTTTTTTTTCTAGGTTAACAGGACAACTCGGTGATAACATTTTACAGATGGCACAATTATTTTCTTCCACTGCAGAATTAAGCCTTAATAACACCAAGAAACAGAAGTCCAATTAATGACTTATATAAACAGACCACGTAAAGAATAAAATACCAACTTTGTAATGAAAACAAACAACTCTTCCCCCACCAATGAACCCCAAAACAAAACAAAACAAAACAAAAAAACATGTTTTTAAAGCTACCAGTAATTGATACCACTGGCTCCAACCTGACCTCTCAAGACTTAGGAACCATGAATTACAGAAGGTGGATATTATGTTAAATTTAACCAACTCTGTGTTGGTAGAACACAGGTGGTTACATTTTTATTACTTTTTGAACATTCACTTCAAATAATTGCTGTATTGTTTTCCTCTCTCTTGAAATTTGAGCATTCCCATCTATACACCAGGCACCCAGCAAAGATGTATCTGAGAACCTGAATGTGGGTGGTGTCCTCACATACCTGCTACTAGGGACCTAAAAGTACCAACTAATATAATAGCTCACTGAGTGCCTTTAAAAGACAATTTAATGCTCAATATTTTTAAATAGAAAAAAACAGTAGTTATTGACAAAGGAGTTAACTAAGGTGCTTTACTTCTTGGTATTTAAAAAATATTAACGTAAATTCCTATTTAATCTATTTAATTTTTTATAGGACAAAAAGGAACATTAAGTTCCCTAAAGCAATGGTTTAAAACACAAGTTTCCAGAACTTTTGAAGATTATCATCAATATTTTTAAAAATTATAAATTCTCTTTAGTTTTTAGAGTGTAAACCTAATGAATTAAATTTTAATAAGGCCACTAGAAAAATAGTGCTCAGGAGTAAGCTTAAATGACTATATAACGTTTTGTTTTTAGTTTTACACATTTCATTTTCAGTTAATGAAATTCTTCCTTCTTTCTATTTTATACAGTATTGTTTTGTGCATGAAAATTATCCTAATGAGAAAAATATGGGGCATGTTTATAAGAATACTACTCCCTTGCCTTTACTTTTAAATTAAATATAAAAGGAACAGTTAGTACTCAAGGGTTTTTGAATGGAGAAATTATTCTGAAAATTGCTTTGAGTGGCTCAGGTATGTGTAGTAAACAACTTTACCCATTTAATGGATGGCAAGAGGGAAAGAAATTCTCAAATTTCTTTTTACCATATATTAAGTGTCAATCAGTTATGTGAAATTGTAGAGCATGCCTTGTATCCCATTTGTACACTGCCAAGCCTGTTCAGATGTTAAAGCTAGCTCTCAGAGGCATCATAAATATGTTTACCCTATATCTTAGATTGTATCCATATGCTAGAAAACTGCTGTTTAAATTGGTAGAGAAAATAACCTTTTCATCTACAATGAAAATATGCACCTAAAAAAAAAAATCCCTCCACGCAATGCTAAAAAATGATTGCTTTTCATGGACTTTCTGTTCCCTCTCCATTCTAAAATTTTGTGTTACTATATTTTACTAGCAGGAGACTTCATGTCCTTTAAATCCAAATGCTCTGGTTAACACTATAAACCAAGATCCAGAAACTATTGAGCAAGTTCCTGACGTTAAAATATCAAATCATTTGGTTTGAACAACTGTCATTATTATAATTTTTTTTTACAAAAATATGCTTTTGGAGATCATGCTTACAGAATATACTCATGATTTCAATCCCACACAATATTTTAATTCCATAAGGTGTGTGGGTGGCTATTTCAAATTGACATAGTTTTGTGTTATTTTTTACATGCAAAATTATTATCAGATGGAGGGGAAATTAAATATTCCGAGTGTGATAAAAAACCTCAGTGTTCTTGACTTATATTACCAACTGCTAACTATTGCTAAAATTTATCCATTTTTGGAAAATGAACAACCTTGACATCAGTAGTCTTAACAAAAAATAAAAATAGAATTTGTCATAATTTCTGAACAAAATTCTTGTGTTAAATGACTCAATATATAAATTTGAGAAAAACCTTGTAAATGATCCATAATCCTATCAAATAATTTACTGACAGTGACTAAAATATTTTATAAGATGTACTCTGATTTTAATATGGGTATTTTAGGCTGGTTGTATAATATATTTTATAATATACATTTTAAAAAGAGAGTAAGTATAACACTTTACAGAAAATTTTACCATACCTTTCAGTCATTGGCTATTTCAAATGCTAGGAAATTAAGCCTCTTTTGTCTAACAAGTACATCATGATTTACTTACCAATAGCCTAACGTATCATACCAGAGGATCAATTCAATAACTCTCAGTAATTAATATTGTAAGATATGAAACACATATCTCATATTATGTCAGATATTTTGTCAGATTGTGATAGATATATACAAGATTTTTTTTAATTTAATTTTATTTATTTATGATAGGCACACAGTGAGAGAGAGAGGCAGAGACATAGGCAGAGGGAGAAGCAGGCTCCATGCACCGGGAGCCTGACGTGGGATTCGATCCCGAGTCTCCAGGATCGCGCCCTGGGCCAAAGGCAGGCGCCAAACTGCTGCGCCACCCAGGGATCCCAAGATTTTTTAATATTAGTGAATTTATAAAATGATGGGGTTATAAATTCGCTTTTTTTTGGATGTATAATCTATTTTTTTTACTCAAATATAACTGACATACAGTGTTATATTAGTTTTGGGTATACAATATCATGATCCAACAATTCTATGCATTACTCAGTGCTCATCATATCAGTGTATTCTTAATCCCATCACCGATCACCGATTTCACACATCTCCCTACCTACCTCCCCTCTGGTAACCACCAGTTTGACCCCTATATTTAAGAACTTTTTTTAATAAACTACCATTTTAAGCACTATGACAGAATAATGTTTAGGTAGTCATAGACAGAAATTATAGTTACATAATTACTGTGCTCCTCATTTTAGAAGGGTTGATTTAATTTTTTTTTAATCCGACATGGGGAAATATAAAATATCGCTAGTGCTTTATTCTTCATTTTTCCCCTAAAACCTAGTGAAGGAAATGGATTTCTTGGTTTCTAGTGTTTGAGAATTTTTGCAAAAGCTCATTTGTGTTTCTCTCTTCTATAAATATCCTTTTTACATCTCTAATGTGATTTGCCATTAAGTTCTTTTATCTTTATTACCATATTGGACTCTTTGTATATTGCTGATTTTAACTTGTTATCTATCAACATGATCCAGCTTTTACAAAATTTTCTCCCAGTCTAGTATAGCCACAGACAGCAAGTAGGACAGAGTGGTCCACCTCCTTGTGCTTGGTGAATTCTTACTAGTTAGTTCAATCACACTACCTAACACCTCAGGATGATTCCTAGCCAACAACGCCACCGTTGACTCTCACTCCAAGGGCCACTGACAACATGAAATTCCTTCTTTAAATCCTAATGTATCTATTATCTCCCCACTCCCCTCACCACCAAAAAACTGATACTGGTGTCTGTAGCTCAAGGAGGAAGGTATCATCCAAATTTGAACCTGTGCAGTGATGACTATCCTTGCTTGAGAGGTGAAACTCCTTTAGCCAGAAGTTAAGGGGCCTCAGGAGGATGTATTCCAGGCATAATCTTTACTGAAACCCCTATCATCTTTATTATTTTTTTTAAAAAAATTTAAATTGTTGTTTTACCAAACAAGACAAAACATTACCTCCTTTCATTCCACAACAACTTAATGAACAAATTTCACATTTATGTCACTAAACATAAAACAAGCTTGCAAGAGTGAAGCATACATTCCCTCATCACCTGGGGAGTTGCTGTCTGCACCTGTTAACCGAGTCCTTTTCTTCTAATTAACCTTTGTTAAAGACAGTCACTTTTCCCATGCTCAGGTCCTCTTCCTAGGGACAGTTAACTCCCAATGACTAGTGGATGTGGGCCCCACATCCCAATTTGGGACAACCCTGCAGGACCACCAAAGCTTCAAAACTCCCCATGGAGTGCCCCTGACTGAGAGGACTTTGTCATGACTATTTTGCAGTTTCTCTTTACACAATCCTATTTGTAAATCCACCTCACTTGTACTGATATTCAGGTCACTCCCCAGGAAGTTCCTGAACTTCAGTCTCTACCTCAGAGTCTATCTCTTGGAAACTCAGTTGTTTAGTTGCCCATCACCCATCTTATATACACTATCACACGTATTTTGAACTTCCTATTCTTCTTCCCATTATTCTTCATTCAAGTGAATCATGTTTTTGAAGGAGGAAAAGTAATAAACACAGGGAACACTGAGTTAATCAAATCGCCTCAAGAAACAAATGATTTTTTCTTTAAGTAGGGATCCCCACCAAGATTAGAAAGAACCCAAGTTTGGTGATCAAACTTTATAACCTCATAGGGAGTCAAACAGCTGAGTAGTATTATTGTGAAACCACAGATAGAAGGAGCATTTGTTCAAATACCCTAAAATGAAGACCTGACCGCGAAGAATAAAATCCATTATCATCTGCCAGATCATTCTCTATATGGCCCTTCAAGCTATAAAAAATACAAATTAGGCTTACACAATTTCTTTTTAACCATGCTAACAAAACAAACGAAGGGATCCTTGGGGCAGCACTGCGGGCTGTATAATTAATGCTGACCTCTCTGGTATACAAGAATCCACGGTTTAAGGAGGAGACAAAGTATTGCCTTGTAATCAAACCTATGTGAAAGTCAGGGATGAATTAGAAGTCTCTCTGTCTTAGCAAGTACAGCTTTGAAAAATTAAGCAAAGTTGCAGCCTACTTTCAAACACCGTTTTGAAACACTGCAAATCCCTTTGCGAGCAGCAAAGGGGGCCTGACCCTGACCAAAAATCAATAGCTTGATAATCCGTTTTCTATAAAGCTGGCTGCGCTGAGGTGGTTACCCTTTTCTTGCTGTTCTTACAGGATTACAGCAAACCAAGGAAAGTATCAAAATAAATATGAAAAAGGAAAAAGAAAAAGAAAATAGTTGTCCGTAGATGCTTACATGCTGAGGCACTTTTGTTTTTACACTTTGATCAACTACTCATTGGTATTATGATGCATTAGTTAACTACTCTGTCTTCAGAAAGTCTACACGGACAGTTTTATGGTCTGGATGCCTGTTTTCCTGTTGATTTTACAAGCAACTTCTGGTAAAACAATTACCATTCCTGGCCTAGTTCGAGTGGTCCTTGTGCCCAGTTCCAGAGTTCATTGGTTAGAAAGTAAAATAGAGCTTCAATATGGGAGATGTCCAGACATTTCATACAATTCCACGGCACAAAAGGCTCCAGGGAAGGACCACCACTCCTCTAACATGAATCTCTTTGCCTGGGAAACACGTGATGTAATAAAAAAGAGCGTAGAGTTTGGATTCTGACACGCTTGAGTACATATCAAAGCACCAACATTTGTAGACTAAAAAAAGTAAATAAATGTCTTGAATCTTTGTAAACTTGTTCAGAGTGGTCAGTCATATATAATATCAAATTAAATTGTAAGTGACTTAGGCTGAACTAGGTGTTTAATCAAAGTGTATATGTCTAAAAATTAATTTTTAAATTTTTATTTATTATATTAATGCATATTCATTTAATAAGGCATACATCGGAAGGCATGAAACATAGAGTTGTAGGGGGTTTTCTCCATAGAGTTGTAGATTTATTTATTAAAGAACAAAAACACATTTTCTTAAATCTCTGTAAATTCTCAATAATAGTAGCTAATCTGCATATAGCCAATTATTATAAAGCTAATAATATAATAAGACATTTTAAAATTATTATTTATTTATTTATTTTGTGTAAGCAAGGGGAGGAGCAGAGGGAGATGAAGAGAGAGAGAATCTCAAGTAGACCACCTTGAGAGCACAGAGCCCAACGTGGAGCTCGACCTCACAACCCTGAGATCATGACCTGAGTCAAAATCAAGAGTCAGATGCTTTTTAACTGGCTGAGCCACCCAGTCATCCCTGATAGGAGTTTTTGAAAGTCCACTTATAAATGTTGCACTAAGAGAAACTTCCTACCCTGTAGCAATGCTGGCTACTATACTCCTCACCCGATTTGGGGGCTCCCATGCATTCGTGCCACCACACACTGTCGTCTTTCGTCTAAGACCGGCATCCTTCCTAATACTCAAGGTTCAAGACATGATAATAAGAGCTTACTGAACACTTTCCATTTAGCTGTTGCCAAAATTCACTTCTCTCTCATTTTTATATTTGCTCTAGGAATGATAGGATTACCAATCGGCCATTAAATGAGTGTGTTTCCATCAGAGACATTACAATGTGTGAGTATACTGGGATCGTTTTAAAAAATTATGAAGAATGCAAGCACGCTTTTTTTTTCATGTAACAATGCAGTTGTGGTTGATGAGCTGAAATAAGCTCTAATTCAGACGAAGCTTTATAAGCCTTTATCTTTATTGCATCCTGTTAACATCATGCTTCACTTCTGCTTCTCTAACACAGATCACTATATTTTATCCTAACTCCCTATCACTGGAATTTAACAAATCATAGTATCCATATTTCGTCAAAGAGGCTGTCTTTTTTGGGGGAAACATAATATCATAGTTTATAGTTGAGCTGATGCTTTAATTAAAGTCAAATTTTGATATTGAAGCATTGAAATGCAGTCCAAACTAAATTATTTCCATTTCAATTAACCTTGATTGCTGAAATCTAGCCTCTTAGATTAAATCTCCTCTGCATTGCTCTGATAAGATACAGATGTTGCCATCCACCCTCCCCAACTCATGGGCAGTTCTGTTCATTAAAATGATTAGCGAATTTGATTTTAAAGGCAGATGCTCCGAAAGCCTTTTTTAAAAAGGCAATCTCTTTTGAAAAATACAGTGCAGACAAATGCTATGTTTGGAGCCGGAAGGGATTCATTTGAATCCTGCCTTTAAACTCTATTAATTTGGCAAATTAATAAACATCTCTCAGCCTGAAGATATTCCCTAGGAATGGTGAATATAATAATAAAACCTAACATATATTAGGCACTTCTTATCTTCCAGGAAATGTTCTAAACACTTTACATTTGTGTCTTTTAAACACACAATAACCGTATCAGATCCGCGTTACTAAATCCTCATTATCCAGATAAGTTAATTGGAGATAATAATATCTGCTTCTCTTATTCTTTAGGGTTGCAGAAAAGATGCATTTAGTTGATGCGAATAAATATGTCTCTTCAGTACCAAGAAGTACCACAGGATAGAAATTACTGTTGTTTTTCTCCTGCCACCGCCCCTTCTCCCCCCACCCCCCCCGACTGTGCTGTAGATCACTTTTCCTGTTCGCGAATGTATTAGTGTATACCTTTATCTGCTGAAGATGTGAAACAACTTCCATCTTCAGAAAATCACTGGATCAAGGTATTACAGCAGTACAATTTTACAAAAAAATAATAATAAAAATAAATAAATAAATAAATAAATAAATACCCAGAAACTTGAGAAAAAGTCAGTTTGGTGTGAGACTTAACATGGGATACGATTTATGAAAAATAATATATATATATTTGGTCATTCAGAAAACCAAAAAATATTTCTTATATATATTATTTTTTATAATAAATTTAAAAATATTTCTTATATATTATTTTTATAATAAATTTATTTTTTATTGGTGTTCAATTTGCCAACATACAGAATAACGCCCTGTGCTCATCCCGTCAAGTGCTCCCCTCAGTGCCCGTCACCCATTCACCCCCACCCCCTGCCCTCCTCCCCTTCCACCACCCCTAGTTCGTTTCCCAGAGTTAGGAGTCTTTATGTTCTTTCTTATATATATTAGATCTTTGTTCAAGGCTCCTTACTCAAAGCTCCCCAAACCCTTGGCATTTCCTAAGTGTTGAGAGTGATCAAGGTATCTTTTGTTTCGTGAATGAGGTAAATTTTGGAAAGCCCCCTAGGTAACCTGAGGATGGTGGCTGGCTTCCTGGAGAGCCAACGCTGTGGTTAGAGGGTTGGAACCTTCTGTCCCACCAATGACCCTCCCAGGAAAGAGAGGGGCTAGATTGAGCGCAATCACCATCGCCCGATGACTTAATCAATCATGCCTGCATAATGAAGCCTCCAGAAAATTCCAAAAGGATAGGCTTCTAGTTTCTAGAGTTGGTGGACATTGGTGGTCTTAGCAGATAGGCTGCCTGGGGCGGGCTTGGCAGCCTTATCCCCTTCCCCCACACCATGCCCTGTGCATCCCTTCCATGGAGCTCTTCCTGAGTTACATCCTTTTAAAATAAATGGGTGTGTGATCTAGTGAGTGAGGGGTTTTCCTGGGTTTTGGGAGCACTCCAGCAAATTAATTGAACCCAAGGAGGAGGCCATGGGAACCTCTGATTTATAGCCAGTTTGTCAGAAGCACAGGAAACAACCTGGACTTGCAACTGGCATCTGAAGTGGAGGTGGGGAGATATTTCGCAGGACTGAACACTTACCCTATGGAATCTGATGGTGTCATGGTGGAATCTGATGGTGTCACAGTGGGGTTAGCTGGAATTGCAGAGACTTGCTCTGGGGCCCTGGGGACTCCTGCCTCCACCCCCCAACACAGTGGGATTGGGTCCAGAACCCTCTTTAAGGTCTGTGGTAGGCAAGTTATAAATGAGAGCAAAATGTATACACTTGAATTCCTTCTAACTAGATATACTGACAATAACCCAAAATAATGGTGTTTGTTTGTCATTATCTCAATTCTCAGCGAACAGGTTTCACGGTGCTTCACGGTGCATATCTACTACCGATAAACAGCCCCTCCACTTCCAGGTAGTCTGCGGGACCCGTAGCTTTTAGTAAGTAATAGAATTAGTAAAGTGTTTACAGACAATACAGCATCCAGATGTAATACAAAGTATCTTCAACCAAAATTCCTAACAACTCATTTTCTAAGATAAAAACAACTTGTTTTCATTCACGCTAAAAAGGTTTAGTGTTAAAGCCAGAACGGTTTCATCAAACAACCCCAATGGTGTTCTCCAGCTGGAAGCCTGAATTTAAAAGTTTAGAAGTATGAATTTATACTTATTTTCTCCTTATATATTTTGAAGCCTCTGACTGATTGGTACAATAATGTGACGTGTTAGAATCAGATTCATAAAGTAAAATCACTATGTACAATATCCACTCATTTATTCATTCAGCAACTATTTATTGAGTCATTGTGCCAAACTTTTTTGATGGGTGCTGGGGAAATAAGCTTGAGTAAGTCATATTCCTGGAGTCCAGGGGCCCAACATCTAGTGGTGAAGGCAGATATAAAAACAGAAAATGCAACAAGGAAGGAACCAAAACAGAAGTTTGTACAGGTTATGATAAGATATCTTTGACCATAACTGAGGGTATATGGTTGATGTCAGGGAAAGTATCACGAAGGTTCTACATGCTTTGCATCAAAGAATGTAAGTGGTTTAGAGGCACCTGGGAGGCTCAGTGGATTAAGCCCCTGACTCTTGATGTGGGCCCAGATCATGGTCTCAGGGTCATGGTCCTGAGATTATGCCCCATAGGCTCTAGTGCGGAGCACGGAGCCTGCTTAAGATTCTCTCTCGTCCTCTCCCTCTACCCCTCTGTCCTCCCTGCTCTCCCAAATGTCCACACTGTCTCTCACAAAAAAAAAAAAAAGAAAAGAAAAGAAAAGAAAGGAAAGAAAAGAAAGAAGAGAAGAGAAGAGAAGAGAAGAGAAGAGAAGAGAAAAGAAAAAAAAAGAAAAGAAAAGAAAGAAAAAGAAAAAGAAAAAAAGAAAAAGAAAAAGAAAGAAACAGAAAAAGAAAAAGAAAAAGAAAAAGAAAAAGAAAAAGAAAAAGAAAAAAAAGGAATGTATGTGATTTAAACAAGTGCTGTCTACAGAGAGGGTGGAGGGCAGCGCCTGAACAGGAAGGGAGACGAGGCACAAGAAGTGCAGTGGATATAGGGGCAAAAGAACATTCTGTGTGTAGAACTACAGAAAGTGCCTCTGGATTAATGACAGAGCCTGAAGCAGGGGGCGGTGGGTCTCAGAGCCCATGAGGTAACTGAATCCCTTAACGCTGTTGAAAAGGACTTTTATGGTCCACTAGGGTCTTCCATTCAGGCTCCTCCAGCCATTAAACCCTGGTCTCACCAGGTGTGTTGGGTTCCTCCCTGCCTCGCTCCACTGGGTTTGCACCCTCGTGTCCTCTCCATCTATGAACATCCTCGCCACTGACTTCACGGTTGTCTCCCTTTGGATCTCAGCTCATGTATCAGTTTCATAGTGAATATTCAGATGATTCTCTGCCCAGAATGAGTCACCTGCTTTGTTTTGTGCTATCACAGAAGGTTCTTCTTTAACTTATACTTATTTGTATATTATTGGATTAAAGAAGGTTAGAATGTTTCCCTTGGGGCAAGTGGTGGGCTCAACGGTTGAGCGTCTGCCTTGGGCCCAGGGCATGATCCTGGGGTCCTGGGTTTGAGTCCCTCATCGGGCTCCCTGCATGGAGCCTGCTTCTACCTCTGCCTGTGTCTCTGCCTCCTTCTCTGTGTCTCTCATGAATAACCAAAAATAAAATCTTAAAAAAAAAATAAAGACTATTTCTCTCATAGACCTTAAGCTCTCTGAGAACAGGAACCAGTTGATTTTGTTCTTCAGTGCTTACTCGAGTGCCAAAAACACAGTAGGTCATTAATAGATATTTAATGAATGATAGCTTATAAAATAATGCCTGGTGTGGCTCATATGCATACATAATGCATACTATATAACCCAAATACATGGTGTAAAATATCTGACATATGTATGTATATATCATTTACAATGTAGAAGGAGGAGGTTGCTGGCCACCCGCCTGGCAGACATTTTGCAATTCAACTTAAGGATAAAAACTCCAATTTTATTGAGGCCAGTGACTGTGTAGAAGACTTTATTCCCTTGACTCCATCGCAGTTAGTTGTGAGACATAAGCAGACGTGTTATCTGAGACTTCTCAGAAAGTTTCCTAAAGAGAGCTGACTTAACTGGGTTGTGTCCCAATTTTTCTTACTCCCCACACTTTTTCTTCAGAGCTGCTTAAAGCTTGGAACGTGATGTTCTGAGATATCTTGGATTGTGACATGACCTTAAAGATGGGAGCCGTGGGTTACAATGAGGCACCAGAAAGATTCGAAGACGTCAGGTCCAATGACCAGTCTACTTTTGTAATTCTTTTTTTTTTAACCTAAAGAAAACCCCAAATTTATACCACTCTTGGTAAAATTATTCTAGTTGCAATGAATAGATATTGTCTAATGGGGGGAAAAAAGGATGAGTGACCAGACAGGAATGGTTTGAATTGTTGACTAGGAAAACGGTGATGTTCTAGAGGTGACAGCGGAGGGATGTGCTAATGGTGGAAGCCATCATGAAGCAATGACCCATAATGAATTGTGACGGACTAAATTTGGCCAAAGGTGGGACACACTTATTGTACTGTGTCCTAGGAGGATGGTTACAATGATAGAACGTTCTGAGAACGTGCACTTCTGGGTAAATATGAAGTTTCTAGAAGATACGCTGAAGTCTTACCACCAACAGATGACCAGTCAAGGTGTTCAATGTATGCAGCCAGGATATTAGGACTCAGGACACAACACATCAGTTTATGGAAGCATGTCCTAAACATTTTTTGGTGAGGGATTTGGAGAGAATATGGTGTTGGTGAATGTGAATCCCCTGCTGTCGGGTGCTCACCAGCCTGCTCGGAAATGGTCTCTTCATTTAAAACTTTTTTTCATTTTATTTTTATGAAACATTCACATAACATAAATCTATTTTCAGATTTATGAATTGTTATGCCACCAACAATTCAGTAGCATTCAGTACATTCACGAAGTCGTGTAAACTATTATTTCTAACTATTTACAAGACATTTTCATTGCCCCCAAATAAAACTCCACGCTTACTGAGCAGGCTTCCCCATGTCCTGTTTGCCCCCTGACCCTGCAACCAACCGCCTGTCTGCGTCTGTCTCTATGCACTTACCTGTTCCGGACATCTTGTGAGAATGGTGTAATATATGATATTTTGTGTTTTCTTTCGCTTAGCATAATGTTTTTGAGGTTTATACTCATTGAGTAGCATGTATCAGTGCCTCCTCCCTTTTCTATGGCTGTTTCTTTATTCTTCAAACTCATCTTTTTGATTTACACGTGGAATGATACATTTGCTCTCCTTTCATTTGTTGGGTTTCACCTAGATCCATCAGGCTCCCCACTGCCCTTGACATAAACCACGCGAATCTCCCACGTTGATGTTTTTGCTAATTCAATTCCAAATACTTGTGCTCCCTTCCTCTTCCATATTCGAATTCTTCTTATATTGCACAGCCAGCCCCTAGCCTACCCTTTCCATTGAAATTCACTTGCTGTTACTCAGAAAAAAAAAAAAAAAGTGCTTTGAAAATTAGTCCTGTGATAAGATGTTCTGTCAATGAAATGTTATCAGAGCATGTCATACTCTCCATAGAGTGAAGGCTTCTTACAGGCAGAATTCATGTAATTTATTTCTACATCCTACTATAAAGAGTCCCCAGTACATCGCAAGTGATCAAAAGAAAAAAAATACAATTTATGGGCTTCAGAAACCATTAAAGTTGCATTGTTGTATTTCCCTATTTGCAAACTGGCTGCATGTAGGGTATCACAATTTACTTGTCGAAGACCTAGCTTCAAGGGATGGCGGGATAGAGGTTAGTGTTCTATTATTTGGGACTAAAGTTTTTGCCCGAAGATTCATTTCCTTTTCTTTTCTTTCTTTTTTCCATTTCTTATTAGTAATTGGCAGAGCAGAGCCTGAAACGTGAGCTTTTACTTATAGAGTGGGTATGTATCTCTGTCCAAAGCTCAGCGTAAGCCGAGATGCATAATTTTCTATATTTTTTACAACTCAATTTACTTTGAAGTCTATTTGGCTTGAACGCTATAAACTTAATTAAATTGAGATTTGTGGGACTTGTCTAGTAATAAGATGTATATGATGGGTGTGGCACTTCTTCTCCATCTTATATGGCCATTCAGAGAGCTGCAGAGATTTCCATCAATGTATTAACAGGCTTCAAAAATTGTTGCTTAGTCATTCTCCTTCCTATCAACAAAATGTCCTCAAGTCCCATGGTTCTTTTGCTTTCTTTCTTTCTTTCTTTCTTTCTTTCTTTCTTTCTTTCTTTCTTTCTTTCTTTCTTTCTTTCTTTCTCTCTTTCTCTCTTTCCTTCTTTCCTTCTTTCCTTCCTTCTTTCCTTCTTTCCTTCTTTCCTTCCTTCCTTCCTTCCTTCCTTCCTTCCTTCCTTCCTTCCTTCCTTCTTTTTCCATTCTTGGAAAACTGTGACCTTTTTGGTTCCCATACCATGCTGGAGCACAGAAGAAACTTTGCCAAGTACCTCAGTTGCCTATACACCTGATGTAGCCAATTTTCTTTTAGGGTCTTGCAGTCTTGATTGAATTTGATATGCAAAACGGGGAAAGGGCTTCTGTTCTTGGAGCTTATAAACCTATATTTATAAAAATATCAGCTGTATAATTGACACATGAAATGGTAAAACAGCTAAAGTGCACAAAGTGGTGGATTGATACACGGGTACGATGGGAACGATTCTCCCCATCTAGTTAATTAACACATTCATCACTTCACATACTTATCTTTTATTTTGGTGAGAACATTTAAGTTCTCCCCTCTTAGATCATTTATATTATACAATACAGTGTTATCAATTATACTCTCCATGTTTTATATCTGATCCTCAGACCTGATTCATCTCATTTCTATTTTGAATGTGTGTTACAGCCTAGTCACCCCCAGGCCCAGCACATGTAACAAGGAACTAACCAGTATTTATTTAACAATTACTTCTTTTTGAATCTCCCCACCCTTCCAACCCATAGATCTTTTTCTACTGCAAGTAAATATAATGAGGGATGATGGTAGGTGAGATAGGAAGTTGCTCTTCCCCAGAGTATAATCTACTAGAGCTTTAAGCCATTCAGTCCTCTAAAATAATAAACTTTTGAGATTCAAAATCCAAAAGACGAATACATCTTTCCATTCCTGCTTTCACTGAGGAATATCTTTCCATAAGATATGCTGAGTGCCATAAGGCTACTCAGCATGTGCCTGGACAGAGATAAGGAGAGTCATAGCCAAACTACTGATAGTTTAAGAATATAACTCCATCACACTTAATAATGGATGTTTCAGATTTACTGAGCTTGAGCTGAGATTGTGTGTTGAATTCCCTTTAATCCTTTGTCAAAGATCAGGTGACAATTTGTATAGATCTATTCAATGTTCTCTGTTCTGTTCTATTCATCTATGGCCTATTGGTCTCTTCTTTCCCAATGCCATGTTGATTAGTAAAGCTGTATAGTAAGTCTTATAAAGTCAGGAGTATCAGTCTTCCAATGTCCTTCAGTAATTTTTGGTAATTCTAGGTCCATAGAATCAGTTTTATTGTATTTACAAAATAATTTGTTTGAAATTTTTATTGAGATTATGTTGATTCTATGGATCAACTTGGTAAGAATTGGCATCTTAACCATAATGAGTGTTCTTATTGATGGGCCTGGCCCATTTCTGTATTTTCTTAGATCTTTGATTCTGCTTATTAGAGTTTCACAGTTTTAGGTATATAGATCATGTGCATATTAGAGTTACACCTAAGTATTTCATTTTTGGTATTAGTATCAATTATACATAGATGACATATAATGTATATCTTTTAAAATTTCAAATTCAATTTGTTCTTTGCTTGTATATATGAGAGTAATTGACTTCTGTATATTAAGTTTATACTCTAACACTTTGCTGTACAAGTATCCTTATTCATTTCAGAAGGATTTTTTAAATCAAGTTTTGGGGTGATTTTCTATAGCATGTCATTTGTGAACAAAAACATCTTACTTATTCCTTTCAGTAGGTATACCATTTATTTTCCTGTCTTGTATCATTGTACTCTTTAGGACTTTCTAGTATGATAATGAAGAGGAGTGGCAAAAGAGGATATTTCCAATCTCAAGGGAAAAAAGCAAATTCCTCCCTTAAGTATGATGGAAATTGTAGCTGTTTTTGTAAGTGTCTTTTATCAAGTTCAGGAAATTTCACTCTTTTCCTAGTTTGCTGAGAGTTTTTGCCATAAATGGGTGTTTTTTTTTTAAATTATTTTCTGCATAATTTGATATTTTATTTTATTATTTATTTATTTTAGAGAGATAAAGATTTAGGGGGGTGGTAGAGGGAGAAAGAAAGAATCTCAAGCACAGAGCCCAACATGGGGCTCGATCTCATGACCCTGAGATCATCAGTTGAGCCAAAACCAAGAGTCAGATGCTTAACCAGCTGAGCCACCCAGGCACCCCGTTTGATATGATATTTTAAAAATGTATTCCTGTTGATGTGATATATATGTCTACTAATATTTGAATCAATTAATTAATTAAAACTAAATAAAATTAAAAATTCAACTCTTTAATAACACTAGCCATATTCTAATTGCTTGATAGTCACATATGCCTATCATAGCAGACAATATATAGAATATTTCCATCATCAGAAAATCCTATCGGACAGTGCTGTTTATAGGGACATTTCTAAGGCTATGTGTTTTACATTGTTCTTCAGAAGAGATCTAAAGAGCAAAATTTAGCCCTAGTTGCCCACAATGATAACGACCTTAAGAACACATGCTTTACTGGATTTTGCTTTGTTCTCTAGCTCATTCCCAGCTTCTTCACATCTACTTTCTGAGATGACAACCAATTAAACTATTTACACTGAAATCCTTGTCTCAGGCTCTGCTCTGTGGGGAACTCTAATTGAGAAAGATAGCATCTCAATATTTGTTGATTCTAGTCAGAAAAATGCCATGATGAACTGAGATGCAGACAGAAATAATATCACTATAATAAATTATATGTATGAAATCCATTCACTTGGAGGGGTTTCATTTTATACAGGGTGGTCATTAAACCTCTCTCATAAGAAACTTAAAAGAAATGAAGGTGTAAATTATAACTGTAGGAAGAGTTTTTTGATTAGAGAGAATGATGGGGATAATTGTCCTGAAGTGAAATGTTTGGTGAACAGTAAGGTTGCCAATGAAACTCTAGGGAAGGGAGGAAGAAGAGGGTGGTAAAAGTTGAGATATGTTTTCAGGCCCCAGGATTTGGTTCTTACTCTATATAAGCCGGGAACTCAATCCTGGCTTTTGGGCAGAATACTAATGAGTTCTGACTTCTATTTTAAAAGGAACACTCTGATAGTTTCTACAAAATGTGGATAATAATATTATTAATAACTAAAATATGTGTTTACTACATGCCAGGTCCTACCTAAGTGCTTCCCATTTGTTAGTCCATGTAATCCTCACAGTATAACTATCAGGGAGATGGGCTATCATTATCCCATTTTATAGATGAGGAAAATAAAATATAGAGAGGTTAAGTAAGTTCCCCAAAGTTGCATACATAATAATTGATAGGCAATCTGGCTGTAGTGCCGTGGTTGGTCTTACCAACTATGATATGTTGGTTGAGCATATTACATTTATTGGAATAAATAGATGTATTAATTAAGAAATATATTATGGATAATAATGGAGATAATCTACATGAAAGACTTAAAAGGTCTGGCACATAGTGCTCAGCAGTGTTGGCGATCGTCTCCCTGTGTCATTTCTGATCATTCTCACCTTAACTTTTATATATAAGCCATATGGCACCTCCTGCAGTTGGCTTAGTATTTATGCCTTTCCTTGCCCTTGGGTCTTTGCGAACATCATTTTATCTTTAACTTCCTCTTTACCTAGGTAAATTTTAATCTTTCCCTGGTAAATGTAAGATATGAAACTCCTAAATCTGCTGAAAGACCATGAGGTAATTCTGTTATGTATTATCTAAGGTCATATACTTTGTTTATCAAATTTATCAGTTTATTTCAATATCTTATGTAACTGTTTGAATTCTGCAAGGGTGGTAAGTTTCCCTCTGAAACAAAGCAATAATCTCCTGTGCTTGTAACTCTTTTTTGAATATGTTTCAGACATTTAATGTTAATGAAATTTAATGGCCAGTTCTCCCTTAAATAGCAAATGGATTCAAGCTGAAATTATTTCCCTATTAAAAAGTTAGTATTAATGTTAAAGTCGGATTAATTATGTATCCATTTCTTTATTTACTTCCAATTAAATTGAGAAATTATGGTAAATTTTATAGAAAGTATGAGTCAATATATTTATAAGCATCAAAATTAACAAATTTCCTCCAAAATTAACAAAGTTCCTTAAAAAAACAGATTTAGCCTGAAAGAATCGGCATAACATAATAAATGTATAATTTTTAAATCAATCAAGATTTAAATCTAAATCGTTACCACTTATCTTCAGCAAGACATTTAATTATCCCGAGCCAAAGTCCTTTTGTTGTTTTTTGTTTTATTTTGTCTTGTTTTGTTTTTTGAGGTTGGGGCTGAGGGGCAGAGGAAGAGAGAATCTTAAGCAGGCTCTAGGCTCTTCGCCCAGTGCAGAGCCGGACACGGGGCTCAATTTCACCACTCTGAGACCAGAATACATAAAGAGCTCTCAAAACTCAATAAATAGCAAAGGTTTAGAGGCTTCCTGGCTGAATTGCGAGTTCCATGTGGGAGGAAGCGTGTTGGTGCTAAACAGAACACCTGCTCGTAGTAGGTCCTTAATAAATGTGTGGAGTAAATGTGCAAATGAAAACATGTGCCATGGTTATGAAGTGAATTGTGCTCCCCTCAAATTTATATTTTGTAGCCCTAACTCCTAATAAGACTATAGTTGGAGGTAGGGCCATTATGTAGGTAATTGAGGCTAATTGGGGTCATAAGGGTGGGGACTTAATCCAATAGCCCTGGTATCCTTGGAACAAAGGGAAGATCTCCCTCACTCCCTCCCTTCCCCTCCTCGTTCCATGAAGGCACAGAGAAGCCATAATGACAACATCATGAGAAGATGGCCAACCACAGAGAAAGAGAGGCCTTACCGGAAACTAACCCAGACCTTGATCCTGGACTGTTAGCCTCTGTGCTGTGAGAAAATGAAGCAATGACTGCGGTTCAAGCCACCCAGTCTGTAGTATTTTGTTATGAAATTCCTAGCAGACTAACACAGCCACCATCAACAAATTATACATCTTTTTTCCCTTAGGAATCATATTATTCTTAATTTTTTGAGGTTAAGAGCACCATTAAAAATATATTTTTATAAATATACATATGTATGTTAGCATTTCTCTAGAATTTATGAACACACTGCGTATATAAACAATATAAATGGCAGTAATGCATTAAAAATGCTTTGCTCAGTTATTAAACTATTCCATAATATTCCTAAGCATTACTATCTCATAAGAATTTGGGTTGTTTGAATCTGGTATGTTAGAGAATGACCCAGGCTCTAAAGGAAAATAAAAACAAAGTTAATCTTACTTGGTGTTGCTTGTAAGCTCTAGTTTTATTTTATTTCTTTCTGAACTGCAATGGACCATAAACCAAAAGGCAGTAATATTTTCTAAAATGGACTGCAATATGATATTGCAAGTTTACTCTAAAATCCCAAGAGACCTACAGATAAGAATCATGATTTTCCCATAATAATAATGGAATTGGCGTGAAACAATGTGAAATTATGAACCAACTGCCAAAGCTCTTATATTAAAAAAAAAATGTCTTTTGCATTTGAATAATAAAACCTTCAGTAATCATGACAGTTAGAAAGCAAAATGTTGCTCTTGAACAATGAAGTAATTCTCAGAATGTGTTTAGGCCAAGGGCATCTGCGTAAAGTTTATTGCTCTAGGAATACAAAAAGAATATTATTATTTTGTTCTACTTTTACAGAAAAGCTGTTTCCTATTGAAATATTTGCTGTGGCTGGTAGAGCTGGAATGTCTTATTTGTATTTTTTTCTAAAAAAAAAAAAAAAATCAACAAAATCCATGGCCCATTTTATATTTACCAAGGAGATCACCAAAAAAAATCAACTTTAAAACTTTTATGTCCAGTGACTATAAGAGTATATTTTATCTGGATAAAGTTCACTTTAGTGCTACTAAGCCTGATGCTCTGTAAAAAGAAACCATGTTTAGAGCATACGGCCGTGTGTGTGTGTGTGTGTGTGTGTGTGTGTGTGTGTGTGTCTTTAATATCGGTATCTCCGTTATTTAACTACAAAATCCATATTGGTGATAGCATTGATATTCTTCAATTTTGAGTGAGTCCCATCTAACCAAGAAGGTGTCTTACTCTTTTACCCATGGTATTAGTCTGCCTCATGCCAAAGGCAGTTTGAGCACTTTAACAAATATCTCAAATCTTTACCAAAAAATCTATAGGGTAAGGATTATCTTCACTTGACACATAGTATCACCGGGGTAATATGCTAGGGCTGTAAACCTACCTCCAGTGGAGATGCGATTAGATCTAAATACGTATTTTATCATATCCTGAGTGATTGTCGCAAGATAATAAACACTCATATCATATCAACCTCTCATGTCATTTGAAGAGGTATCATCATGATCAGTATAGCAAGACCTCTTAGGATCTCTTTGGAGTCCAAAAATTTTTTAAAGATTTTATTTATTTACGAGAGAGAGAGAGAGAGAGAGAGAGAGAGAGAGAGAATGAGTGGGGGGGGGGGGCAATGGGGGAAGGAGAGGGAGAAGCAGACTGCCCCTGAGCAGGGAGCCTGACACCAGGCTCCATCCCAGGGCCCTGAGACCATGACCTGAGCCAACGAAGCTACTTAACTGACTGAATCACCCACCAGGCACCCCAAAATTAAATGATTTAATTTAATTTAACTTTTCTGAACATAATGGTATTTATTTGAATTTCTTATTTATTGACTTTTTTCCCAAGTTTTTACTTAAATTACAGTTAACACACAGTGTAATATTATTTTCAGGTGTAGAATTTAGTGATTACATACAACAGCCCATGTTCATCACAAGCACCCTCCTTAGGGGTGCCTGGGTGGCTCATTGGTTCATCCCGGGATCGAGTCCCACATCGGGCTCCCCCGCAGGGAGCCTGCTTCTCCCTCTGCCCGTGTCTCTGCCTCTCTCTGTGTGTCTCATGAATAAATCAATAAAACCTTAAAAATAACAAACAAACAAACAAAAAAAACAAGCGCCCCCCTTAATTCCCAGCACCCATTTATTCCACCCCCCACCCACGGCCTTCCAGCAACCCTCAGTTTATTCTCTATAGTTCAGAGTCTCTTTTATGGTTTGCCTTTTTTTTTCTTTTTTTTGTTCATCTGTCTTCTTTCTTAAATTCTACACATGAGTGAAATCATATGGTATTTGTCCTTCTCTGACTGACTTATTTCGCTTAGCGTAATACACTCTGGCTCCACCCATGTCATTGCAAATGGCAAGATTTCATTCTTTTTGATGCCTGGGTGATATGTCGCTCAGGCACCAAAAAGAACGAAATATATATGAATATATATAAATATGATATATATGAATATATATATATATATATATATTACCTCCTTTTTATCCATTTCATCAGTCAGAGGTCATTTGGGCTCTTGCATAATTTGGCCGCTGTTAATAATGCTGCTATGAACATTGGGGTGTATTATCCCTTCAAAGTAATATGTTTGTATCCTTTGGGTAAATCCCCAGTAGTGCAATTGCTGGGTCGTAGGGCGGCTCTATTGTCAACTTCTTGAGGACCCTCCACACTGTTCTCCGGAGCAGCTGCACCAGCCTGGGTTCCCACCAACAGTGCAAAAGGTTCCCCTTTCTCAGCATCATCACCAACACTTGTCATTTTCTGTGTTAATTTTAGCCATTCTGACTGGTGTGAGGTAACCCTTGTAGTTTTGTACATGAGGTCTCCTCGGAATTTTGACTTCTATTTCCCTGATGATGAGTGATGTTGACCATCTTTTCATGTGTCTGTTGGCCTTCTGTACGTCTTTGGAGAGATGTCTGTTCATGTGTTGTGCCCACATTTTAACTGGATTATTTGTTTTTTGGGGGGGGGTTGAGTATGATAAGTTCCTTATATAATGTGGACACTAACCCTTTATCAAATATATCACCTGCAAAAATTCTCCCGTTAAGTAGGTTGCATTTTAGTTTTGATCGTCTTCTTCACTGTGCAGAAGATTTTTATTCCGATGAAGTCCCAAAAGCTTATTTTTGTTTTTGTTTCCTTTGCCTCAGGAGACATGGCTAGTAAGAAGTTGCTGATGTCAAAGAGGTGACTGCCCGGGTTCTCCTCTAGGATTTTAATGGTTTCCTGTTTCACATTTAGGTCTTTCATCCATTTTGAATTGTTGTCTGTGTGGATAGTGTGAGAAAGTGGTCAAGATTCATTCTTGTGCACGTTGCCGTGCAGTTTTCCCAGCACCGTTTGCTGAAGAGACTGCCTTTTTCCATTGGATATTCTTTCCTGCTTTGTCAGAGATTAATTGACCATATAGTTGTGGGTCCATTTCTAGGCTTTCTAGTCTGTCCCATTAACCTATGTGTCCATTATTTTTGCCAGGACCATCCTGTTTTGATCACTACAGCTTGATAATATAACTCGATGTCTGGAATTGTGATGCTTTCAGCATTGCTTTGCTTTTTCGAGATTGCTTTGGCTATTCAGGGTCTTTTGTGGTTCCATACAAATTTTAGGATTGTTTTTTTTAGTTCTGTGAAGAATGTTGATGGTAGTTTGATAAAGATTGCCTTATATGTGTAGACTGCTTTTGGTAGTATACATTTTATTTATGTTTAATTTATTTTTATTTTTTATTTTATTTTATTTTTTGTTTTGGTTTTTAACAACATTTTTTTTTCTAATCCCTGAGCATGTTTTTCCATTCCTTTGTATCATCTTCTATTTCTTTCATAAGTGTTTTATTGTTTTCAGAGTACAGGTCTTTTAGGTTTGCTCCTAGGTGTCTAATGGCTTTTGCTGTAATTATAAATAGGATTGATTCCTTGATTTCTCTTTCTGCAGCTACATTACTGGTGTATAAAATGCCACAGATTTCTGCATTGATTTTGCATCCTGGGACTTTACTGAATTCGTCTATCACTTTTAGCAATTTTTTGGTGGATGGAGTCTTTCGGGTTTTCTTTAGAGTATCGTGTCATCATCAAATAATGAAAGTTTTACTTCTTCCTTGCTGATTTGAATGTCTTTTATTTATTTTTGTTGTCTGATGGCTGAGGGTAGGACTTCCAGTACCGTGCTATATAATAGCGATGAGAGTGAACATCTCTGCCTTTATTCCTGACCTTAGAGGAAAAGCTCTCGGTCTTTCCCCACTGAGGATGATATTTGCTGTGGATTTTTCATAAACAGCTTTTATGATATTGAGAAGTGTTCCCTCTACCCCTACACTCTGAGGAGTTTTAATCAGGAATGGATGCTGTATTTTGTCAAATGCTTTCTCTACTCTCATCCTCTATTGAGAGGATCATATGGTTCTTATCCTTTTATTAATGTGGGGTGTCATGTTGATTGATTTGTGAATATTGAACCACACTTGCAGCCAAGGAATAAACCTCTACTTCATCGGGGTGAATGATTCTTTTAATGTACTGTTAGATTCTATTTGCTGGTATTTTATTGAGAAATTTTTCATCCACGTCCATCACAGATATTGGCTCATAGTTCTCTTTTTTAGTGGAATTTTTGTCTGGTTTTTGGTATCAGGGTAATGCTAGCCTCATAGAATGAATTTGGAAGTTTTCCTTCCCTTTCTATTTTTTAGAATAATTTGAGAAGAATAAATATCTCTTCTTTAAATGTTTGGTAGAATTTGCCTGTGAAGCCATTGGCCTCTTTTCTGTTGGGAGATTTTTGATGACTGATTGGATTTCTCTGCTGGTTATCAGCCTCTTCAAGTTTTCTATTTCTTTCTGTTTCGGTTTTGGTAGTTTATGTTTCTAGGAATTTATCCATTTCTTCCAGGCTGTCCAATTTTGTTGGCATATATTTTTTTCATGTTATTCTTTTATAATTCTATTTCCCTGCTATTAGTTGTTTTTTCTTCTCTCTCATTTGTGATTTTACTTATTTGGGGCCCTTTTCTTTTCTTTTTGATAAGTCTGGCAACATGTTTTTCAATTTTATTCATTTTTCAAAGAATCAGATCCTGGTTTCATTGATCTGTTGCACTGTGTTCTTTAGTTTCTATATCATTATTTTTGCTCTAATCTTTATTTCACTTCTCTTGGCTTCAGGCTTTGCTTGTTGTCCTTTTTCCAGCTTATTTGAGATTTTTTTTTCCTTTATGAGGTTAGCCTGTGTAGCTATATATTTCCCTCTTATGACTAGTTTTACTGCCTCCCATAGGTTTTGGACCTTTGTGTTTTCATTTTCATTTGTTATCATGTATTTTAAAAATTTCTTCTTTAATTTTCTGGTTGATGAATTCAATCTTTAGTAGAATTTTCTTTACTCTCCATGTATCTGTGGTCTTTCCAACTTATTTTCTTGTCGTTGACTTCAAGTTTCATAGCATTGTGGTCAGAAAATATGCATAGGATGATCTCAGTCTTATTTTTTTTTGTGCTTGTTGAGATGTGATTTGTGACCTATTATGTGATCTATTCTAGAGAATGCACTAGAAAAGAATGTGTGTTCTGACTTAGGATGAAATGTTCCTAGTATATCTGTTAAGTCCATATGGTGCAATGTATTATTCAAAGCCATTATTTCCTACTGATTTTCTGCTTAATGATCTGTCCATTAATGTGAGTGTTGTGTTAAGGTCTCATACTACTATATTATTTTCAATAAGTTTTTATGTTTCCATCAATTGTTTTATATATTTGGGTGCTCCCATGTTGCATACAAAAATATTTACAGTTATTAAATTTTCTTGTGGGTAATCCCCTTTATTATGATACAGTGCCCTTCTTAATCTCTTGTTTCAGTCTGGTTTAAAATCTAGTTTGTCTGATATAAGTATGGCTACTGCAGCTTTCTTTTGATGTCCATTTACATGATAAATGGTTCCTCCATCCCCTCACTTTCAATCTACTTGTGTCTTTAGATCTAAAATGAGTCTTTTATAGACAGCACACAGATGGGTCTCTTTTTTTTTTTTTTTTTTTTGAATCTTGACACCCTATGTCTTTTGAATGGAACATTAAGCATTTAGAGTAATGACTGATATATATGCATTTAGTGCTATTTTATTACTAGTTTTTTTAGTTGTTTCTGGAAATTTTCTCAGTTCATTTGTAGTCTTTGTCACTTTTGATCTTTCCTTTCTACTCAAAAAGTCCCCTTTCAACAACAACAACAACAAAAAAAGTCCCCTTTCATATTTCTTACAGGGCTGATTTAGTGGTTATGAACTCCTTTAGTTTTTATTTGTCTGGGAAACTTTTTATGTCTCCTGTTCTGAATGATAGCCTTGCTGGTTAGAATATTGTTGGCTGCAGATTTTTCCTATTCAGCACATTCACTATATCATGCCACTCTCTTCTGGCTTGCCAAATTTCTGTTGAGAGATCTGTAGTACCCTCATGGGTCTTCCCTTGGAAGTTAGGGACTTTTTTTGTCTTGCTGTTTTTAGTATTTTTTCTTTATCACTGTATTTTGCAAATTTAAATATATCTTGGGGTTGGACTGCTTTTGTTGATTTTGATGGGAGTTCTCTGTGCCTCCTGGATTTTGATGTCTGTTTCCTTCTTCAGATAAGGGCAGTTTTCAGCTGTGTTTTCCTTAAATGAATTTTCTGTCCTCTTTTCTCTGTCCTTCTTCTGAGACTTATGATATGAATGTTATTTGTGATGGAGTCACTGAGGTCCCTAAGTCTAATCTCATGCTCCATCATTCTTTCTCTCTTTTTTTTCAGTTTCATCACTTTCTAAAGTTTAGCTTCTATATCACTTATCTATATCTATACCTCTGCTTCTTCCATCCTCATGTCCATTATATCCAGTCAATTTTGAATCTCAGTTATCATATTTTTCATGTCTGACTGTTTTTTAACTCTTTTATCTCTTCAGTAAGACTCTCCTGAGGTTTTCCATTCTTTTCTCAAGTCTGACAAGTATCCTCAAGATTGTTGCTTTAAATTCTCCATTAGGCATATTCTTACATCTGTTTTGATTAGATTAATGTTTCTTATTGAATTCATCTGTCTTGGCATTTTGTCTAAGTTTCTGTCTTCCTCTGTGTATTATAAAAGCCTATTACGTATCCTGCTCCTGAGAGCAATGGCTTTATGAAGAAAAGGTCATATAGTGTCCAAGGCCTGGTGCCTTATGGAGTGTCTCTAGTGTGTGCTGTGCTCAGTCTGTTGCTTTGTTTTGGCTCTTCTATCTTTCAGGCCAATCATCTGCCACGGCTGGGAGTGGGCTGTGTGTGGCCTAGGTCAGAGTGTGGTAAGTTTTAACTAGGTATGCTCTAGTCTGCTTCTAAATTAAGCCTGATGCTACCTCCATTAGAACTTCTACTTTTAGCCTTATAGAACTCTCTGTTTGGGAGTTGTGGTATAGGTGGGGGTGTCTGTTGGTCTTCTTGGGAGGGGGCCTGCTGTGCTGAGACTGAGGCACACTTGTCCAAGAAGTCTAGTGCCAGCAGAGAGCGGGGGGCAGGACTTGGTGTAAGCTTAGACAGCCAGTGTCAGTGTTATGTTGTTTATTGCAGGTGGTTCTATGCTTATGCCGAGGGCAAAGGAGGGAAATGGTGCCAGCCAGCTCTTTTATCTGCAGAGAGGCATCTCTGTGAATGCAAACTCTCACAGATATGCTCGAGGAGGGTGATCAACCTCCCCACCCTACCCCCTGTGCACCTAAAGTGTTCCTCAGATCATGCCATCTGCCCCAGGGTTGCTTACCTGCCTTCTCTCCAGACATAGGGCAGGGCTCTCAGGGCTCTATTCCAGCCAAGCCTGCCAACCTTTAAAATTCTAGCCTTCAAGCTCCACTGGTTGCAAAAACTCACATTTTTTTCCCAGCCAATGGGTTTGGGTAAGTGTTCTTACCCTCCATAGCACCTGCAATCCATTTCCCCCCAAACCATATGTCCGTACTTCCAACTTCCCTCAGTATGGCCTCTTCTCTCCCTCTGGTTGTGGAGTTTGTTCTATTAATCCTCAGGTCAATTTCTTTTGTATTCAGAATGATTTAATAGTTAAGTTGTTTGTGTTGAAGGGACAAGACAAGCCTAGGGTCCTACTATGCTGCCATATTAGCTCCTACCTAAATGATTTACTTAATTTTAAAACTGCACATATTTCACAAACTACTGTCTAGATGCACATTTTGATTTTTGTTTTCGATTTTGAATTTCCTTCCTCTGATTTTGGTCTGACAAACGCAAGGATAAATGTAGTACCACCTTTTAATTTTCATATATATTCACTATTATTTTACAACACCTACCTATACATTTCTATAAGTATTTACCAATTATGATGAATATAGATTTGGTAAAAAGAAATTGCACATTTATTCACAGGACATTAGTCAAAAAGATGAGTTGTGTGAAATGAAGAAAACTGGTTGTATTACCAAGCAGAATTAGGATGTCTTTCTTTCTCTTAAAATATTCCCTCTGGCTGGTTTGACATTAGTAAATACTACCTCAATCCTGAAAAGGGTGTGAAACATTTAAATATTGTAACAGATGAGAACATATTTGGGAAATTTTAGTTTGTGTTAAAAATTTCTTCCATTTAAAAATATTTAGATGGTGCAGCCACTCTGGAAAATTGTGTGGAGGTTCCTCAAAGAGTTAAAAATAGACCTGCCCTACGACCCAGCAATTGCGCTGTTGGGGATTTGCCCCAAAGATTCAGATGCAATGAAACGCCGGGACACCTGCACCCCGAGGTTTATAGCAGCAATGTCCACAATAGCCAAACTGTGGAAAGAGCCTTGGTTTCCATCGAAAGATGAATGGATAAAGAAGATGTGGTTTATGTATACAATGGAATATTCCTCAGCCATTAGAAATGACAAATACCCACCATTTGCTTCAACGTGGATGGAACTGGAGGGTATTATGCTGCATGAAATGAGTCAATCAGAGAAGGACAAACATTATATGTTCTCATTCATTTGGGGAATATAAATAATAGTGAAAGGGAATAGAAGGGAAGGGAGAAGAAATGTGTGGGAAATATCAGAAAGGGAGACAGAACATAAAGACTTCTAAATCTGGGAAAGGAACTAGGGGTGGTGGAAGGGAGGTGGGCGGGGGGTGGGGGTGACTGGGTGACGGGCACTGAGGGGGGCACTTGACGGGATGAGTACTGGGTGTTATTCTGTATGTTGGCAAATTGAACACCAATAAAAAATAAATTTATTATAAATAAATAAATAAATAATAAAATATTTAGATTTTCTTCTGCTTCTCAATAGATCTCCTTTAATTTAGAAAAGTCTTTGGTCTGATAATGATGCTTCAAAGTTAAAAACTTCTTTATTAGTGTACTTATACCATGCAGATATGACTTTCTGCCATTTTCATTTCCTATATATTGAATAATCTCATTTCAAAGACTTTATTTAATGTGTCTAGGGTTAAAAATACCCAGAATACTATAAAGTCCAGTTGGAAATATGATCATATTGATTCATAATTTTTTTCTAATTTATTTGTAATATCTTTCAAAATACATTAAAAACCTAGCATATCAAAGCATTTTTAATCAATTTAAACCATTATTTTGATCTAGAGGTACAAATCCCAGTTTCTAAAACAGTTATTTTTCTTCTTTTCTCTCCTTTTTCTATTTTTATTTATTTGTTTTGAAAACAGAAAACATCAGAAGCTGAAGTTGTTTCTAATGTCACAAGGGTCTTTGGAGTCTTGTCTTAGATATTTGTACCTTAGATGACAACCTATAACATCCAGTATAATTTGAAGCTTAGACTGTTTTCCCAAATGATTGACATGTATTTCCTGGACATTACCCATGAAAAGTATAAAATATTAGTCGTCTTTGTCATTTGGCACAGAACAAACTTAGTCCAGCTTTTTTTTTAATATAGAAATGTTTCTATCCAGAATATTTAGAAAATGATATTGAGTTCAATATTAAGATCTCATTCTATAATAAAAACTATCCACTGTACAAATTCCACTTATGTTTACTCTACTAGAAATCATGGGATATAGAGACAAAACGAGAAAAACAAAACTTGTGAACCCTGCTGCATTTTAGTTTATGGTATACTGAGGGAAATAAATATTAGTTAATTATAGAAACATGTCACAAATAAGTGCTCTAAAATTATCAAATAATCTTTTAAAACCTCAATATAACTGGGGAGATTGTCATAAGGATATATGAGAAACAAAGTATAGATTAATTAAATGATAAAAATATTTCCTCTAAAAATATATATTTTCTAATCTTCAGAGTAAGCTTATCTGATTTTGTTAAGCTCATACTTCTTGGCAATTCCTTACCTATGTAATATAGAGCCAAATATTTTGTTTTATGCAACTTCTTCAACATATTTTTGGGGTTGTGTACTGTGTGCATGTACACACATGTGCTAGCACATGTTTTATGTATGCAACTTTGTGATGGCAATATTTATTTTTATGTTAATAGTTTTAATTTTATAATTTCAGAAGATGAAATCTCTAAACAATATACTGTTCCAGTTAGCCAGTAGTGGTATTCATAAGAAATATACTCTAAAGTTTCACCTAATGAAAACAAAAAGAAGTCTTGAATTTTCTTACTGAATGTTCAACTTTTGAATGGTTAGCAATTTCCATAAGCGCTAAATAAAGTGCTTCATATTAATTAGCAAGAGAATTACAAGAAGGAAATCATCTTAAGTAACTGTCTTGGAAAAGACTTAGTAAAACAATTGTTTTGCCTTTACTCCATTTGGTCATTTTACCAAAGTGAGTGCACTTAGAATGCAACAGTGAAAGAAATCTGTTTCTACAATCCCACAACTATCTTTGGTCGATTAATGCAGTTGTCAACACTGCTTTTATTCAGAAACATGACTATTTTGCAATAGTGCTAACAATACAAACGAATATAGATTGTATCAGTTCTCTGTGATGGCTGAAGCAAACTATCAACAAATGTAGTAGCTTAAAATAACACAAATTTATTATCTTATGGTTTGGGAGGTAGAAATCTGAAGTGGGTCTCAGTGGGCTAAAATACAAGTGGTTATCAGGCTGCATTCCCTCTTGAGGTTCTAAGAAAGACTCCAATTCCTGTATATCCTCTTCCCGTGGCTCATGGGCATCTTCCTCAATCGACCACTCCTCCAGCCAGTAGGAGTGGGTCAAGTTGCTGTCATAGCATATTGCTCAGACTGTGACTCTGTTATTACCACCTTTTTCCACTCTTAAGAACCATCGTGATTACATCGGACCCACTAAGATAATTCAGGATAATATCCCTATTTCAAGCATTGGTAATAAGCAAACTTCATTCCATCTGCAACCTTAACTTCTTCTTTGCCATGTAATCTAGCATATCCTCTGGCTCTGGGGATTAGGAGGTGGCCATTTTTTTGGCATTTATTTTCCTACTAAATAGAGTGACTGTTAAATCCTAAATGAATTACTCATAGTAATTCAGTGTATGAATCAATAATTTATTATTGCTCTATTTATGTGTGACTAGTTACATGATAGATGATAAAGCAAAGTATTTATTTGATAACCTATTTAGGTATATTCCACATGGTGAAGGATATTAAGACAGTTCCAATTTTGTAGGATTTGTGGCCCAATGAACAAAACCATTTGCAAAATGCATACATAAAATAAAATCTAGAGCACAGTTATAGAGCATTTAAGTCTTTAAAAAAATATTTCAACATTCTTTTGTCCCATATGTTTAGTACATGAATAAATGGGAGACGGACAAGCAAGAGAAAGTATTACTATCTCATATTATATATAAGGGAACAGAAACTCACAGAGTTTAAGAAACTGGCAATATTTTAAAAAGGTAAGATTTAATCTTCCAGACCTTCTGCAAAATTCATTCTGTTAAAAGCTGGGTCTGGTAAATACTTGGCTGGCCTTACTGTCAATTTAATCTCTTAGAAGCTAGAAAGAATGATGAGAGGAATTGCTATTCTGTACTTAATTCTAGCCAATAAGAAGTAACTGACTGGCAGGGAAGTTAAAATTACAGAAAATCTGGAAGCGATTCAATTCGAACTCAGAATTTGTTACCGTCAAGGTTGGTTACTTGAGTCTAGTAAAATATACATGCTTCAAAAAAAAAGTTTTGTGTTTTTTTTTTTATATCATAAGACCTAGTTAAGAATACAAATAGTTATGAAGCTTTAGCATTTATAGGGCAATATAGGTTCATGTACAGGAAAATATTAATAATAATGAATTACTTTCAGAAATAAAATTCTACAGATACAGCCACAAGTGATCCTAAGAGAGAGAGAAAATATTAAGGATAACTGAAGAGTTGAAACACTGAAATAAAACATATAAAAGATGGAATAGAGAGCACGATAACCAGTTTATAACAAATTGGCATGAACTTGTAAAAGTAGATTTTTAAAGCAAAATTAGTATAAAATGATCCTTGTAAAAAAGTATTAAATGACCATACAATGATCCTCTAACTTATATTTACTATGAAACAAAAAATACTAAAAATAAAGCCCAGTTTATTTACTCACTTCCCTTATTGCTAACAAATAAGCAAAGAATTACTCAGGTTTTCAGCTTTTTCTGGACAGGTGGATAGCCACCTGGATGACAAAAGGTAGACTCAACATTGGTAAAGGTGATACGAAGCCTAAGATATAGAAGTTTTAAGAAAGGATATTTTTAGAGAGCACTTAGTTGCTCTATAAAAATGCAAATCTCTTGACCTGGATGACATCCATTCAAGAATACTGGAAAGAAATTGAAGATGAAATCTCTGAATCGCTGTCAGTTTTCTTAGAAATATTAAGAAGATGAAAAGAAGGGCTGGGAGGTAGGATGGAATTATGTCACAACTTTCGTAACTAGAAAAAGGTGACTTTTTCCTAAATTATAGAACGTGATGTAGGTTAAGGTAATATACTATACCATCAATTACTTAAATTTGATTTTATCATTTAGGAAACTATGCTTCTTTAAAACACAAAGCTTCACAGTAGTAAAGGAAAATAAAGTAACTACATACTCTTTGGAAGTGATTCACCCAAAACAGAGTATCCCAAAGGGTAGAGAGAAGAGATGGTAAAAAAATATATATATACCATAAAAATGGCATCTGGTGAACCAATATTATTAGTTAGAATACAACTCAGGAAGCATTCCGGGGGTGGGGGGGAGTGGTATAAAAAGTCAAATTCAAATACATTAGTCTTTTTTTTATCATTCTATGCACTTCTATATTGTTGAATTCTGCACTGAACACATGTTGTCATTTAAAGTTATTTAAGATAAAAAAATTTTTAAATCCCAGAAACTGCTTACATTAAAACATTTTGTAAAACGACAATGATTAAATCTCTATCGCTCTGGCACTACAAAAGGCAAATGAATATTACAAAATTGCAAAATAATACAGCATGCCAGTTTAACATATCGTAGGAGAGTAATTTGGACTCCATAGAGATATTATAGTTCTTCAAAAAGTACGGCTAGAAAGACTGGTTATGTATTTGGAAAAAAAAAGAACTTGGCTACTTTTCAAGTACCACGCCAGAATCAAATTCTAAACTTGTTAAGGAGTTAATGTAAAATGAACAAATAAATAGTATTTGATGCACAAAAAATACACATGAATATTTTTATAAAGTTGGAATAGGGAAGGTTTTCTACATTGATCATAAAATATTAATAGAAAAACAAGCAAGATTTGTATGTATAAAACTTTTCGTCTTCCATCAACATTCATTAGGAATCTACTATGTAACAGGCAAGAATTCCTAGGGGTGTAATGATGAGCAAAACAGACATAATCCCTGACTCATTACTACCCTGGGTTTCCTGGAGCTGAGGAAGGTGGCACAGGCAGGAATCAGAAATGGTGAAGGAAAACTATTTGGAAACTTGCCGTGACTAACACGCCCTAACCCACAATATTGGAGTCTATTGTTTGTCTTTAAGGTAACTTCATTTTCAAACATGTTAGGAATACATTATATACACCTGTGTAAGGTCTGCATCTATCTATAGTTACAGACATATTGTTTCTTAAAAATAAAGTAAAAAATATATATATATAATAATTTTTAAAAGTTGACTGGGAATTAGCACGTACCCAGGAATTCAAAACCAAGAAGCATAAGTAACCATTTTTTAATATTCTACGCATTATTAATTTTTATTTATAAAAGAGATAGCTTATTGATTACCTATGATGCAGCATTCAAAGATGAGTAGTTAATACTTGTAATAAATCTATTTTTACACATTTCTACGTATGCCCTAGCCATATATTTACTTTGAAACATTAGATTTTCAACCTGCCTTGCCATTTAATCTTTACACAATATTTTTAGTCTTTTTATTTATTAACTTCCAATATTAGCAAGGCACAATGTGTATATAATTTTAAAATGAAAACAATACAACAAAGCTTAAAACTTAACATAGCTATCTTTCACCTCTCCTAATACCATTGTAGATTCCCCCTTCCTAAGGACATGCACTTCTAACTCCTTCAACTATTATTGGAAGTATTTATTTTCATGTTTTTTATGTAACATCTTTAATAGTCTTAATTATATTTCAGTTTTATACATTATTCAGCTTCCTATATAGGATATAAAGCTGGGTAATTCTTGCATCTTTCCTACACACACACACGTACGTACACAGTTTATACTCCTTCACTCTCTTCCCAATTATCATGATATAAATATTTTTATACATCTGAGTTGGTGAATTCTACTGTAATTTCTTTTTTTAAAGGATTTTAAATCGAAAACTTTATTGAGAAAATTGTAGATCACTTGCAGCTGTAAGAAGTAATATGGAGAGATCTCATGTACATTTTGAACCAGTTTCCCTGATGGTAATATTTTGCAAAACTCTAGTATAGCATCGTAAACACTAAACTGACCTGGATATAATCCATCTATCTTACTCAGATCCCCCAGTTTTACTTGTACTCATTTGCGTGTATTAAGTGTGTATTGCTTTCTATAGACTTTTGTCACATGTGTAGGTTCTTGGTCCATTAGCACAGTTAGGATGATTAGCAGTTCCAACACCTTGAGAATATTCCTTGTGTGGCCATTTTATAATGATACTCATTTTTCTCCCTTTCCCCCCATCTGCACTGCCCCCTGCCCGAGCCTCTGGCGGCTATTAATCTGTCTCACATTCCTATTTTTATTTTCATTTCAAAAATGTTATACAAATGGAATAATACAGTATTAAATTATACAATACACTATATGGGGTACTTCCTTTGCTTATATCCTCAGAATTCCTTTCACTTCTCTCTTAAATTAGAGATACTGTTTTCTAGAGCCATATTTTCTCTATTGTATTCTCTCATTTTGGTTGAGAACTTCCCATCACTCTACTAGAGCATCCTGAGAAAGAAGACTTGCAAGTAAATATGTTGGGATTTTCATACCTGAGATTTCGCATTTCAGTGAGAGTGAGTTTGAATCCCTCAAAATTTGAAAGCATTACTCGACTATTTTCCAGCTTTCAATTTTGCTTTCTATTTCTTTACTCCCCTCTTCTGTACAATCTTAGGATCTTCTGTTATCCTTGTCAGTCTAAAATAGAACAAGATGTGTTGGTTTGTTTCTTTGTCCATTCATGATTTTTGTTTCTGTTTCAAGACAAGGCTGTTCTTGTAAATATGGTGAAGTGTGGCTGTCTAAAAAAGAGAAAGATCTCAACTGATTAGAAGCTCTGTATTCCTTGTAGAGGTTTGATGACCAAAACCTTCATGTGAATGGATAATTTTACTTGGGAGTACCCAAGTGTGGACATCTATAAGAATTTTCTCTTAAATTTTTCAGTTTCTCCAAAACTCTCAAGGAATCTACTGACAGCTTGAATCTCTGTCTCCAAAACCTGCTCACTATTGTTTGCTCCCTCCCCTCTGATCAGATAAGTCAGTTATTGCTTATCCATGTGCTTGCTGGCTTATAAAATTTCAATAACTACCTTATTCATTTTATGTGATGGATTGATGCCATTCTTGATCCTTTACAATAGTTAATGTAGGAATTTACCAGAAGTGGAAAGAAATGTGGACATTAAATTCTATGTAACCAAAAGTTGTCCATTGTTCTGTATCACCTGCACTATACATTGAGAATTATAAATCATCTTTTGTTATGAAATACAGTCCTTCATATATGATTTAATGAATCTTGATCTCAACTACTGCATGGTGCTGACTGCTCGCTAACATTTGAGCTTCAATTTTAATATCAGAATTCCAATATTATTTCAAGTAATTGAAGTTAAGGGTGTCTGGGTTTTTTTTTTATTTATGTTTAAAATAATCTGGGAAGAAATCTTAGAATGACAAGTAACCAGTGAATGTAGTATTTCACAGTTCCTACAAAGTCAGTTCAGATTTAAGGAAAAATGTGTCTTCATAATGCTAAGATCTATTTTAAAAATGTGTGGACAAAGCAAATGTATATAGACAGTAAAAAGATCAGTGGTTTCCAGGGGCTGATGTGAGAGGGAAGGTGATAGGATGAGCACAGAAAATTTTTTAGGGCAGCGAAAACACTCTGTATATTATAATGATGGATATATGACTCTATATATTTCTCTAAACCAATAGAATGTACCACATCTAGAGTGAACCATAAGGTAAACTATGGATTTTAGGTGACTACATGTCAGCATAGGTTTATCATAACAAATGTACCACTCTGGTGAGGGATGTCAGTAATGGGGGGGTATGCACGGGTGGGGGCAGAAAAATATGGGGAGTCTCTGTACTTTCCCTCAGCTTTTCTATGAACCTGAGAGCACACTAAAAAAAAAATTAAGCCCTTTTTTGTAATGTGAATGAACAAAAATGGCAGATCAATATATACCCCTAGCTCTCTTCCTGCCTAAAACTTCTAAAAATAACAGAAAGGATATGAAATAAAAAAATAAATCTACAACAGTGTTAGAAATAAAGAACAGATTCTGTTAGAAGGCCAGGTATTTGAGAAATTTCTGAAATATTTTAAGAAGATTAAATCAGTGAGTTAGAGGAAACTAGAGCCCAAACATAGGCTAGCAAAGAATTTCCATTGAGTTAGAGGATAGGGAGCCAATTATGGGAGAGCTGAAAGCCTAAAGTAATGATCAACAGGACATGGACAGGTCATCCCCCTTTGCTGTATTGAGCAGCCAAATCATACAAAATCCTGGCTGGCTTAGAGAACAACAGGAGTGATAGATTCCTGCATCCCCTCTATCTTAGGAGAAAAATTGCTGAGACTCCCTGCTTGACAACATATCCTGTTCCTCTCCCACAATTTCTGGACATGTCTGCTCTAATACGAGTTGCATTCAAGTACAAGCCAACCAAATGCAATTCTGAACAACCAACAACCAATGCAAAGATTTAGCATCTGGAATATTTAAGTAACTTTGGCGAATCTTTTAGAAAACCAAAAGAAAGGAAGAAAACAATAAATATGGGCAAAAGTTTGGAAAACTGTGTTTCAGAAAAAAAGAAAGCCAAACTGACCATAAAAGTGTATGTTTCACCTTATTAGTATTCAGAGAAATGTAAAGGTTTTTTGTTTGTTTGTTTGTTTTGTTTTTTAAGTATATCATTGGTAAGTTGACAAGAACTTAAAGCTTTGGCAGTCCTAAGTATAAAAATGAATTTGGATAAAAAGGAATTTCAGACACAAATGGTGAGAAAGTAAATTGTTACAATTACTCTTGAGAGCTAAGCAACACCTCGCAAACTAATAGATGTACATACTGTACAATACAACACCACCGATGTTAGGAACAGGCCCTGGAGAAATTCTTATATCTGTGAACATGAATACAAGTATTAGGACGTAGCATTGTTTTCACAACAAAACTATTGAGAACAATCTTTAATTATTAACGACATGTATTAACTATCAACATACAAAGACTGAAAACATAGTGTTGGGTTAGAAAAGTGAATTACACTTTGCTCTATAGAACAATTTTTAAAAACATACCAAAATATATATTATCAACGTATAAATACAGTATAGCCCCCCTCTCTGTAGGTCATATGTTCCATGATGCATGCATGCAGTGGATGCCTTGAAACCATCAATAATACTGAGCTCCATATATACTATGTTTTTTCTATAGATGCCAGGAATACAGTTATTTATTTATAAATAATAAACAGTAAGGGATAAACAAATGCTAATAATAAATTAGAACAATTATAATAACATAATGTAATAGAGTTATGTGACTGGTTTCTCAAAATATTTTATTCTACTATACTCGCCCTACTTCTTGCGATGATATGAAAAGATAAAATGCCTGTGTGATGAGATGAAGTGAGGCTAATGACTGTAGTCATTGTGATTTAGCATTAGGCTATTATTGAACTCCTCTGATGTATCAGAAAGAGGATCATCTGCTTCCAGACCTCGATTCACTGGGAGCGAATAAAACTGTGGAAAGTGACACTGAGTGACACTGTGGATAAGGAGAAGTATATGGAGAAATAAAAACTCTTGAGTACGAATGATAGTGATCTCTGGGAAGAGGAGGACAATGGGATTAGTAAAGGATAAACTGAGTAACTTAACAATTTCTATGGCCTTTGTTTCCTTATTTTATTTTTCTGAAAAAAATGTGGCAAACATTACCCCTCATTAACTATGTGTGGTGGCTACATAAGTGTTTAGAATTATTCTCTGATCTCCATATTTGATACATTTCATGGTAAAATTAAATTAAAGATAAAAACACATCCACACAAAAACCTGCACAAGAATGTTTATAGAAGTCCTATTCACAATTGCCAAAATTTGGAAGAAACCAACATGCTCTTTGGTAGGTGAATGGATAAAAAACTATGGTACGCCCAGATAATGAAATGCTCAGCACTTAAAAGAAATGCACTATCAAGCCATGAAAAGACATGGAGGAAGCTTAAATGCATATCATTAAGTGAAAGAAGTCAATCTAAAAATTCTATATACTGTATGATTCTAACTATGGGCCACCCTGGAAAAGGCAAAACTCTCGAGATCAGTGGTTGCCAGAAGTTGAGGTGGTGGAAAGGTGTCAGTAAGCTGAGCATAGAGGTTTTCTAGGGCAGTGAAAATACTCCGTGTCATATTATAATGATGGATATATGTCATTATACTTTGTCCAAACACACAGCACCAAGAACACCTAAGGGAAACTATGGTTTTAATGTATCAGTGTAGGTCCATCAACTGTGGCAAATGCATCATCCTGGTGGGGAATGTTTATAATGGGGGAGGAGGCTGTGCATGTCTGGGGGCTAGGGATATGTAGGAAATCTCTTCATTTTCTTAATTTTGCTGTGCACCTGAAACTGATCTATAAATAAAGATCTGAAACTGATATAAAATGATTTTTAAAACAAAAAAGCAAGAAGCAAAAACAAAAATATCACATTAAAAAACACTGCAAAATTAGAAGTAAAACTTTAAAAACTGCTCTTGAGTTGAAGAGGAAAGTAATAAATGAGGCCTCTGGGAGCACTAAGCCAAATCATGTTGGACGTAGCCAAAGAGATCTTCAGAATAAAATGTATTGCCTTAAATGCACTCTCCATAAGATAGGAAATCATATTTTTTAAGTGAAATGCTTATTTAATTAAAAAGTTAGAGTTGGGTATAATTATGGAAATCCAAACCTAATAATAATAAAAAGAACCATAGCCAAGAATAATGGTTAAGATTGGATTCTAAGGTCATGTTACTTAGATTTGAATTCAAGCTTTGCCACCTACCATTTGTAAGATGTTGAGAAAGTTACTCAACTCACTTTCCCTCAGTTTCTCCATCTTTTAAGTGGAATAATAATAGTATTTTTTTTTTCATAGATCTGATATTGAGATAAAATGTGTTAAGATTGTTAAAGCAGTTAGAACATTAATTACTTCGCAGAGACATGCTATGGAAGGACTATATAGGGCTTTGCAAATGCTTGACTCATCAAAATTTTTGAAAAATAAGGACTTAATAAAGGGAAAAAGATAGAAGTTAATTAAATGGGAAAGAAACCAAAATACATACAAAGAGTTGAATAAATCAATAAAACCAAATGCTGGAATTTGAAGATCAATAAACATTTGGCAAATCTAGGACATAGTTGCCTTTTAAAACTTTAGTGATGGGATCCCTGGGTGGCTCAGCGGTTTGGCGCCTGCCTTTGGCCCAGGGCGCGATCCTGGAGACCAGGGATCGAATCCCACGTCGGGCTCCCGGTGCATGGAGCCTGCTTCTCCCTCTGCCTGTGTCTCTGCCTCTCTCTCTCTCTGTGTGTGACTATCATAATTAAATAAAAATTAAAAAAAAATAAAAATAAAACTTTAGTGATGATTGGGTGAAAAATAAATTCAAAATTGTTTATGAAAGTCAAGAAAGAATTAATACTAAAGGAAGCGATTATAGGAGAGCTTATTTTACTTAATATAATTTCACCAAATAAAAACCATTTAATAGAGATGCCTGGGGAATAGACAGGCAATTTGATGATAAATTGATTTTTAAGGTATCTTCCAGGTATGAATTATTTATTCCATGATTTGTTGTTCTAAATTTATTCTTTTTCCTACACCAGGTTAAGTTACTTGGCATACACCTCCAATAATATAAAGGGTATTTGTAATGTCTGCCAAATTTGCATCGTGTTATCAAAGACATCTGGAATCTGTCAAACAGTAAAATACTATTGACCATGTTGCCAGACTTTATGGACTTCTATTATATTCTTTATCTATCTGTAAAAATAAATACTATGTGGAGTAGGGGTAGATTTACATAAAGAGCATAAGTACTATGAATGCTAGAGGAAGAAGGGGCTCTCTGAGGTCAAGGTAATGGGGCACTTTGGAACACCTGGGTGGCTTAGTGGTTGAGCGTCTGCCTTTGGCTCAGGGCATGATCCCAGGGTCCTGGGACCAAGTCCCACATCAGGCTTCCCACAGGGAGCCTGCTTCTCCCTCTGCCCATGTCTCTTACTTTCTCTGTGTCACTCATGACTAAATAAATAAAATCTTAAAAAAAAATGATAACAGGGCACTTCATGGTTGAAGTACAGGATGCATTAGTATACCCTGAAAGTCTGGGTAGAGGAGTCCTTTGCTTGTGTTTGGTATCTAATAGAAATTATTTGTATAAGAGCAATAGTACCTTCCTCATACCACCTCCCCCTTCCCAGGTCCGCAAAAACAGGATTATTTTCTGGAACCTGACATATAGACATGATTAAAAATTCCCAAGGATTTTATCCATACCAGACACTCAACTTATTCAACGTTGTGATCCCAGTTCCATATGTTCCATGGCAAGTTTCTCCTTGCATAAATTATGGCCCTGAACATGCCATGGAACAAAGCTGGGCTGTCTCTCAAAATGCCTGATTGTTTCCACCTATATCGTAAATCATGGGTTGAGTGGTACGGTTGTTGAGAGATGCCTGAGTCAATCTCAGGGTTTGCACTGAGAAGCAAATTGGGTGGTAGAGACCATTCTAACCGAAGAAAGCGCAGAATCCATTCTTGTGCTATATTCCACATGGCCCAGCAGAAAAAGCCATTTGCTGATGGTCACATGTAATGAGCATAAGTGGTGCTTGCAACGCTGACTTCCAAAATTCATTTATAAAAACACACTAATTTGAAAAGTTATGAGACTACTAAGACAAGAGCAGCTGGTCTCTGGGTCGTAGCAGAAACCGAAATGACGAGAGTAGACATGAAGCTACTCAGGGGAAATTTAATCTAAAATAAGAGGATCAAGAACAGAAACTTGAAATCTGCCAACTTTAAACAGAAGATATAGGAAATAAATACAGTGATGGAGACTGAGTGAAACTGTAGGAGTTCTGTAAAGGAGGACGGGGGATTGGTATTTGGGAAGAAAAGAAGTAAGAGGTGGGGCGGAGAGGGTAATATCATTGAAAAATTGTCATATGCCAGGCATTGCGCTAAGAGAAAACTCAAGAACAGAAATACCAAGAGTGTTAAGTGGCACAGAGAAGTCTAACCTAACAGGAAATGAAAGGGCCTCTGCTTTGGGTGCTGGGAGGAGGATGCTATTTGCAATGAGAACAGTATCACCCACCGACGCTGCTGCTAGGTATCTCACTCACCATCTTGCTCTTAGAGACTCGTTCTTGTTGGAAAGTTGGATCCATAAACAGAGATGACTTTTTGGTAAGTAAATTGAATAATACAGACAGGGAACTGTGACACGGGAAATCAGGAGGCTATTTCTCACTGTCTACAAAGACTCCTTAAGCATGCTTGGTAGGTTCTTTGCTATTATGCTCCTCATCCGTGATGATCCTCACCTACGTCCACTTCAGTGACATGAATACGTTTGGCATTTGTCCTCCCATCCCCACACTGGGTCTGGCATCCCTTCTTACCTACATTACTAGGACGGCTTCCAAACCACTATCTCTACTGCAACCTCACCTCTTTGTAATTCAAATCTCCAAAAACTGCCAGAATCATCTTTCCGAAATAAACCTATGTAGCGCCCTTAATTAAAACACTCCAGTGGTTCGCTACAGACTTCAGGCTAATAATGGTACCACACAATTCCCTTAATGACCTGCTCCTGCTCCATGGAATCATGGAAATTTAGGCAACTTTCTCTCATAGTCCTTGTTGCACACTCATCTGCACGTTGTTGTCCTTTTCGTCATCTTTAGATAAATGTCTTTCAGTTTTGTCCCCTTATGGTTTAAAACAAAGCCTGGCATATATGACAATGCATAGTTTTGGGGGGGATTGAGCATACAGATGCATAAAACCTGTAGAAATGTTTACTTTTGCCCATCTGGCAACACGTTATTTAAAAAAATATTATAAAATTAATTGAATAAACTGGAAAAGTCATGTCTTATATAAATTTCTCATTATACGTGTTTTTCGTAGCTGGTATCGTTTCGCAAAATTTTGAACTATAAATACATGCCTTACTTATTCTTCACCTAATTTTTGCAGCAGGGAAAAAAGAAAAAGAAAGGAAGGTATGTCTTTTAAGCCATATTCATCTTGGAACACAGGCTGTAAAGACAGATATTCTTATCCAGATTCTAGTCAGCAGGTTAATTTAGCTGAACCCTCCCAAAGGACCGAACCATGCAACTCTGTCCCTGGAGACAATTTTGGAACGGCAGGAGCAGCTCCAAACAAGAAAAAGGCACTTCTTCAGATCTTTCTTCTGCACATCACAACTTTCAAACAGTTAAGGAACGGAGCAGCTCCAAATCATTTAGCCCGGGATATGCAAACACAGCTTTGTCTTCATCCTCTAAAGTCACCCTGATCTTTCAGGATTCTAAGCAGATAGTTTGAAAGGGAAAGATCACATTCAGCTCCCTCTGCTTCCCCCTTCTGCCCTTATAAAGAATGCTCAATCCCCTTTATTCTGTGACCCCCATAGTTAGCCAGACGTAAATAAATTATTGAAAAATGAAAGAATAGGTCATTTCCACTGATCATATCGGTGTCTGCAAACCTAAGACAAGCAACTTTATTAGTCTTCATAACTATCCCAATTAACTTTCCTGGCCAGATGCCTCATAACAGGGTTTGAGATGTCACCAAGAACGTAAGTGATTGCCGGGTAGGACCATCCATAATGATTGTGGAATTTCTACAAAATGTTTTAAGAAATAAGGAATAAAATCAGAACGTGCAGGATTGCAGTCAATTAAGTACAAATTTAAAATAGATGATGTGCATATCAAGTTGCAACCACTATGAAAAAAAAATGTTAGTTCCTCCAAAAATTGAAAATGGAACCACCATGATCCAGGAGTCTCACTTCTGGATATATACCCAGAAGAACTGAAAGCAGGGTCTTTTTTTTTTTTTTTTTTGAAAGCAGGGTCTTGAAGAGATATCGCACATCATGTTCAAAGTATCATTATTCACCATATCCAAGAGGATAAGGAAACCAAGTGTTCGTCAGATGAACAGATGAAGTGAGATATAGACATACAATGGAATCTTATTTGGTCTTAAAATGGAAGGAAATCCTGTCGCATGTCACAAATATAGATGAATCTCGAGGATTTTATGTTAAAGTTAAATAAACCAATCACAGAAAGGCAAATACTCTATGATTCCACTCATATGAGGTATCTAAAGTAGTCGAATTCATAGAAATAGAAAGCAGAAAGGTGTTTTACAAGGGGCTTCAAGGAGGAATGAGGAATTGCTGCCTAATGGGTACCGAGTTTCTGTTTTGCATGATGTGAAAGTCCTGGCGTTCTGTTAAAAAAGACAATGTGAATAGACTTAACACTACCGAACTGCAGACTTACAAAAATGGTTGAGGTGGTAACTTTTATGTCATGCGCTTTTTACTATAATTAAACATTTAAAAACCCATTAAATACATATCACTATATAAAACGTAGATTTCCCAAATTATAAAATGTTAAAATTGAATAGAATCTAGGTATCATTTAACTCAACATTTGTTATTTTCACACATGACAAAAGTAACACAGGCAAGGCATTGTCCTTTGCAGAAGAGCACATAGCTCTTTCATGGATACATTAGGTACCAAACTCAGATTTCTTGGACTACTCTTTTGGCCTCGCTAAGATGACAATACCTTCTTTTATGTATTTTTATATCTATACCAAACAAGCAGTGTGTAGCTTTTTATTTTAAATAGTTTTCTTCTGACATATTAAATATATTTTATTTAGTTCTTTATGTTTCTTATGTAAAAATATTTGTAAAATATTTCTACTCTTTTTTCTACCCTTTCCATATAATGTGAAAAGTAGTTATCTTTGCCGTAGCAAATTCGCAGAAGAGTCATTGCTTTTTTGGACATATGTTTGTTCTAAGTTAATTATTTCTATTCCTTTGGCATAATTTATAAGAAAACGAGCTTCATCATGTCAGGTGTTTACCTAGTGAAGCTCATTTCCCTCTATTCTCCCTAACTGCAGCAGAAATAATTCAACAGCAGCAATTTTATATTTGTACTGCAGGAAAAATAAAAGTGGGCTATCTCCTCCGTATGAAGGAAGGTATCACAATAAATCACAAAACCTAAGGGCACAATAGGGCTTGGTTGGGTTTGGATTTACAACAGCTGCTATTATTAACAAGTGCTTACTTAAAGCAAACCAGGAGAATAAGCAAGATAAAATCCTAGAATTTTATAATGTTTTTCTAAGATGTGTCAGATAGGTAGATAGAGAGGTAGATTTAATTTTAAAATTACATACAATTACTATTCATATTATGCAATCTCCCTTTCGGACTACTTACTTGATTTCCTCTCCTATTCAATCAGCTGGTCAAATCGTGAGTGGGAACCACTGCAGACTCCAGGGAACAACTAATCTAGTCAATGCTAGTCAATGATTGTTAAGTAGAAAAGATGATACTGCTGTTTCTTCTTTTTTTTTTTTAAATTTTTTTTTTACTGCTATTTCTTCTTACCTTGAATTTCCAAGGCCTTCTTAAATACACTTCTGGATGAGGCATTATATATACTGCTAAGGTATTTTCCCTCACTGAGGATTTTCTCTTCCTCTCTTTCTTCTTTCTTTTTTCGTTAACAGAATAAGACAAGACAGTGTAGAAATATGAAGCCAAAAAGGAGGTATTTTTGCTCCTGAGAAACTTGTACATATCATTAGAGATCCCTACAGATAGAATTCATGCCAGGTTTAGGTGTAGCCAGTGCTGCTGCATTTGACCTATTCCTAAGGGGCCAAAAGGAATAGGAAAATTTCTTAGTATGAACCACGGACTTGAACAAGTTAATAGTTATTAAAAACAGCGTTGCTCCATTAGAAAACACTTGAAATTTTATTGGTTGAAATTTAGTCATGATTTTATGAAAAAGTACTTATAGGAGGCACCTAGGTGTGAGACTAGTGTGAGACTCTTGATCTCAGGGTTGTGAGTTTGAGCACCACATTGGTTGCAGAGATTACTAAGAAAATAATAAACTTAAAAAAAAAGGAAAAAAAAGAAAAAGTACCTACAGAATTAAACTTAAAAAAAGAAAAAGAAAAAAAAGTACCTACAGAATTATAGTGTTGGTTGTGTATTTTAATTACAAACTTGATTTATATATATAAATATATAGTAAATATATATTTGTATCTATATATGTGTATATATATAGTAAATATCATATTTATTTATTAGAAAGAGGGAGAAGGAGCATAAGCAGAGGGAGGGGGAGATACAGGACTTGATCTCAGGACTCTGGGATCATGACCTGAGCTGAAGGCAGATGCTTAATCAACTGAGTCACGCAGGTGCCTGAAACTTGATTTATATTTTAATGAAATAGAAGGTTGCACAACAGTTTTTGTTTTGTTTTGTTTTAGGGTCTTTTTTTCTTTTGTAATAAACCCAGGCAGGGCTAGAAAAGATTGGGGCAAGAGAGGATGAATCCAGATAAAAATAAGAGCAGGGAGGGGAGAGAAAATGATCACAAAGGCACAAAATAGTGTAATTTTTCAACGAGCATCTTAAAAATCTTGGTCACTTTTTTTGCAATATTTAAACACAAAATATCTCAGAATCTGTCCATGGTGACTGCTTTGCTCCTCAGAGCATGGATAATGACTTTGTTATTCTCCACAGCTTACACTCAAGTTTAATATAATTTACAAATATTAGATTTTATGGCTCATAATGACCATCACAAGTACCAGGAAGTTCTTAACTGTGTGTTTCTCTCCTTAAAAGTCAGTCTTAAACCACGGTTTAGGAAAACATTTTTTTTTCCCTCCATAGTTACAAGTCTACATTTTCTCTCCTGTAGTCAAGTTCAGAGCCCCAAGGCCTGGTCTCTTTTTTACTATTAGAAAAAAAAAAAAAAGAAAGGATAATACAATAATCTTTGTAGACTTGCATGCTTCCCTCAATGGTGACATCTTATTTCACACTGGAAACATCAAAGTACATACAGTTTAGTTATTCCCCAGGTATTTGGGATTTCCAAAGGTATTGAGCAGGTCCTGGGCTTATATTTACAAACCTAAAATGTTTCGTAGAGGAATATAGATGTGGTCTCTCTTGTCAAGACAGATTGAAGCTTCCATTATAGAACAGACAATATATACAAATACACGTAGGCCTCACTATTCTCCTACTATCTTGATAAGTAGGGTGAATCCAGAAAATATTCCAAAGAAGATGAGCATGTGGAAGAAAGAAAGAAAGAAAAAAAGAAAGAAGAAAAGCTATAGGAAGGCAATCGTTTCAAGAGAGCATAGTATATTATAATCGTACAGAGCATGTTCTTTAATTCAGAAAATTCTGTGATGATTCAGTTAAAAACTCATTGACAGCAATTGAAAAGTGATAAAGTTATTAAAAACAAAAGAAATTTTAAAAATTCTAGTTTTGGGAAAGGCAACATGTGCTCCAAGTTTCTGCACCTTGCATTGTTGAAAGGCGTATTGATGAGATCGAAATTTCTTATCTCAACCTCATACAAAGTAACTCAGTTTGCTTCTCTTTATTTTTCCTATTTTTTTCATATATATATATATATATATATATATTTTATTTTAAATGGAAGAAGGAGACTCAACCTCTGGTGTGTAGCTTTGAATTTAGTCATTCTTGCAGTCACCTGGTACTTGTTCTGTTTCAGAGAAGTCTCGGTTGGAATAGCACCTGCTGGTCCCATATATATATATGGAAAGGGCAAATGAAACCACTCTAGTAGTTAGGGCATTTAGAATGAAATACTAGGGACTCAGGTTTAAAAAATGGTTAAAGAAAAAAAAAATGATTAGAGAAACAGAAACTCAGGAAGAAATAGAGATGGAATGAGTTTCCATTACTCTATCTCTAGATGGGGATTCCATCTCAAGATTGCAAGACAGTGGTATATGAATTCAGTCTAATTAAATGATTTGGAAAACAAGTGATTTAAAAAAAAAAAAAGCATTTAAAATGTGATTATAAAACCCAACGCTCACGATTAGTCATTCAAACGTTTAGGGAATCTGGGGTAAGCTCAATACGGACTGCCATTTTAAGAATATTAATTCCTCCGATGATCCATTGTTTTATTTAAGACTCAAAGGGGAAAGTAGGAAGTGATACACAGTGGTAATTCCTTGAAGAAAAACAACTAAAAATAACCTTATTAAAACTAAATTGCAAATCAACTTATTAAATTCTAATAGGCTTAAAAAATGTGCTATCATTTTGAGGTGACTTCCACTTTTGTTCTTCAGGTGGCAACAAACATTTTATAATTCTTAATAAAGTATTTTGACAAATAATGGCATTTGTGATGAACATAAGAGCTAATGAAGAGAAGGGATATATAAACTTTCTTGCTCAAATTACTCTAGCTTAATTATTAGCAATTTATAAGTCAAAACATGAAAAATTAAGAAATAAAAATGAGAGAAGAGAGCATGAGGGTTGTTGAAAGAGCAGAAGTGGAAAAAAAAAGCATCAATAGTTGCATAAATATTCCAGTTATATTCATATTAATCTGTAAAGCTGTGCTTTTGAGATTACTATTTATAAAATAAAATAGTGCTACATGTGAATATTTCCACTTCTTTAACTTGTGCTGCTCGACTTGGACACAATTTTGAACATGACTTTACAGAATTGAGGCTAAACTTTGACTTTTTGAAGCTTCATACTAATTTTTATAACTGTCCCCATAAAATTCATATCCTATTAAGAAATATGAACAGTCAGAGATTACACTCTTTCTTCATTATCCTCTTCACACCGCTGTATTTCCCCAGGGTAGTGACTCATATCAAGTACTATATATTTTATAAAATAAGAATCACTTGATACAGTTTTTCTCATTCAGAAAGCATTGACAGGTGCTCCTCGTGTGCCAGACACCTAGAATGCAGAGATTAGAGAGCAATACCTACAGATATGTGAGGGGACAGCTATATGAATTATCATAAAATGGCAGTAAATTCATACAATTATAGAGTTGATGTAGACCTCTTATTCATTATTCTCCGAAAAATGATTATGAGGATTATTTTGTTTTAAATGCAACTCTCCAGGGATGCCCGGGAGGCGGGGCGGGGCTCAGCAGTTAAGCACCTGCCTTGGGCTCAGGTTAAGTATCTGTCTTGGGCTCAGGGCATGATCCTGGGGTCCCGGGATTGAGTCCCACATCGGGCCCCCTGCATGGAGCCTTCTTCTCCCTCTGCCTGTGTCTCTGTGTCTCTCTCTTAATAATAAAAAATAAAATAAATAAAATCTTTAAAAAAGATAAATTCAACTCTCCATTCTTTACTATTTTAAGAGAGCCCTTTTAATTAGACAATTACTAAATCAGCAAATATATAACAATATGGTCTATAGGACTTCAGTACACACTGTTGTAAAGAAGCTGTGAAGCTGAGACTACTGAGATCTGATTCTGAGAGCAGCGTATGGGCTGTGGCTCAGAATCTTAAGAAGACATGGATTAGATAATAGAGAAAAACTGTATGCTGAGAAATTTTTTTCACATACTGCTTATAAGAAACACATTTAAAGCCTTATGGACAAAAATATTGAAAGTAACATTCTGCATGAATAATACTTCAGTAAGAATATTGAATATAAAGTTATGGAAAAAGATGTACAAACCTAATATTAAAACCTAGGGGCTGTATCAATATCAGATGAGATAGACTTTAGGAAAAAATTAAATATGAACAATCAACATTTACAATAGCCAAGTATGGAAGCAATGTAAGGTCCATGAGTAGATAAATGGATAGGAAAATGTGGTATATATACCCAGTGGAATATTATGGAGCCATAAACAATGAGATAGTGCCATCTGAGACAACATGGATGGATCTAGAAGATATTATGCTACTGATACTATGTGATGTATGTCAGACTGAGAAAGACAAATACCATATGTTTCCATTCACGAGTAGAATCTAAAAAGATTGTAGAATCTAAAAAGATTGTAATGGTGATGTTGCAAGCAGGGGGTTGCTGCTCCTGTGATTGTAGCACAGCGCATGGACTTGTCCAGCTACTAAGTTGTATGCCTGAAACTTCTGACACTGTGTGTCAACTATACTCAAATTTTAAAAAATCATAAAAATTAATCTATATCTGAAAGGATTTTAGTAAACAGAGAAACACAAACTAAAGCACAGCAAAATCCACATCCAACATCCCCCACCCTGTCACCCAATACTATGCTAGCAAAGTAATAAGGTCTGACAATACCCCTTGTTGAGGCGGAGCATCAGGGTTGTGTTGAGAAAGCCGATTGATTACCACTCCTCTGGTAAACAATTGGGAATTATTCAATAAAATAGAAAGTGAACATTCTCCATGTCTCTTCAATTCTATCATATTTATGGTAATATTTATTCTAGAGAATTCCTTGCCCCTGGGTAATACATGTAATACATGTAAAGACCATACCCTATGTTGTTCATAATAGCAACAGCTGTTAAGCACCCAAATACCCAGATGCCCAATAATAGAAGAATAGATAAATATATTGTGACTTTTCCCTACCAGTGCTATAGAATATGCTACAGCAGTGGAGACAAATGGGTGGTTAGGTACAGGCATCGTTTTGGAGGAGCAGACATTTAATTATTAATTTAAAAGCAAATTGTGAAAGAATGCCAAATTATCCCATACACATAAGTTAAAAATCTTAAAAAGCAAATACTGTAGGGACGCCTGGGTGGCTCAGTGGTTGAGCGTCTGTCTTTGGCTCAGGGCGTGATTCCAGAGTTCTGGGATAGAGTCTCGCATCAGTCTCCCTGCATGGAGCCTGCCTCTCTCTGTGCCTGTGTCTCTGCCTCTCTCTCTCTGTGTCTCTCATGAATAAATAAGTAAAACTAAAAAAAAAATAAATAAATAAGCAAATACCGTATATGTGAAAGTGTGACAAAATTTTAAGTAAAGAATAAGACAGAAAGTTTATATTGATTTCTTCTGGAGAGGAAGGAGGAAGGGGGTAAAAATGGAGACTTATTTGGTAAATCTGGTAAATTGACATGGAATGTTTATAATATCACTCTCATGTAGAGTGTTGGATAGAAATATGTCAGTTTTCTTAATCTTCTTTAAATCATACATGAGTTAATATGCTTTTCTGTACATTCAATATATTCCATAATAAATATTTTACAAAAAAAATTAATAAATTATGAATAAAAGCTGAATAACTAAAAGAGTGAATGATCAGGTAAAGTATTGTGGAAAGATGTGTTTCAAATTCTGTCCTCAACAAAGTTAACACTATGTCTCCAGGGTGGGCTCTGGGACTAGAATTCTGATCTAGAACCTTTCCCAGTGGTACCTTCCCAGCCTTAATAGTTTATTTCCCCAATATATTTATCTATTCTTTTTTTTTTTTTAAAGATTTTATTTATTTATGCATGAGAGACACACAGAGAGAGGCAAAGGCCCAGGCAGAGGGAGATGCAGACTCCATGCAGGGAGCCCGACGTGGGACTCGATCCCAGGACCCTGGGGTCACAACCTGAGCCTAAGGCAGACCCTCAACCACTGAGCCACCCAAGCGTCCCTAGATATCTATTCTTAACACGATGTCAAAATACATGTTGCTCTTGTGGAATGTTGACAGTGCCACCTTGTCCTAGAGCCAGAGCGCGTCTCCATACTGACTATCCTGTTTCCGGTCAGGAAAAGTTCTGATGAAATCTTATAGATTAAAAGCAACATTAACAGCAACAAAGTAATAGCAAACTTGAAAATAGTTATAACTTTTGAATATCTATGGCAGAAATAAACATCTCGAGAATATAGAGTTTTATAAAACCTCCTTAGAAAAATACATTGCTTTTGGCAATTCAAGTAAGCAATTATCTTGGCAAAATAAAATTTTATGGTGACATTTTAAAGGGGTTCTTCTAATAGAACTTCTCTTTCACAAGTGGCTAATTGCAGTCTTGGATGGACAGTTTGGCATTTAAAATTGAAGGTAAGTTAGCTCCTGAAACCAATTACACCCACAATCCCTTTTTTTTTTTAATGTACAATTTTACTCTGTAAGTGATTTAGAGAACATAAAGTGCTTTAAAACAACAAATACTTATAAAAATTCTAATAAAGTAAGATTTCTTGTGGGGCCCCCATGTCTTCTACATAGCTACTGCTAAAAGAGGCAGATACTCAATGAAACATTTTTCTTTTTTTCTCTACTTTGACAGTATGCTTATACATACAGTGATTTCCTAGTCTCTACAATTCTCGATCTAACTATATTGATACAAAATAAGTTACTACCTTGAAAAATGACATATATATCTTTGTCTCCACCGAGTTGTTAAAAATATTTAAATTGAAAATAATGGACGATTTTGAGAATTTTTAGACAGAAGAGTTCTTCAAGAATACTACCATATATTTATTCCTTTCCATATACCTCTGGGAACTTAGATTTTCACTTTCTTTTGGTGGCTACTCAATAAAGATTTATTAGGTTATTTTAAATTGAAAATGTAAAATCATCTACACATTTACTACTGGTCTAGATAACATATAAATTTACCTCACGTGGAATAGAATACTAATACAAGCACAATAATAAAAAAAACTTACTTGTTAGTTCAAGTAAGTGAAGAATTGGAGGAGAGATGGTCAGAAAACGGAAACCCATTACTGGATTGGCATGTATCTAAACACCATGTACCTAAATGATTACCCGTTAAGCACTGACTGCATTAAGTGTCATAGAAATTACAGAGATTGATAATGCATGCTCCTTGGGCTTAATGAGCTTTCTAATTTGAGAGAGAAAATAAGAGTATATATACATACATATATATATTGCTGTTTGTGTGTATTATTGTGTATATTTATATATATATGATACACACAAATGTATATATATAGTAAAATATATATAAATTTACATCTATATATTTGCATATGATACAAAGTAAGAACAAAGAACTTATGGAGTTCTCGCTTTCAATCCTGATGAAAGTAAATTAAATTGTTTTCCTTGGCCTTCCCCTCATCCATGCTTTTGCAGAGGTGGTTCGTTTTGCTTATGATGACCTCATCCTCTTGCCCAACCATCTGGTGAATAGAGCTCCACATTTAATCAAAGTCCTCTGAAAAAGGCTCTCTCTTCCCCCCCCCCCCCAGATAATCTTATGTATTTTGCACGTTCCCACTGCTCTTCGAATAGCCTCTCCTTATAGCAATTGTTTCTATGCCTGCATTCTGTCTGTTAGCACTTAACGGGGATTTAAAAATACTTTGGACAATTTAATCTATTTTACGAATACTTACATTTCTAATAAAATAACCTCTACTAGATTCTGAATTAATCACAGCATTAAAACGAATACTTACTTGGATAAAGGAGATTTGTGCAAGTTTAAGATTTGAGGCAGATCTGACCTAATAAAATGTAATAAAAGGCAGCCTGTGATAACAGACAAAATCCCAGGATTCAAAAGAAGTAGTGGATTCAAGGTTAAGATTTCTCCATTACTCCTTGTCTGGTCTGGACAACCTTTTAATCCAAGTATTCATTTCCTAAATGGTGAAAGGAATAGATTTCTGCCCCACTTAAAATAGGATTATTGTGATAAAAAGAGATAAATGTGGTGAAGTCACTGGGAAAATGAAAAGAATCATACAAATTTAGAGTATTCATAAATTATGAAGATGGAAATTTAATATAGTATGAGTATATCAAACAAAGAAATGACCCGGTGTCTCAGATTTCTTAAGAAAAAAAAAAGAATGTGGAAAATATAGATTGAATGCACGAAGATAGGGAAGACTTAATGCATTTTAACTACATTGTGATAAAATGGAATTTTCATAAGCATTAAATTTGGAGAGAGAATGAATATTTTATGTCATTTTGTGAAATTCTTGCTTTGTATAAATATTAGAAAAGCACTTCTAGGTATATAAACTATTTTAGGAACTGAAAAATTCTCTACCGGTATCCAACACTGATCAGGGACTGAGAAACATAGATCTCTTACACAACTATGGTGTTTATTTGTTAAAAGTCACTTAGATTCTTCAAAATATCAAGTTGCCTCAATAGATAATAGTCTGCCAAGGTACAACCAAACCTCCATAAATATTTATTTTTAACACTTGGTCATTTTATAGAATATGCAGCCATTTAATAAAGACCTTTATTGCCACAGATTTGAAATAACTTAAGACCATGTTAAGTGAATAAATATATAAGAGAATCAGAAACATATTAGAATGTGAACATATTGTAAGTAAGCACGACACTAAAATTCAGGGGGCAGACAATAAAATTTGGGATTTTTTGCTGCTTAGTCTCCAGAATCTGATATTAAAAAATATATATTTTTATTTTGAAGTGAGAAAACAGAAGTGATTATTTAAAAATATAATCTAGTTTTAAAGATAATACATCGATCCCATATCATTGGGGATATCTGTCATGGAAGCACTTTTTACATGACACCTGGCTGAGAGCAGTAAGTATAGCTTGTCGTCTAAAAACTCTTTTTAGCATTTTTGCATTTCCCCCTTGCAGTCAACGTGAAAAGATCAGTTGTGCTAACATTTGGCAAGGTTAAGGAGGTGAATAAAGTACAATCGAAGCATCAAATTATCATGAAAAATTCCAGATGCCAAGATACCATCACCAAATTACACAAACTAAATTGTGAATGCACCACAATAGCTCTCTAGCACCGAATGCATATCTTTAGAAGTCCTGGGCTTGAATATCAGCTGAACCAATATTAATTGTAACTTTGAGCAAAAGCTTTGATGTTTCTGAACCAGAAATCTCTCATCTAAAAGGGAGGTAAAGTACACACATTAAGGAGTTCCATTAACCCAGGTAACACATACACACAGTTTAGAGTGTGTTTCGTAGTGACAGATAATGTTGTGATTAAGAATTTTTAAAACTCTTAGGTCTGTTTCTGGTTCATGTTTTCAAAACAGTGATGCCAGGCCAGACTCCTCGAAGGATATCCTGGATGGAAGAGGAATCATTTAGGAAAATGAAAGGGATTGTCCCACAGTTATTTTCTTGACGGTCTTCAACATTAGCTTTCATTTCTCTAAACTACGTTTAGCATCCCCCCCCCCCCCCCTGTCCACTACGTTTGGTTCAGTTAACCATTAATGAGGACATACACCATGTTCGGAAATATCATAGGTCCTCATGGAGATTGTGAAAGCTGAAGAAGACAAAACAAAACAAAATATAATGCCTGATCTGGAACTTATAGAGCAGTGAAGGAGCCGACCATTAATTAAGGAATCACACAAATAAACAGTAAGTTGCAGCTGTAGTCAATCCATGGCTCTAACTGTTAGATAAAAACTTTTCTCTAATGGAATCTGACCTACTTTGGAAGTTTAGAGAAAGATTCCAGAGGACAGGATATTAACTGAGATTAAATGTTGTGTGGTAATTACACAGTTTTTATCATGAGATCATGAGCCAAAATCAAGAGTCCAACGCCTAACCCACTGAGCCACCCAGGCAGCCCGTCTTCTATGACTTTTTGATCAAGGGGAGAAACTAAGGCCTGATTGCAGCCTCCTCCCCTCTCCCACGCTGACACAGGCCAGGACACATACTCCATTTAGGCTTTCCTTAGCCTTACGACGTGCTAGGAAAAGTATATTTTGACCAGACAAAACCATTTTTTTAAAATGCAATGAAGTTTTTCTACCTGTCTAAAGAGCAGATGGCAAACGTGTGTCTCCAAAACCAGAAGGCACGGTTTCCCGTACACTTGCAGCGGGTGATCAGAGTGTGCTTTGTTTTTACATATAATCTCTGCGCCCACCTCCTGTGTCCTACACACTGCTGTGAGGTGTGACTCTGCACGCTCTTCAGTTTACACCTTATTTAACTTCAAATTATGATAGGGATGGTACGCCGAGTTAGAGCTAGACTTACCATGGGCTTTGTCATAGATAAAACTGTGAAGAACACAAAATTCTTCTTCAGTGACTTATGATCCAAGAATTGCAGAATTTAGAGTTTTGATTGGAATTCTCTCCCTTTGTCTCATGCTGCTGCTTTTTAAAATTCTTTTCATATGGTGATTTTGAATTATGTTTTTTTCCTATATTTATTGATTGAATATTTTCTATAAGGGAACATTTTCTCTTAACATTTTGTTTCAGAATGGTCTCATTGATTATTTTAGTCAACGAGTTATAAATCTTTCCTAGTATTACTTAGTTTGATGCTCAAATTGTCCCAGATTTGGTCAGTGAAGTCCCTTTAAGTGGCTTCTGTGTTCTTTGACTTTGTACTTATTAATCTCTGAGGGCTACCTTGCGTTTTTGTCACTGCAATGATAATCCAGGCATATCTTTTACTTTTCCTGCCCTTGACCTAAATTCACCAGGTTGCCATAACAATAAAAACTAATTTGGGCAATAGTCATTCATGGCCAAACTAGTGGTGGAAGTTTGAAAAGTAACCCAACATTGTATTTACGTAGTCCCAAAGCTGTCTCAAATCCACCTCACTAGCACCTTGACAAATTAAAAATCACAATAGAAAAAATAGTTATTTCATCATATTATACACAGAAAAGACCCACCATCAGGGATATTGCAGATTCAAACCACAACAAACAAGCATAAGCTAATCATCAGGAAAAATAAACCATTCCTAAGGAACACTCTACAAAACAGCTAATCTACCCCTTGGAAGCTCAATCTGTGACAAAGACAGAGAAATTGTCGTGGATTAAAAAGACTAAAAAGACTTGACAACTGAATGCAATTCATAACCTGGAATTTTCTTTTGCTATAAACAATATTGTTGGGACAGTTAAACTGCCAAATCTAATTACACGTTGAAGATTATATATTATCTTAAACGTTAATTTTCTTATTACGATAATTGGACTAAAGTTATTTTAGAGAGTGTCTTGATTTTAGGAAATAGGCAATAAATTACTCACGAATAAACAGGCAGCTTCCCTGTAACTTCCTTTCAAATGATTCAGAGGAAAAAAAAATCTATCATGAGAGTAAATATGTTAAAAATATATTAACATTTGGGGAATCTAGGTAAAAGCATACAAATATTCTTTGTACTACTCTTAATTTTTTTTTGTCAGCCTAAAATTGAATATTATACTACTTAATCAAAGAAAAAAATATAAGGAAAAATATTTAAAGTGACTATCTTGAAAAAGTGTTTTTGCTACTTAGAATGACATTCACTGTGGTGCCGGACATCTCGGAAGTGATCTTGGTTGTTTTTTTCTTTTCTTTGAATAAGTAACAACCCCCAAAGGTGGCTAATCATTAATTCATTTAATATTTTTATAATTCTACTGATCATAGTAACTTATTTAAATTTTATATGGTTTTAATTGGGACAATACTGTAATTTCTGGAAGATTTAAAAAAGAGAGAGAAGTCTCACAAACTCAGAAAATAAAATAATTGGTCTAGATGACGAATTTTAAAATGAAGGAAACAGAAAAGAAATCACTGCCTACTAACTGATTCCACATCTAACTGACAGACATTAGCAGAAGGAGGGAGCTCAGAAGGACTTTTGCTATTAATTATTCACAGTCCGAGGTTGCAAGGCCTTAAAAAAGGAACTTAAGATCAACTTAAATCAGGTCATATTTCTAATCAGGCTTTCTTTCTCCACTAATGACGGGTGTATTTGTTTTTTCTTTTTACCTTCTATCTCTACATTTGTTGGGACCTGATGGGAGTCTATGATTCTTTCCAGAGTAATATGGTCAAAAATTCACTGCTGACCTTTAACAAATGATTTAGCACACTTTTTCACATACAGAGAAAAGTGTCTTAACTCATTTATGTTTTTTTCTTTTATAGTTTTGATTATTTCTATAAGCATGCCAGTCATGAAAAGACTGTGGGTCATATACCCTAATACGAATATAGCTTGCTATATAATTGGGATATTTTTCTACTTAAACACCTGGTATAACAAAATATATGAGAGGGTGTTTGTTTTTGTTGTTGTTTTTAAGAAATCCCTAAGAAACTTATGGAATTCTAAAAAAAAAATCAGCCAACATGGTACCAAAAGAAATGATAAAATGGCATATCTATTCTTACAAATAAAATTTAAAAGTATTATATACTGCCTATAACAGCTCAAAATAGGCTTATTTTTTCTGGTGGCTATGTGTACAAAAATATTATGATATTCTGTGTTTACTGTACATGGTTATTGTTTCCTGGCTATTTTTCCCCTGTACACATTTAAATATTAATGAACTAATACTAATCTCTTTAGAATACAGCTGATAAGTATGTTTTTGTTCTGAGGTTATACTAGCATGACTTTTCTTTAAGATTTATGTAAATTAAAACCCCTACCAGCACCTAGGCTCCATTTATTTAGTTTTATGTGTTTTGAATTTTGTTTTGGTTTCATTTTTAACTAGACATCTGTTATTGGCATAATTAAAAACACGCTGTATCCTTACGGAATTCAATATTCGAATCCAAATATATTCATACGCATTTTGTATCCTACCCTACAGATTAAGTGGAAAGACATTTTTGTCAGGTGCTTTTCTGAAGTCCTTTCCTCATTCTCCTCTAATTCCACTATGTTGGGCCAAGCTGGCTCCTAGTACACCCCAGTGAGGAAATGCTCTGTGTTTTCCCGGTATTTTTGGTATTTGCCATAATGTTTGATGCAATTTCATCTCCCTTTCATCTTCACAATCATGCTAACCCTTAGGTTTTGGTTGCTGCGGAATTCTAAACTAACCTAGTCAATCTGTGGGAACTGTTTTGTAGTTTCAATCAGGCCAGTGTTGGTTTCTGACTCAGAACACTCTGCTGACTCATATCACGGTAGAGTAGGGCTTCACCGAGAAAACTCCTCTGTAGATGACAGCCTATGGAGGATCATAGAACTGAAGGTAGATGAGACATGATACAAACCAGAATGGACAGACTAAAAATTACCGATCAGTGGGGATTGATATCTTGGCTGTTTCTAAGAGGTCTAGATACTGTTAAAGATATTAAAGGGTGAGCTACAGGAAAAGAGATTAGAAAATGAGACTGGATAACTGGGACTCCAGAGGTGGTGTGGCAAGTTCTAGCAGCAGTAATTTTCAAGGTATGGCAGTGGGAGAGTATAAACATGTTATTGGGAAGTGAGGTAGCCATAAACAGCAAGTTTAGGATGTTACATAGGTCACGGGGAACTGATGGTCTTGGGTATCAGGAGAAAAGTAATACTGAAACAGTGACTGGGTCAGGAATAGGACGACCAATTATTGAGGTTTTATAGCTGAAAGTCCTTGTCATTGGGGCCCTCATAATCCTGGGAAAACTGGAACAGTTGGTCATCTCGGTGAATCAGGTATGAGACCAGGAGTGAAGAAGTTTGCAGTTTCCTAAGGGGAAAAATGTTTGTAGGAAAATGAAAATATGACTGTCAAGAAATGGCAAAAAAAAAAAAAAAGTGGAGAGTCTTCTCTCCCCCATTATGTACGACTTGGGAGGAAAAAAAAAAAAAAAAAACTAAACCAATGTTGAGATGGCCAACGAAGGAGTTTTTGCAGAGAATGATGAGATTTAGTTAAACCGAGGCAACCCAGACCTCCGTTGTGACAATGTTGAGGGCAGAGCTGTGCCAGGAGAGTAGAAGTTGATGAGTCCATAGAGCAAAGATATTGGAGACAGAGAAAGGATGGAGGGTAAGGAGAGACCATAGAAGAATTTATGGAAAAGTATGGGATTTAAGTTCAGATCATATGAAATGAGCAAAATGATAAATGATGACTTTTATGGTGACTGAGATAAACAGTGCGAAACGGGGAGAATTATTGATTACGGAATGAATAATTATAGACTCTTTAGAAAAACGGGGCCATAAAACCATGATCTGGGATGTTTTCTCGGGTAGGGTGTTGATTTCTGGGCCTCTGCCTCTTGGGCTGCACAAAAGAGGATTTCACTGATGATGAGTTTCCTTTGCTCCCCTAGATGTGACCAAGATGAGACTCCCTGGAGTCTCCCTGAGACTGCTGCTCCAACGAGGGGGAAAGAGGCTGCTGCCTCAGTTTTGCTCCTGAAGACCTCCTTGGCTCTAATCCGTGTCTACTAGCTGGGCTGAAGTTCACCCAACATGATGAACATTCTTGCCTGAACTTTCGCATGTGCTAACAGTGGATTTCCATCCAATTCGTTTGGATTTCTCTCATCTGCTCCACGAGAAATTGCTATGAACAGATACTTCTCTTTTTTTTCTTGGCCTTTCCATCTGATACTAGAAGCAAAAACAAAAATAAGCAAACCGTGTTACAATACGCTCTTTAAAAATATAATTTTGCACAGTAGAGATCTTACATAATTTTAATTTGCGAGAGAAATGGAGAAGGCCTTGGCCTTCACATGCTTAGAATGACCTTTATTTGTGTGTCTCCATCATTTATCTAAATGTCATAAGGGAAACTGTTGCTGCTTTAACAGGTTTGGAATTTTGTTTTGAAAATGAGTGCCAGGGAAAAATCATTCCTGTTAACTACTGAATATTTAACAATGTTGATTTTTCAGGGTGCTGATATGATAGGTAAAAACAGTGCCTGTTGATGTCGCTCCTTCCAGAGAATTATTATAAATTTCTTCTCACGTTATCGTGAATTCATCCTTGCTATCCACACTTGAAATTGCCTGGAAATTTATATGCTGCCTTCTTCTTATTAGATGTGTTAGATGTGGTCAGATGCCACAAAATCATTTACTAATAAAATTAAGTAGATAGATTTTTCCACTAGCTGGGGATAAGATTAAGGACTGATTGGTCAACAACAGGAAATAAAACTTACTTGAATCATCATCTTTTTTATTTTTATTTTCCCAGAAAGAATAAGGCCCTGGTAGACACTAGACTGAGAGAAAGCTTAATATAATTATGTACCTGTGAAACCATTACCGGCGTTGACAGAAATGCCTCTGAGAAACTTAACAACTCAATTAATGTCAAGGGATCTCATGTGCCTTTTATAAGCAGAGAAAAAAGTCCAGAAAAGAAAATCTGTGCACATTAATATTTTTGCATTTTAAAATTACTAACATATTCATGTTTCCCCTGAAACCATGATAGGATATACATGATACAACACGCATGGATACCGAGAACATGAATAAAGCATAGCTTTTTAAGAACTCTTTGTGGAAATTTAAAGAAAATTATCAGTTAAGACAGTAAAATCAAGGAAAAATTGACCCTCTCTCCAAATGGTGACAACTACTTCCTGGGTGAGTTTTGTGTGGCCCAGAGTTTGGACATTAGCATCAAAGTTTCAGAAGCACGACTGCTTTGGCTCTTTGAGAGTTGAGGCGGTTTCAAAGGATGGACTTAACCAGTGCAAGATACTGATGTGGATTATAAGAGGATTTAAAAAAAAAAAATTCGCACAAAATATGGATGGTGATACTTGCAGGAACATGGGCAAAATATTTTCTGCCTAACTGAGTGAAGTGTGGCTGCAGATTGTAAAACAAAGAGCAATCTGTACGGTTGGTTAATGTGGTAAATTTAACCATTACCAGAGCAGGGAACCTGTGTATATGTGATGAATATATTTTCTTCTTATGGATTTCTTCCCGGGGTAAGCAACTGTCCATGAGAAATCAATGTTTTTAAAGATTTATTTATTTATTCATGAGAGACACAGGCAGGTGGGGGGAGGAAGGAGGAAGGATCCGTGCGGGGAGCCCGATGGGATGGGACTCGATCCCAGGCCCCCATGATCACACCCTGAGTCAAAGGCAGATGCTCAACCACTGAGATATCAATTTTTAATCTAAACCTAGATTGAGGATTTAGAAATTAGAACAACGGAAGTGTGTTAGACAAATTGTGTGCAGGATGACACACCTCCAGAGGGGTCGCCTCACCAGTTGGAGGGAAGTCTATTGACAAAGATCCTCTTCCTTCTGGACCCCGTGGGTAGTCACCGTCAACACTGGCTTTTGAAGGGCTTGGGTCTCTGCAAGAGGGAGACTCAGCACCTCTCCTTCTGAGGGACGTAGCCCTCTTTTGATTTTCTTTTTTCAAGTGCATCAATCTCAATCAACCTTTAATGTCCCAAAGAGGCATGGATGCAGAGCATAGGAGGTGTGGTGGGGTCTCTATCAGAGATATCCAATATGGTTACAGTCTAATCTTAAGAATATTTCATGACTTTTCATATATTAAATGCCCAGGTTTTTCAAACTCAGCATTACTGACCCTGGGGGTTGGATACTTCCTGGTTAGGAGAGTCTGCTCTGGGCCCCGGAGGAGCTTCAGCAGCCTCCCACCTCCACCCTGATACGAGATGCCAGCAGCACCGTTTGCAGTTGTGACAAACAAAACGGTCTCCAGACATGGCCCAGCATCTCCCGGTGGGGCAATGTCCTGATTTTGCCCGATGTACTGTCTTAGGAAGATAATTACCAAATTTCTGACTTAACAGTTGTCCTGTAGTTGCCATATACCGACCGCACACGTGCTAATGGATCTTTCTAAATTGTGTGGGGTTTTCTCTTTAGCCCTCAAGTCGCTCGTATGTCTACGCAAGAGACATTTTGCAGCCCCCGTTGTAGAGATGACAAAAAAAGAAGCCATTTCCCACGTCGATTACCAGAAAAACAATTTAAAATAAGTTATTAAGTCTCCCTTCATTTCCTTTTATCTCATCCTCACTCTCCCCTGCAGCCATGGGCCCATTCCTGTCCTTCCTGTTAAGAAAAACTCCTTGAAGCAATTGCATATTATGTGCTGTCTTCAGTTTCTTTCCTCCCAATTCTTGATTCTTCTTTGCTTCCGCTGTTCCAGTGAAAATGCTCTGAATCATCAGTCCCCTCCGGCGTCAGTATCCTGTGCTCACCTGGCTTCACGCACCAGCAGTGTTCAACCCACGTGATTTCTATCATTTATGAGACCATTTCTTGATTTCCCTGGACGTGACACCTGTCTGGTTCTCCTTCTTCACAGCCCGCTCCCTATTTTTTTTTTTTTATTTTTGCCTCTTCCTCCAAATCCCCAGACCACTCTTTCTGCATCAAAGGTCTCAGTCCTTGAACACCTCCCTCTTCTCCTGAGTCCATCCTCCTTATTATCCTGACGTCAAAATGACCTTCAGGCATGGAAAACTCAGCCCAACCAGTCTCCTGAACCCCAGACTTGGTACAGCCTCACCTGGATTTCTCAAAAGAATTTCAAACTTCATGTAGCCAAAATTAAATTCCTGAAGACACCCTTTCCAACCCCCTTTCCAACCATCCTCTTTGTCTCTCTTCCTCCTGAAATCGGTGAACAAGCATTCTAGACATCTACTTAGGAGGAAACAAGAAGAAAAAGGAAGTGATTTCGCTTCTTCTCTTTCTCATACCTCACTTTCTGTCAATTTTTAACCCAAAATATATTGAGGATGTGACCATTTGTCAGAATCTACCGCTGACCACTTGCCACAACCCATCCTCACGTCTTCTGGAACGTTGGGGCAGTTCCCTAACTCTTCTCCCTGCCTTACGCTCCGGTCCTATGCGGTCAAGGTTCAACACAGAAGCCAGGGTGAAGCTGTTAAGTACAGATCACTGCATTTCACTTATTTTTCAAAATCTCCCTGGGACCTACAGGACCCGAATGATCGGACAAGCTGCCCTCAGGTCCTCTAACCCCTGCTCTGTCCCCGGTTCTCACTGGCAAAGACACTGCCTTGCGGTTTCTCAAACACCCTGGATGTGTCCTACTCCGGGCTTTTGGGATTTCGCGGTTTCCTCTGCCTTGAATGAACTTTCCCTGATAAATTCATGTATTTATCAGTCCCGTGTCCTCACTTCCTTGAGGTCAATACTCAAATATCACCTTTTCGATCGGTCCTTTCAGGCCACATTATCTGAAATTTCCCGTCTCCTTCCTACCCACCAGTACTTCCTATGTCTTTCTGCTCTATTTTACTCTTTTGCCTTATTTTACCGTGTAAAATATTATACAGATTAACCATAGTTACTGTTTTCTCAGCTACAACATCAAATCCACAAGGCCGGGGGGGGTTTTGCTTATTTTGTTTACTGCTGCCACACCTGTGCTTAAGCTAATCTTTGGAACATAGGATGCATACTACATGTATGAATGAATGAATGAACAATTGAGTGAGAAAATACATTTTCAAATTTATTTTCATACATCGTTCCTGGTCTTATTTTTAATTTTCTCAGTACCTGCAGTTAGTCCTTTAGGTTACGTATCTTTTTCTATTTTTTTTTTCTCCTGGACTAGACTTGCCAAGTGTGTGTTTATTGGTCCTCCGAAACAGTTCATTTTTTGGTTTGTGCACTGCCTTCTATGACCACAAGCGTGCTGGTATTTGTGTTAGTTCTGGCCCCGAGAGCAGCAGACGCCTGCCCAGGGTTAGCTAGCTGTGCAAGAGATGATTAGGATCAAGGCCAAAAGAGGAAATGGGAGGGAACAGAGAGTCTGGGGCGGGGGGGGGCATCAGACCACCCTTGGCTTTAATCCCAAGTGAGAGAGAAAGCATGAGGAGGGCGGGGTGGAAGGGTCTCAGATCGCAGTGCCATTCTGACGTGAGGCTCTGTGACAGTTCCTGAGCCAACGTCACCCCCCTGGGCCACCTTTCCCAGGGGCAGGCCTCAGCATCCCTGGCCCTACTCCGCTATCGGCAGGGCTTCGACAGGGATGCAGTTAGGGATTGCGGAGAGCAGCAGCGAGGTTACTGGCAGTCACACCCTGGCCAGGGAGTCGGATCACAAGGCACATGCGCGTGACCACAATGTCTCGGTCTTGCACTCCATCACATTCTGCTTTTTAAAAATCAATAAACTCCTTCCAATTTCCTTACATTTATTTTGTTGTTAGCTTCCTATATATTTGTGTTAATGTCTTAGAATTGAGGATGAGCACTTGTCACATCACATTACTTCAGGTCTCTAAAAGCCTCCTGTTTTGAAAAAAAGCCAACACTGAAGTGAGCCAGGTTGCCCTCCACTCGCCCCAGACAGTCTGCACTGCCTTCCTGGGCCTCTGCCCTTTCCCCATCATCCGTCAGCCCCCTCCTGTGTCTAGCCCTGGCAGCGTGGGGCAGCGGCCTGTCCTGTCCCAGGACCCTGTAGCCCAACGGGTGACTCCATTCCTCATGCAACAGGCCCCCTGCCCCGCTCACTTGGCATGGCCCTGCCGTGGTGTCAGCAGCACCGCCTCTCCAGGTGGCCCTCAGCTCCTGGCCCAGGCACCAGGGTAGCCCTTGGGCCTCCACTATAGGTCCTTCCTCAGCCCCTACAAGGGAGGCAATGTGGTACCATGGACTGAGCCCCATGTGGTATCATGGACTGTGAGGCCCGACGGGCTTCTACTCTACCATTTCTCAGCAATAGTCTCACCTGGAAAATGAGGCAAACCATCTTCCATGTTGACTTCCCAGTGTTGCTCTGAGGACCTGATGAGATGATCTAGGAGGAAGGACTCTGTACACAAAGCCAAATATTCTTAAGTTGGGCCTAACACTATATTAAGGGATCCGGCAAATGATGGTATGGTCTTCTCTGCAGACGTTTATTATGATCTCACCGGGGAGCACAGCAATGCCCATGAAATGACAAAAGGTACACAGGGCAGAGGCTGTGCACTGTCTAACCAGAGCCATCTCCTTGCTTTCTTGCTACCGCCCACCCTCCATTCTCTGATACACACAGAGAGCTCTTGATCTCGGAAACTCAGGCCCTAAGTGTGCTTTGTCTAAATCAGTAATAGGAGCTGCTTCCCCTGAGCCCCCAGTGGCCCCAAAGGTGCATTATTTAATTATCTTGACTTGCTATTCCCTCTTTTTATGAAAGTCCTGTCATTTCAGTATTAGATCTGGTTTTAAATGCATGTCTGCTTTCCCTTGCACAGTATTTTGAGAAATTTTACTTTTTTTTTTTTTTAGCTTCCTAATTCAAGTTAACTATAAGCTAAAATGCCAAATGTGAAATTTTTGTAGATCATAAGTCATGAGTCTGAGCGCCAGAAGGCCTTGTTGTGTGTGTATACGTTCCCGGAGTCTCCTAGATTTCATATTGTATCTGATCAAGGTAGCATTGCCCCTTCTAGCAGTTTATACTTTATCAACCACCTTTTCTGTGTGTTACCTTTGATCTTTCTCTCGGGATTGCTGAGTATTCTAGATGAATTTTGCTTTCCTTAAGCATCTTCGGTGGGGCTCAGATTCTGCTGGTAAGAGTACTCTGTGTCTGAGCAGCTAGGGAAACGCGGTGATCTTGCTTATCTGGGTGAACACTGCCCCGGATGGTGAGGTGTGCTCCTCCACCTATGTGTCTGCAGGAAAGCCTAACTTCTCCTCTGCAAACACCTCAAAGTCTACAAATTATCAGTCAGGATCCAATCAGTAGAACGGAACCCATACTAGCAATTTCAAAACAAGGGATTTAATACTCAGAACTTAGCCACTGCCGGTAGAAGGTTGAAAGACCCAAGGGACGGAGACTTGGGTCAGAGTGGGGACTTTGGAGATGGAGCTGCCAGGGCGAGGGCGGGCAAGCAGGGATTTTCCTATAGATAGTACAGAGGGAGCTAAAGGGCACTGGATCCACAGGTGTCTGCTGTTAATGTGGAAGGAATCAGAAATAGGAAAAGTGTCACTCTCTCCTTCAAACTTCTACTCATCAGCGCCTTACACTGACCAAATGCATCTGAAAGTAGGTGCAGGCCGGCAAAAAAAGTTGATAGTTTGAAATGTTCCAGCCTTAGTACTTACGCATGTAGAAAAAAGCAAGGTCTGGACTAAGTGACTACAAATTAAAGTAATAATGATAATAATAGGCAAAGGCTGCCCAGGTTCTACAGGCTGCAAAGGCTAACAGGCGAGCCCTGTCCAGGGTCATGGGCAGAGTGGATACTCCCAAAAGATTTACCTCTGGTAGCTTTTAAGGGTACACACAGACGTGCCGGTTACCATATTCCTTTTAGGGTATTTTGGGAAAACAGAGAATGTGGAAGTTCACCCATTATACTAAGATAAATATGTATTGTATCTCTACAGAGTCTAATGGTAGGCTAAATATTTCAAATTATCTAACATGCTAAACATGTGAAGAAAACATCATTGGTATTCTGACAATTTCTTAATAAACTAGAATATTCTTTTGAACCATATCTTGAGCATTAAATTTAAAATTATTCATATAATTATTGAGCAACATTTTCAGAGAAATCGTTAAAATGGTGTTTGACTTTTAATCAATGGCTTGTTAATGTGTTTGATTGGTTTGTCCATGGTTACTTGGTGTACTTAGGAAATTAATCTTACATGTTTCTTATCTTTCCAACTCTTCCCTTCAAATAACCAAGGAGGTAAACAGGCTTTTTAAAAATGTTTCTTTTATTTTCTTTAGTGTCTTGCTCTTGGACAAATATGAAGGACGGTGACAAGCCTTTTCCTAATGTGCATCTCCAGAACCCCTTTTAATTGTAAAGAATGACTGTACTGGAGTTTATGAAAAATCTCAATATAACTGACAACTACTATTGTTTTTGCTGATTTGCTGACCACTTACATGTCATTTTTATTGTTTGTATAGTTCAGCAATAGTTCTAATATTCTGTTTTTGAGTTGTACTATATATGAATTGTCAGTAAAAACCAAAATCTGGTGTTCTTCTGAGTGAATGAATGAATGCATAGATGAACAGATAGATAAATGCATGATGAAATAAATTAATTTTTCAGGTAGTTAAAATTCCATTCTTGGGAAATTGAAAGAGTAATTTTAAAGCCTAAAATTTCCTTAAGAATCTAAACATTTAAACTTGACCTCTTTTTAAACCTATTTTAGTATAATTCACCTTAAAATTAGTTCAATGCTTGAGCAGAAGCTGTTAATTAAAAAGAATCATTTTAATCATTTGTATTATGCAAATAATACATGTTCATCACAGTTACCTACTTTGTGAATATAAAGGTAACACCCACTATTACATAAAATCAACTATTATAGTGTGTTAAAATGAAGGTTTTTAAAAGTTCCTTGTTTCATGACCCTAAGTTAGACATTGCTTTTAATTTGGCAAACAGTCTGTACCTTCCTATGTACAAAAATTGTATGTATATTGCAATATTTGTACTATGTGTCTATGATAAATAAACTCCCGATATACATGCTTTCACTGTTTTTTCTTTTTCATTTTGTTTATATGCCATGGCTTTCTTTCCATAATGGTTCAGGGATATGGATTATTTTCTAATATTTGAACAATTGCTGAATTTAATTTCTGTTTTTATTATTTTTGAGAGAGAGCACAAGTGGGGGTGGAGGGGTAGAAGTAGAAAGAGAGAGAATCTCAAACTAACTCCACACCCAGAGTGGAGCCCCATGTGGGGCTCAATCTCCCAAACCTGAAATTATGAGCTGAGATCAAATGAAGAATTGAATGTTTAATCAACTGAGCCACCAAGACCCCCCTACAAAGGCTCAATTTTATGTATTTATCATGTTTTAAATAAATATTCCCACATTCAGATAATTAGTTTGCTGCTTTTAGCACTATTCTATGCAATGCTGTGATGTACAAATTTACATGCAGTTTTTCGGTTCTTATCCAATCAGATGCTTAGAATAATTTCTAGAAGTCGAGTTAGCAGATCGGAGCATGTATACAATTAAATATTGATAGCACATCATTAAACTACTTTACAAAAGAGTTTTACAAGTTTAATCGGCAGAAAGGAGTACATGGAGTACACATTTCACTCCACCCTAAACAATATTTGTCATGGTCAATTCTTGAGAGCAGGGCTCCTCATTTTGGCACTATTGACATTTTAAAGCCAGATAGTTCTTTGTTGTAATTTTGAGATAAAACATTCAAATACTTTGAACCTGTGCGTGTTAACTTATACGTACAAGCATACACATGCTTGTACAGATTATAAAAAGAATTCACATTTTATAATATTTAATATCCTTATTTCAAAAGCATTGACATATTCGGCTTTTTCTTTTAGGTAAGGACAAGATTTAAAACCCCACTGTAGCTAACATACCAAAAAAATAGTGTCAGTTGAGCCAATACCATTTATTGAAGAAGTATTATTCATAATCATGATTCAAAATGGAAATATAGTCATGTGCCATAATATATTCCAGACTGCATTTTAACCACATAATTATTTTCATTAAATTGCCTATGCAGCCAGACTTTCTGGAAGCATGTTAATTTTAAAAAATTAAACATTTTATTGATATTTTAATATACTTTATTATCTTTTAAAAGATTTTCTTACTAGAAGTTGATTTATTATAATCATATTGTACTGATTAAACTCTTATCCCTATATAAGAAAGAGGACTATTTCTGCTCTATGTATGTGGGTGTGTTTGTTATATGTTGGCGTTGGCAAGAATTTATTTATTGTTAGGGAAAGACATTTGCCACATTTTAAGAGTCTAAATAGTATGTTAGTTTGCCATGTATTCCAGGAAAAAAAAGTACCTCTTCATGTAACAGTCTGAAAAGAGAAAACAAAACCAACTAAGATACATTAATATATTTTCTTCACATTTGTCTATTTTAACGATGTGCTGGAACCTAAAGTACTTTCCAGAACTAAATCTTATCTGAGGCTCACAATCAGTTTATTTGTTGAGTGAAAACTTAATGGCTTTTGTAAATAGAAGTAATGAGCATAGGCATAAGTACTATATTCTTAGTGAGAGATCAAAAACAGGAATGTCATTTCCATAAGGGGAAAAGTATCTGGATAAACCAAGACAAAGGAAGAAGCCTGGCTTTGCATGTCATTTTGGAAGTAGAATTTTGGAGAGTTCTCAAAATTTATTAAACTATTGAATAGCTTGGAGAATGAGGATAGTAGTTCTGAAGTTTAATTACCATAAATTAAGAAATTGTAAAATGATGTTATAGGTGCAAAATAATTAATTCAGAATTTGATATGGTTAGTAATCTGTCCTCAGGAATGTGGAAATTTGAAAATGTCACCATGGCAAGGAATCTGATATAGTTAATGAGAATAGATGCCGTCTTCATAAGGGAAAATACAACCACATAACTTTTTCAATTATTCAGAAGTCAAGTTGGTAGATGATAAAATGCTGATAGGATGAATAGACATTTTAAGTTTTAAAACTAGATACTTCTATCCATATCCGAATCACACTGAAACATATATGTATATAATTTTTAAATATCATATATTGTTCATAAAGAAAAAAGAAAATTAACATGAATAGCATATTTCTTTATTCTCACATATCTCTCAGCGCGTATTTGTACCTTATTCAGGAAAATCTTTACATTACGAACTATAATCTCAAAATTTACTTGTGCCAGATTTAACTCCTAATGGATATGTGTGTACAAGCATATTTGCCTTTTATATTCACAGAAATATATCTATGGCTGTATCTACGATGTCTCCATGTTAATTAATAAAACATTTATTTTGATAACGAGAAAAATGTCCCTCAATATTGATAAGCTGAAGACTTTGGATATTTTTTCAAGATTTTTCTCATTATCTTTTGTTTTCAGCAGCTTATATGCCTAGGAGTGTGTGCGTGTGCATGTGTGTGTGTGTGTGTGTGTGTGTGTGTGTGTTTGATCTTTATCTGGGTCCGTATTCTCTGAGCTTCCTAAATCTGTGATATGGTATCTGTCATTTATTATAGAATGTCCTCAGCCACTATTACTTCAATTGTTTCTGCTTTATTCAGTGTTTCTTCTCTTGCTGGTATCCCAATTACGTGTGTGAGACCTTTTTATATTGTCCCACATTCCTTGAATATTCTACTCTGTTCTTTTTCCTTTTTTTTTTCTTTTTTAAAGATTTTGTGTATTTATTCATGAGAGACAGAGAGAGAGAGAGGCAGAGTCACAGGCAGAGGGAGAAGCAGGCTCCATGCAGGGAGCCCGACGTGGGACTTGATCCCAGGACCCCAGGATCACGATCAACTACTGAGCAACCCTGGCGTCCCTCTACTCTGTTATTTTTCATTCTTGTTAGTCTTTCCATTTCATTTTTGGAAGTATATTCATTGGTTCCTTGACTGTGTTGAATCTACTGATGATCTCATCAAAGCCATTCTTTCTGTTACTGTATTTTTCATTTCTAATATTGCCTTTTGATACTTCTTAGGGTTTCCATTTCGCTGCTTACGTTACCCATCTGTTCTTGTGTGTTGTCTACTTTTTCCATTAGAACCCTTAACATATTAATCATAGTTATTTTAAATGACCTGCCTGATAATTGTAGCAATAGTGTCATGGCTAATTCTGGTTCTGATGGTTGCTTTGTCTCTTCAGTGTGTGTTTTTTCTTGGCTTTTGACACGGCTTATAATTTTTTTGTCGAAAGCCAGACATGTATTAGGCAATAGATACCGAGTTAAATAGGATGTAGTATGAAGATTTATATCAATCTGGCTAGGAATCAGGCTGTTTGTAAGGTTTGCTGTTAGCTGTGAGTTCCAGAGGCTTCTGCTTTTTTTAGTGTCATTGCTTTTCTCTCCACTCTTGACTTTGGACTCCCCTATGGACATCCCTTAGGGAAATTTAGTATCTTGTATTTCTGTCAATATAATGCACTGCTACTGCTGGTGTGGTGGTTAAATGTAGGGGAGGATGAATATTCTCTAATCTGATTAAATGTAGGACTTTAAATGCATCTGCATTTCAAGGCTGTAAAATCATAAGTGGTTTTCCAGTTGCAGAGCTTATTTCCCTCTGACCCCTACTCCTGGTTACAGAGTTGACTGCCTCACAGTCATCTTATGTAAGACAGAAAGAAAATATGGGAATGGGTTAGGGACGGTTTCCCCAATCCAAACAAAGTTTCATAATTTTGCTCTGGTAAAGTCCTTATCCCTGAAATGTAGGCTTCTTCATGGAGAAGGCTCTGGCATATATCACTAGAATTCTTTTACTCTCCCTAGGCCAGAGCTGCAGGGAATTTTTCTCAGATTCTCACTGCAAAAACCTGGTAGGGTGGTGGGAGAAAAGCCCATGAAAGTGTTGGTGGTCTCACTAAGATTGCAGCCCCCGGGAGTTTTTCAAAAGTTAACATTTAAGTGTTCCCATCAGTTCATGGCCTGAGTAAGCAGATCTTAGATATAACTGGATTTTCTTGTCTCTCTGGATTTTAGGTTGTAGGTAATTTGCTCCACAACCTCATTCCTGATGGGTTCAAGAAAAGTTATTGATCTTCAGGTTTTTTCCTCTTGTTGGAATAGAAGTAATGACATCCATGCTCTTTACATTTCAGGGCTGAAAATGTAGACCCTTTTTTAGAGACCTTTGACTCTTCATAATTTGATGATGTGAAAGATTGTTGATGGAAGAAAATCCCCATATGCTAAATTGTCCTGTAAACCTAAAACTCCTTGGCAAATAAATTGTCTATTAAATTAAAAAAATAAAATTGCAAATATATATGTAATATATATAATGCATATACCTTATATGTTCTCAATAAGGGTTGAAATATTACTTTTATATAGATTATTTAACAGAGTTTATTAGCAAAATAAAACATTTTTTATGTAGTGCATCTGAGGTATGTAATTACATGAGACTTTTAGATATAGTGAGAAGGTAAAAAAAAAATATTAAGATTCAGGGTAATTAGTCTCCATTATTTAGTACTTATATCCATATGCTTGACTCCAGTAATTTCACCTCCATTCAAATTTATTTCTTTGTTTTTAGTTGGCCTTCAGCCACCCACTGTTTACTCTATTTCTTAAGCTCCTATGAGAATAGCAGTAAACTATTAAATAGTTAATGATGGCTACCTAAGTACTGGTTGTTAGTATGACAATATAATTAAAGAAATTGGTATCCTGCCATAATTAACCACCAGGAGGACAAGCATAATCTTCTTGGTTACACATGCGTCCTGGACTCTATTATCTGAGCCATTACCCAGCCATGCATTAGTGAATGCATCTTTGATAATTAAACAAGAGACTCAACATTAAGAGCCCTTATCAAATTGAATAAAAACAATCTATACCTTGGAGATTTTTATTGTGAATATATAACTTAAATTACGTTATTAGGAAAGGATGGATCCTGACTACATATAATATCAAAAATTAGGTGATACCGACCAATTCAATAAGGACCCTCCTTTTCTGGATACCAGAGTTTCTTTGTCTAATAAATGCAGATAATCTTTAGTTGAGTGAAAGATGAAGAATAAAATATCAGTTTTACTTAATTAAAATCCTAAATTGATACTACAAATAATAGAAGCCTAAAACCCAGAATAAAAAACCTATGTGTCATAAGCTGAAAACATATAATTAACAGAATTAAAAAATGCACACTTTTTGAATTTTAGGTAATTTCTCATCAAACTACCATCTAATTTATTATTTCTCCTAATATGTACTAATACGACGCACTTACATTCAAAACCTTAGAGTTGTATCTCTTATTTACTGAATGTGTATTTTAACTCACAACATTTTCCGCATTCATCTTAAATTATCACAAAATTGGGTATAGGAGAGTTTGTTGATATGGGGGCACTCTTCTTTGTCATAGGTAAGAGTCCCAAGAAGTTCCCGATAAGCTTCTGGGAAGGCCCTAGTAAGTTTAGAAAAACAATAGCCCACAATAAATTACACAGAGAAGCCAAAATGTTAACTAGGCTAAGAGAGTTGAGCATGACCAAATCAATTTACTGCACAGGGAAACAGAGCAACTGCCTCTTTTGTGGGGCCTGGAGGATACTTTGTTTAGCAAGATAATAAGAAATAGTCTGGTGGGTTTAGGGAGCTGAGGAAGATGGTGCATAATCATCACAGAGAAGCTCAGGAATGGCTGTCACTTGCAGGCTGGGGTTGACCTTGGGAGATTCAGTTGGGATCTGAACTTCCTGGTAGGAGCACAAATGAGAGAACCCCAGAGGAGAAGAGGACATTATGCAGAACATCACACCGTTTCTTCACTATATTGATATTTGTTAACAGGACCCGGTAAGCACAGAGTGACAAGCAGCATGTGCTCCTGATGCCTTAGCAAGACAAGTGTGCCCTGCCTGATGGGAGATGACCCTAAACACAGGCAGAGACTGCACCATTAGCGAAGTTTTAGTTTCCAGTGGTCTGGAACATGCTAGAAAAGTCCCACAAAGTAAAGTACCATTTATTACACTTTTCACATTCCAGAAATAAAGGAAAAAGCATAATATCTTTTGGGTTTTCATGCCTGCATATTCTGCTTGGGATCACACTGTGGCCCATTTAGTTGGAGACAGACAGCTTTCAGGAAGGGTAATTCGGCAGGTCCAGGCTGAGGCGCAAGAAGCTCTGATACTTACAGCATATGACTCAGAAGATTTCAGGTTTAGAGGTATTTGTGGTAAAGGAAGAGGCTTATGTGGAATCTCTGGCAGGTCTACAATAAGAAAGGTGAAGTACAGGCCCTTGAGTAATGTGCCATAGCAAAGCCATGATCCCTGGAGCAAAGAGCTTTCCAGCACTCACAAAGCACCTCTTGGCATATAGAGAGTCCCAGGAAATACTGAGACTCTAAGGAGCATCATGAGCTGCGTACATCATAAGACGAAGAGGGTCCAACAGGACTCCGACATGAAATGTAGGTGTCGCTTTCAGCACTGGGCCCAAGGGTATCTAGAGGGGATAAGGAAGTTATACCAACCATTGACATAAAGCACACACCACTGTTACGCTGATGTCTTTACATCAAGTCACACAGATATGACCAGCTGATAGGGAGTGAAACGTCTTGGATGTGTCAACTTGTTATATGACCGCAAGCTGAATAAGGACTACTTCTGCATTAGAGACACAGTCAGTGACTCTAAAAGACAGTGGTAAGAGGAAATATTCCTCTAATGATGACAGCTACAGGCACTGACCTGGTTATCTCTTTCCTGTGGAGAGAGGGCGACTCAAAGTAAGGATATATGTAAATTCAAAGGCAGTGCCAAAAGTCTCTGCTGATTGGTCAAAAAACTGGCGGGAACAGGCTTGGAAAATTCAGGAAGGAAGGTATGGGAGAGGGGCGTGTAAAGAGTCAGCAGCAATAGATTTCTCTTCTGCATATATTAAGTCCAACATAAAGGAAATGATAAAATACAATAAAAAACAAGATTCATTGCTATTATATAAATTAAAATGCTATAACAAAACTCTCATAATGTGGTAAAGAAGGTGGAGTAATTTAAAAATATGCCTGTAATTCCTTGATATCCCCCCTTCAAAAGTTAGTCATTAATCTTACCTTTTCCTTGAATGTGTATTAGGCTTAAAGACTCACTATTTATCAATAGAACATGGAAGAAGTAATGCAATGTGGCTTCTAAAGCTAAGGCATAAATAGAATATAGCTTCACCTAGCTCTCAATGTGAGCACATGATACATTCATACAGAAAGTACACACAGGATTTTTTTTTTTAGTGTTTAAAGAAAAACAATGAAGAATCCATAAAAATTTATAATGTAACAATAACATATTCGATAGATGCGGGAGATATAGGGAAGAAAACAAAGAGGAGGAAAAAGTACAGATACTCTCCACTTACAAAGTGGGTAATCGAAAACGCCAATACATAAAATTCTAAGCATATCGCTTTAATATTAAAAAAAAAAAGATAAAGAGGACCTAAAATTATTTTTGGAGAAAGGCCAATTTTTATTGGGAATGGTCCAAGTGTGAAAACAAAGAGATCATATCCATAGCTGATAAAACAAGAAAGAGCTATATAAGATATTGTTTGTAATATGCAATTAACTAACCGGACGTACCACACGAAAAAAAAAAAAAAGTGTTTTTCTCTAAGGAGTTAGACGGGAAGAAAGGAAAGAAAAGGAAAAAGATTTTTATTTTTCATTACAAGCCTTTATATATGATTTGACTATTATACTATGCTTATGGATTTCTTTTATTAAAAAGTAGAACTGTTTTTAGATAGTTCTCCTTAAAAAATCTTAGCCAGAGTGCTTAAGAATTACGAAATAGGAGCACAGAAATGGGTACTTGTGGTAATTAATTTTATGTGTCGACATGGCTGGGCCAGGGCACTCACCTACTTGATCAAATACACATTATTTCGTGTATTTCCTTGACGGTGTACTTTGGATGAGAGTAACATTTAAATCAATGGATTTTGAGTAAAGCAAACTACCCTCCATAATCTGGATGGGCCTAATCCAATAAATTGAAGGCCTTAACGGACAAAGACTGACCTCCCATGAGCCGAAAGAAGTTTTGTCAGTTGGCTCTTTTGGACTCAGACTATTGCTCTCAAGCTTGCTGGCCTACCCTACAAATTTTGGACTTGCACCTGTACAATCATATGAGCCATTCCTTAAAATCAATCGATCTCTTTCCCTCTCCATCTCTCCCCCTCTCTTTTTCTCCTCTCCACACACACTCTCTTGATTTGTTTCTCTAGAGAACCCCAACTATACAGAAGGCAGAGCAAAATTGGTAGTTTTCAGAGGAATGTTTATAGGATAGCAATGCTTTAGCTGTATTGAAAAATAGAGATTAATGAGATGAATGGTATCAAATTGGACATTTTAAGCAGAGTAAACAAGGTGCAAAAATCCAGAACAAAGCTTTTAAATTGTCAGAGAGTTGGGAATTTTGTACGATGTATCTGGAATAAGATGGATAAAGAAAAGTATAAAAGGGTCAGCGAGAAGTCAGTAATAAAGGACTCGTATACTTGGACTTTTTCAAGGATTTCAGGCAGAGAAAAATGTAGCTTGATTAACTTGGAATTTTTAAAAATAATCCACGTAGAATTAGTATGGATGGGAAAGAGCCTAAACATGCAGACAAAAAGATAGTTTAGGATATGATGACAACCAAGCAAGAGAAAAATTAAGACCTAAATTTGAACTACTGGTACTGATCAGACCAGTACAAGAGGTATTTAGGATTCAGAAATGACAAAAAACATGCTTACTTGGGTATAGCTATAAAGGGGGAAATGATCATTCAGACTGACACCAGGTTTCTGACTTGAAGGAATTGTTAAGTCACTTACCAAGCTGAGAATGTAGAAGAATAAACAGGTGGAGCAGATGGTGACTAGAGGTGGGGCTGGGGGTAGGAATGGATGGCAGGATAAGAAGCAGTGTAAAAGACACTGATGCAGTTTTAAATTTTTAATCATGTTAGATTTTGAGTCAGTACTGTTATTTTCAAGTAACTATGTCCAATAATCTATTGTACATAGGAGACCTGAAGCTACAGATTTGAGAATCATTAGCATATAGATTGTAGTCTAAGCCAACAAAATCTTTGAATGTGAAGAAAAGAGAAACAAGAACAAAATCCGGGAAAACTCATTGGTGAATGCACCATTATGACTAAATCGTAGACTCTCAGAGGAGTAGCAGAATCCAGACGGTGTAGTTTCCACAATGCTGAGAAATGAGGGAGCTTCAAAAGGTAGTCAAGAGCCTCAAAAGATCCTATGGTCTAATGAGATGAAATCTGTCAATTAAATTTGACAAGTAAAAGGAAAAGACTTTTTTTTTTTTTTGGCAATAATATTTTAAAAATTCAGAGAGGATATAGAGAAAAAAATAATGAATGAATGTTTATAAAATTTCTGGATTGGAAGAGCATTCTCTGTATTTCTATTTCAGCATCAAAGGAGTAAGAAAGGGGGAGGCAGAGGAGCCCAATATTCATCTTTTTCTTTTTAGATTTCTCAACCCTGAGAAATCCAACCTCACCCAGGCACATCCAACCTCACCCAGGCAACTTCACACAAACAAGCTAGGATTTGAGCAGGATACAGAGAGTGGGTGGGACTTTTAATTGTCCCCTTTGAGGGCAGGCGGTGGGGAGTATACAAACAATATCTTACCTATAGTGCGTCAAATTTGAAACATTTTAGTGTGCTATTTTTCATTATTAATGCAGATATATTTACCTAAAATTGACCTACGTTGCATGTAGCATTATAAATACAAAGGACCTACAGGAAATAATTTCAGAATGTATCAAAATACATGTACCATCTGCCTTAATATTCCCACTTGGAGATTCTGACGCAGGTATATAATTTTTATATATATGTCCGTATATATGTACATAATATATCACACGCATATTATACATATCATATACATAGATAGATTATATACATATTATATATCATTATATACAATACACATATAATGTATATAATTATAATTAATTTTCTTGATTTTTATATATAATATATAAACAAAATTTACATATCATGTAAACATGCCTATGTTAATAAAAATGACAACATATAAAAACTCAGAAGTTATTTACAACATAAAATAGAAATAATCTAGAAGTTCCCAATAATAAAAATAGTGAAACTTTGCATATCCATTGAATAGTATATCAAAAAACCTAAATTTTTAAAATTAAATTAAGTTGTACAATAGATAATGAATATTAAATTAATACATAAACCACATATAAAAATTTATAGAGTGATGTCAAATTCATCATCTCATAAAAATTTATATGATCCACGAAAGTGGCAAGAAAAGCCTGAAATGTATAAGAATCGCTGTGGTACCAGAAGTACTAACATACTTAATTACTCAAAGGGTGAGTAGTATAACATGCGGACCTTAATGGAACAAAATAGAGAATCCAGGAGCAGATATGCATATAGAAACTTGGTATTTAATACAATTGCATTTGGGTTTAGTAGGGGAAGATGGTTCATTCAACTTATGCTCTAGGATACTTGCTATCTTTATTGAAAGATAAAATATAGGTCCCTACTTTATGCCATGTACATAACGGAATACACAGAAATCGAAGATCTAAAAAGAAAAGAAAATCGAAGAATACCTTATCAATTTACTTATAATATCAAGGTAGGAAAGACAACTTATTTAAATCTTGAAATGTCATGCCATAAAAGGGGTAAACTGATATATTTAATGACATGAAAACTTAAAAAAATAAAAAAAAAACTTCTTTATATCTTCCTAAAAGACCTACAAGTGGAAAGAAAACCCACAGAAGGAGACAAGTTAGATGCAACCTTTTAAAATCTAAGTATTTTTCGTATTAAATAACTTCCAGGAGGCAAACAGGAAAAATAGGTCATCAATAGGAAGCTGGGCAAATGATATAAATAGACAAGTCATGGAAGAAAATATTTGAATGACTAGTAAACATGAAAAGATGCTCTAAATCACTAGAAATCAGAGTAATGCAATTAAAATGCATATCTCCTGACCAATGACATGGCAAAATTAGCATTTATAGAATTGTATAACATCAACGCCTGAGTGGGAAAATTTCACTCATTACTCATACGTTCCTATTTTAAATGTAATCTTGTTCAATCATCTGGTGACAATTTGGCAAAAACTAGTAAATTTGAAGATATTTACTCTATGTACGACACAGACTTCACCATTAATCTCAATTCCTAGAAACCTTGTACATGTAGGCAAGAGACATGTTCTATTTACTTTAGACCTATTCAAAACTATTCTTTGCACTATTGTTTATAACTGAAAAGAGGATAAGCAAATCAATTATTGATTAGTAAGAAATGGATAACTAAATTGTGGTTTTTTGCACATTTTAGAATACAAATACAAAGCACTTATTGTTGAAATAGAGATACATGTAACAATATGCATAAATATCAAAATATCTGGATGAAAATTAAGCTAAAAAGATGTTTATTACTATGTTATTTATGAAATTATAGAGAATTTAGACTGGTATAGGTGAATATATCTATGAATACATACGCAGATAGCAAAAAAGCTTTAAAAATTTAATGGATAATTCATAGTTACTTTAAGTGATAACTAAACTCTAGGGAAAAATAGTTTGGGGAAAGGGTCAAGGAATTCTTGCTTTATCTGTACGTTTGAGTTCATATAAGGGATATCTAAAGCATACACAGAAAAGTGCTGGTCTATATTGATCTTAGAAACAGTATCGTGTCTCTTTTTAAAACTATTGTTTGACATATTATATATAACTAAAATTTATAAACAAGTTGCTGTACAATGCTCCACATATTTAAACATATAGTAAAGAAAAAAGTAGGGACATCCAGTTGTCATACTTATTTCTCTGTGGTCTGTTTCTGCGTGTGTATTATAATGAACTAAAATTTAGTATGGTTATCTTTTATTTCACATTTTCTTCTTTGCCTATAGAACTACACTGGAAATAGTAACAAATGTAGGATACACACACGCAATGACTTAGGTATTACAGGTTCTTCTTTTCTTTGCACATGAGGCGTTGTGAACACACCTTGTTCTTTTATAGGGAGTAGATGCATTGAGCTCACTCAGTGTTGCAGGGGGATCCACCGCATGCCAGTCGGCCTTGATTCCCAGCAGTTCCCACTGGACTCAGAACAAGGGCCGGCCTTCAATGGGGGCTTAAATACATAAATGAGGGGCGCCTGGGAGACTCAGTGGTTAAGCATCTGCCTTTGGCCCAGGGTGTGATCCCGGGGTTCTGGGATCGAGTCCCACGTTGGGCTCCCTGCATGGAGCCTTCTTCTCCCTCTGCCTGTGTCTCTGCCTCTCTGTGTGTGTGTGTGTCTCTCCTGAATAAATCATAACATCTTTAAAAAATATATAAATGAATATCTTGCCATCATCTTAGAGCTAGTACAAATCGCATAGTCAGGGAGCGTCACTGCCCAAGAGCATCTATCACTGTTCTTTTATAGAGAAAAGTGTCCGAGATCAAAATATGTCATGAAAGCTATTATGGAGAGGAAGGGGCAACTGCAGATTAGCGGTGGGCAGAAACAATATGTGTGGCCATCTGATTTATTATGCAGTGTATGACATGTGGTTATTTAATATAGTGCATGAACAGAGGAAGAGAGAGAAAGAACTGGGTAAATAGAAAATTGGAAGTAGTTACTCAGGGATGACAGGACATGTTTCATGTTTCTGCAATGTTTAGTTTTAAATGATGTCCCATTTCATGGGAAAAAATTAGAGTGGGTTTACTGCTCAGATTATGCCATCACATGCCTGGTACATTTACAGCACTTGATGTCTATATGAGTCACCATATAAATGGTTTTAACCTTTTCTTATTATAAGAAATGGTTATTTTGGGTTGCATATATTACCTCTTTATCTTTTTTGGAACACAGTAACACAGAAAAGGAGACAGTGACTTATCATATGCTTTAAAAATAAGGACACAAAAGAATGGATGGAGAGACAATCAGAACATACTGAGGTTTTACCAGAGTGAACTGCAGTTGACTATTTTTAAACTGGAGCATAAGCTCAGGTTAATTTTCATGACTATTACCTGGCATTCATTTCTCGAAAGAAAAAGAAAGAAAGAAAGAAAGAAAGAAAGAAAGAAAGAAAGACAGAAAGAAAGAGAAAGAAAGAAAGAAAGAAAGAAAGAGGAAGAAAATATAATTTGTGACATTTTATTTTATTTATATTTTATTTTATTGCTACTAATAATTCATGGAAAAGACAGCAAAAACACATGTAGATTTTTAAGCTATTTTAGTACAATACTGCAGTAGTTTCAATGTAATGCCCCATCCTAGTAGTCACTTGCGCTCGCAGGCTATTGTTCCCCAAGTGTATCTTTGTGTGCAGTTGTGTGATTGTGTGTGTGAGAGAGTGTTTGGCTACAGCTGGGGAAGGGAGAAATTCACTCTTGACAAGAAGGAAACAGCAGCTCCATTTGCTAAGTTCTGTTTCTATAAAAAGAATACCTGCTAGCCTGCTGACACGAGGCAGACTAAACTGCACTGTTGAAAGATTAAGGCCAGCTGGTGTTTTTCCAGTTGATTTGCATTTTTGGAGCTCAAGGTGATCCCCTTGTATTTTTAAGGATGTTCATGACTCAAAAAGTTGGCATCTTAGAGTAAAGTTACTTCGATTAAGGACATAGGAAATGAAGTCTGGAAAACACAAATAGAAGTGATTAACATCAAAGAGGCTAATTGCAATAATTGCTATATGAATGCTTACCTTGTTGATTAAATCTAACTATTTATAAATGGCCTAAGCACAATCTATATCTTGAAGATGTGTGGGCAGGGTACAGGAACGTAGAGAAAGAAATCATATCCCCTGCCCTGGGAAGGAAACTTTCCAATTAAATGAAAATGAAATTTGTAATAAAAAATTGGATTAGATTCAAGGAAAAACTGGCTCCGCAAACCTATTAGGCAAACCATTACTTTATCTTAATTCCGCATCTCGTGTACAATAAAGACAGTGATTTTCCACTCCCCTCGCATCCCCACCCCAACACACGTACTACCACCGCCACTCTTAGGCCATGACACTTTAATATTGTCAGGTCTTATTTAACTTCGCACTTCCAGGCTGATGGATCTGAGAGATAGGCACGATTTCTCAAATCCTTCATATATTTGCAGAGGCTATTTGTCGTATGGTTGACCGATATTTACCATATTTGCTTCTTGTTACTATCGACTGCCAGAAAATTAATCTAAGTGAACTTTCGTGAAATTTTAATTACATTTATTTTACTCGAGTTTGAGTCTTACGTCTGCTTCATAAGCTGTAATGCTATACAGCATTATAAACATTTCAATTTTAAGCTATGGATTGAAAAACTCGTATCAGATCAAGATTAGCAATTTACACAAACACTTAGAAACTACTACTTAAAAGTATTTTTAAAGAAAAGCCACTGCAGCAGATAATGCAAACAATCTCGTATGAAACATCAAAACACAGACTTAAGCTCACACTTCACAGATTGATTTATACTTACTCTCTGATGTAATGTGTATTTTTTAAGGGCGTAGCAACCAAAATTATTATTCGGTGAACACTAGTTAGAGAAACACAGAATGCATTTCCTATTTACTGAGAACATGTTTAGTCACCATGATCGATGAGTGGAAAAAATGTGTGAGAGGTGATCTTTCTCTAGAAACCAGGGAGACAAAGCCATCAATGAAATTCTATTTTTTCCTATTGAACTTTCAGCAATTTGATTTTATCAAGTAATAGTCCTTGCCTAATATCTAAACACTTTAAAAAAAAAAAGGTGACTCCCATGAAAATTCATCTTCAGCCACTACACAGGGTTGGACTATGGAAGCATATATTTTTGCGCAGAGAACTGTGGGTTTGGTTTGGTTTTGTTCTGCTTAAGACTGGGGAATTCACTCTGTCAATTGTCTTATCTATACATGGGTGCTCTTTGCCTCTTAGATGTAAAGGCATTACATTTCAGGCTTCCATCAAATATATGAGATGATTCCATTTAAATTATGCCCGGAAATAAAGCCAGCTCACTGACCACACTACAGAGATATTTTGCCCGCCTCTGATCACTATGAACACAGGTATCCTCAAGTTGTAAATTATTTTAAGCCTAAAGACTGGAGAAACACTGGCAAGGGCAAATCTAATGAACTTTAAGGAATTCAGGGGGCATGAAAAATAATTTTGGTAGGTAAAACATTTTTAAAAATAATTTTGAGTATAATAATAGTCTGATAAAACTGCTGAACAGATAAACATGGTTTTAGGTCTTTGAAAGCAGTCAACACATTTATAAATTCAAGGAATGTAAAGTACCTCCAAGTGCTTGGCTCCATAGATACAACAAAGAATGAAACTGACAGTTCTTCCTAAAATACATGGTTTTGTACAATTTAAGATCACTTTATGGAATATAGCAGTTAAAACTTTACGATAACTGTAAATTTAATGTCAGACTTCAGAATAATTAATTCATTTAGTTAAGAGTAAAGATCATGTCTTGCTATATTAAATCTATATTCACTTGGTTCAAAAAAAATCAAAGGAAAGATGAAAAAAGTTTCTTGATTCTAGTAATTATTTAGTCTCTTTGCAAACCTTTATTCCATACGTATTAACGGGAGTTAGGTAGCTATATATTGAAAGATTGGATCTCATCTCCGAAAAATGAGTTGGAATGAATTTAATTAAGAGTGAAGATGGAACAGATAAATTTACTCAACACTTGTTAGTTTTAGCTTTGATCAATTTGTTGTGTGTTTCAGCTTTTTAACAATCATATATTTTGTGGGCTCATAAAAATTATATTTCAAATATCAGTAAGATGCTTGAAGTCTTTTTTTAAGAGTGGCCTTGTGATAACCTCAAATTGGAATTATTTGAACATCTGGGACTATTTACTCTGACGGAGAGCAATTTTAAAAGGCCACATTGAGTCATAATATTCCTTAGTTGTGACTTTAAATTCATTATGCACACAATAAAACTGTGACTTTCTGCGGTACAGAATCTGGCCAAGTAAACCTCTAAGTATCATGTATTAATGAACTATTTAAAATTGAATATATGTAAATGTGTATTAAGGGATGTATAAAAGTGAAGAAGATTGCTGAGAAAAGAGGCTTTAGTGGTTATTAAGAAACCATTTTTGTTTATTAGGCATATATAGATATTAAAAATATCATTAATGTATACTGGTAAAAGATGAAAATGGGAATATTTGGTAGCGCTCTAGTGTGATGGAAACATGGACAAGATAGTCTTACTGACTTAGCTTTGAGTATGAGTTTCCCAAATTACCAACGGTGAAGAAGTTAAATTTTCCTGTATCACAATTTTGTGATCTCTAATGTGGAATAATAGTGCCTTCTCAAAAAATTGTGAGGACAAAATGAAATGAGGCTAATCAGTGTTTACCACCGTGTGAGTAAAATAGCACGTGTTTAGTAAGTATTAGCTCCTAAACTAGCTAACAACACTAACGTGGCATTTTATTTTTAAATGCAGGCCATTATTAAGTGTAAACTAGATGAAATTTTAAGATAGAATAAGGGGTGGAAAATTGGGTAGACAGTCCTGTGTAATCTTATTTGCCTTGCCATATCATCATATCAAAAGAAATTACCAGGTAAAGTGAGAAAGAGAAAAAAATAGATAACTCTTGAGGGTGAAAGTAATTATCACGATACTTTTTATCCAATATGATTATTAGATTTTGATAACCTGGGCAGCCCGGGTGGCTCGGCGGTTTAGTGCCGCCTTCAGCCCACGGTGTGACCCAAGGGTCCCGGGATCGAGTCCAACTCTGGCTCCCTGCATGGAGCCTGCTTCTCCCTCTGCCTGTGTCTTTGGCTTGCTCTCTCTCTCTCTCTCTCTCTCTCTCTCTCTCTCTCTGTGTGTGTGTGTCTCATGAATAAATAAATAAAATCTTAAAAAAAATATTTTGATAACCTGAGAGTGATAATGGGGATGCTAGTAACAGTGGCATAATAGTTTTCATAACACATGACTTCTTGGTTTTGGCTAAGATCAAGTGTAATAGTTTTGATAACACTACAATTATTTCTTTTTTGTTTGTTTGTTTTTGAATTCATGTCATAAGGTTTTAAGAAGCGTATTTTCAACTTGAAACTGAGAGGTTGGGATCCCTGGGTGGCTCAGCAGTTTGGCGCCTGCCTTTGGCCCAGGGCCTGATCCTGGGGTCCCGGGATCGAGTCCCACGTCGGGCTCCCTGCATGGAGCCTGCTTCTCCCTCCTCCTGTGTCTCTGCTCTCTCTCTCTCTCTCTCTCTCTCTCTCTCACTTTCTCACGAATAAATGAACAAAGTCTTTAAAAAGAAAAAAGAAGAAACTGAGAGGTTGTTGTAACTTTGGTTTGAAAGTTGGCAGGTGTGACACTGATATTTATTAGTAGCATAGTTATGCTACCACAAATCTAAGCTTTAATGAGTACCTAGAGGTTAAAAATCTCAGCACTCATTTTTAAAAATCATTTATTTGTTTAAGATGTTTATTTAAATTGCAGTTCGCCTACAGTGTAATACTAGTTTCAGGTGTATAATATAGTTATTCAGCACTTCTATATAACACCTGGTGCTCATTATGAGTGCCCTCCTTAATTCCCATCTCCTCTTTTGCCCGTTCTCACCCACACCCACACCTCTCCTCTGGTCACCATCACTGTGTTCTCTACAGTTAAGATCCGTTTCTTGATCTGTCTCTCTCTTTGTCTCTGTTCATTTGCTTTGTTTCTTAAATTATGCATATGAGTGAAATTATCTGATATTTGTCTTTCTCTGACTGACTTATTTCACTCAGCATTATACCCTCTAGCTCCAACCACGTTCCACAACTATATGGTCAATTACTCTTCGACAAAACAGGAAAGAATATTCATTGGGGAAGAGTCTCTTCAACAAATGGTGTTGGAAAACTAGACAGCTCCATGCAGAAGAATGAACCTAGACCACTTTATTGCACCATACACAAAAATAAAAATTCAAAATTCATGAAAGACCTAAAAACCTGAAAGACTTGAAACCATTAAAAACCTCTCCATTATTATTATTATTATTATTATTATTATTATTATTATTATTATTATTATTTTAGAGAGAGAGAGAGCAGGGGGAGGGTGGCAGGAGGAAAGACCACCTTAAGCAGGCTCTACTCCCATGAAATCAAGAGCCAGAGGCTTAGGCTTAACTGACTGAGCCACCCAGGTGCCCCATCTCTCCTTTCATTTTAAAATTATGTAGACTATATATTTAATTTAGAAGGTCTGAGAAAACTCCTGTACTTTAACTTTATAAAAAAAAAATATTCAGGCAAAATTTGCAAAACTGTGAAATGTAGAGATCCTAAGTATAAAATTTGGTAAGTTTGAAAATCTATAGACCCATATCATTTAAATAACACTCAATTCAAAGCACAGACATTTCATCATCCCATACAGTTTCCTCATGGGGTTTTCCAGTATATGCATGTCTCCCACAGGTAACTCTTGTACTGATATTTTTCATAACATATTTGATTTGTCTCAACTGACCTGCATATAAATGGAATCTTGGAGTATGTAGCTAATTGACATTTATAAAACTTCCCACAAATAACAGTAAAATAAACCTTCCTTCTGAGTTGACATGAAGATAGACCATAATCCATTCCATACAGCAAACCTGAAGAAATTTAAAAGAATAGAAGCTATAAAAATGTATGTTCTTGTACTGTAGCAGGATGAAATTGGAAATCAGTAACTGGAAACCTATTGAAAATCCTAAGGATTTGTATTTAAATAAACATACATTGAAATAATCTATAGGCCAAAGGCAAAAATTTAAGGAAAATTAAAAACAACATTTTGAAATTAATGAAATTTAAAATATGGCAACATTGTGAGATGCCACTAAAACATAGCTTGGGGTAAATATGTGGTGTTAAATGTTTATATTAGAAATAAGAAAGATCTCAGTAGAGTAGCTTAAGATTTTTATAATATAAAGAAAAAATGAGAAAGAAGAACAAAATGGACACAAATCCACAGAAGTAAAGAAATAATAGGGTAGAAATCAATGAATTTGACCAAAAAAATAGTCAACCAAACCAGAAGTTGACTTGTTTAAAAGATATAAGAAAGTTAAGACAAGTTTACCCATCCCAGGGATAAAATATCATTACCGATGCAGGGGCTTTTAAAAGGTAATAAAGGAATACTACAAAGAACTCTTGCCCATAAAGTGAACAACTTAGAAAAAAATAAATCAATAATTCCTTGAAAGATTCTTAGTTCACTCAAGAAGTAGATAAACAGATTAATCCTATAGCTTTTAAAAATTTGTTTTTTTAATCAAAAGCATGCAACAAAGAAACCTCCAGGCCCATATGTTTTCACTGAAAAAAATTTTCCAAATGTTATGCAAAAATCTGAAGCAAACTATTATTAAATAACACTCAAGATATATAAAAAGGGTAACACATGGTGACAAGTGGGGTTCAATGTAGGAAGGATTGTTTACCATTCAAAAATTCATCTATTTAATGTGCTGTACTAACAAACTAGAAAAGGAAAGCTCCATGATTATTTCAATAGATTCGTAAAAATCCTTTGATAAAATTCAACACCCTTTCATGATAAATAAATAAATAAATAAATAAATAAATAAATAAATAAATAAAGGAAGGGCAAATAATCTCTTTGCAGATTTGGGACAGAGTGTCTTAACCTGATAAAGAACATCTAAACCAGACAAAACAACTATAGCAAACATCATTTTTAACGCTGAGTGCATGCATGTTTTTCCCTTTAAGATTGGGAACAATAAAATGAAACCGTGCCCCCCCCCCTCCCACTACCCCTATTCAACGTGGTACTGGAAGTCCTAGTTGGTGCAACAATATGAGAAAAAATAAGACGTAAGATCGGATAAAAGATTGGATTGCATAAAAATGTAACTGTCTGTAGATGATATGACTTTCTACTTAGGAACTGAAAGGAATCTACATTAAAAAAGTATAGAATTAATTTTCGTGAGTTTATATATTTGCTAGGGCTTATCACATTTTACACTTTAAATATGTATGATGCTCTATATAAATAACCCCTCAATAAACTTTGAAAATATAAATGCCATAAACTCTCAGACTGCAAGTTAGAAATAACAAAAATCAGCCAAAGAGATGAACATATAGTTCTCAATGAAGCAAGCAAATCAAATGGCTCTGAAGCATATGAAAATAATTTTGTCTTACTAAAGTAACGGGGTTTATTATGAGTTTCATGCCAATAAACATTTTTTGAAGTGTGGTACACATAAGGAAATGTAAAGAAATTTTAAGCATGACTTTGAGCCACCATCAAGGAAACAACCCCACTGAATTATCTCCCAAATCAAGAGAGAATATTACCAGTCTCCTGAAAGTTCTCATTTTGCCCTCTGTCAAACTAACTCCCTCAAACTTTCCCAAAAGTAATCGTTATACTCTCTTTTGACAGTTAACAAGTTTTTTTTCTGCTTTTGAATACCACATAAATGCTATGGAATAATATGTATCCTTTTTTATCTGGCCTATTTCACTTATCATTATATTTGTGAGACAATATTGACAGAAGAAAAAGACATTATTTATTAAATTTCCAAATGCATAACCCCTTACTTAGTCTTAGCAATTGTACTGTGACAAATTTATCTACAGTTATTCATACATATATAAAGTGATACTTATTTTTAAAGGTATTAATCTCCATTGTAATCACAAAATGAAAATAGCAACAAAGAAATCAATAGAGAACTGATTCAATTTTTTTTTGATTCAATGTTTAATGGTATCTACATGGAGTGGAATATTATAAAGCCATCTGAAAAAATGAGTTCATTTTTTTTACTTTTATTTTTTTTAAGATTTTATTTATTTGAGAAAAAGAGCAAGGGGGGGAGGGGAAGAGGGAGAAGAAGTCTCCCCGCTGAGTAGGAAGCCCTACATGGGGCTCCATCCCAGGACCTGGGGATCATGACCTGAGCCAAAGGCAGACACGTAACAGACTGAGCCACCCAGGCACCCTGAGTTCATTCTTTTTAAAGACATAATTAAAATATACACAAATTATATATGTGTAAATTATGTCTGTAAGAATAATAAAAAAGTTGTCTCTGTAAAGGAAAATAGGTGGGAGGAAATTGCATTTTTCAATTTATCTTTGGTTCATTTTTATCTTTAGTTAAATAAAATAGCTTAAAAGTTACTTTTAAAACTCAGAACTCTTACATGTAGATACCCCAGGGAATATCATCAGATATAAAATATGGTTAAATTGCTTGCAATCTAGAGAATAGTCACAAATGAAAATTCAGATTATTATTTACTGTATCTAACTAATATGTTGAGTATTTCACAGTGATTTCTATGGCTTAGTTGATTTCCCTCTCCTTAATAGCTCATGTTAACCCTTCCATTCTCCCACATACGCCAAAAGTACAATAATAATTTTAAAAACTAAAAAGAAGTTATATATGACAAATATTTTTTAAAAATATTTTATTTCTTTATCGAGAGAGAGAGAGAGAGCGAGCACACAGAGGGAGAGGGAGAAGCAGACTCCCCGCCTGGCAGGGAACCCAGTGAGGGGCTCTATCCCAGGACCCCAGGATCATAACTTGAGCCGAGGGCAGACACTTAACCAACTGAGCCACCCAGGTGCCCCTGGGGTAACATTTCAAGTTACTCAACGGTAGCATTTTGAAAACAAAGGGGTATGTGAATACCATGTGGACACACTCTGGTTTGAATCTAGAAATGCGGGTATAACAACACCAACCTCGGTATTTGATCCATTTTGGCAAGCCTATTTTGAGCATGTCATGCATTCTAGTACTGATTTTTAGAGGTTGTTGTTTTTTATACTCTGCAGAAGTGTTTGAAATGTCAGGGAAATATTGTGATAGCTTGTGGAAACAAGCTGCAGACCACTTTTCCAGGTTCGTTCATTCAATTACTATTTATTTTAGTCCTATCTCCAGTGGGTCATCTTGAACAAGAGGGGGCATTTTTCAGTCATGTAGAATGTAAAGTAGAGGAGACAAGTGAGTGGACTCAAGCTACTTTCTTCTTAATAAATGCAGGTGATCCTTTGAAGCACACGTATATCGTCATACGGATACTCCTTTACTGATAACGCATAATTTCTCTTCATGAACCATAGTGTCAAGAAGTGCAAGATGAAAAGAACTGGGGGCACCTGGGCGGCTCAGTCAGCTGAGTGTCAGGCTCTTGGTTTTTGACTCAGGTCATGATCTCGAGTCTGTTAGAACGCACCCTTGTCCTTGTGACCTTCAAATGAGTGAAAGTCACACACCAACCATAGAAACCATATTGGCCCAATGCTCCAACGGAAAAGCACTTCAACTACACGAATCCACTAAAATGGCGGTGGCAGCATTATACTACTTATATAACCAGTCTGTCGATGGACAGATTTATCATATTAAAATAGACAAGATTTCTCAGCTGATGTCAGCATTAGAAGGAACTTTTACTGAATGTGAAAAGGAAGTCCAAATCACTTTCACAATTTAAGGAAGTGTGATTAAATCAAAATAAAACTATTTACTTCTGGTTGTGACCTGAATAGAGTTGTTAATTCATATGCAATCAAATTATGAAAAGAGCAAATGGGTTATAAACAACTTAATGCAGATGTTCAACTAAGAATATAGCAAGGATTTAAGCTTCAATAATGTCTCAAAATATAACCTATATTTAGAATTTTAAAATAACAACCTAATTTTGTCAAGATAATTCCAGACTTCCAAATTATATGATAAAATATGTGCACTGCTTGAGTCAGTCCCTTCCTGCAGAATTTTATTAAAATATCCAAAGAATATAGAAAAGAAGAATTCTGGAAAATAGAGAACTGTACTAGAAATGAAAGATCCTTCAAGGAAATTTTTTTTAAAAGATTTTATTTATTTATTCACGAGAGACACATAGAGAGAGGCAGAGACACAGGCAGAGAGAGAAGCAGGTTCCCTGTGGGGAGCCCAATGCAAGACTCTATCCCAGGACCCCGGGATCATGACCTGAGCCAAAGGCAGATGCTCAACCACTGAGCCCCCCATGTGCCCAGATCCTTCAAGGAAATTGTGGGACATATGATGCCACTGAACTGGACTGAAGGAGATCATGAAAGTCAACTTAGATCTTCCATTCCTATATAAAACCTTGTGACCTATAAAGACGTTTAGGGAATCCCAGAGGATCTCAAGAGCAAAGATTGGAGGTGGAAGTAGCATTAAGCACAGCACTTGGGATTTGTCTTATACCTTGGATGAGAACAATTTTAAAACAATGGCACTCTTATTTGTAATAAGGGCGGTTTTACAATAACTAGACAAGCAGATAGTTATTAGGTGTTGAGAGCATGCCCTCGATAGAATATTAAGTATGAAAACTCTTGCAGAACTTGACCTTTCTGAAGGAAAACTTTGAGATGTTGGCAATCGCAATTAATGTCAGCGGAAGGCCCAAATAGCCCAATTAAGGTGACAGCAACAAAACATATAAAAGCCTTGATAATGACAGAAAATATGGGCAAGAAGCCCTAGATGATACCCCGTACCCACATGACTTTGATTTAATTTTATACCACCAGCTAGTTTAGGAGCACACGAATGCATTAGTATTTATGACACCCCAGGATGTAGAGGATGGCTGAAATAGGAAAATATCCAAACGATCAGTGGCATCAAGAACAGCGCCTCCTGTGACCTGGCATGGACTTTCAGGCCAGGCAGAAAGTCATATCCAAGCGTTGGCCCTTGCCAGAGAGGCTACAATAGTCATCAATAAGAAGTGGCACAGCAAGGAAGCCTGTCTGCCACGGTTATGGGATTCCTAGGTTAGTAATTACCGAGAGGTATCAGTGTTTCACAAGCTGAGCTTTGGCTTAAGTTCTCAGAAGAAAAACAAAACCGAGAGTTGGATAGTGAGGATAAGCAAGGAGAATTTAGACAATTGTAAGAAAAAGCAACCAGCTAGGGCTCCATCAAATACGAGTAAACAACACACACAGAGACACGCACACATGGGTATAGCCATGCACACAACAGAGATGCAATTTTAAAAATAGGGAAAATAATATTCAACCCAGAGAGGAGAGGAAAACATTATGAAGTGGATCTCCTTTCTGTTTTATTAAAATTCAATAAAACCCAAAGGTAGGCACCTTGAAAAAGAGGAACAAAAAATGAGATTTAAGTATCAAGTAAAAATAAAATGGGGACCTGAATGGAATATAGGCTGCAAAGCCAAAGTGATTTTTCTTTGAAAAAATTAAAAGCAAATGGAATACAGCTAAATGTATAGATGGAAATGGGAAGAAAAAACAAGACAGTTCTATTTAGGATGAAATAAGAGTCAAAGATTATAAAATGATCAGTTATCCTCCTGAGCAGATCAATAAGTATTGAATAAGCTATTTTATTTATTTATATTTCTCTTTCAAAGAAACAGCCACTAAAAGACAGAAGATAATGATGGTTTCATAAATCAGGTGTTCTATTTACTTTTAATTTGATCTAATTACTTATATAGTATTACAGATTTTCTTCCAAACTCATAAATACTACATATGAATTCCATTGACAAAAAACTAAACCAAAATCCCCAACTTTTCCTGCTTTCATCATTTCATCGCCATTCCACCGACCTAACCTATTTATTCATATAAACTTGATACGGCTGCCTACATAAATGCACCGATTTTCCTATAATTTGCAAATATTAAATCAAACCAATGTTTATTGATTAATATTCAATTTGCTTTTTGATGTTTTCCCAGGTCTAAACTTCCTCAGATGCTCAGAAACTCGGCTGACCCGCCCCCGATGGTTTACATCAGCATCTCGGGCGGTGGCACCCAAGCCCCCAGTATTGTTAAGGTTGGGTTTTCTTTGCCCCCGGAGGATTCCAATGTGTAGACAGGGTTGAGAAAAACTTGATATAGAACAAATATGTGAGTTTTAGAAACAGTAAGAGAAGCCAGACGTGTAGGTAGTTGCTACGATTTATCCATTGACTAACAGGCCACGTCTCCATTAGGAAGCTGCCTTGGCGGCCTTCTGTGCGCTCCCCTTCTCCGTTTTGCTGTTTTGGGGTCAAGGCTGTTAACAGCCCATCGTTTATCGCTTCCCCATGTTCCCACTTATACAAACACCTCTCCCTGAATTACTGGCTCTTGGGTGTGATAGGTGTTTCCAGAGGGACCCTCAAGAATACGCCACGGATGAGTTGCCTTGGCCCCTCAGGCTCACCTTCTACCTGTAGATTCTCTCTCACCCCTTTTTGCTCTCCTACGAATATTGATCCAATAGCCCCCCCACCCCCACCTGCTGTGTCATCGTCCTTTGCCTTTCTATTTGCTGTCTATCACAGCTCTGGGGACGTCTGAACATAAAGAACAGTACATTTTGTTTAAGAAAATCCTCTTGACACCACGTCTCCTTTAGTTGTCTTTTCTTCTCTCTGCTGCTTTTTACAGCAGACTCCTGAAACAGTGCTCTCTGTCCCCTCCTGCGGGTTCTCCTGTGTTTGCTCTTTAACCCCTGCTGACCCCACACGGCTCTTCCCTCACCGTCCATTCAAGCAGCTCTTGGCAAAGCCACCGATGACTTCCACGTTGCCAAGCCACGTATTTCGCTTGCAAGCTTCATCTTACATTAAGCCATCAAAATCATTGGAAATATTTGAACCGTTCCTCCCTAAACTGATTTACTGCTCTGCATTTCGGGATAACTGGGTCTTTCCTGCTTTTCTTCTACTCAATGTCCTGTGCTAGTAGCTTCACTCACTAAGGTTTACAAGTAGCAGTGCCCTGACCTCAGACCTCTTCACTATACTCACATTCTCAGGTTATTCAAATAATTCCACACATCTTAATGTCACCTGCATGCTGACCCTACTCAACACCCTCCAGCGGCTTCCCACTTCACTGACAGTCAAGAGCAAAGCCTTACCGTGGTCGGCAAGACACTGTAAGCTCCGGGCCCAGCTCCCTTTCTGACATCACCTAATTTCTACTCCATATGCTCATTTATTATTATTATTTCTTATTTTTATTTTTTGCCACATTGGACAAGCCATCAAGGTCACATGTTGGGGACTTTGTGTGTCTTGTTCCTTTTGCTTTCTGCCAGGGACCCACACTGCCTCACTTATTTCAGGGCCCTGATTAATACCGCTTTATAAATATGGCCTTATCTGGTTACTCTGTATAAGGCAGCGATGTTCCCTGCCTCTGCGCCCTTTGGTCCCCTCACGCTACTTAATTTTGCTTCAGGACACTGTCAACTTCCAGAACTCTATACATCCCATTATTTACTTATTTATTTCAGTTCCCCAGCTCCTCCCTGCGAGACTGTAAGTACTCCAGGAAGCCAAGAACTTTCCCACTTGCTCTTTTCATTTAGAAGGCCCTGCTTCCACGGCACCTGGAATGGTATCTGCACTCCAGAACCCTGGTTAACTGAAAAAAAAAAACAAAAAAACAAAAAACAAAACAAACAAACAAAAAAAAACTGAGGAATGTTCATTTGCATTTCCTGGTCTGTGAATTACCTTTGTGCATTTTTAAAATTGTATTTTATGAATTTTTTGTATGTAAGGAATTTTAACATTTCCCCTTTTCATGACAACTATTTTATCTTGGTTATCATTTGTCTTTTAATTTAGTTTTAAGGTATCCTTTGCCATATTTAGGACTTTACTTTCCAATATCGATAAAACTGCCCAATTACAAAATAATTGTAATATGGAAGGAAAATGTGTCAGAATGATGTCTTCTCATGCGATTTGTTTCTCTCGACTCCATAGAATATGAGCACCTTTCCAAAATGAAAAAGAAAATATCTACAACTCCAAATTAGAAATGTCTAGGATAAGCTAGCATGCTGAGAAATGACACATATTGCCTCAGGCCTCACAGAATAAAAATTTCCTTAAAAGCTCATGTCACTTTTTTTTTTTTCATGTCACTTTTGAGCAAAATTTTGTCAAACATGTTTTATATGCAAAAGAGTAAGTGATAGAGGTAATATTGAAAAATAGTGTGTGTGAGACCTTATGATAAAAGACGGAATGTGTTCTCGGTGTCCAACAAGGGACTATAAAGGCAAAAAGCAGCAAAATGAATGCATATATCTGCTTGTACCTACAAATATCTAGATTGTATGCGTGTACATGTATTCAGCCTCCAAATTTTGGTGGCCAGACTTCGCATCTCCCTCCTTTAAGCTCCATAAAATCTTCAAATCCTACCACGTTTCCTAAAAATGAGGATCATGCTTTTCATACATGGAAAATATATATGTATGTACGTGTGTATATATATCTCCATGATATATTTACATACATATTTATACATGGTATAGATAGATATAGATATAATGCTGAGCTAGAATCAAAGTTGTTTGCTGTCCCATAATGCTAATTTTTCAAGGGTAAAATTGTTTAACCTGGTCTCTTTAAAAAAAAGGTTAGTCTGGTCTAATTCTCAAAAAAAATCCCATTCAAATAATGTTGTGACAAATTAATGTCTTCAGTTTTGTATAGATTAAGATGCCAAAGGCAAATATTTATTAGATATTTTAGTAGATCAATAGCAAATGTTCTTGTAGAACTTAAGAATTTACTGGATTTTTGATGATCACATTACTAATAAGTTATTCTGGGGTAGTTTCCAAAGTTTCAGTTAGGTTCCTGAATTTCATATGCATCTTTGCAGTGTAATATATAAGGATAATTTTTAATGATTTTAGGCCTCTTAAATATAATGTAAAATCTGATTAAGAGAGAAATATTTTTTCAGGGCATTTTAAAAGACATGAAGTCCAATTTTATTCTGGACTTAATTCATGTTTCTCCTTGCAAAATTGCACACATTAAAATTCATTCCAGTGTCATGTCCCAACTTATATTAAGGATTGCTTCCAGAGTCTGCCATTGAATAGATATTTGAAGATATCTCTCTCTGTTTCAGAACTCCAGAAGGAAGCCCCTGACAATGTTTTTTGAAACACTAAGATAAAGGCATCTGTTTCTTTGTGAGCTGATGATTTCTCCTACTAAGCAATAAGAATCAAGTGTCTGATTATTATTTTTCATTCCATCTGTCTGAAAGAAGCTGAGAACCAAATTTACAGCAATAATTTTGGAATTTTGCTAATAATATTATTCATATATGTTTATATTTAATAATTTTAATCATTTAAATATATGTATTTATTTTGAAGTGTATTATGAAATTCTATTCAATTTTATTTTTAAAATTTCAAATATTAAAATTAGCAAAGACATCCCATGATTTTCAAATAACATAGCCTGATGATTACATTTTTTTCATTTGAGATCACAATTCATATTGTTTAATATTTAATAATTAAACAATTATTGTTTAATGGTTCTTAATGTCGGTTTTTAAAAAGTTCTTGTTGAAGAAACATAGCTTTGATATTTTTGAATTGCCACAGTACATCTATATCTGTATACTTTATTCTCTTATGAAAGAAATGCTTCCTTCCCATTTAAAATAAATAATTTTAGGATTAGAAAAAATATTGGATTACCTCAACTGGCAGATGTTTTAAGTATTGAAAAAGAAAGTTAGTACAACTATAAATGCACAAGGAGTAAAAGTAACAATTTTGAAAGCATATTGAAGAAACTTTTGTATTTAATGTTAGGTCACTCAGAAAAAAAGTGTTCTACTTCCCATGATTCACTTAAAGTTTAGTTGTGAAAAATGAAAACGATTTGCCTTAAGCCGTTTCTCATTAAAAAAAAAAAAAAACCTGAATTTTAATTTCTTGCAACAATCTTCTCAGAGCACTAATTAAAATAAAACCTCCAATTAGTTTAATTTAAAATAATTCCTCTTGAAGCCTTAAGTCTCCTTGTTACTGGCTGACATGCCAAATTTGTATAAATAGATCTTTTTCTTCATCTCAATGTACACATTTTTTATATCCTTAGGAAGATGTTGTTAGTGTAACCTCTGAGTCTGGAAACTTGGAAAGTTATATAACATTCAAAAATATAAAGAGACAAAGAATATTTATTGGTTTACTAAAATCATTTTGAGAGCCTCTCCAAAGTGATTTGCTTAAACTATCACTTATTGTCGACTATGCTAATTTTAAGACATATTGTTCCAGAAAGGCACTGTATGATGTTATCTGCATACCCATTGCAGCTACATACATAGAAGTGTGGTTATACTCCTGAGAATGCCCGTCATAGGTGCCTAATTAGCTGCTTGGGGCCATGGTGGTGATTTCATAATAAGGACAGTCCCCTGAACTCGGTACGTGTTGAATCACTGAAAATTGATTGATTGATTGATTGATTGAGTCTGAGCCTTCCTATGCAAATTAAAATGTGCAATCCAAAAACCAAGATGCCTTGCTCATGTCTTCTAAATATATTCTTTCTAAAACATGTATTGTGGTTTACTTCATGAGAGTGTAGCCTATATAAGTCTGGTAACAGTATATACCAGAATTCACCTGCGGAGTCACTAATAAGATAGGTACGTTACTTTAAATATGCATCTTGTTTGCATTAAGTCCTGGCATAAAAAGGTTTACATTTCCTCCCAGAGCCCAGATGCTAACTTTCTTGGTGCTTAAAAGAAAATGATACAAGATTCAATAAAAATCATATTGGGGAAATGTTATTTTAGCTAATTTGTATTAAACAGACTCTATTATCAGACTTCCTGGTTGGAAAGTCCAGCTGTAACACTTCCAACCATGTGACCTTAAAAAATGATCCTGACATCATTAGGCTTCTGTTGTCCTTAAAAGTAAATGATAATAATATTATCTGCGGCAAGAAGTTTCTATGTCTTACAGGACAATCCGTGAAGCGTACCAGATTGCACTGCAGCTTGAAGGACGGTTTGGTAAGGTGATCAGTGAATTCTTGATACAAATTGCCTGTCAGAGAAGTCCCTCACCACCTGCCTTTGTACCCCCCACACTCAGCCATTGGCTGGGGGGCAGCCTGGGAGAAACACGGGAAGTGGAGCAACAGACTGCAGAGCACATCAGCTGGAGCCCTTGATCCGTTCCATTTCCTGCAGTCACAGCCCTGAAAAGCACATTCTCATTGTCGCCAGAGTCCAACCCTTGAGTCACGCAGACCTAATCCTTCACACAGGTCCGGGAGGCAAGTCTTCCACGGGTCCCACACATCCGTCTTCCTGAAGAAAAACTTCCAAAAGGAGAGGAGGTGCATGGTGCGTGGATGAACCACAATTCCCTCGCTTCAGCTGTTCTCTGGGCTCCGAGTGACACTCCTCTTCTCTCTCCTGTGCATTCACAGTCTCCCAGGGCACCACAAATGTGGCTGTGATGCAGCCATTATTGCTTTTCAATTTGCATCCAAATACTGGGTGAGCCATCTGTAAACCCAATGCAGGCTTTTTTCCTGCTCTTTTAGCTGGTCAAACAAGACCTCTCATATACCCACAGGTGCAAGCTAAGGGCGAGATGGCCTAAAAAGTTGAATTCCTGCTATCATATCCTTTTGGTAATCTGGGTATTTTCCTCGATGCAGGGAGAATTTGTACATACAACACATGTGTTCCTTTTCCTGAAGTGTTTATGTTGGTTCCTAAATCAAATTCAGCTTAAACATGAATATATCCTCAATCGGGTAAAGGATGCAGAGTTGGGGCCCAGGTGATCTGATTCTCATGGTTATGTAACAATACCAAATCTCTAGGACTTAAAACAATAATTTTATTTTGCTCACAATTTTGTGGAACAAGGATTCGGTAATTGGTTGGCTGGGCAATGTTTGCTTGGGGTCTCTCCTGCTGATGTCATCCAAGAGACTCAATTACATGCTTGTCAATTGTTGGTTGTCAGCTGCAAGCTCAGTTTAGGCTGTCAGCTGCTTATTATCCCGGTGCCTTCAGCACGCCAAGCTTAAGAGAGTCCTACTTCCTACCTACTGAGCTTCCCAAGCAGAGTTTCTGGTGAGCAGGGTTTCCAAGAGACTCCGGAGGAGGCTGCATGGTCCGCTGTGATCAAGCCGAGGAATTTATTCAGCATTATTGTCTCAAAATTTATTACACCAGACGATGACCTCTAGGCCAGGATTAAGGAAACGGGACATAGACTCCACCTCTCGATGGGAAGAGTGTCAGACATTTCAGTGCCATCATTTAAAACTACCACATCATGTTTCCTGCATAATGCATCTGCCTCCAGCTTTGCAAAAACCAGGAAAAAAAAAAAAAAACAACAACATTAAAATAAATCAAGCAGCTGTGTCAATAAATCTTGTACCACTGAGTTTCATACCCCCAGCTAGTTTGTATCCTGTGTCTCGCTGCATATTCTCATTTGTGAGAGCTTCAACTAACCAGATGGCAAGATGAAGAGAAAAAGCAAAATGCTTAGGTGAATTACATACAAAATAATCAGGATTAATCAGTAACCTTAGCATCTATATTTAAAATAACTGTTCAGGGTATTTTATGGGTAGATATAATCGTAATACTATGATGCTTTAACTTTGTATGTATGATCAGTTCTATTTTTTTTTTTTTTTGCAAAGATTACTAGTAGGATTTTACAAAGCCCCTGGCTTCACTTTAAATGAGCTCACTGATGTATATATTATTTATTTATAGATCAATCAACAAGATAAGAGGGTAATTTCTATACCTATATGATATACAAAGTCATAACTTATTTCAAGTGGCTCAAGTTAAACAAGAACAGCACTTCATATTTTAGTGTCTGACATTGGTTTTTGCATTAAAAGGTTTAAATTCATAGAGCTATATGAAAATGCCTTTATCTAAAGCATAAGTGAGCCTTTCAAAGCTAAAGTAATCCTCCACACAACTAATTTTTATATTCATAATAAATGGATCATGGCTTAAGTCTTTGAAAATACTGCACCTGTCACTCCTAAAAGTTTAAAATTTAAGATAAGCAATACCACTTTACACATAAGGAGATCTATCTATCTACTAGATGGATATTTAGATTTTTGTATGTCTATCACAGAATTTTAATGTTGTAGAATTTTTTAAAATCTATGAAACAAAGTCAAAATATATACAAGGTTATAGTCTTGTGTTTTGGTAAAGGTCACACAGCGAAGAAAACCTTCAATGAGATGTGTTCAATCATTTTCGTGTACATGAATTTTTCTTTTTTATTCCGTGAAAAAAGTATTTTTTGTCACTTGTAAACTTTCCATAGAGAATATTTTCACAATTACTGTTTGCTTTTACTAATATGCATGGCATGAATAAATTTAAGAAGCAGCGAATGTTTCATGTAACAGAATTTTATATGGAGATTGTCTTTATTTTTCATTCAAAAAATGTCTGCTTCCACATAATCCTCCTTTATCCTATAAGAGAAATCCCAGAGACACATAGATTAAATAAAAAAGATATTCCATAAATTATCACATACTTTATTTTTTTATCACATACTTTATACTTGCTATCTTAGTCCCCAAGTCAGTCTGATTTCTAGCCTTTATTTCACAGAAGTCAAGATTAAAATAGTAACATTGGATGCCTGGGTGGCTCAGTGGTTGAGTGTCTGCCTTCAGCCCAGGGAGTGATCCTGGAGTCGCAGGATCGAGTCCCACATCGGGCTCCCTGCATGGAGCCTGCTTCTCCCTCTGCCTGTGTCTCTGCCTCTCTCTGTATGTGTCTCTCATGAATAAATGAATTTAAAAAAAAGCCTTAAAATAATAACATTGATTATAATGATGATAATAAACAGAGTGGTTCCTGATTAATCCTTGGAGGGTGATACATTCTATGGAAGCAATAGATAAATCAGCTCATTACTAGGAAAGTTTGGCTATGTCCACACTGGAATAGGTATAGGCTTCTCCTGCATTGGCTCAAGGTTCATATTGGGTTGACAGATTTTTTTAACTTTCTTCCTGGACTCTTTTGTGCACCATATGATGTATCATAGGGTCAGAGGTTCTAGGACCACTCCTCCAATATGGCAACCATACACCTGATTGCTCTTGGAAGACATAATATAGGTTAGGTCTCATTTTAGCCAGTGGTGACAATGCAATATATTTTAGGTGTTTGACATTCTATGATGGCATTCTTACTTTTTGAAGATTTCCACAGAAATCTTCCTTCTAAGTGTTTCCTTAGAAAATGTTTTCCCCTCAAATTGAACAATTTACTTTTCAAATAGTAAACAAGACTCGTATAATCTGGAATCTTATAATATGGAAAAACTATCCAAATTTGAATATTTTTAAAAATATAAATTGGCTAAAGCTTCAAGGAAAAAAGGATTAGTAGCATCTACATTTAGGATTATTGTGGAAATAAATCAAGATGACTGAAAGAGTCGGTGTTCAATGGATCATTAAAATTATAAGTTGCAAAATTTATATTTCACTCTTTATAAAGTAATATGGTACTATAATTATTTAGAAATAAAAATCTTAAAAACGTCCTGGTAGAATGATTCTACTATATTTTATCCTTAAATTGTTTGGGCACCATTTGAAATAAATTAACTTATTAAAACAAAAAAATTTAAATGACTTGTGCATTTTTACTATATGCCTTCTAAATATGGCATATGCTAGTCTTTAGAAGCAGAATTTTTTAATGGTTTGAAAATTTTGAGATTTCTGAAGTCCAGGATCCTGAGAAACTACAAGAAAACTGCCTATAACCAGGTACTAGTGACCTGTGTAACCTCTAAAGAGGGTTTTTTGGCCATTCTCAGAAGAAAGTGTAAGTAATAACAAGGTATCCCAAGGTCCTGGGGAGATCAGAATACTTTACTTCATTTGGTTTTTCTGAGGTCTTAATCTTGGCAAGATCTGAAAGATGATGCCACAGCGTCTAACAAGTCAAACCGGCCCATGATAAAGCCATAGTTATTTTTTCCCTATGCTAGTTTCCTTCTAGCCTAATTTGGAAAGGCTTGTTACAAGATATAAACCTGACCAGTCAAATTAGTGCAATCAAATCAACTCTGACTCTCAAAATAGAAGGATGAATTCAATAGTCTGACACTCTTTTATCATTGACACTTCCTTCATAAGAAACCATCCTAATTTTAAGGGGATAGTGGTAAAAGGCATTTTTCTCAGCAAAAAAACATAGGTCCTTCACTTTAGAACTGCACTATAAGATGCATGCTGATCTGCAGTATCACATTCTGTTCTCACAGATAGAGTCTGGCCAGGGTCACAGCTGTCATGCAATTATGAAGGAAGAGAATCTCCTAGTAATATTGGAAACCTTAAAACACTGGTATCTAGGCACTGACTTACTCCATGAGAGGCAAACACAATGAATAAAAGGGCTGTGGTGCGCACATTCCGACCAGAACTAAAATAAGGACGCTATTGAGGAATTTTGCCAAAGTTAACCTTGGTATTTGTACAACAGAAGCCTACTGTAGTTCACACACGGGCCCAAAGGACTGGAATCGGGAAAGAAATATTTTAAGAGGGCACTAAGTCTTTAATCTTGTAGTATTAGTGATCCAAGCAGTGAGAATAACTGAAATGGCTAATTAAATTATGTTCACTCCGTGTAGATTGCTGACTTCTGGAAATCACAGAAAGCAAAGTTTAAGCATAAGGCCATGAAAGGACTCTGGGAAGAAATTCACACTGACCACACTGTCCATTTGTTTGCATAATGGGAAGCACAGAACTTCATTATGGTGATAGCAGATCGTTTCGCGGAAAATTTCCTAATAATACATCAAACAGTTAAGTTGATGGGTGCTACGTTAACGGCCAAAGTGCTCTCAAGGCCATGGTGCTCAGTCTCACCGCCTCAGCAGGTTAAAATGGCATCAGTATCTGTTAAGCTACATCAATATGATTCTAGAAATTATTTTCACGTTCAGTATGGTTCCAGGAACACTGAGAGCACTCTGGGTGGGGACACTTTTGCAGGAAGTTTGGGAGCCTTTGATGTCATAGGCCTCCCATATTTTGCATTTGCAGGGATTACAGTGAAAGGCAAATTTAGGGACCTGGGGTTTATTTCGGTCTAACCAATGTTTTAGAAAGAACTGGGTTTAAAATGAAATCACATTTACTTATTCTAAAGATTTAGTGTTCAGATGAACCTGATAGGGCACAGGTCCTCTGAGCTCGCTGAACCAAGACATTACCTAAGACACAGACATTGTTCAACCTCCCTCGGGTTACTCTGTCAGAGTAACAGCCTGACATGCTGACATAATGTTACCCTAGGGGATGAGCACTGGGTACTTCGTTTTGTAGAATTACTTTCTGCACATGTTGGCTTGTCATAGTTTTAACCTCCAGTTTGCTCTTGAATGTGTTTTTGTACTTGTCCTTTAAGGTCTGAAATGGACATGAGAAAAGACAGCTGTACTTTGGATTGTGGTATGATCTTGGTACGATGATGTCTCTAAGATAAAACAAGGATGATTCCATCGTTTATTTTTTTCATTTCTAAAGGAGTTTTACTTATGTCCTTTAATTTCTTTCTAGGGATTTAATAATAGGAAAAAAATTATGGTGAATTAAATGTAAGGCATTACAAATTTTGACATTGAATTAAGGTTGATTTTATAGGGTCATGTGAATAATTATATAACCCCGAGTGGGTCATAATAAACCTTGTACCTGGGAAAAATAATTAAGGTAAGAGCAGAAATAGGGAAAATTTTGGCTCTAGAAAAAGAATAAGGCTTTGGATTTGTGTAGCTAGTATGTTTGTCTAACTTATTTCGGGTATATCATGGGACAAAAAATGTACAACTGAACCCTACTCCTAGAAGTGAATCAGAAAATGAGAATAAAATTATTATGCTAAATTGATCTTCACCTTCCTTAAAGAGCATAGCCACAATTCTGGCAGTCACTGATTTGTTGTTGTTGTTGTTGTTGTTGTTGTTGTTGTTGTGATGCCCACTGATTAACAAACTAAAATAGAGGGAACTGTATGAAATAAACAATTACCTCTTCTTCCCTATGTTCTTGATTACAAAAGAAGGCTCTTCTCATATGATACCTCCCTGGAGAAATTACTAGCTAAGAAACACTTTTACTTGTATCATCCCATGGGCAGAGGGAGATCTTTTCTAAATAGTGGAAGTGTGCTGAACAGAAACAGAAACATGACAGGCCGCTCACCCAAAATTTAGTTTGGATTTTGGGACTGATGATGCTACCCACACATACCAAGAAGCCATGTGTATCATTCATATAATGAACCTTTCTTGGGAGAGCAGTGTTGGCCTCTGCTCAAAAAAAAATGGCTTGTCAGAGTACAGGAAGTTGACTTTGTGTGTGTGTGTGTGTGTGTGTGTGTGTGTGTGTGTGTGTGTGTGTGTAAGAGGTAGGTGGGATGAGGGTCCCCACACATGGGCTCGGGGTTGATTAGTTTGAACTTCTGGTTCCCAGAGAAAGGTGCACCTGGTCTTTCCTATCAGCTTGTCCAAAGGTAGGGCAGGAAAGGGGAGTGTTGGGTCTTGAAAGCAGACAGTAGCCAAACATAAAAAGTGAAGTCATATCCTTTATTATAAGGTGGAAGAAAATTTTATTTGAAAAGAATTCCCTTCAAAAGAGAAAAACAGAGGAACCTGGGGGGCTCAGTGGCTGTGTGCCCCCTTTGGCTCAGATCGTGATACTGGGGTCCTGGGATCGAGTCTCACACTGGGTTCCCCATAGGGATCCTGCTTCTCCCTCTGCCTGTGTCTCTGCCTCTCTCTCTGTGTCATAAATAAATAAATAAATAAATAAATAAATAAATAAATCTTTAAAAACAAATAACCCTTCCCCCCAAAAAAACAACAAAAGTGACAAAGAGTGAGAACATGTCATAGCAAGACAACTGTGTGTCTAAGAGATTTGATGTGCAACATACAACTTTTTTAAGCAATACAGTTTTAGAAGATGAAGTTGAAGTTCTGTTGTAGAAAGACGGGGTACGACCAGATTTGACCACCTAAAATATGATATTTCAGAGAAGAAGAATGCATACTTATTTAATTGAATAGTATATGACAAGGTTAAGTACTAGGGAAAATATCATAAAATACTGTATCTTTCTGCTTTTCAGTTATTTTTCCCTTATGTTGACCATTTCAAAGCAATTTTTTTTCAATGCAAAATCCTGTTTGTCTTATTCCTCCTTTCATTTTATTTTCTCATTTTATTGTAGACAGATGTTGATGCTTAAAAACAATATACTGGAAGTATATAGTTGACTGTAACTTTTAAAGTCTTAATTCAATTCCACAAAAGGCTCCATAAGGAGTCTTTCTTTTAAAAACATCAGAGAGAGAAGCCAGGAAACAGACTTTTAACTCTAGGGAAGAAACAGGATTCCCAGAGGGGAGGTAGGTAGAGGGGGTCAGCTAAATGGGTGATGGGTATTAGGAGGGCACTTATGATGGGCACCAGGTGTGGTATGTAAGTGATAAGTCATTGAATTCTATACCTGAAACTACTTTACTGAAAGTTAACTAAGGGAAATGCAAATAAAAACTTGAAAAAAAAAAAAACCCAAATAATTATCCTTACTTTCTCTTTACTCTCCTAACTTAGTTTGGTTCAGACAATTGTAAATCTCTAAGAATTCTCTGAGACACAGAATTCAGCGAAATGACACCAACGCCCCAGTTCTCCCTAGAGAAGTCCCAACTTAGAGCTGTAGATTAGGTTTTACAATCACGAGACATGGTGCAAAGAAAAAAAATATTATTCTTGAAGTACTGTTACTTCTACAAATAAAAGCGTCTTATAAAGATGGTACTGAAAATTAAAAGCTTGTTTTTATTAAAACCCAGGAAGGAAATAAATGGATACTTCTGAAAATATAATTAGCACTGCATTTTAATGGGCTTGAGAATTCATATTTCAAATCATAAAGAAAGCCTTATTAGCAAATGAAATAAATGTAGTAGTTAGGTCAATTACCTTTCTTTTTCTCTTGCTTACTAGATATATGCGAAAGCACACCTCTGGTTATTTAAATGGAAAATATCTTCAGAAACCTTATAGTCCACCTGTCTCATTTAATATCTGTGTGAACTGAAATGTGATTAGAGACCATGTCGGCCAGGGGCTGGTGGGAGCAGGCTGGCCTTAGGGTCGGGTGTGAGAGACGGAGGGAAAGATAAGCAGATCATCTTAAATCTGTAGTCCTTGAAATGACCACATAATAGAAATGTTGAGACCAGATGATGATTGCTAGAAATAGCTATTTATTTATTAAGCTGCTTTAATGTAAATGTTGTGGGAAGAAAAAACCTAAGAGGAGGCCTCATATTTCCCCTAGGGAGGGAGGATGACTGGTTAACAGAACACTTTGGGAGTCACTGTAACTGAAAAGATTGTTCTTAGGGTAGCACTCAAATAAATCAAAGAATAAACTTGTCTGAGGGGAAAATGAGTAAGTGTTCAGAGGTCAGGAATATGCAAACTAGAAGAGAAAGAAGGAGTCTGGAGAAAGTAGAGGGAGCTCCTCCGTAGAACGGGAGGCGGGAGCCACACTAGCAGGGAGGACAACCTCAAGTCCCCTGATGGAAGAGAAAAGATAGTCCCTTTACTTTTAAGGAACAGAAGGTCCAAATCCATCTAAATTTAATTTTGTACCATATGCTGGGCTGGGACGAAGTACAGTGTTCAGTATTGCTTGTCAGTGATACCTTGGGGGGTTGGGGGACCCAAAGGTCTATTTTTCTTTCACATAAAAGTTGCAAATAAGGAAATAACTATAAGAAGGAGGACGTGAAATGTTCCTAGAGGGTAGGAGAAGTCCCAAATCGGCCTCAGGAATAACCAGTTGTGATAAGGGCACTCTAAAATTCCCTGCAGGTATCGGAAAGGATGCAAGGCTTCCAGTGACACCCAGGGTATCTTGTGAGCTAATTATCTTTGAACGCTGGAAGATAACCAGATCTCATGATGTAAGCTATGATTCCAATGAACCCTGTACTGTAAATGCAGTTTGTAACCTAGTGTATGTTTGCAATACGAACATGTTAAAGGAAACATAAATAAATATAATGATTTATATACGTATTTTTACTTAAATACTTTTGCTGAGTTAATAGCGTTTATGTTTTTGTCAGACAACTATGAAATACAATAAAATGTAGGATAAAATAAGCTACACAAATACTTATGACCTAATGAATGTGATTATCACTACATGGTTTGGTTATGTAATTTTATGAAAATAATATTAAATGAGATAATACTATATGTTCTTTCTAATGCATCATAAGCCTTTTTACATTTGAGCAATTTTCTTTTAAAAATGATTCTCTTTACATATAATATCATAATTCATATATTCATTTAATTTATATTAGATCATATAATATTTTTATGGTTTTATATGATTTTTATATCAGTAATGCAGACCCTACTCTATATAAGCATACATATGTGTACATATGTGCCTACGGGTGTGTGTGCATGTGCATGTGTGTGTGTGTGTGTATATATATATATATATATATATAGGCAATTCATAAATCAGATTTAAAGTACCCAATAATTGGAAAAGCATATGAAAAAGTACAAAAGTAGCAATCTGTGTCTCCTGTTCTGTTTCTACTTATCCCATTGTTCCTCAGTCCAATAGATTACTTCTTGCACGACTGCAAACAAGTGGATTTACCTCTTTAGGCCTTAGTCCTCTTGTCTGAAAAGAGTGCTTTAGCACCAACCAGAGCCATTTCAAGAATTGAATGAAACAATACATTTGAAACTGCATGGTGTTGGGCAGACATTTGGTGCTCACTCAGGTCACATTAGCTATTAAGTATCTTCGTCGGGACCAAATGTCAATTGTTATAAAACCCATATTTCAACATCTAAAAAGATAATAATACGGCTTTTCTTCTTTCATATGTTGATAGAAATCATGTTAATTCTCTTCCTAGTAACAGCAAATATCTACTGGGTTCTTATTAACTGACCTAGGTAGCTAGTAATTTGCAAAGTGGCTAACTCTATGTTTATGAATTGGTATATTTCCTTTCAGTCTTGATTTCTTTTTTCTCCAATGAAAGTGAGAAAGAGAGAGAGAGAGAGAGAATAAACATCACTGGTATTATTTTATTATTATTGAAATTGTAGCAGATACATATAATCCACCAATTAAATTGTTTTGAAATGGGTAATATTATTTGGATACATTACTAAAATTGACAATGAAAGTAGAAAGAATGACTAACCTGATGCAAAATCTCAAAAGGACAATACATAAAAAAAGATACTGAGCCAACAGGTTTACGCAGTTAAGATGGTCCAAAACATATATACCGTATTATATCATTAGCGAATATAGAATTTAGCTAATTCATAAAAACTACCCTGAATTGATGCAGGTAGCCAGCAGGAAGCAACAAAACTATAGGGGATTTTTTAAGCACTATTTATATGAAAGCTACAGTTGTCACCCACAATCCTACTTTTAGTAAAATAGGATTAATTTTCTTTGGGTAGTTACATTGAGCTGACACCGACATCCTGTTTCTCATAATTCTGGACCAGGCTTACTCTCACATCCCATTCTTCAGAAATCTTTATCAGGGCCTCCTGCTTCTGATAGTGTAATTAGCACGTGTGATTAGTCACATGTCACGTCCTTCAACATATATGTACAAATACACACATAGACAATATGCAGCTCCTGTTCACAGTATTATATGAATAGTTTTATTTTTATTTATTCAAAGAAGAAACTCTTGTGCTTACAAATTACATGTTTTTTTTAATGGAGTGCCTTATCATTATTCTTCTTTATTTTAGATCCTTCATTTATTTTTATTAAAAAATAAATAGAATTTATTATAAAATAAATAAAATAAAATAAATAAATTATTTTAATTTTTAATAAAAATAAATAAGTGGCCCTAATGTTATAGATTTGGCTTTGATTTCTACATGGGCTGCGTAGCATACATTGTGATATGGAACACTCTTAACACCATTATTTTCTGTCAGTGCAGTTTTACTTGTTCTCTGATTTTAAGAGTTCATTAGTAGAGTGTTTTTTTACTGTGTTAATTGACTGATTAATTGACTAATTACCAAATAACTTGTTTTTATTTGTGTACAGTTTTATGAAAATGTCTGTAATATTTATTTTACAGGAATGTGTTTTCCTTGATCTTTTCATTTTGTGTTTATCAATATCTATTCTGAGGTCTGCTATGTAATCATTTTTTTATTACATTTCCTGGACACTTAGACCATTCGACCTTTCATCTAAAATGTCAAAGAGGACAATTTGTCACCGACGGTTGACTGAACAGATGAAGAGGCCAAGGACATGAATAAACTGAGAAAAGAAATACGTGGGTTTTTGTTTTTTGGTTTTTTTTTTTCTTTTTGTTGAGAAAGTGGTGACTCGTTGTGCCAGACTTTGATTGGCTGTCACTCCTGACACTGAAATGGCCTTTCTTGTTCTACCTAACTTCACCAGACTGCTAACCACACTGCACGAACGAGCATGCTCTAGGTGCCTGTGACAATCGGTGGCTCATTCTTGGATTCAACAAACCTTACCTAATTTAGCCTGGCAGAAATCTGCTGCCTCGGGAAGTCTGTCCTCTCAAGCAGAAATGGCCAATGGATGGTCTAAGAGAAGGGTCATCGGGAAATTCATTTGCTGTCTAAGCTGGGACCCATTCAACAGTGAAACGGGATTTTATTCATTCTTGTTTTGGGACAACTGTCTTGGCCAAATTTTGAACTGTGTTCTCCGTAACTGAGATCTACATGTAGCCTTACAGATGTATTGATGGGAGGAAGATTTAAATTAGCTGTAGACAGTTGAAAATCAGGAGGGGTCACATGAGGATGCACATTGCCAATTTCTCTTTAGAATTATCATGAGGTACTACCCTGTGTTTGATTCTCTGGGAGGTTTAGTGGGCACAATGTTGATTAGGAAGTGCCCTCAGGATTGATGCTAACAAAAGGGAGAAACCGAGGCAAGGTAGTCGGTGAGAGGCAAGCACCATGACCCCAGGGCAGGAGCTCTAGAGCTACAGCTGCTCAAGGCAGTTCCATACGTATGCTCTGCCTCAAACAGGCATTTGATTTGTGCTGGCTGGTATGAGATTATACTTGGGGTGGGGGGGTAGGATGACCATCTGTAACTGAGACAGTCCCTGCTGGGTCTGACAGCCAAAAGCTGACCATAGAATTCTACCCCAAGACCTTCCTTGAAGCTGTATTCTGGGGGCACATCAACGTCTTCACCAAAATAAATTATTACCGTTAAGAGCAATAATCAATCAGCTAGAGATGGGTGGCTATGTCCACGGCATAGGGCGGCCTTCCTAATATCTTCTACTTGCCAAAGCCCCCCACCCCCACCCCACAACTGCCCACCCAGTACCTGTTTGGCCTCCGTTTGCATTTGAGCCAGTGATGTTGGATCTAGAGCAACATGTCCTGCTATTGCTGTTGGCACTGCAGAGGACACAGGTCATTCTTTAGTCTCTTTTGGGGCTCCTGAGCCCAACAACAACGTCTTCTCGTTCTCTAGAACAGCGACAAAAGCAGAGGCTCACACCTGGTAGCACATAGTGCTCCAGCTTTAAGAAAATATTCTATGATTCCCCTTGACTGTATTGAAATCAATTTGGAATTGTGACTATATACATGTCAAAAGAACCAGTATTATGCCCTACATGTAATATAAAGGTGATATTAAAGGGAAATGGTTTCTAATGACCTATTTTTAATATATGCATCTTGAAGATGATTATACCAGTAGAAATACTGAAGCAGTTAGATGCTTGTATCTGAATGTAGAACCATAGTGAATGCACTCACTATGAGTGTAGGTTGAAATAATCCTATGACTTAGGCCATTCAAATATTACAAGACATAGTTTCCAAAATGAGGAATGACCCATTCTCTCCCCTGAAAGGTATCTTTTCTTGATCTCCACAGTAATAACATTACCGGAAAAATAGAGTGAGGGCTAAAACTATTCAATAATACTTCATATTTATGAGTAAAATGAAGTGAAAGTTCTAGTCTCAGCTACTAATAAATCAGTTTCACCTACATGAATAATTAGTGACATGTTCCAAGTGTGAGATATGCAGAATATGGGGCAGATTTTTGTTAAGTAGGACTATTGTCATTGTCAGTATTGACAGATTTCCAGTATCTTGAGCACAAACGTCAAATGCATCTTTCCATCAGGATGCCCTCGCACTGGAACACCTATGTTAAAAACCATTGGAACAAAACCAAAGAACCAAAGCAAAACGAAATCCAAAAGCCTCGAATCAAATTTACCAATCCATTTGTCAGCCCTTGCCTCATTTTACCAAATCCCCAGTGGCCCATTGTCTCCACTGCTTTCCCATTAAGCCATACTATTACAGGAAGATAATCTATCAAGCTGTCCTGAGCCACATCTAACCTCTATCCATCAAAAATTCTTCATAGTTTCTGGCATTTAAAAGAAGTTGTAGCTTACTTCCCAGGGATGATACAAATGAACCCCCTTTTCACATTTCCTCAAAACTTAGGATATTCTTATAAACTGCAGAGAAAATATGTAAACATGTGCAACCACGCCAGTGCATTTCTGGGAAGTTCTAAATATTTAATTCTGCAAATGGGAACATTCGTTTTATAAAGATCTTGTTATTCTAATTGATATTATTTCCTTTAGGAGAAAGCATTCTCTGGGCATCTATGAAAGATAATTTTGACTGCCATTTTTCCAATATGATTACGGGGACTTTGTTAAAATTGATTGAGAACTTTGGTATTATATTTAGAGTGCAGCCTTAATGTCCATGATATATAATGAGCCCAGTATTTAATCAATTGGATAGACTGAGGGTGGCTGCGGGGTAATAAAGCACTTGCACTTCAGTCCCACTTTTGTCAGTCACTAACTAGTTCTGTGAACTTAGGTGAAATGCTTAACTTCTCTTGGCTCTGTTTTTCCATCTGTGGAATTATTGAGTTGGAAAACCTGATCTCTAAGGGCCCTTTCAGCTCAAAAATTCACTGACTCTGTTTTCATGATTACCTTTTCTACATTTTTCAGATGTTAAATTGGCAAGAAATTAGGCTTTGAGAATTTTTTTTGGAAAGCTTTCAGCTCTATTTTGCAAATGCAGATGTTTGGTTACATATAGAATTTCCCTGATGCCTAATGATATATGACCTCAGCTGCCTTCAAGCAGATTATCCATCTGCTATCTTATGTTGACTCTGAAAAGATAATTTTAAAATGTCTTCAGGAGACTAGTTCCATGGAATATGACATATCTTGAGACACAGCCAGGCATGACCCATTTCAGCACCGACGGAAGAGGTCTGGAACTTTATCTATTTACTGGCGTGGAGCAAACACCAAGGTGGCTGACCCATCTACAGCTGTTTTCTTGGGGGAAATCTACATTGACAGGAAGAACATAATATCCAGAAAGTACACAATAGATGGTAGGTAGTAATTACAGTCGTGTTGTTGGTTTCCAAGAACCAAAGTAAAATAATAGAACATATAAATCAATGTTGACTGAATTAGATATTAAAATATATTCTTTTTTTATTGACAAAATGCTTGAGTTTCTACCGTGAGTCTGTGAATAAGACATGTTCTAAAAATTAGAATTTGTATGTAGACATTTAGCATTATATAAATCTTTCACTGTGGAGCAAGTTAGGAACAATACTCCTGGACCCAGCAGGAAAAATGGACAAAAAGTAAACAATTTCCAATAAAACTGGAATATTAGGCCAAGCCATTGATAGGAGCAAGAGACAATAGAGACCCAGTCAGAGAAACTAGAATCCAGTGGAATATTTTACATCAGGAGCAGCATAAAAGTACGGTTGGCTTTAAGGTATCAAAGACTGCACTGGTAGCCAGAGCTCATAACCATTACTCCTAAGTATTTTCTTTCAACTTTATTTTCTAAAAGTGTTATGAAAGTTCTCAAACTCTGACCTGTAGATACAAGTTTAGCTTCTTTTAAGATCTTCATAGGCCCCCTAGCTTTTAAAGACAGCGTTCTATAGCATAAACAAATCAAATACATACATATCCACGTTACTTTTAAATTTTAGTTAAGAATTGAAATTACTTTTTTATTTCTTACGTGGGCTCTAAAACATGATGGACCACGATGTCTCCGCCACTATCTTTCATACACATGGTTTTCAAATGTAGCGACAGATTGTTCTTATTCATGCTAAATTTAATAATTAATGAAACCTAAACACTTTTTTAGTCATTTAATTATACATTTTTTAAAGTTTTGAATTTACAACTTTCCTCTCCTACTTTTATATTTTTCTCGAGTCATAAGCATTCAGGGGTCCTTTGAAATGGGGATAGGCCATATGCTTTGTCCATAATGTGTCTATTGCATAAGACAGTTCTTTCTAAGGATGAAAGCATCTGGGTGTAAAATAACTGGCAAGGGTTGAAAGTGGTGTATGAAGAGCATGTGACCATTCCAAGGAGGACAGCCATTGGAAAACACACAATTTCAAGAGATGAAACTACTCTGTATAAAGCCAAAGGCTGTCGAGGAAGTTAAGGCTATCAGTTATCATGATGGCCACACTTCAAGAAACCACGTGAAGAGGAAAATTAAAGCTACAGCCAGGCAAACACTGGCATGTCGATTGTCCTAAACATTTATCCAGGACACATTCAGACACCCAAAATATGTCTCACATATATCTGACAAGGGCTACTGGAAATTGGTCACAAGTTTTGTATATATATTATATAAATATAATATATTTTATTTATTATATATTATATTTAGTCTATATTTTATTATATGTATCCTATGTTTAATATATTTATTATATATTTTATTATATGTATTACATATTATATGTATTATAATATTATATTTATTATGTATATCTATATTATATTATTTATTATATATCATATTTACATGATATACAATTAATTAATTTTAATTATAATTAACCTAGTTAAAATTAATTTCAGATAAATAACTTTAATAGTATTTTTGATGTAAGTATGCCGCATGTAGATTTATACTAAAACAAAACAAAACGAACAAAACAAAAAAAGCCAGTATTCATTATTTATCAGAAATCCTGATTTAACTGGGCATCCTGTAATGTCATTTGTTAAATCTGGCAACCCTGATTATAAACATGCAGAAACACAACCGAGTGAAAACAGACACAATCCCCGTTCCAGTGTGCGGCAGTGAAATTGAGAGAAAAACACTGATCAAATAACCACACAAACAAATGTAAATTGTTTCTGCAGCAAGTATATGAAGGGGAGCAGAGATGATGCTTTGAGGCTTCACGGGAGGTTCTGACCTGATTAGAGGTTAGAGTTGCCTTTTATGTGTTTGAAGGAGCAGGAGGAGTTAACCAAGCTCAGTCCTGGGGCCCTGGGGGAGGGAAGCCAACAAAGAGCATTCTAAGCAAGAAGGGAGACTTTGTGCGTAGAGATATCATAGGAAAAGACAACGCCACAGTAGATTGAGTGGGGATTACCAGCGGAGCACACGTGTGTCCTATTAAGACCTGTCTTCACCTTAAAAACCAAGATGAGACCTTAGAGTTTGCAATTAAAGTGAGGGAAGTGTGTAGATTAGTGCACGAAAAGTGCTTGGAGAGATCCCGCAGTCAATGCCTTAAATGCCCTCAGATAACCTTATACCTCATCTCCTGCCTCTCTTCCAGATTTTGGATCATAGAGTTAGAATTATTTCCTTAATCTATTATTATTTCTCTATTATTTCACTATTTATAAAATCACTCTTGGTATTTTTTGCAGATAATAGATGAATTTCAACGTCCCAGACGGTGTGATTTTATTTCCCCTCTGGCCCACCCCATATGTGCTTCAACTGTCCCACTTATTCTGTATTTCACAAAGGCCCACCTCTACACCAGAACTATAGGTTAAGATCACTCAAGAGAAGTTAATAATTTTCTGTCATCTTCCTGGTGGATAATAAAATTTCTTCAGAAGGAACACAGCATCAGAATTGTTTCAGGGTAACACGGAAGTTGGTTTTGAGGGAGATGTTCTTCTCATTCCTGTATGAGAAGCACAGAATCTTACAACGTAGAAACTCATCACATACTTTGTCACTAAGCAGCTTGTTAAACTTTTTAAACTTAGGAAATTGTAGAAAGATAGAAAAATACTGATCCAAAGAATTCTGTCCACTTATTTAAATCCACACTTAGAAACTGTAGGAAATTATCAGTTTGAGCTATTTTCTGAGCCATTTCAACTGAAAGTGATACATTTCTGTACTTTTTACATAACATCTTATTATTCTTAGTGTGCCAATCCCAGCAATGTCGGTTTGCATTTTTTCACTAAGTCTGAAAATGTGCAATCTTCTGGTTACTCTGAACAGTTGGGGTTAAGGCAAATATCTCATCATATAAACAACGAAAACCTAAATTATTATTTTTTTTAGAATATCCCATTACTTCAGTATCGTAGTTTTTTAACATAAATCCATACAGCACATTGGAAATGACTGGAATATAAAATGATTTGTTACTTCTCTCAAAGAACATTTGTTGGGGGACTCCTACCTGGACTTATCCATGAAGGAGCCAAGACAGTACATCAGTGCATTTATAGTTTAAAAAGTCAGGAAGAGGAAAACATTAAATATAATGCAATATTGTAATGCAAAATCAGAAATCAGATATATTCAAGTTACAGGGGATATTATAAAGGGGGTAATTTTGCCTCAGGGTTCAGGGAAGGCTTATTACAACTAACATGGTATGTAAATTCAATTCTGAAACAAGGTGGGAAAGCAGTGAGAGGGGGGGGGAGAAGGAGAGAGAGAGAGAGAGAGAATGAGAGAGAATGAGCAGATTCCAGGCAACATGGAAAAGAAGCACTGTCATAATCAAGAAACTTAAGAGCAGCCCCATTGCAATGGAGGAGATTTGAGGTGAAGATGTGGAATAGTCTGGAAACTCATAACAAATGTCTCTGGGTGGTGCTAAAGATTTGGGAGAGTGATACAAAGCTGATAGGCAGCTTTTGAAAGGCTGAGTAATGATACTGCTAGTTTTGAGGGGGAGCCCGATGGATTCAATAATCGCTTGCAAGATTAGGGTAACATAATTTGATAACAAAATGCAAAGGTGAGAAAAATGCGTTAAAAATGGTGTAAGTGTTTAGTAGATGAAGAAGTCATCCCCAGATGTTTGTAAACCGAACACATTTAAAATAATATTTGCTATTTGTTCCATACATGCTCTAAAAATGTGAAATTTTTCAGTAGCTACTTCACATCCCTTATCCTCAATTTCTCAAACCTGTCTACAAAAAAGCAATGAGAGCTATAATAATTCTTAAAGATGAAACTACGGTGGAGAGAGGTTAAACAGCTTGCCTGAGCTTGTATAAACATCGCTGGAGAAATCAAGTTTTTCTTAATAAAGACCCCATGTTTTTGCATTGACTGTGGCTTTTGAGAGGTGGTATAGGACCTAGGAAAGATTTTAGAATAATGGTTGGAAAGAAGACAGATTTCAGGGTAGAGAACAATAAAAATACAGACTAATGAAGTGGGGAAGACACATGCAGTTGAATAGTTGGAGAACTTAGGTTTTGAAGTCAGCACTTTCTCGAGCTCTAAGAGATAAGGGTAAAGGACGTAAGTGTGTCAAAGGACATCAACCTAAACTGGTGCAGGGGGAATGGGAGATGGAGATTCTCACACTTAACCGAAAGACTAATTTCCTGTCAATGCCTCATTTATAGAAGTTTGAGACTTATCTCCTGACCAATGAACATGGCCAAGAAGTCATCCTCATTCTCAAGCCCATGAGCTTACTATTGGATTCCAGCTGCACTTCCCTCCTCTTGGCACTCCTTTCCCAAAATAAACACAGCCCACCCAAGTCCTTGATGGACTCGCCTCTAGCTTGCTGTACCATCCATTTCTCCCATTGCAATTTCTCTGCCATTCCCAAATAAACTCAATTTCTGGGAATTCAGACTTGTTTATCTCTTTATTCAGGCTGACAAGTGAAAAAGGAGAAAATAATAAAAGGCACAATGCTACGCAACACGTGGAATGGTTGAAAGTTCAATCACGGAGTGACAAAGGACCAGAGTCAAGAAGTGGAAAATATAACTTGAATAAGTACCGGTAGAAGGACACTTTAAGGTCTCATTTTCCTCTGAGTCTTGGTAAAAAAGAATTTAAAGGGTTTAAATGATAAACTTTGCTTTTAAGGGCAAAGAAGTAGGTTTTCCAAAGCTTTGTTTTAGGAGATTTTGTTAACTTTGTTTCTAAAGCTAAAATTTGTCTTTCCTTTTTCTCCTAAAATTGATGTGTTCCCAAAATTATAGTTAACTGAAGTGTCTGATAAGGTGGCTTCTAGCTAATCAAGGCTTTTATCTGTGTTGTTTTTTCACTGGCAGATTAATTGCCTGAATTGCCTTTTTATTTTTAAGTAGTCCTGAGAAGGAAATTTAGCAATTAAAATGATTTAGACTCTGAAGCTTATGTAGCAGTTCAAATGACATTTGAAAGATAGTAGGGGAAATTAATGAATGATTGTACAAAATAATATGTAGCAGAAATATGTTTGTTGCTATAATTAAAAGTGTATAACTTAGTGATCCAGGTCAATTTTACAAAGAATCAACCATTAGGATTTTTCAAATGGCTTTAAAAATTGATTGTCTCTAATCAGTCATATTTCAACTTCAGACATGGATTTGAATATTTAATTAACCGATTTTGAAGTAATGTGCTATGCACTTTATTTAATGTAGTTGATAAGTACTTTCTCGTAGCGATGTAGTGAGTATTCATAAAAGTTTAATTAACTAGAAACTTCAAATCAGTATATTAAGAACAGATTTTTATGTTTTTAATTATTAAAGAGAATGTGCCAATACAGATTTTTAATACTTCATTTTAAGCATTGCTTTATAGATTCACTAGAGAAAGATAAAACAGGGAATACAATCTTTAAGACATTTAATTATCAGAAATCATACCAACAAATAAGAACGCTGTTAAAAATTAAAAGTACGTATTTCTAGACTTGCTCCTATGAAAGTATAGGTATACAATGATGCATAGCTATGTACGCATATAATTTCACAAAATGGAATCATTACAATCCATGCAACAGATTTTTTTCTTATAATATATGTTGACTGTATTTCCAAGCCAATAAATATTGACTTGCGTAAATATACATTTAACTGTATAGAGTTTCACTCTATGCATTTATGTAATCAACAGAAATTAATTATACATATATAAATTATAATTATATAACATATAATATCTGTATACTTATATATATATATATTCTAATTATTTACTCTGATTTTTTTTTTCCCTTGGGAGAAAAATTTACAAATGGAATTTAAGTATGTCTTCAGAAACGACAATTCAAAGCTCCATGTTTCTTTTGTGAGAGTGTCAAGTAAACCATGGCCCCTGGGCCACATGTGGTTCGCCACCACGTGTAAGTCAAGTTCTTTTGGAACACAGCAACACTCATTGGTTTACATATTCTTTCTGGTTTCTTTTACCGTAATTATGAGAGAGATGTATATATATTTATTGTGTTTATTATAGCCTGAATTACTTACTATTTTCTTCTACAGAATAAGTTTGCCCTGTGGAGAGCTTTATCTTCATGGTCTTATATCTAATTCTATCCTTATTGACAGAATAGTAAATACAAAGCAAAATTAAATGAAACAAATTATGTCTTAATTTACCTAACTATTGAAATTGAATGTGTCCACATATGCATATTGCCTACATATGTCTTCCATTCTGACCACCATTTTCCAGGAGGACATTCATTTTTTTCTTGCTGATTTTTTAAAAGATTTTATTTAGTTAGTTATGAGAGACACAGAGAGAGAGGCAGACACAGGCAGAGGGAGAAGCAGACTCCCCTCAGGAAGCCTGAAGCAGGACTCGATCCCAGGACCCCGGGATCATGCCCTGAGCTGAAGACAGATGTTCAACCACTGAACACCCAGATAACCCTTTCTCGCTGAGAAAACTCTCAATGCTAAAGTTGTGAGTTTTTAAAACAATTTCACTAAGGTATAATTTTTATACCATAAAATTCCCCAGTTTTAAGTGTATAATTCAAGATTTTTAATAAACTTACCAAGGTATGCAAGCATCAGCACAGTCCAGTTTTAGGTCATATCATCATTTTCAAAAAGATCTCTAATGCCCATTGCAGCCAATCCCCACTTATCCTCCCAGCCAGGGGCATCCACTATTGTCAAATCTATTTTTTGTTGTTAAATATTTGCCTTTTCTGGATCTTCTTTATAAATGAAATCATAGAATATGTGGTCTTTAGAATAATATTTGTGTTTGTCCATGTTCAAGTACATGAACATTTGAATTGTTTGCACTCTTGGCTATTTTGAATAAATGCTGCTACGGACATTTGCATACAAATCTTTATTCAGAGATATGTTGACAGTTTATTTGGGTAGATACCTAGAATTAGAATCGCTGGATCCTATTTTACATTTTTGTGTAATTTATTTAAAAAGCTGCCAAATTATATCTAGACTGGTGACACTATTTTACATTCCCACTAGCAGTGTATGAAGGTTCTAATTTCTCTGCATAACCCTTGTTATTGTTTGTTTTTATCATACACATGCTAGTTAAGTCTGAAGTAGTATTTCACTGTGGTTTTGATTTGAATTTTCCTAATAATTAATGAGGTCGAGCATCCTTCCATGGCCTACTGATCATTCCGATATATTCTGTGGAGAAATGTCTATTCAAAGCTTTTGTCAATTTTTAATTGGTCTTTTTATTACTATTTATACATCCTCAATCCAAATCTTTTATCAGATATGATATACAAATGCTTTCTTCTCTATTATAGGTTGTCTCTTCACATTTTTAAAAGATCTTATTTAAATTTTAATTAAATTTAATTTTAAATTTTAAAGATTAAATTTAAATTAAATCTTTAAATTTTAAAGATTTAATGAGAGACAGAGAGAGAGAGAGAGAGGCAGAGACACAGGCAGAGGGAGAAGCAGGCTCCATGCAGGGAGCCTGACACAGGACTCGATCCCCGGTCTCCAGGATCAGACCCTAGGCTGAAGGTGGCGCTAAACCGCTGAGCCACCAGGCTGCCCATCTCTTCACATTTTTTGCTGGTAATTTTTGAAAAACAAAACTTTAAAAAAGCTTTTATGAAGTCCAGTTTATCTATTTTTTCTTTTATCACCTATACTTTTGATGTCGCAACTAAAAAAGTCACTGCCCAACCCGTTGCCATGAAAATTTAAGTCCATGGTTTTCCTAAGAATTTTACAGTTTTTGCTCTAATAGTCAGGTCTTTAATCCATGTTTTCTTTTTGTGGATACGTGATATATTATAAAACATAGTGAAGGAAATCTTAGGCTGTGAAGAGAAAAAATATATGCCATGAATATGCCTTTGCCTGTTTCTCGATTTTTATACCACAGGACTAAATATTTCAAACAATAAAATATTCTATATAAAAGAAATGCATACACTTATGTGAAAATATCATAAACCATATATATATAGATTTTAAAAAGAGAACTTTTGAGGTTTCTGTCATCACTGAAAATAGCAAGAACTTTTTCCTAGGAAATTTGGAATCTCTGGAGGTTTAAAATTCACCCTATTTGACAGATTCTATAGGCCAAGAACTGAACTGAGAATGTGGCAACTACATACCTAGAGCTATGGTACAAACATAGCTTCACGTCATCCTGTAGAAGCCAGAGCTGTGCTCTAGGAGGTCACTTTTTTGCCTGTTGAGTAAGGCGATGCACCTAACAGAATGTGTTTGCTGTGCTTAACTGCTGTGCAGGTAAACATCAATTGTTACATTGTCATAAAATGCTCTGTGAATGACTTTTTTGAGACAAGGGCATGACACTTTTTTTAATCCACATCAGTAAAACAAAGGTAGAAACGTACTTGCTTTAAGGACCTACAACCAAGATACTATGAAGAAAGCCAAGGACAGGTTGAAATACCCTAGGGAAGCTACCATTGACTAGAACATCCTCAACAGTTTAGTAATTAAAGATCTGTTATTAGGGACTCCTGGGTGGCTCAGCGGTTGAGCATCTCCCTTTGGCTCAGGGCGTGATGCCAGGATACTGGGATCAAATCCTGCGTTGGGCTCCTTGCAGGGAGACTGTTTCTCCCTCTGCCTGTGTCTCTGCCTCTCTCTCTCTGTGTCTCTCATAAATAAATAAATAAATGAATAAATAAATAAATAAATAAATAAAATCTTTTTAAAAAAGATTTGTTATTAATCCTAACCTCACACTTGAGTAATTTCCATTCATTATTTGTGATTTTTGGGTCGTTCATCTTTTGTGTATAAATGTTTACATATATAAGTATACATTTTGGCACAATTCTAGACTACACTAAAGAGATGGTTTCTGGAAACACAAGAAAAAGAATAATATGATTATATGGAACTTGCATAAATAAACTAAATAAAACATAACAAGAATCGCTATCTTGTTAAAATGTATTGAATATCATTTTTAGGTGAATTTAGGTCTGAGAAATGGGTTTAAGGATGCTCTTTACTTCAGCAAAGTCATAGAGAACATTTCACTCTTGACGGGTGTGCTTGAGAAACTTTACATAGTTGCTGATATAACTAGGAAGATATGATGACTGTCCAAGATACTTCTATACATATTTGTTAAAAGTGTGTTACTGAACTCTTTCCTTAGTATCATTTAATTAAAATTAAAATTTGAATCAACTATTTATATGGAACAGAAATGAAACCAAAAAACTATTCGATAATAAAACTGATATAATCCCTGATCAGAAGAGATGGGGTTTCAAAACCAGGAATGATTGTGACAGATCATACCAACCAAATATGAGTTAGAAACGCATTTTTTTTTAGAGAACATCCCTAGTTAAATGTTGAATAACTTACAATTATAAGAGAGCTAGAAAGCTATTCTATGAGTTAGCAGAATCGGGCTTCTAAAGGGTGAATCCTGTTAATGCTATTGTTAAGCTAGATTCACGTAGCAAATCTGCAATTTGAGATTAGTAATGCCAAATGTGAAGTTCTTTAGTCATATTTAAAGAAACAGCTACAAAGTTAAAGGATGTAGGATATTGAACAACTGTTAATAAGAAACAAAGCTGGAAGCAGCACATGATCAAGCTCTGTGTGTTTCGAAAATGTAAGATGCTTGTAGGAAAACATCTCATTTAATAAAAAGCAGGATTAATAGAAAAACAATTTCAAATCTAAATAGTCAGCGGCTCCACAGTACTTTGTGCTGGCCCAATTAAATGTGAAATGCCTCATTTATATTTCCTTGCCATCATTTTCAGGAATGATACTTACAAGCTATAGTTTTTCAAGCATGTGATTGGCCTTGAGAGTGAAAGGCCTTGAAGCAGTGTGACATGAGGCCACATGAGAAAGGATGAAATGTTTCAATTACACAAGGCAAGACTTAAGGGGTTCGATGTTCAAATATTTGATGTCCTATGATGGGAAATAGGGACTACAGTCAACTGTATTGCTTTAGATGACAAAAGCAACTTCCACGGATGGTAATTATTCAGAGGTAGATTTTAATTCAAAACAAAGTGATGTGTTTCTGTAACTCTCAGAGCTCCAAGTCAGAATGGGCTGTCTCTCAAAGCGTTTGCTCCTGTCACTGGAAGGGTTCTAGCCGTCTGTAGATGAACACTGGTCATGGATATCATGGAAAGTATTCTCTTCTTTGAAGGAAGGTATAATTAACCGACCTTTCCGCTTGTTTCCACCTCTCAGATTTTCATTTTATGATCACTTTGACACATTTCAATGGTATAACTTGTCATTTCCATCTCCAAATTGAGGCAGATGACACATGAACCAGTAGGACTAGTGACATCCTTCAGACATTACTAGGAGGCAATTCATATTTTACATATACATTGTTTTCACTTTTATTTATATTATATCCAGAGAATGTCTAAATGTATATAGAGAGATATAGTCATCAATACATGCATTAAATAATTTACCAAATTTTGGGTTTAATGCATTATTTTTTCTCAGGATTTGTATTTTAAAGATTCTATTCCGCTCTAGTTTTAAACTACTAAAATACACTGTTTGGAAGGATTTTTGTTTTGTTTTGTTTTGTTTTGTTTTAATAGAAAGCTTAAACATTCCAAAATATTGGCTTTATACAGAGGCCTGTTTATGCTCTATATTTCATGTAGTCCAAAGACGATGATTAAAGTGTCCAGGTGGGGATTTAAATTCTAAATCCCAAACCACAGAGACAATATGCTTGATCCTCCCACCACCCAGCCCATGGCACTTAGATAGTTTTAACTTGTTTTGGTTTTATATTGTATGACTTTAAATATTTCACTTTTTCAGGTGGGGATTTAATTTCCTTCTGTTGAGCTCACCTCTGCACTTTCTTACTCTATTACATTTTATCCCATGGGGAAAGAGAATGTCCAGGTGACTCCACCATAGTTGTTATATTCTAGCTAATTTCATCCCATTCATTCAGAAATTTAAAGACTCCTCAGCCCCTCTGTTTGAAGCTATTTCACTGTTATTCTTGTGTTTCCAGCGGGGTTACGCTACTATTTTCCCTTTTCCTGGCATACTGAAAAAAGTACAATCAAATACGTACTCAATTTACCATAATCTTTTTTTTTTTTTTTTGCCAAGTAGTATTCTAAAATTTTATCAATATTAGTAAAAGAAAATGCCTAGTAACACATGTAAATGCCAGCAGAACTAGGCCAACATGGTATCTCAGATAACGGCAAACACTAATGTATTGCCTACATAAACTGAAAATTGACTATTTCAATTTTAAAAAGGTTTGATTGAATAAATAACCCCTACCTAAGGAGACAGCACAGATGAAAGCATACTTTCCTTCGCTAACTTCCACTTGTGTCTAAAGCCTGTGATTCTACTTCCAAATGATGGCACTACATTTTAACCATTTTTTATTTATTCTTTGTTAGACAAAGTTGTTTAGATCACAGTCAGTATCTGTGAAAGGCTTTTTTTTTTTTTTTTAAGGTTTTGGAAAAATTTTTTCAAATAAAATGTATCGGTTGAATTACTTTGGAAATTGTAATAAAATAATCAGATCTCATTTAATTTTGATGAACAAGATCACAGTCACACTGAACGAACTAATTTTACTATTGCTTAATCAAATAAGATTACTCATTCATAACATTATTATAGTCCCTGCTCCCAAAAGGTACCCAAGTGCTCTAGCATAAATAACATTTTTCTTTTTCAAAGAATTTTATCAAAGTACTAGATTAGGATAGTTGTTTTTAGGTAAGGAATGCTAACATATCTGAAAATTGTGAGCCTACAACTACGTTTATTAGAAATCCTAATATTCGTGTAGCACCAGATAGAGTAGGGAAGGAGATACCTCTCCATGCTCCTAATAACACAAAAATAGATCTCAGCATTTAGAGTTCAGAAGTGTTCATCTGGGTAAAAATTCCAAATTTCCATACAAGCCTGAAAAAGATGCTGGTAATACATGGATATTATTCAGCATTATCTTAATAAAGAAATGAAGAGCCACTGAGCAATTTGATTTTTCTCTATTCATTTGCCAAAGCTTCTGTCTTCTGTGGTTTAAAAACAAATCAGAAAAAAAAAAAAATCAGAGGGTAACTACCGCAGGGAGGAGTGACGGCCTCACTTTTTGGTAGACCTAACATAAATAAAAACATGGAAATCCGCAAAATATTCAACATTTTTCTCTTAACCTTACTATCAAGTTCATGTAGAGAACAATGTTTAGTAAAACATTAAAGGAATCACATACAGGAGAGTGCCTAGCTTCATCAGTAAACTAGCCTGTTAAATTTGATTTGAGTTCTCATATATTCTCTCCCTAGACAGTATCTCCAGTGATAGTTAAAACAAGAAAAGAGACAGAGATAAAGATCATTAAATTTAGAGCTGGAAGTCTAAACTTAGTGCTTCTTACATAAAATATTATAAATAGAGAAAATGATAATAATACACATCAGGAATTAACACTTAGAGACTAGGTGTCCCATCTTGTCACAATTTATAAATAACTTCTTAGAACAAGAGTTTAAAAAAGATTTCTCAGGGCATCTGGCATTCAGATGTTTCTAAGGGGTTGAAAGAGGCCCAGGACATGTTAATTTTTGAGACTCCCAATATATTAGAGATGATGAACTGGAGAGCAAGTTTTCCAAAATTGGGTTGGACTTGAAAATATTACAGTTGCCAACTGATAGTTCAGTGAATTAAGGATACATTCACTTGGTGAATAACTTTAGCTGGAGATTGTTGTCAAAAATCTCAGGGGCAGATTTTTCAGGACAGCGAGGCTCAGGGCCCTTCACATAGTAGGCAAGCCCTGTCTCTCACAATGCTCAGGTGATGGAGATTAATCTGTAAATAATGGCACTGAAATCTTCCTTAATTTTCATCATTATGATAGGAATTTTCAAAATATTATAGATTTCTCTTCTTTTTAAAAGACTGTTTGACAATGTTATAAAGCATCAAAAAGAAAAAAAAACAAGCATTGCTATCACCATTTTTAATAATAGCATATTACCATATGTTCATTAAACATGAATGAAATCATTCTGCCCTTTTAGAGTACGATCCTATCCATCTAGTAATAAGTCAGGCATTCAAAATTTATTCAGTGCCTGTCATATGCCAAGCACTCCGAAGATGCATCAAGAAAGAAATTACACACAAAACAACACCTGTTCTTGTGGAGTAGTCAAGGCAGAGGAAGGAGAATAGACAAAGTCATATGATGTTATCTATTGAAACTTTAAAAAAATATTTATTGTTTATAACAAAGTGCTACATATTTATTGCAAATTTTAAAGAATACAGAAGACTATCATAAAAATTAAAAGTTCGGGGCGCCTAGGTGGCTCAATCAACTAATCAACTGTCTGCCTTTGGCTCAGGTTATGATCTCAGGGTCCTGAGATCAAGCCCCAAGTCATGCTCCCCACTCAGCAGGGAGTCTGCTTCTCCCTCCCCCTCCCTCCTACCATTTGTGCTCTGTCTAGGGCTCTCTCTCTAATAAGCAAATAATTATTATTTTTTTAAAAATTAAATGCTTTTGGGACTCCTGAGTGGCTCAGGAGTTTAGCGCCTGCCTTCGGCTCAGGGGATGAGCCCGGGGTCCTGGGATCCAGTCCCACATAGGGCTCCCTGCAGGGAGCCTGCTTCTCCCTCTGCCTGTGTCTCTGCCTCTCTCTGTGTGTTTCTCATGAATAAATAAACAAAATCTTTAAAAAAAATTAAAAGCTCTTCCCTTCTACTTTTCCATTCCCAAATCCCATTCCCCAAAGTGAACATTGTTCAGTTTCTACATGTATTTATGTGTACGTACACACACATACATAATATGTGCCTCAAATTTTCTTTAAAGAAAGAAAAAAAGAGAATAGTGATATATACACATGCAGCTACAGAGCAGATCTATATATTAATAGCCTTTCCCTCTCTTTATATATCTCTTTATGTATGATATATAATCTTATATATAATATACATATTATATATATGAGCTCTTACTGTGAAAGTTGGGTGTATAACACAACAAACAAACTAAAACAAACTAGAAAGAAATTGTTTTCTAAATCAAAATATTTCTAATATTCTAATATTCTTTTGTTTTCCCAAGCCTTCAGGCAGCTTTCAGGATATGTAGAAATGGAAGATCCTCTAATCTTAAATTCTGTATGGCCACTGTTTGATAGACTTATCATTGCCTGAGGAAGCACAATTCTTTAGTGCCAATGTTTTCAGAATTTTATGTTAAACGGTCCACAGGAGCCTTTGCCTAGACATAGCTCTAGCACCAGAGGTTGTCTTTCAGGCGCTGTCCCCCCTCCATTTCTTGGCCCTCCTTCTCCCTCTCCATCCCTCTACACAAAAGTTCCTACGACTTTCCTATTACAAGCCAGCTGTATGTTGGCAAATTGAACTCCAATAAAAAGAAATTAAAACAAAAACAAACAAACAAACAAACAAACAAAACAAACAAAAAAACAAGCCAGCACATCGCACAGACCTCAGGGAGCATCCTAGAAACTGCATATCAGCCCCTCCCGTTTAATGTGATCTCTCTCTCTCTGCTTTTCTCTCATTTCCCAACCTTTATCTCAAACTTAGGGGTCAGAAATTCAAATATCTTCGGAAAGGAAGCAGAATTTTTTTGTGGAAGCCACAGAGTATAAAACCGTCAGGAGTGGAGACGGATGAAATTGAAAGTGGATGTCTTTTTAGAATAGAAGAATACACAGAACAAAACAAGAAAAAAAAAACATAATCATAAACTATGCTGTCATGTTGCATATAAATTCATATTTTACATGTGAAAATAATTTAATTGAGTAAAATATGTTTTCATTTTCACCATTTAATGAGTTTTTTTTTTAATTAGCATGTGCTGTTAGCAACGGATGGTGGAATTTTTGCTTTGCGTTGCTTCCAAGCTCTATTGGAAAAAAAATACTTTTATGTCCTGTAATGTTATCATTTCTTTTCATGTCTTATGGCTTGGTAGCTGGCTCTGCTTGAATTCTTCCTATAATAGCGCACTTACTACAACACATATTATATTTGATTCAATTTCTGAACTTAGTGAGTTAGAAAGTTTTGTTTCCCTTGACCAAACCATGACTTGGGTAATGCTTGCCCATTGATTTTAATGCAGATCTACCTATAATAAAAGTCCAATTCCTCTAACACACAAAGCCCCTCAGCTATTTGAATAAAAGTTATAATGCTTTTTCAAAAGCATCTTTTTTCCGGTGTGAATATCTTCTGTTTGTTTTTCATGAAATGTCTTCATAGATATGTTCTCCATATTACCTGTTGCTCTCTAAAAATTATGCCAATGTTTTATTTAAAATGTACTAGTATTTTTCTTAAAATGTGAAATCTAATACTGAATGCAGAACTAATGTTCTAGGGTAATTTCTTTACCAGAACCCAATTAAGAAGTACTGAAAACTTTCTTTCCCCACTTAATCTATTTTTCCTTTAGAAAATGAAATTCACCATGACAATCAAGACATTGTACAAACAAAATTTGGCAAATTATGCATATAACAGCTTTATAAATAAGGATATGAATTATTTATATTTGAATTGCAATGCATGTTTATCTTAAAGGCCAGGATATGGAAAACCATAGGCTAAAGATTATGAATAAAATACTTATTACTACACACTGTAACATAACCAAAAACAAACAAGCGAATAAACATATATGAAGCCTAAACTAAGTGGCTGAGGATTATACTGTACCTACAATAATTTATAAGTCAAAGCAAAGTTAGCAAGACTTGAAAAACGGGACCAACAAAAGATATTATTGAAGAAACAGTGATAGCAAAATATCAAATATTAGTCCATCTTTGTGAAAACATGGAGTAGGAATTTTGCTATGTTCTATACCAGGCTTTTTTATTACAGTAGTTATTTATGGTTATCAGTGATCTTAGTAATAACATTAATTTCATTTTTTTCTATATCAAATTTGAGTATTCCTTAATAAGGCATTGTTGATTATTCTCCACTCAGTCCATTATTTCATTCATTCCACCCATATTTTTGAGCACTTACTATGTTTTTTGTACAGTTCTAGGTACTGAAGTATTTCAATAAACAAGAAATTGAGCGTCATTGCCCTCATGGAGCTTGTATTACAACACGTGACTTGTAAGAAGCCTTATTTAAAATGAAAACTTTGCACATCATTCATACCCATTTAAAACAAATGACTATTATTTTTTAAACAAGAGGTTCAAAAACATAAACAAGAGGTTCTCTTTAGGTCTTAACATCGGAGATATTTTGATAACAAAGAATGCAGCGAGGCTATTTTCCTTATTCTGAGTCTCACCTTTTTAGTTTTAACAGTCAAATAAAATAGTTAACTTTGCTTGTACCTCTAAGCCATTAAATATACTTTCTAACTTTTTAAGGAAGAATCTTTTCCACTATTTTCAATCATCCCAAAGTAGAATAGTAGCTCAACCAAGAAGTCCACATCTTAACCCTGGAAGTTGTTAATACGCTACCATACCTGGCAAAGAAACTTTGCAGATATGATTAAAGGTAAAGACTTTGAGATGGGAAACTACCCTGTAACTATGCAGGTGGTCCCAGTCTAATCACAAGAGGCCCTAAAAGTGGAGAAACTTCCCTGATTATGACAAGAGAGCATTGTGAGGAGTGATGAAAAAGGAAGGGTCAAAAACATGAAACATGGCCAATAAGCAACCTCACAGCACTGTCTTTGAAGATGGAGAAAGGGAGCTATAAACCAAGGAATGCATCAACCTCTAGAAGCTGGGAATGATCTTGAGCTGATAGCCGCCAAGAAAAAAGGGATTTTGGTTCCTCCAACCACAAATGCAAGGAACTGAAATCCACCATCAACCCAAATGAGCAGGAAAACATCCTCCTGTAGAGCTTCTAATAATAATTTAGCTTGGTGAGATCTATGCGGGACTTATGGATGAACACAGCCATACAATAATGAATTTGTGTTATTTCAATCTCTAAGTTTATGGTAACTACTTATTACAACAACAGAAAACTGATATGCATTAGGTAAAAGTAGTATCACCAGGGACATTTATGTTTGTTCCACATAGACCTTCTAAGTTTTGGTCTTATTCTTCTAAAAGATCATATTGACAGAGAACAAAACCAGCAATCACAGACAGTGACTGGAATCATATACAAGAAGTCTTATTTTAAAGTGTAGATATTTGGAAGAAAAATTATTTTGCTGCAGACAGAAAACTACAAAGTGAAGACTAGCATGATATAAATAGTGCATAATGAAGAATATATTATGAAAAGTAATACAATATGTTTTGAAGGATGGAGGGATCTATCCATATATTACTGGACATAATTTCAATGTAGTAAGAACAGAAAAAAATGTTAAAGTTTAGGATGTGTCAGGGGTCAGCATGTTACTGACAAACGTGAATGAGATATAGCATCATCCCTTGGCAAGACTATAAATACCATTCGATGGGTGATGGCCCACCATCACTATTCTGTTCCAGTTTTTAAATTTTGTCTCCACAATCTGGTTTTGTACAGGGTTTAAAAAAATTATTTAAATTCTAGTGAGTTAACATATAGAGTAATATGGGTTTGAGGAACAGAATTTACTGATTCATCACTTACACATACCATCCAGTGCCCTTCACTACAAGTGCCCTACTTAATACCATCACATATTTAGTCCATCCCTCCACCTAATTCCCTTCCATCAACCCTCTATAGTTTGTTCTCTATAATTAAGAATCTCTTATGATTTACGACACTCTCCTTTTTTACTCCTTTCCCCTATGTTTATCTGTTTTGTTTCTTAAATTCCACATACCGTTTCAAGAATTTCAAGAGGCATATGACACTATACAAATCTTTAAAGAAATAAGGAAATAAAAGGAGCAAAATAATGAATTTTAGGTACTCAGTGTGTGCCTAAACCTCAGACCTTGAGCATCTATGAAGACACGCTTAGATTCAGTAGTGATCATAGAAATGTAAATTAAAATACCTAAATGATACATTTTCCCCATTTGACCAATACTATAATGAATTATAATGTCTAATCTCCACAAGCAACTGTAAGGAACAGAGTGCTACCAACGCAGTAAGTGAGTGTCTAAATTTCACAGCATTTTTAGTGAACAATTTGGCAGTAATCACCAAGTTAAAAATGTGTTTACATGTAAACCTATGGCAGGAGGTCTGTTAAAAAAAGAAAAGAAAGAAAAAAAGAAAAGAAAAGAAAAGAAAGAAAGAAAGAAAAGAAAAGAAAAGAAAAGAAAAGAAAAGAAAAGAAAAAAGAAAAGAAAAGAAAAGAAAAGAAAAGAAAAGAAAAGAAAACTACACTGAAAAATATTCACAAAATGTATTTGAAGGGAAAATTCAAGTTCAATAATAGGATAAATTGTCCCTTGATATAAGTATCTTCCTATTTATGGGTAGCTACACTTGAAAAATGGCCTGGGAGGATGCACATCACACGGCTAATCATGATTACCTGCTATTAAGTGAGAGTGGGGAAGGCAAGGTGAGAAGTTCTCTGAAATTACAAGGAAAAAATATATGCCTTTTTGCATTGGGCAGAACAATAGCTCCACAAAGATGTTCACAGGACAGTCCTTGGGACTTGTGAGTGTCCTACCTTACACGGCCAAAGGACCTTGGTAGCTGTGATTACACTGAAGATCATGAGATGGAGGGAGAATATTGGATTGCTCATTTGTCCCCGCTGTAACGGCAGAGGTCCTTCAGTGTGGAGGAGGGAGGTGGGTGGTCAGAGGGAGAGGAGATGTGAAGACAGCAGAGGTCAGGGTGATGAGACGTGAGGAAGACTCAGCTCGGCCTTCCTGCTTTGAAAATGGGAGGGGCCACAGCCAAGAAATGCAGGAAGCCTCCAAAAGCTTCAGAAACCCAGGAATGGGTTCTTTCCTGGGGTCTCCAGGAGTAACACGACCCTGCAGACACCGTGATTTTAGCCCAGTAAAACCCATATTGGGCACTTGACTCCCAAAAGTGTAAGATAACATAATTGAAGCAGTAAGAAACAATTAGTCTTTTAAAAATACATTTTATGGATTGAACTGTACACTTGAATTCTAGTCGCGGGAAAATGGGTGAGAACTTTAATTGCATAACCTTGGTTGGGTAATTGTGTAATGGATCACATTCAGATTGTAACATTTTAAAACAGATGTAATGCTATCTGAGGTACAGATACAGAATCCAAATCTGATGTGTTTGAGTAAAGATTAAGAACTATATAAATTTATACATATGTGCGTACATATATGCACACTAGAAAATGCTTAAAATGATAAGCAGAGACATGGAAATTATTTCTTCTGTTTCTGTTAAACTAATTTTAGAAGCCATAGTAAGATATATTTTAAAAGAACAAAGCGTTTTGAGAGTTGTATTTGCAGCTAGTTCATTCTGCTATTATCTTTTGAGCTAACTTGGGGTTTTTTTTTTCTTCTTTTTATTCCCCTTCATCTTTAAAATTAGAACACTTTCTGATTATTAAGAATCAACTCACAGATAAAAGAAAAATGCTCCAATTATCTTTTGGGAATGAGTTTTCATACTACATGCACATCAATTCTTCTCAAGAGGAGACATACCTATTTCAAGACTTCTTTTAAAATTACAATTTAAGCAGCTCTTATTTGTGTCAAAATTGTTTAGTCTGCCTGAATTGCCCCAAGAAAAAATATGCTAAAGAGACTTATAAAAGGAAAACTTCTTGTTATTCAACTCATATGTTCCTCCTGAGAATTTTTTTTAAACACATCTATTTTAAGAACCTGTGGGAAAATTTACATTTTATTCAGAGTTGTTGTAAACAACAAATATAAAAAAGATTCAAATAAAGTTGCTGAAGCAGGCGTGTGTTGAATTACTCCAGTAATTCTTTAGTGTCTATTTATATATGTTTCTAATATTTCCTCTGAAACATCTATGGCGAAAAGAAATAGAACGCTAGAAGAAGGATCTGGTGGTCCACCCATACGTATTCCAACACACCAATTATTGTAACACAAATAAGAATAGACATGTTTCTAAACTTTATAAAACTGCAGCTGCACTAATAATAAATGGTTAAATAATCCATCAATTAGCAAATCTCTCTTTCCATAAATACGCATTTAGCAACTTGGTCTCATAGTAGATATTAAAACATATTGTTAATTAAAGTAATGAAGGTACATAGTTACTATAAAAATGGAACCTAAGCACGACCTAAGCACATTACATATGAGTGTGTATACATGCATATACTCATATATATACAAATACACTCATATGTATAATGTACATATACTCACGTTTATGTAAATATACTCATATATATGACATATATCATGCATATTATATATGAAGCTGCTTATGTACTTAATACATATGTGTGTACCTCTATGTGCACATTATATATACATACATGCTCATATATACGTGCATATACATTTGTGTGTGTTTACATATAATAACCTCAAGCATGTATAGATCCATATATTATCATGTTATTTACATGGTGATATCTTTGGTGGAAACACTGAATACTGGGACACCTGGGTGGCTCAGTAGTTGAGCGTCTGCCTTCGGCCCAGGGTGTGATCCTGGGGTCCTGGGATCAAGTCCCACGTCAGGCTCCCTGCATGGAGCCTGCTTCTCTCTCTGCCTGTGTCTCTGCCTCTCTTTCTATGTCTCTCGTGAATGAATCAATAAATTACTTAAAAAAAGAAAAGAAACACTGAATACTCCTTACTAGTTCACATAAGAACATGGACATTCATTTCTTTCCCAATTTTACGAAGTTGATAGAACTTATTTTTCTATCTTGGCAAACTTGAATGCCAGCCATTCAGGTGGTGTTAGTGACACTTCAAGATTGAAGAAACTTGGATCCCTGTGTGCCTGGATATAAGAAGAGTAGCAATGAACCCATATCAATAGATTTGGGGCCGCGGGTAGGGGTTTTATCACACCACTTGCTTATTGTCTAATATACCCAATAATGTTGTATCACAAATGATCCCTGACGCATTCCATTTATTAACATAAAGGAAATTGTGTATGAGTATTTGCCAGTGTTTGCACATAAAAAATCATACTCCTAATAGCACTTTATGCAGACACAGCTTAACATAAACTTTCTTTTCTAATACTATTACCGAATAATGCCAGCACTGAATATCTGTGTACTCTGAACTAGACTCAGATCAAGATCTCCTTTGACTTAGGCCACATGTATGATGAAAAGTTATGACACATCTAGACAAATCTTGTTCTTTACTATGTGTGCAACTATAGCACCTAGTTATCATCCTACCAAGAAAAAAACATCCTTCTGATCCACTGTAATGAATTTCATACATGAAATCAGCCTATTAGGAAGTACCTCTCAGAGACCAAGGATATCATGCAAGGGGCATGATTTTATTAACTGGTTAGTGCCTGAAGACTTGTAAGTAATATATACTATTTACAATAAAATTCAAATTATGTTGAATTTTAGTTTTCCTTGCAGGAGGTGCTGAATCAACAAATATTATTTAAAATGAAATCCCTTAGAGTTAAAATAAGTGTGAAGAGTCTTTATATCAAAGCACCAGGAAAAAAAATTACAGATCTAAGAACTAATATTCTAACCATAACTACACAGAGCTATCCTCATCATTCATTGTTAAATATTAGATCGACCAAAGTTTCCCTCAAAGTCATCTTCTGTGCCTTCCTTCCTGTATCGAGCTTGCGACATCTGTTTTCTCAAAATTCAAAACCTTATAGAAAGATTATACAGAGAAAGAAACTAAAATATTCTGCTTTTGAGGTCCTATTTAATATTTCAAATTCCTAACAGAGACAGTAGTTTGAAAGCCTCATCTTTAGCTTGTAAGCGTTGGGCATTTTGAGAAAATAAAAACGATTTTAAGATTAAAAAGGCTAACGTCTAGAAGGAAACTGGTCTCACTTTATGCGAGAAGCACTAGACAGGATGAGACTAGAGGAAGGAAGAGCAGGACAGGGTCATCGAGCAGTGCCCTGTCCCTGAGGGGGAGGTGGTCCCTCAGGAGGGCCTGGGGGGGCTCCCCTACAGGATGAAGGTGTGCAGGGTTGGCATCTGGTGGCTCGCTCTACCAAAGCAGGCTCCAAGTTTTTCATGTCCCAGTGAGACTACGTGACAGTCCCAAAGGACACAGTCCACCTATCTAGTGAGGTGGGGCTCTCACAGCAGGCCTTCTCGTGATCAGAGACGGAAGCCTTCCTCTCGACATCCTCCTGTTCCTCTATGTTCATTTCAAGAACAGGTGCACGCTGCTCTGCTGTCCCTAATTACATCAAATAGACAAACCCTCCTCCGCAATGGCCCAGGACTCTAATACCTCCAACTTTACTATGCAAATGCCTTCACCTGGGGATCTCGTTAAAATACAAATTCTGACTCAAGAAGCCTCTAGTGCCATCTGAGATCCCGTCTTTCCAACAAGCTGCCAGGTCACAACAGTGCATCAGTCTCAGGTCCATACTTGGAGTTGGAAGGTCAGACAAGTCTCAGTCCTAAATGCATATCAGATCCACATAACTTAAAAATACCGCCCAGGCTTCAACATCCCGTCGCCACAGAGATTTTGTTGTAATGGATATGAGGTGAGAATGAGACATCAATATTTTTTTTAAGTCTCTCTGGTGATTTCTAATATGCGGATTGAGTAAGAAAACTCTGCCAAACCAATGGTTTTCAATGTATAAACTAATCTTGTTTTGTAAGATACACACCACAGATTCTCTAAATTTTGATTTACAAAAATGAATCAACATGCACTTAAAAAATTAAAATTAAATTAAAAATATTATCTAATAAAATAAATGTTTTATTATAACATACTGATTAATGTTACTTATTCATAAAATATCCACAATCAGTTTTTGATCCTAAAAAAAATGTTAGTAAAGCCATAGTCTCTTAAAAAATAATTGTCTGGGATGATATGTAGATCTTTCTAAACCTTTCATAGTCTTAAAACCAACTAAAAAAATGATCAAATGACCAGTAAGGCTTTATTAAATAGTAAATGTGAGTGTGCATGGTGTTGCTTCACACTGACATGTAAGCGATACTGTTACTCTAAAGCAAGACTTCATAATGGAAATTTCAGTTATGACTTTTATCCTAATGCCATGATCCAGTGAAAAAACATTTGACATAAAATAATATTTTTAAGAGCATGAGCTATAAATAACAATCTGGAGGATTCTCACCTTTGCTTCTATCAAAGGAGATTTAAATAAAGCATTAAATCCTCCAAGAATCATTTTAGAGTTGGTTGTTTTAAAACTTACTTATTATAAAAGTGGTCATACATTTTGGGGGGAATCTTTGAATACAGAACCTCAAGACACTTAAGAGGTTCTTTATTCTATATTTCTACACTACATAAAACTACTCTTGACAGGTGAGAATTTAGTCCACTAGAAATTAGCACCAAAGAAATCAATCCACAATTATCCCACACAATAATCAATTGCACTTAATTCCCTAGAATTTTATTTTTTTGTGTGTGTATCCCAAGTATGTTCCATTTAATCTGTTTTGGCCTTAACCAAAAAGAATTAAAAAAAAAAAAACGGCATTTATCAGTGTTAAAACTAGTCATAGATATTAATGGTGATGTAAAATTTTCTTTTAAGAATTTGTTCCTTGTAGACTGATTTTAGCTCACTTTTTCATGCTTAATTGCTATGATATTTTCTTATATCACAAACTATATTCTTGATAGTACCAAAGCCATGGGACTTCCCTCAAGAGGTTACTCGTTACCACAAAAGTCTTTCACAGCCACCTCATATTTCTGACCTCATAAGTTTTTGTCTCACTTGGCCCATCATTCCAGGTCTCTCAGTAGATAGATGGATGATAGATATTCATTTGATAAAACACAGTTTTATTTAAGCAAGCATCCATTATTGAAATTTACTATGATCATACTAATTGCATAGAAATTCATTTTCAGGATTCTACAACCAAGGACCAACATGTAACTACAAGTGCTTGGGGGCATCATTGTACTTAGGCTGTTTCTTTCCATTTAAAATAACCCAGGATTTATCAACCGTGTCACACTAACAGTATACCTGAGAGTGAGTCAAATAAAGTTTGAAACCGGAATTGATTACGAAGATCTGGTTTTTGTATATAAATTTAAATAAATAAGTATTCACATTCACTCATGCATTCATTTATTCATTTATTTTCATTTAGTACTTCTTAAAGTGCCATCCTGATGATACTATGATGTGCCACTGCATCCGCCAGGCCCTCTATACCATCTGACCTGGAGAGACTCCTTGGTATCTCTGAATCTCAGCTTCCATGGTGAAATTGCTTTTGTTGTAAGTGATTTCATATTTAAGAGGAAAATAATTCATTGTAATGATCTCCCAAATCTGTGTGATTCTGATAGAACATCTGGAAAATGTGCAATAGCATTAGCTACACTTCTGGCGTAATCCCATGTTACCACAGAAAGGCAAATTAAACACCCCAAATTCTAAGATACTAAAGACCTCAAATTCTAGATATCCAATGGCTTTGAGATTTATGTAGAAAATGACATGAGAATAAAGATTTTTCTTTTTGAAAAGATAGGACAAAGAATAAGAGAAACATAGACTCAAGTATCTTACTACTAAAACCTCTAAAATCTTTATTTTTTTAGAACTCATTTTATGTGATTCTAAAGATGTAACTGGATTCAAGATTTCAAATTTGTGCAAACCTGGGGTTTCAATGAGGAGTGTGCTTAAACAAACAAGCATGTGGCTATTTGTCAATCCAAACAACCCAAATTGTTTTTAGTATTTTATCACAAACATTTTCCAACATAGAGCCTAGTTTAAGAATTTTACAGTGAACACATTGTATATATATTCATCACCATTCATATTTTATTTTATTATTTTTGCTTTACCACATATTAATATATCTCCTTATCTTTCCATCAATTTACCTTATAATTTATTTTTAAAGATTCTGTTTCTTTATTTGAGAAAGAGAGAATGTGGGGAGAGGGGCCTAGAGAAGAGGGAAAAGTGGACTCCGCACTGAGTAGGGTGCCCAGTGCCCAGCCTGATGCCAGGACTCCAAGATCACGACCTGAACCGAAGGCAGACTCTCAACCCACGGAGCCAGCCAGGTGCCACTACCTTATAATTTATAAATATCAAAGTGTAAGTAACCTCCAACCCCACTACATACCTTAGCATAGATACCATTAACTGGAAATCATGGATATAGGGTTTTTTTTTCCTTTTAATGTAAAATGAGCAAACAATGAAATGCACAATTTCACTGAGTTTGTCAAACATTCACCTGTATAATCTCAAGTCCTTATTAAGATATAAAATATTACTATCAATTAGAAAAGCACCTCATGCTCCTTCCTACATAGTCCCTCTCTTATTCCACAGAGGCAAAATATATCGTATTTCAATATATTTTACCATTGGTTAGTCTTGCTGATTTTAGAGTCATATCTTTTGAATCATACTATAGTAGGTAGCCATTGTGAAAAGATTCTTTCACTCACTATTTTGTTTCAAAGAATTACCCGTGGTTTTGTACAAGTCATTGTTTCATTCCTTTGTATTCCTGAGTATTATTCAATTTTATGAATATACTACTGTTTGTATATTCACTTCCCTATGGAGGGTCACCGGGGCTCCCTCTAGTTTCTGGCGATCATAAGTAAAACTGCCACAGACATTTATGCATAAGGCTTTTTCCATCCACATATTTTCATTTCTCTAGGGTAAACACTTAGAAGTGTTGGGTGAAAGGAGAAGAAATGTTTCCTTCTCTACACAAACTAAAGGAAAATCTCTTTCTTTTCTCTCTATTCCTAGTCACGCCAACACTTCTGACACCAGTTATATGGGTTTTTTTTTTCCCCTTGAATTTAGCAATTCCATAACTCACTGAATACAAATCGGGTGTCCCACAATTCAATTTGTTTCTGACATTCTCTCCTTGGAGTCCGTATCAGATCCCATGAGTTAAGGCCTCAGTCTCACAAGATCCTCTCTCCCCCCAGTTCTAGATGCCAGTCTGGTATCACCTGTGCCCCTGACTGTCTGGCAATATGTTCTCATGACTCTCTCCTCAGGTTCAATAATGTGCTAGAACGGCTCACAGTGCTCAGAAAAACAACTTGCTAGGTTACTGTTTTGTTATAAAAACGATTCAATTCGGGAAGAGCTAGATGGAAAAGATGCCTAGGGCAAGCTGTGTGAGAAGCATCGAGGAGTTTCCATGCTCTCTGGGTGGATCACTTTCCCAGCACCTCTGGAATTGCTCTGAACCCCTTCAGTTAGGATTTTTTTGGAGGCTTCTTATGTAGGCATGATTGATTCAACCATTGGCCATTAGTGATTAACTCAATCTCCAGCCCCTCTCCTTTTCCCCAGAGGCCTGGGGATGTTGCTGAAAATTCCAACCCTCCTGTCTCAGGGTTTGTTCCCCTGGCAACAGCCCTTGTCCTTAGGGATCTCCAAAAGTCATTTCATAACATAAACTCAGGTTGACAGGAGTTTGTTACGAATATCAAGACACATTCATCACTCTTATCATAGGAAATTCCTAGGGTTTTAGGACCTTTGTATCAGGAATGGAGACAAAGACCAAATATATATTTCTTACTAATAATCACAAGATCACATTAGATCAGAGGACCATGCCTGATTAGTTTTATAAGAAACCGTCATTTATTTTTCCCAAAGGTATGCACCATTTTACAACCCCACAAAGTGTGTCTGAGAGTTCGGACAGCTCTGCATCCTTCGGAACATTAGGTATTGTAAGTCTTTTTAAATTTTAGATTTTAGTCATTTTTTTGTGGGCATGTAGGTGTTTCTCACTGGTTTTAAATTACAACACTTCTGAGGACTGTTCATGTTGAGATTTTTTTTCAAATTCTTATTAGCTCTACATTTCTGAATTGTCTATTCACGTATTTCCTTCCTTTCCCCCCAAATTTAAAAATTAAGTTATAGATGTTCTCTATATGTCCTGGATACCAGTACTTGTAAAGATAATGTGTTTTGCTACTATTTTCTTCCAATCTGTGCTTTACATATTCATTTTCTTAATGATATATTTTAATGAGTAGAATTATTACTTTTAATGAAGCCTAATCAATTTTTATCCTTATTTCTTTCTGTGAACCATTTTTAAAATTTATTGTATATGCCAAGTCTCCCCTCTTTCAATGTATTGTCCTTTTACTTTGTATTTAAGTGTAGGCTCATCATGAACTGTTTTTTGTGTGCAGGAGGAAGACCTCTTCCTAGAGTGTTCGCCCATGAGATGGCCTGAGATCATGAGTGAAGTGATGTGTGACACAATTAAGACAGATGTTCTTAGAAAACAAATGTGCTTTCCCACTCTCTCTTTTCCTCCCTACCATCTTGATGCAGTTAACATCATAATATTTAAAGACACTCTGAATATGGTGGGGTCGTGCTGTATAAAGACACTAAGTTCCTAAATCACCCCTTAGGAGAGTCAATTGCCAATCTGGAATTTCCATGAATCAGAAATAAACATACCATGTCTGAGTCGTTATATCCATTAGGGTTTGTTCATCATGACAATGATTATTACTCTAATGTACCTTGATTCTGTTCCTCAAGGGTGGGAAGTGATGATCGTGTGTAGCTCACGGATGGGTTTTGGATATATCTTTCGGACATTAGTTGGTGATCTGAAAATAAAGACAATGAATGGTTTGACCTTCTCTTTAATGGGTGATTTTATATGTCCAGTGTCATAACACCTACGTCAAAGGAGGCATCTTATTACTAGTGTAAGATAGCTGAATGGAAACAGTATTATCTGAAAGTCTCTGTCACAGCTCTATGTAAATTGAGAAGATAACTTCTGATACTATTTCTTGGAAGCTGAGGCCGGGGACTTTTAGGTTGGCCATGTGTGGAGAGTTTAGCTCACATACTCCATAGTGTTGCTGCCTTAGTATCCATCTTGTTTGGTCAAGTAGACCACAGCTACCTTAAACTGACACTAGTTGCTCATGTAAATGCAAGCCTTAGATGCCCACAGAGTCATAAGTATAAATTCCTAATCTGACTTCCAAAAGGTTCTTGTGATCAATAATCTCCCCTGCCTCCCAAGGTTTACCTCTAATGGGTGCCTTAGTAAAAGACCCCTCCAGGGTTTACTAAAACCCCACTCTTTTAGTAGGAATTGATCAATCTAGTTCTTGGCTCAGGTACCCCCACTGACTATAATAAAGGCATGTGTCCTACGTCCTATTGCTGTCTCTATCTGGACTTTACTTGGACCTTGGACCCTTGGACCCATGACTGACTTGGGGCTTGATCTCATCACCATGAGATCACCAGTTAATTCCTCCAGGAGCTACAATAAACTTTTCTATTTGTTTCTTTTGTGGTCTGTTGTTGAAACAAAGCTCATCATCTGGCACCCTGTCCTCCATTTAACAAGTCTTAATCTGACAAACTCACAAAACTATAGCTATGGTGCTATTGGTTACCCCCTCTTCTTGGCGGGAAAAACATTATGGCTTGGGAAAAATTAGGTATGTTACCCTTTGATCAATTTTCCCTCCTAAGTGGTAGAACTAGCACAGTATGCAAAGTATAATTCTGCTGTTAAAACCTATAATCATAAAATTAAACATTCTATGTCAAATAATCTCTCATAACGTTGTGCATACTATTATGTGAATTCTGAAGCAGCATGTGTTCTAAGGTCATCAGTTCCATAGGATGCTAATAGTAATGGGAGAAAAAGAAGAAATATATATATTTTTTAATTGAGGACTAGCTGACTTAGGCAAGTATGTTGACTCTGAAGTATACTTCTAGAAAATGAAGTATATATTTTATCTATTCATTCAATATTCATTTAATAGAATATTTTATGTATTCATACACTGTTATATAATAATGTGTGTATATATATATGTATATATATGTGTATATATATGTATTCATACAATGGAATATTACTCAGCCACAAAAAGGAAGGAAGTCTTGTCATTGTAACAACCTGGATAAACCTAGAGGACATTATGCTAAGTGAAAGAAGCTACACACAGAAAGATAAATACTTTATGGTCTCGTATGTGGAGTCTAATAAAGTTGAACTCACAAAGCAGAGAGTAGAATGGTGGCTGCCAGGGGCTACGGGGTAGGAGAAATAGACAAATATTGGTCAAGGGTACAAACTTTCATTTCTAAAATGAACCAGATCTGGGGGTCTGATATAGACTGTGACTATTATAGTTACACTGGATTATGTATGTGTAAAAAAAAAAAAAAAAAGTGAGGACTTACATCTTGTCATACCCACTAAAATCCCTCTTCAAGGGAGTTTATTTGGTCTCATATAGTGATACAGTTTTGTTCACCGGTTTCACAACTCTGATGACTCACTCCTGGACTCTGTACTCCTGCCCAATGGTTATTTAACATTTCCATAAAAATGGAAAAACAAATAAACGTTTATTTGTCACTCAGTTTTACTATTCATGAAATAAATTATGTCCAACTTTTTCTGAGACACAGTCTAAATCTATTTTTTTAAATTTATTTACTTATTTGAGAGACAGAGAAAGAGCACACAGGTGTGTGGGGTGGGCAGAGGGAGAACCTCAAGCAAACTCCAAGTGAGCCTGGAGCCTGACTTGGGGCTCAATCTCATGACCATAAGATCACAAGCTGAACCAAAACCAGGACCCAGTCATATGTTTAACTGACTGTACCACCCAGGCACCCCAGCTAAATCTAATTTTTAAAAATAATCATGGCCTAATATCCAAGCTTAAGCCAAGACCACCGTACTTCTATGATACTGCAAGTTTCTCCAATGAGTCTTCCTGCTTCGAGTCTTGCCCCCACCACCCTTAAGAGATTACTTTTCACAATGCAGCCCCTATCCTGCAAAGTGGAGATCACATTCTCACTCCTGTTTGAATACATATCAAAGTTCTATTTAGTTGAAAAATTTTGGACCAATCGAAGAGTATTAGTAATTCATTAAGAGACATTTTCAGTTGAGTCAAAAACAGATTAGGGAAGGGATGAACACTGAGAACGTGCAAACTAATTTGATGGAATTTACTGGTGAAGGAATGGAGGAAAACAGGGTGATGTTTTGAAAGAAAAGAGGATGGGGAGGAATTTAGGTTGAACATTTTCACAAGCGGCAGGAAGAGGCAGGTGAAAGTGAGACAGACCGGAAGTGAAAGAGAGAGGAGGAGACTGAATGAGCAAAGTCCCAGATGAGACATGAGTTGGTGGATTCTCTTATGTCTGTCTGTCCATCACTTTACACAGCAATTTATAAGATAATGAGAGAAAACTAAAATCTTTAATAGTTTTTGTTATTGGGAAATGCAGATATGCAGGTGGAATATGAATTTCCTAGTATCTCTCTTGAATGTAAGTGGATTTTTAAGCCCCTCAATTTCCAAATCCAATTACATGTAAAAAATGGGTTAATGCATGTGACATATAATGCACATGAATGGATCATAAATGTTATGTTGACCGATGAAATAAACTTATTCTAAGATACCAGTATCAATTAAATGGTGCAATAGGAGAAATATTGTGGACTAATAGAAGGCATGAAAACCACTTAAATAAATGACACATTTTTGACCAGGAAAACACTGAGAACAGGTTCCGTTAGATACAGCGTTAAATCAGGCACTTCCTTCCAAAGATCCAAGAAAAACAAAATAAGCATAAGATACTTAATATGGAAATGTTTTACTCTATAAGGAGAATGAACCTCTGGTTGATTAAAATACTCTTGTTTTTCCTCTCTCTTCCAAAATCACAAGGCTTTCTATGGCTAAAGGGAGACAGGTTACTGTACTTTCATGGGATATAAATTGATCTCTCAACCTCTGAGTATAGTTTCAAAGAAAATCTTGGAGTGATTCATGCTGTGGATGGGAACAAAATATAATATATTGTCCAGTATGCCAAACATATTGAAACCATACTTGTCTGAAAAGAGGGGATATAATTGTACTTTAAAGTTTTAGACTAGTCTTTGTATATTGACAAAAATTTTTGTCAAATTCAATAGTCTTTTTCTTATTACCTTCAAAAAAGAAATGTCATTTTAATGATTCCAGTGTAGTCTGAAATTTCACACCTGCAGTATAATGTATGCATTCAAATATAACTATCTTTCTCATAATTACCCCATCAGGCATTTGATGTTTTTAAATTTTATTTGAAAGATGTGTGTTGCAGTTCCCAAAATAAGAAGTCCTTCTAATGATAAGGCTTATATTAAAAGTTTCAGTGGCTCTACTCTAAATTATATTTGCGACATTCTCTAGTTGACCTTTATTAAAAGTTTAATAAGAAGAATATTTTAACAGAAAAGATATTTTCCTACACTTGATTCCAATTTCACATTTTTTTTTTGTGAGAGATATTTCCTCACTGAATTAATCTGAGCACAAAGAGAGATGTTGTATTATAGCCAAGAAATTTAATTTGAAAAGTATGTGTATATGTTAAAAAGAAAATACACCATTTCATTTGTTTAATATAAAAATAAATATTGTAAGTTATCACATCTAAGCACGGGTCCTCTTAACAATGCTTTTATAATTTATATTTTCTACCTCAATTGATAGTCACTGGTTCTAGATACCATTATTCATGTTCCAAAATAAACGGTTTTTATTAAAGCTTTTAAATTTTGAATAGGATGACTCTTTTAAAAATTCCATTTATGCAGAAGTATCTCATTAAAACTATTTTCTCCATATAAGTGTGTTATTTGGCATGATAAAACATTCTCTAAAATTAACACATGTGATTAAATTTTGCCTTTTTCAAAATTAAAAAGTTTAAAATGGCTTCTAGTATTAGCAAACATGACTATGATCAGTTATCCTGTTCTCATCCTACCCTCTAGTTTTAACCTCCAACACATGCACTATTCACTTTCTGGCATGCCTCCAAAAAAAAAAAAAAAATCAAATATCTGACCCATCTTATCTCCCTCCATTGGTCTTAGCCTCTAACATCTCTGATCTGGATTAACTCAAGCACAAAGAATTTTCTCTTTTCTACTTTTACCTATTCTCCATCCCTAACCACATGTAGTTTAGTATCAATAAAGTAGTCAGATCTTTGCTCAAAACCCTGTTCTGACCCCTATTTCCTTTGCAGTAAAAAGTAGAATGTCCTTTAGACATTAGAACCTACATAACCTATTTTCCCATGAATTTGCTCTCTTACATTCATCTCTGTTCTCCTGCTCCGGGCCTGCTAGCCTCCGTGTTGTATCAACCAGGCATACTCCTGCTTTTAGATTTTTGCTATAATCTTTTAGCTCCTCAAATGCTTCATATTCTTTCCTTTGACTTTGCTTAGCCATTGTCTAACTCAGTTCACGCTTCTATAACAAAAATGTCATAGATCAGATGACGTATTACAATATATTTTTTTACCCACAGTTTTGGAGCTGGTAGGTCTGAGAATAAGAAGCCAGCAGATGCGATGTCTGGTGAAAGTCAGTTGTCTGGTTCGTAGACAGCCATCTTCTCAATGTGCCCTCAAATGGTCAAAAGGGGCTAACTAGCATTCTAGGGTCTATTTTATAAGGTCACTAACCATGTTAGTGAGGACTCAATTCTCATGACTTATTACCTCCCAAAGAGCCTACCTCCTAATACCATCACACTGGGGATTAGGGTTTCAACATATGAATTAGGGGGTGGGGGGCACAAATATTTAGTCCACTGTAGATAGAGTCTTGCCACTTTCATCTGTCCTTCCTTAAATGTGCCCTTTAAAGGAGAGATCTACTCTGACCACACTGTTCAAAACTGCTAACTGGGCTTCTCCTGAACTCTGAGTCCTCTTACCTTGCTTCAGTTTTTTACTTTTAGCCCTATATATTAACACCTGCTATAATGCTTTTCAGTTTTATTATTCCATCCGCCTTGCCACATTAGACCGTAGAATACATGAGCAGAAAAATTTTGGTCTTATTTCCTCGCTGATACATTGAAAATGCCTGGAAAAGTAAATGGAACTAATGAAAAACTGAAAATATAAAACTCTAAATAATCCAACAAATTACATGTTTCCATTTTATTCATGTTTTTGACTTGCCTATGTATAAAAAGATGTTTTTTTTAATCATGTAAAACTTAAAACTCACATTTAATGTGTACATGGAACACTATTTGAATAGGAAACTTTGTTTTAATTAATCAGTTTACCTATTTAGTAAGAGATTGGATGCTATAATAAAGTCTGGTTATGGGGTAATTTTGAAGGATGGAAAAGAGATGGCATAGCCACTTGCTGAAAAATGATGATGTAGGATTAACATATATACTTAAAAACACTTACCTACCATCACCTAGGTAAAGTAGGTAAAGATTATTTCTCTTTATGCAGACATGTAGCTGGCAGACAGCATTTTGTTTTATTTTTTACTCTTGAAATCCTGCATTTGGTGTTTGGCTTGTTTTTTGTATTTTGTTTTTTCTTTTTTTTACACATATGAAGTATTTTGTTTTGTTATGGAGCAATATACAGTGAATCACAACACAATATTTGATCACAATTTTGCTCTACTATTGAAGTATAGTTGACATACAATGTTATATTAGTGTCAGGTGTTTAACACAGAGATTCAACAATTTTCCACATTACTCAATGCTCCCCACTATAAATATGGTCACCATACAACATTATTACAATATTATCAACTAGATTCCCTCCCTATCCTGTACTTTTCATTTCAATTACTTATTTATTTTATAATTGGAAGGTTGTACCTCCTAATCCCCTTCACTTATTTGACCCACCATCCTCCTTCTCCTCTGGAAACCACTAGTTTTTTCTCTCTATTTATGAGTTTCTGTTTTCCATTTGTTTTGTTTTTTAGATTCTACATGTAAATGAAATCATATTGAGGAAAGAAATTAAAGGTGATACAAATAGAAAGATATACCATCCTCATAAATTGGAAGAATTAATGTTAAAATGTGCATACCACCCAAAGCAATCTACAGATTCATGATCATATTTATTTATTGTAACTTAAACATACACAAAAAATAAGAATGTTTACATTTTAAAGACAATGATTACCTTCATTTGTGGAAAAAAAGACTATATTAACATCTACTTTAGGAGAATATATAGAGTGTAAAATGAGTTCATGCAAATTAAACATTTAACAATGTTCCTGAAATTCAGTAAATGTGAAAACTTGGGGCTATTATTATTTTTATTATTATACCTATTCAGCTCCAAAAATATAAAGTTCATAGAAATGCTTTATTCTATACTCTTTGAAGTATTTTTCATAAGTGTAATATAACAATTTTTTGACTTATGCTTAGCAAGACAGAAAAGTAAAATTATGTTAATTAATCATCTTATAGGAGTAAAGGTAAGCATTTTTATGTGTCCACCGTAATTATCATTCTTTATTTAAAATCCAATAAAGCTAGTTTGAAATGTATATAATCCCATGTTATCTTCAAAGATAACCATGTGATATCACCTGTGTTCGTCACTGACCATGTTTTGGAAACAAGGATTCAAATGGAGGAACATATTTGTACATAGGTTTACACATACAGATGTCTTGAAGAACTTGAATTAGTCCAAAGTTACTGGGAGGTAAGCTTATGAATATGGCTACATATTGAAGATAATTTGAAGCTTACATAAAATTTAACTTTCTTTGAAGTTCCTGAAAGAGGTTAAAAATATAGGCAGGAGGTAAAGAAGTAAAATGTTAGCCCTTAGTGAATTGTTAAAAGTATTTTTGTTTGGTTTCTTCAACAAATGGTGTCAGAAAAGTTGGATAGCAGTATGCAAAAGAATGAAACTGGACCACTTTCTTACACCATACACAAAAAATAAATAAAAATGAATGAAAGATCTAAATGTGAGACAGAATTCCATCAAAATCCTAGAGAACACACTCAGTAACATCTTCAACCTCGGCTATAGCAACTTCTTGCTAGACATGTCTCCTGAGGCAAGGGAAACAAAAGCAAAAAATGCACTATTGTGGTTTCATCAACATAAAAAGTTACTGCACAGCAGAGGAAACAATCAACCAAACTAAAAGGCAACCTTCAGAATGGGAGAAGATATTTGCAAAAGTCATTATCTGAAAAAGGGCTAGTACCCAAAATCTGTAAAGAGCTTATCAAACTCAACACCCAAAAAACAACTAATTCAGTTAAAAAAAATGTCAGAAGACATTTTTCCAAAGAAAACATGCAGATGGCTACATGATACGTGAAAAGATGCTTAACATCACTCATCATCAGGGAAATGCAAATCAAAACTATAATGAAATAGCACCTCACACCTGTCTGGATGGTTAAAATTAACAACACATGAAACAACAGGTGTTGACAAGGACACAAGGAAAGGGAAACCCTCATACACTGTGCATGGGGATGCAAACTGGTGTAGCCACTCTGGAAAACTATGTGAAGATTCCTGAAGAAGTTGAAAATAGAACTACCCTACAATCCAGCAATTGTGCTACCAGGTAATTTATGCAAAGGATATAAAAATACTGATTTGAAGGGATACACACACTCTGATGTTTATAGCAGCAATATCAACAATAGCCAAATTATGGAGAGAGCCCAAGTGTCTGTGGACTGATATATAATCTCAATATACTTAGTGAATAAGTGGAATATAATTTTTCTTTTCTTTACCTTTTCATTCTGGAAATGTAGATTCACAGGAAAATGTTATGAGGCACTGTGCACCCATCATCCAGTTTTCCTTCATTAGTTACATTTAAATATAGTACATTTGCATTGGTAAAATATAGGAGGGTAGGGATATCAATATTATCTCTAGAGATAGGACATTCTTTCTTTGGAACAAATGGGGAATTAAATAAGACCAAGCTCTAAAAAATCAGCCATAAGGGACATGTTCTATCTGATTTTAGAACCATAATTATACATGGTATAATAATTAGATATACTTGTAAAATTCTTGCTGTTAAAACCTTAGTCATGTTTTTCTAGAAATTCTGCTTTTTTAGTAAAGAAATATCTTTAAATATTCATCATAAAATTCTTAAAAGAGCATCAAGGTTAATTTTATGTTATTTTATTCCCGTCACTGTCAAGGGAACAGATAATGTATCCTCTTGAAGGATGTCCAAACATTCATTATGGAAGTTAAATGGTATGATTGAGAATTACTGCTATTTATGATTTATATAGAGCCGTCATCATATATGGCAACAAGGTGAACAAAGAAATGCCTTAACGTAAGGGATTTATTTCCAACATAAACAAGTTTTTAAAAAGTAAAAATTCAACAACATTGATATTTTTTAGGTCCAGGAAGTTTTTATAATATAGAAAACCTCTGAAATATAAAGAAATATTGAAATAAGAGTGAGCTCTTAAAAATAATCCTGCACATTCTAAAAAGTATAAATATAACAGAGGAAGAAAATAAAGAGATTATTTTATAAAAAGTTCAAAACATGGGATGCCTGGGTGGCTCAAGGGTTAAGCATCTATCTTCAGCTCAGGGCGTGACCCCGGGGTCCTGGGATCGAGTCCCACATAGGGCTCCCCGCAGGAAGCCTGCTTCTCCCTCTATCTGTGTCTCTGCCTCTCTCTGTGTGTCTCTCATGAATAAATAAATTAAATCTTAAAAAACAAAAAGTTCAAAACAGAGATATCTAGTAGAGTAAGTTTAGAAAAATCTATCCCAATAGTGAATGTAAAATTATGATGAACCTTAGATATATCTACATCTATTTATATTTATAATATACATGAATATATAGACACATATGTTTAAAGGTATATTTGCAACCATACAAAAGATTGTATATTAATAGACCAAAAGAGGAAGTAAATAAAATCTCTAACATATGTTCTGAATAGTTAAGGAAAACTCACTATCCATCTTGGATACCTTTATAAAATTAAAAAATATATATATATATGTTCTTTCATTAATATCAACATTAATATGTAATTAACATGAGTTATGATCATAAGTTATATAAATATGTAATACAGATTATATATAATTATATAAAAAGTACATTATAATAAAACCCTACATCCAAAACTATCCTTCTGTTTAAAGACACAATAGATTATATCCAATATATTCAAGAAACTGAAAAAAAATGTCCATTACCACTACTATTGAAAATTTCATCTGACTCTTTCCTGTCTCCCAAATTTCAGAGTATGTAATTCATTAAAAATTATGTTCCAGGCACGCTGAAGTTTTGAATCCTGGGACAGCAAAGTCTTTCCTATATCATATTCTTAGTTCCTTCTTCTCACCTTGTAGGTCTCAGAAGTTCTCCCTGACTTGTTATTACCCGCTATTATTAACTATCACATCATTCTGTTACTTTCTTCCATAGTATTGAGCATCACTTATGTCTTATTTATTCATTTATCAACAAAACTTATTCTGCACATTTTAATTACTCCCAAATTAAAACATGCATTTCCAGGCATATACTCAGCCATTGTTTGATTTCTCTCTCACATTTTCTCCCTCTATCAAATGGGTGTCCTTCATTTTGATTTCAATTCTGCTTCTATGGGCTAATGCACTTGTCAGTGGGAGTTAAGAAAAAATAAGAAGTAGAAACATCCACAACAAACCCTGTCTGAATAGAAAAACATAAATTGGTGAATTGCTGGAGGCTATGTGGACAAGTTAAAAACTCCAGGGGCACTCAGTCATAGAAGGACCCACAAGCTCTTGTGAGTTTTACCTGCAAGAGCTCTCTGAGAGCCACATAATGAATATCAGAGAAAAAAATCCCTTCGTGCTTCTGGCAAGGACAAAGATAAGTAATCATTTTGAAATACTCCAGAGCATTCTGTTTTTCTTAACAAGGTCTACCTTCAGGAGAAAGTATTTTAACAGAATATAAGCTGTTGGGGTATTTTCAGAGCCTAATTTACCTAAGGGAAGGGGAAATACTTAACTCCAGGCCCCTCTAGCTATCCTTGCCCTTGTAAAGGAGCAGTGACGACAAGAAGCACTGATGAAGTTCACATTCTAGGGACACTAGCTCACCAAATGACAGAGACCACATCATTGGACTATGGAATGCTTCTTAACTCCCACAGCTTATCACTGTATTTTCAAACGCCTATTTATTGCAGCTCTTTTTACCCAATACATTATGTTTGGCTGTCAACAAAAAAATTTACAAACATCTCAAAGGCAAAAAAATAGTTTGCTAAGATTGAACAAGCATCAGAACCAGAGTCAGATATGGCAAGAATTTGGGGACTATTAGACTGGGAATTTTATAAACTATGATTAATATGCTAAGGGCTCTAATGAATAAAGTAAGCAGCATAGAAGAATGGATTGATCATATAAGCAGAGATGAAAATTCTAAGAAAAAATTTTAAATGCCAGTGATAAAAAATAATGTAACAGAAATGAAGGATGTCTTTGATAAGCTTATTAGTAGACTAGAAAATCCTGGAAAAAGAATATCTGATTCTGAGGATAGGACAGCAGAAACTTCTAAACTGAAAAAGAGAAAAAAAGACTGAAAACAAAAACAAAAACAAAAACCCTCAGGATATCTAGGAACTATAGGACAACTACAAAAGGACTAACATATGTTAAATGGGAGTACCAGGAGAAGAAGAAAGAGAAAGAGGAACAGAAAAAAATATTTGAAGCAAAAATGAGAATTTCCCCAAATTAATGTCAGATGCCAAATCACACATCCAGGAAGCTCAGAGAACACCAAGAAAGATAAATGCCCCTCACCTCCAAAAATTATACCTGGGTGTATTCTAGTCAAACTTCAGAAAATCAAAAATAAAGAAAAAATCTTGAAAGAAGCCAGAGGAAACAAGACCTTATCTATAGAAGACCTAAGACAAGAATACATTTGACTTCTTTTCAGAAACTATGCTATCAAGAAGAGAGTGTGAAATATTTCAAGTGTTGAGAGAAAAAACTACCAATCTAGAGCTCTGTACTTGGTGAAATTATTCTTTAAAAGTGCAGGAGGGGCGTCTCAGTGGCTCAGTTGGTTAAGTGTATGCCATCAACTCACATCAAGATCTTGGAGTCCCTAGATCCAGTCCTGCATTGGATTGAGCCCATTCAGCAGGGAGTCTGCTTCTCCCTTTCCCCCACCCCCTGCTCCTGTTCTCTTTCTCTCAAATAAATATATAAAGTCTTTAAAAAAGTGAAGGAGAAATGCTTTCTCAGACTAATAAAAATTGAGGGAATTTGTTGCCAGAAAAAAACTGTCATTCAGAAAATGTTCCTCAGAGAGAAGGAAAATGATATAAGAAACTCTGATTAAAATAAAAGTACCAGAGAAGGAACAAATGAAGGCAAAATAAAAACATTTTTTATTTTTAATTGACCTAAGAGATAATATTTTCTTCAAAATAAGAATTGCAATAATGAATTTGATTATGTGTGCATATATATGCTTATGTATAAGTGAAGTGAATGATAGCAATGAAACAAGGGATAGTAGGGAGAGATTAGAACAATTTTGTTCATGTAAGGTACTTGCATACCTATGAAAGGATATATTGTTATTTGAAAATGAATTGAATTAGATATAAATGTATATTGCAAACTCTAGGGCAACAACTCAAAAAGTAGAAATATTATAAGAAAGGAGAGAAAATAAAAGTATAGGTAATGCTCAACTAAAATCACATAAGTCAAAAAAAAAGGAAAACAAAATTAGAAACAAAAGTGAGGGCAACAAATGGAAAATGATTATATAGAGTGAAATGTGAATTCAACTATTTCAATAATCACCTTAAATAACAATGGTATAAATACACCAATTAAAAGAAAGAGATTGTCTGAGGGACAAAACACCAAACCCAAAAGACTAAAAATAAAGGAATGGAGAAAGATATAGCATGATAATATTAATAAAATAAAGCTATATTAATTTCAGAGGAGACCTGAGAGTAAGAAAAGTTATCAGGGATAAAGTAGGGCAGTACCTAATGATAAAAGATCAGTATTCCAGAGGCATAATAATCTTTAATGTGCATGTGCCTACAACATGGCACTGAAATACCTGTGGCAATAACGGATAGAACTTCAAGGGGACATAGATAAATTCCACCACTGAGGTCTTTAATGACCCTTATCAGAAATTGACAGATTTAATAGATAGCGATACCATAAGGACATCGTTAAACTCAATAGCCCCATCAACCAACTGGGTATAATCGACATTTATCGACTAGTTCATCCTAAAATAGAGATTATTTTCAAGAGTATATGGAATATTCACCAACACAAGTCATATTTTTGGTCATTAAGATCATCTTAACAAATTTAAAAGAATAAAATTCAAACAATGTCTTCTAAGAGCACAGCGGAATGAAACTAGAAATCAGTAACAGAAGATAGCTGGAAAATCCAAAAATCTTCAAGTTTAAACAATACACTTCTAAATAGTCCTGAAACCAAAGAAGAAATTTCAAAAGATAAATTAAATTAAAATTAAAATACAGCTTATCAAAATATGTGAGATGCAGCAAAAACCAATGCTTAGAAATTTATAGCATTGAATGTATATACTAGAAAAGAAGATATAAAATCAATAATTTAAATCTTTGCCTTAAAACTAGAAAAAAGCAAATTAATCCAAAGTAGCAGAAGAAGGGGGCACCTGGGCGGCTCAGTCGGTTAAGTGTCCACCTCCTGATTTCGATTCAGATCATGATCTCAGGGCTGTGAGCTCGAGCCCTGCATGGGGTTCAGTGCTCAGAGTGGAGTCTGCTTGGGATTCTCTCTCTCCCTTTTTCTTTGCCCCTCCCTCTACAATAATAAATAAATAAATAAAATCTTCAAAGTAGGCAGAAGAAAATAAATAAGAAAAGATTATAAGAGAAGTCAGTGAATTTGCAACAGAAAATGAAAAAAGAAAAATCAACAAAACAAAAGTATGTCTTTGAAAATATCAATAAAATAGATAAGCCATTAACCAAGCTACCTAAGGAAAAAAGTGAGAAGACACAAGTTAATAATATCAGAAACCAGAAAGGATCATCACAACAGATCCCACTAACATTAAAAGGAGAATAAGAAAATATTATAAAGAACTCTATGCCCACATATTTGATAACCTAAATACATAATGAAACACTTCCTTGAAAGACAGATCTACCAAAACACACTTAAGAAGAGATAATCAATTTAAATAGGCCTATATCTATTAAAGCAATCGAATCAGTAATTAATAACATTCCAAAACAGAAAGCACCAAATCCAGATGAGTTCACTAGTGAATTCTACCAAATATTTTAGAAGAAATTATTTAATTTTCTACATCTTTTTAGAAAGTAGAAGCAGAACTACTACTTCCTAACTCATCATATGAGACTAGAATTACCCTAATACCAAGATCAGACAAAGGTATTACAAGAAAGGAAAACCACAGGCCAGTATTTTTCATAAACAGATGCAACAACTCCTCAATAAAATATGAGCAAATTTAAATCAATAAAATATAAAAGGAATTATACATGGATATCAAATGGAATTTTTGCCAAGTATACACAGCTAGTTCAACATTTGAAAATCCATCACATCAATAGGCTAAAACAAACAAACTAAAAACTATATGATTATGTCAGTAGATGCAAAAAAAAATTGAAACAACATCTACAAACATTTACAGTTAATATGTTGTACTTAATGGTGAGAAACTGAGCTTTTCTGCTATGATAAGGAATAGGGTAAGAATGTCCCCTCTCATCACTCCTTTCAATATAACACAAGAAGTCCTAGCTAATGCAGTAATAAAGAAGAGGAAGAGGAAGAGGAAGAAGGGGAAGGAGGAGAAGGAGGAGGAGGAGGAGGAGGAGGAGGAGGAGGAGGAGGAGGAGGAGGAGGAGGGAAAGGGGAAGGGGAAGGAGATGGAGAAGTGGTAGTAGTATACAGATTGGGAAAGAAGAAATAAAACAGTCATTTTTTTGTGGATGAAATAATCATCGAAGTAGAAATGCTAAAGTTCCTAGAACTAATAGATGATAAATGGCAAGGTTGCAGGATACTTGGATAAAATATGAATACCACTTTCCTATAACAGCAGCAGTAAACAAACAGTACTTGAAATTAAAAACATACTACTGTATAATTAGCACTCCAAAAATGAAATAATATCAATCTAACAAAATATGTACAAGATCTGTATGAGGAAACCCACAGCACTCCAATGACTGAAATAAAAAAAAGAATAAAATAAGTGGAAAAAATATTCCATGTTCATGGGTAGAAAAGCTCAATATTGTCAAGATAACAGTTCTTTCAGACTTGATGTTTAGATTCAATGCAATTCCAATCAAAATCCAGCAATTTATTTTGTAGATATTGACAAACTAATTCTAAAGTTTATAGGGAGACTCAAAATAGCCAACACATTATGGAAGGGGAGAACGAAGTTGGAGGACTAACACTACCCAGCATAAAGCTACAATTTTAAAAAGGACAGTGTGGTTTTGGTGGTGGAAAAAAAAGGACAAATAGACCAATGGAACATAATAGAGAACCCAGAAATAGATGTATGTAAATATTGTCAACTAATGTTTGACAAAGGTACAAAGGAAGCAAAGACAGTTTTTTCACCAAATGGTGCTGGCATAACTGGACATCCACATGCAAAAGCATGAACATGGACATGGATCCTACATAAAATTCCTAGAAAATAACACAGGAGAAATCTATATAACCTCATGTATGGTGATGGCATTTTAGATACAACACCAAAGACTCAATCCATGAAAGAAATAATTGATAGGTTAGACGTCCTTAAAAATAAGAACATCTACTCTGTGAAAGACGGTATCAGGGGAATGAGAAGATACTCACCAAAATGGGGGAAAATATTTTCAAAAGACACATCTGACAAAAAACTGTTATCCAATATAAACAAATAACTTAAAAGAAATAAAAACAGGCTAAAACTTGAACAGATGCCTTGTCAAATAACATGTGCAGATGACAAGCAAGCATATGAAAAGATGTTCAATATCATGTTATTGGAGAATTGCAAATTAAACCAATAGTGAGACACCAGCACACACCTATTAGAATGGCCAAAATCTAAAACACTGATAACACCACATCTGGTGAGGATGTAGGACTCCCAGTCATTGCTGGTAGGAATGAAGAACGGTGCAGCCACCTTGTAAGTTTGATGGCTTCTTACAAAATTAAGTATACTCTTACCATATGATCCAGTGGTCTTACTCTTTGGTATTTACCCAAATAGCTGAAAATTTATGTCCACATAAAAACTTGCACATGGATGTTTATAGCCACTTTATTCACAATTGCAGAAACTTGTAAGCAATCAGGACATCTTTCAGTAGGTAAATGAATAAACTGGTGCCTCCAGAAAATAGAATATTACTTAGTGCTAAAAAGCAACGTTTTTTTCAGGACATGAGAAAATGTGGAGGGGACTTAAATGCATATTATTACAGGGGGTAGATGTAAACGCTCTATACTTCATGTTAATTTTTGTTTTACGCCTAAAGCTGCTTTAAAAATACATTTCATTGCTTAAAAAAGAAACAGATCACTGATAAAAGCTGTAACTGGATTAATCTTATAAGAACTACTTTGTGAAAAAAATCTAATCACAGATTGTATGACCCCATTATGACATTTCATTATGACAAAGTTATTGAAATAAAAATAGATCAATGTTACCAGCAACGTGGTAAGAAGGGGATCAGATGTGATTACAAATGACGAGTCTGAAGTGGCTCTTTATGAGGCTCACTTCTGTATTTTCATTGTCCTGGGGGTTATAGGAGTCTGAACAGGTGTTATAATGGCACAGAACCATATACATACATTATACCAATTTCCTGCTTTTGATACTGCGTTATAGTCATATAAAATGTAACTATGGGAGGAAACGTGTTAATTTGTGTAAATCTGCAATCGTTTCAAAATAAAAAGTAGAAAGAAAAAAATACAATTTCTCAGTATGTACCCTAAGTCTAAAGACCAAAAGAATTATATGCTTTTTAACTCTACTTAGGGGTTTTCTGTTCATAGTGTGTTGGAAGTCCCCAAGACCACCCCCAGGCTCAGGTTCAGGGATTCTCTAAGGGGAACTCAGAGCGTTCAGCGTATAGTTCAACTCATGACTGTGATTTATTACAGTGAAAGGATGAAGAGCTCAATCAACTAAGAGGAAAAGTCAAATACAGGGAAGTCTAGGGAAACCAGGAGCAATTTTCCAAGGGTCCTTTCCCAGCAGACTCACACAAGACATGCTTCATTTCTCCAGCAAGGAGTCGTGAAATACATATGAAGTGTTGCCAACCAATGAAGCTCGTACAGAATCATTTCCCAGGGTTTTTATTAGGTCTGGCCATACAGGCGGCATTCGTCGGGCATGCACAGAAATTACAGATCCTGAGAAGGAAAGCAAGTTTTCAGTAGAAAGCACATTGCTCGCACAAGCACTGTAGGCACAGTGAGCAGCTCTTATCAGTTAGGGGTATGGGAACCCTCCACAGTCCGAGTTCCCAGAGTCAGCCAAGGGCTAAGCTTATAAGCACCTCTTTGCAAGGGTAACAGTCGAGGCCTTACCAGGTCAACGTTTCCTTGCACAGTGAGTTGTGCATACTGTAGAACTAAGAAAAAAAGTAAATATATTGATATTACAAGAAGCAAATGTTCATGTTGTGGGAAGAGTGATACAAGTATGGAATGGGAGGGCTGGGGCAGGGATGAACCTTGGGCTGTTGATGCGGGATGTCATTGATATGAGATTAAAGATACCAAGTATAAACTCATTGTGTGTGTGTGTGTGTGTGTGTGTGTATTTATGGGAAAAAAAAAAAACTATGCTCCCACAAACTTACCTACCTATAGTTTTCTTTGTTAAAAGAATCCAATGGCAAAAGTTGCAATGGCAACCTGGTACCAATAAATGTCCCTAGCAACCATATCTTGCTTTTCAAAAACCATTCTCCACTTTTAAAGAAACAAGGAATTTTGGACAAATTGCTAATTCCAAGGCTGTAGCAGGTGAGAATAAAATAAGCATTAAACATTTTTAATCCCAGAAAGTAAGAATAATCAAAAAATAAAAGAAGGAGGAGGAGGAGAAGAAGGAGAAAGAGGGAAAAAAAGGCAGTTTGAAGCTCCTCCCACTGGCTAATTTTGGACCTTTTAACTTGAAACTATAAAGCAAATACAATGGTTTATAATTCACTGAATGAGTCATAGTAAGTGAAATCATAAATAATGTCAGTAATTTAAATGTTAGTAAGTAAAATAATAAATAAAAAGCAGGTGTGAGAATAATAGATTCTTAAAAAATCTCCATGTGACAATTTGTATTCTTTTTCAGAAGATTTTTTTATGTATTTATTTGAGAGGGAGAGAGCACAAAGGGGGGGAGGAGTAGAGGGAGAGGGAGAAGCAGACTCCCCGCTGAGCAGAGAGCTCATGGATGCGGGGCTCCATCCCCGGCCTCTGGGATCATGACCTGAGCTCAAGGCAGATGCTCAACCGGCTGAGCCACCCAGGCGCCCCAACAATTTGCATTCTTGCTTCAGAAAAGAATTATCCATGAGTGCTGAAACCATTTAAATTTTGAAAGGGAACAGTATATCTCTATAGTCTCAAAACATCTCCAAACACACTATTTATTAATGTACTGATTTGAGAACCATCACCTTCATCGAATATCTCCAGTTAGCGCACAGAGAATGAGGCCCATGGACATCGTATCTCCAGAGGCTTGTACTTGGAGTGACACAACGTTACTTATGGGGAATGTTGCCAGAAATGCATCCGTCTAACCTAATTAAGAGGAAGCAATAAGACAAATCCACAAACTATTCCAGAAATGTCACTGTCATGAGAAGCAAAGAAAAGATGAGAAATTGTTCCGGTGGGTAAAGATGGCTGAGAGGACATGCAAGCAAATGAAATGTATGACTCTGCATTGGATCCCGAACTCAAAAAGTTCTTCCAAGGACATTATTGGGATAACTGGCAAATTTGAGATACAATTATATCAACGTTAAGTTTCCTGAATATATTCATTGTACGACAGACGTGTGAAAGAATGTCCTTGCTCTTATGACATATATGCTGAATTTTTAAGAAATGATAGATCATGATGCCTGTGACTTGATCTCGAATGGTTTAGTCAAAGAGGAACAATATCAAAGATGGAGAAAGGGAAAAAAGTAGAGGATATAGTAAATGCGGCCAAATGATGAAAATTGGTGAATATACGGAAAGGCAGATAGATGTTCAATCAATAACTCTTAGGGCCTTTGTATAAATTTGAGATTTTTCTTTTTTTTTAAATTTGCATGCTTTCATACCAAAAGAAAAGGAATTTAGGAAATGTTTCCCTCGTGCATAATTAATTAATCAAAACCAAGCTCCAGGGTTTTGAAATTATACTAAACAATTAATATATTGACCAAGCATGCCTCACAGGAGTGGAGGGAAAGCCATGTGGAATTTTCATATTATTTTTAAATAATATAGATTAAATTAGCAAGTGAAAATGTTACTACCATCTAGCACACGTACCTGCAAAAGACACTATTGGCCGATTTGTCTTCGTAGTTCGAAGTCACTCTACCGCTTTTATCTGGCTAACTTGCTTTGGTGCTGTGTAAAGCTGACTCTGGTTATAAAGGGAGCCCTACTTACTGGGGCATAAGGAGTCTTCACATCATAAATCCTTAAGAGGATTCACCCTTGGGAGAAGCTAGGACCTAAGCCTTCTCTTGGCATCCCAGGGTATCTGACAGATAGACCCAGAGAACAGATCATTCCATTCATCACTATAAATTCAAGTCTCTCTCCGTTAACTTCTGTTTGGAACTTTATAATGGGAGACTAGAACACATAACAGGTGCTCCCTTTTTTTTTTCATCCAGACAACAGTATTTAGTGTATTGTTTTACTATGTATAAAACAAATAGTAAGGGGGGGGGCAGAAGCTCTCAAGAAAATAAAGTGTATAAGTAAATCATCCAGGCAGTCACAAATTGTATAATCAATTAAAAAAAAAAAAAACTAAGCAGGGCATGGCTGATGGTCAGGAGTTTGCACACACAGAGGCTGGAAACCCAGGGGAGGCACATGACCGAGCCCACTGCTGTCTTACGTAGGCAAGTACAGAGAACGTCGGAAGTCAGCTCTACCATCTTTCACAGTTCTTGGTAGAAATGTGAAGACAAATATTTCAATATGCTCAAATTATTATACTCTCACATCCTCTAAGATTTCTTACCCAGACAACAGTGTTTCCTATGGGAGAGAACCAACTCCGCTGAGAGAAAAATGGGAACTTGTCAAATTTGGAAAGGGGGATTGGCAGGGGAAGGAGCACCTGTTCCCCCATCCTCAGGTCTTGTGCACCAAGGCCTGTCGGTTCCTCAGTCTGATGTGTGAGCCTGGGCTCTGGTCTTAAAATACGTGGACTATTTAGGTTCTCCTATTATTTCATGTCAGAGGGCTCAGCAGCTCTTGTTATAAATTCTTCAGCTCTGACTTCGAAGGTTACTAGTACTAGGAATGCTCACGCACCATGCTTTAACAGGACACGCTACAGATGGAATGCTCATGCCATCTCCTAATTCACAGGTCAAATCCTACCTTGGTGTTTTGGCATTAGGAGGTGGGGCTTTTTGGAGGTAATTAGGTCATTGGTGAACCCCTCATGATTGGAATTAGTGCCCTTATGAAAGAGACCCTGAGGGCTGTGTTACCCCTTCCACCGTGGGGGGTGGTGGAAGGGGTGATATTATGGACTGAAGATGCTGTCGTCTAGGGAGGAGGTTCTTACCAGACACCAAATCTTGCCAGAGCCCTGATCTTGGACTTCCCAGTTTTCCCAAGTGTGAAGAATAAATGTTAGTTCTTCCTATCCAATCTGTGATACTGTGTATAGCAGCTTGAATGGGTGAAGACAGCACATGTAGGTTTCTTCCTAAGCTCCTGCGTGTGGAACATCACAGCTGGTGAAGAGGGGATCTCAGGGCTTGCCTTGTGCTAAGCAAAGAGAGTAAATGGATCAGGAGAGGGTCTCAGCATCCAAACTTACGGCTGGAAAAGCAGCACACAATCACCCTAAGAGTTATAAAACAAAGCAAAACACAACATCCTAATATTTAATCATGTTAAGAAGATTTAAATATCCATCCATTTCTCCATACCGAAGACAGAAGAATAAGCTGGGGTGACAAGTACTTAAGACCACACACAATGACTAGAACACTACTTTATTTTAGTTTTTAAAAAAAATTAAAATATTTTACTTATTTATTAATGAGAGATACACAGAGAGAGGCAGAGACACAGGCAGAGGGAGAAGCAGGCTCCTCAAGGCGACCCTGATGAGGGACTCGATTCCAGGACCCCGGGGTCACAACCTGTGCCAAAGGCAGACGCTCAACCACTGAGGACCTCTGGCATCCTGATTAGAATACTATTTTGACAAAGCCCTTCGATATTTATCCTAAAATGGTTTTATTTGTATAATATCTATCTCAATTAAAAATATTTTAACATGTAGGAGAAGGCAATAAAATTACATAACCTTTTTATATGTCTCCAACTGATAGAAACAAGTATAATCCACAAAACATATGGCAACTTTGGGTAGATGTTCAAAGATATATATATATATCTTACGTATATATATAGCGCGATATAAGATGATAATAGTACTTAACATGCTAATAGTTCTCAACAATTTATTATAAAATATATTTTGTTCTATTTGGGCTTAAAAAATCACTAACAGTAAGTTTTAAAAGACCATTTCAATTGATGAAAACAAAAGTTCATAATTGCCTATGAATAACTCATTTGAAAATGTCAATGAGTAGGAAATTGGTAGAATTATAAATGTTTTGTAAAACATAAAGTATTAAAGTTATTTCTTTAGAATTTTATCTTCCTTACCTTGAAAAAGTTTTTTTTTTTGTTTAAAGGTAAGAATATAATGACAAGTTTTATAACTACAATAAAAGCTTGCTTAAAATTTTTAACAGAATTAAATGAATTTTCTGGAAGATAATATTGTAATTAGTAACATAAAAATGATGGTTAGTAAAACAAAAATGATGGTTAGAATCACAGCCTTACTTGAAACACAACTAAAATTATTTTCTTTTTTGTTATAATTTAAACTGCGTTCTTCCCAGAAAAAAAAACATGGCTGGGGATCAAGGTGTTCAATTAGTGCTTATGTAGCTTTAATTACTTACTTATATTAAAAATCAGAAAATCATGTGAATAAAATACATTTTCTTCTATGTTCCACTGATGAGCTCTGAACCTCAAGGTTTTTATTTTAAAAAAAGAGAGGGGGACCTAGAGCCCTCCCTACCATGGGCTCCCAAATAAAGTGGGTTCAATAGGGGAAAACAAACAAAAAACTAAAATCCACAGAATTATACTAGCAACAAGAAATGATCAAACATTCAAATATTTTAACAAAAAGATTTCTCACCATCATAGATGTCCTTAACACTACAGTCCAAATTAACCAGGATTGCTTTGGTGCAATAATCAAGGCAAGTATGTGGAGAGAACTAGGTTGTATTCTTTTTTTTTTTTTTGAGATATAATTGACATATAACATTGTATAATTTTAAGGCATACAACCTATTGATTTTTTTAAATAGTTTATTATTTATTCATGAGAGACACAAAGAGAGAAGCAGAGACACAGGCAGAGGGAGAAGCAGGATCCATGCAGGGAGCCCGACGTGAGACTCGATCCCAGGACCCCGGGGTCACGACCTGAGCCCAAGGCAGATGCTCAACTGTTGAGCCACGCAGGCGTCCCTATACCCTATTGATTTGATTGTACATATTTATATATTAAAATACAATTACTACCAGTGCAGTAGCTAATACCCCTATTATTTAACACAATTATAATTTCTTTTTTGTGGTGGGGAAAATTAAGATCTAGTTTTTAGCAACTTCGAAGTTTATAATACAGTATTGTACACATTCACTATGCCGTGCATTAAATCTCCTGGTGTCATTTATCTGCTGATTTCAAGTTTGTGCCCTGAGACATCTCCCCAATTCCCCTACACTCCTGCCCCCTGGTGGTTACCATTCTACACTCTGTTTTTAGGAGTTCAGCTTTTTTTTTAGATTGCACACACAAGTGATATCATACAGTGTTTGTCTTTTTCTGTCTCACTCAGCTTACTTCCCTCAAGGTCCATCCATGTTGTAGCAAATAGCAGGATTTCTTTCTTTCTGAATATTGCTGAATAATATTCCATTGTGTGTATACACTAGATTGTCCATCCATTCGTCCACTAACAGACTGTTTCCATATCTTGGCTACTGTGAATAATGTTGCAATAAACATGGAAGCGCAGATTTCCCTTGGGTAACCTATTTTCATTTCCTTTGGGTAGATGGCCAAAAGTAGAATTGCTGGAGCATATGGTAGTTCTGGTTCTAAGTTTTTGAGGAACATCCGTACTGTTTCCCATCATGGCTACTCCAATTCACATTCCCACCAACAGTAAAAGAGGGTTTGCTTTTCTCCACATCCTAAGCAACACTCATTTCCTGTCTTCTTAATGATAGCTGTTCTAACAGGTGTGAGGTGATGTCTCATTGCTGTTTTAGGTACATTTCCCTGATGAATTGTTGACAGTGAGCATCTCCTCATGTATCTATTGGCCATCTGGATGTCTTCTTTGCATAAAATGTCTATTTAGTGTCCTCTTGTTTTGGAGGAATTAATATTGTTATCCAAAGCCATCTATATTTTCAACAAAAAACCCTTTCAAAGCTCCAATGGCATTTTTCACAGTAGTAGGAAAAAAAAACACCTTAAAGTCTGTATGGAACCACAAAAGACTGAATGGCCAAAGCAATCCAGAGAAAAAACACCACCGAAGACATCACACTTCCTAATTTCAACCTATACAACAAAGCTAAAGTAATCACAACGGTGTGGTCCTGGCATAGAAATAGGTATGTAGATTATTGGAACAGAATAGAAAGCTCAGAAATAAACCTCTATATGGTCAACTAACATTTGACAAGAGAACCAGGAACACTCAGTGCGGAAAGATGATCTCTCAACAAATGGCGCTTGGGAAAACTGGATAACTACAGGAAGAAACATGAAATTGGACTCCCCATCTTATATAACTCACAAAAATTAACTCAAAATCTATCAAAGACAAACATTAGACCAACTACTATAAAACTTCTAGAAGAAAACATCGAAAGAAGCTCTTTGACATTGTTTTTGGCGCCAAAAGCACAAGCAACAAAAGCGAAAATCAACAATTGTAAATATATTAAACTAAAAAGTGTCTGTACAGCAAAATAAATAATTTAAAAACATTGAAAAAGTAATTATGGGAGAATTGGAGAAAACATTTGTAAACCATATGTAGGGAAGGAGTTAATATCCAAAATATATAAAGAACTCATATAACTAAAAAAAATAGATTACAAAACAGTCCAAGGTTACACTCTTAACGACAATCTTTTGCCACAAGAAGACCCTTTTTCCCATTTCACCTTTTAAACTAAATTCTCTAAATTATTCTAGAAAAAATACTTTCTATAATAATTTATGTGAAATATTTTATTTCCCCTGATTAAACAATAGATTTATAGGTTTCTGAATTAACTAGCCTATCATTAAAAAAATAAGAACTAGACTATCATTAGCTAAATGCTTATAGTTTCAAGCATTTGTACCTTTTCTAAGTAAGTCTTGCTGTTTTGGTACCCAGGTAGGTCATTCACAGTGTTTCCTCAATTTTTATAAGCATTTATTTAGATCTGCTAAGTCTATTTCAGATTTGAATAAGATCTATAATTTAAAGGTAAACAATAAATCTAAGCATCTCCTTTGGTTTCTGAGAGATTCTCGTATGAATAGGCAACACATTGTGTTATTTTTTTTTCCCCGCTCAAACAAATTTCAGTTGACTCATACCTTGTTCCTTTCCTTACATTTTAAACTTTGGTTCCTATCAAAGCAAAGAATAATGGAAATAGCCAAGAAATTAAAGTTTGTATTGAGATTCAAATGCCAATTCAATTCGGAGCGCTCAGAAAGATGCAGCTGCTTTGAGAGATAAGGAATTAAATGATACTTTGTGCTATCTATTAAAACTATGGTTAAAATTTATAAATCCAAATCCTGCAACATCAAAAACTGTCTATTATAAAAAACTTAAAGTACTAAATGCAATACTTAACACACTCATAATATGAACAATATGAATATATAGTTGACATTTCCTTGTGATGTATTTTAGCCTACGAATCTCAATTTAGTTATTTTTCAGATCAGCTCTATGATGTATTCCAATGGTCTTCCAGATTTTTTTGGTCAGTAATATTAACAAAAAAATAAAATAAATAAACAAACAAACACCTATGTAGGAGAATTTCTTCTTTAAATTGGATAAAGCCAGAGCTATGCTATGAACTGGGAGTTAATGTCCACACCTCAGTTTGTTCTGTTTTCCTCTGTGACAGTCTCATCTATGGGAGTCTCCAGAACATTTATAGTCAGTAAATCAGTGATGCGTGTCATAGTCGTGCCTGATGCATTGTTGACATGACGATCACCCTAATGCAATAATAACTAATAATAATTAACAAAATTACACCATAAATCCATATACAAAATTCTCTTATGCTGGCATCTTGAGAGGGCCCTGAATATTGCATGCATAGAAAATGTAAATTTATTAAAGAATATACAGAAACCTCTGTTGCTTCCGATCTGGCATTCAAAACTGGCACACCGCTACCTGTAATCCTAAACATCCTACTTGTGACTAACACCTTTCAATCTTCTCAGCACTCCTCTCCACATTTCTTGTCTTATATCCTTGGAAAACAGAGTGACCGGGTTCAACTGCCGGGATAGTTTGTGAGTTGTATCTTTGTTGATGTTGAAACAGACAATAGTCTGGCATGTAGAGAGAGATAATTGGAGTAGTGGAAATCTCAGTAAATGAAAAGACAAATTAATTAATTTGTCAAATCCCTCTCAGCAAGAATGCAATAATTTCTTGCATAATAAAGTATTGTTTCTCAACAGCAGATAAAATCTTTTTGTTTGTTTCTGTTCATGAATCAATTTGTAGTTCTAAAGAAGTCATGAATTAGCATGGCATTTGCAGGAGTTGCACATCATGACTGAGAGAAGATTTTGTAATATCTATCGATTTGAATCACTCCTATTCATATAAATGGGGGTCTAGACATATTATGTGTGAAAAGCAGTAACAGTTTATTATGTTGACATGTCAATGGGCGATATATTGAATATTGGATATTTTTATATATTACCAACATTTTTTGCCTCCTAAATTAAAATTTCATCCTCACCTAAGCATTTACTTTAAATTTTCACATTTATTACTTGCAATTTTGGTTTTGCTTTTTAGTTTTGGTATGTAATATAAATAATGGGTGTTTCGGAAAATGATAAAAATGGATTTCGAAATATATATCAATAATTTTATTTTTCCAATGCTTTCCATTGTCTTCAATTTGGTTTTGGATTAAAGCATACTTACATTTTCACTTTTTAAAAAAATAGTTATTTGTTATTTTTAGAGTGAAAGAGAGATCAAGAGCAAATGGGGAGAGGGAGTGTGGGGAGGAGCAGAGGGACAGGGAGAAAAAGAACCTTAAGCAGGCTCCACACCCAGCACACACTCTGATGCAGGGCTCGACTTCACCACCTTGAGATCATGACCTGAGCCAAAATTAAGAGTCCAACACTTAACCTGACTGAGCTACCCAGGTGCCTCTCACATTTGAATGTTTTAAATGCAATTACATTTTCTGTTGCTATAAATTTTTTGGTAATTGAGAATGAGTGAAAGTCAAGATCATTGTAGGGACAGATAAAAGAAAAGCAGTCTAGGAAAAAAAGATAAATAAATCTCATTGTTATAAAAGCATATTAGTTGGGCAGCCTGGGTGGCCCAGCGGTTTAGCGCCGCCTTCAGCCCAGGGTGTGATCCTGAATCGAGTCCCACGTTGGGCTCCCTGCGTGGAGCCTGCTTCTTCCTCTGCCTCTGTCTCTGCCTCTCTCTCTCTCTCTCTCTCTCTCTGTGTCTCTCATGAATAAATAAATAAAATCTTTTAAAAATTTTAAAAAATAAATAAAAATTTAAAAAAGCATATTGGTCAACATCAAAGGGTACAAACATTCAGTTATAAAATGAGTAAGTTCTGGATCTAACGTACTGCATGATGAATATAGTTAACAATGCTGTAGTGTATTCTTAAAATTTTCTGAGAATAGATCTTAAGTGTTCTCAAGATATACCAACAATACACAAAAAAATGATTAACCATGTGAGATGGTGGATGTTAATTAGCTCAATTGTCGTAACCATTTTACAATGTATATGTACATCAAAGCATTATGGTGTACATCTTAAAAATACACAATTTTATCTCAATAAAGCTGGGGGAAGCATATAAACCAAAATACAAATGCATAATATATTCTAACATTTATTTAAGGTTGACTTATTATTTTTTAAATGTTGAGACATGGCAAATGCTACCCACTGATACTCTTGTCCTAAGCACTTTACATTTTAAAGGTGACCCTCAATACCTTCATTTTTACAAAACTCTAATGGTATTAAATGACAATTATATGTTCCATTCTGAATTTTCCTTTACAAGATGGAAAGACGACCTTTCAATATTGCTTTTCTGGGGATAGTTTCTGGGTGTGATTAAGCCAGGTGCGAAAGTCTATCAGTGAGGAGAGAGTGATCAACTACAGCAAATGATGCCCAAAAGCCAAATAAAAATGGTCAATAAATTGAGCAACATGGAGATTACTGCTGATATTTAAGAATATTTTGGTGGAGGGGGTGGTTAGGAGCTGGTAACGTGGGCTCCAGAGAGACTGGATAAAATGGACTTGATACTGTGAGTGTGGTTGAATTTTGCTTCAAACGGTAAATAAATGGGACAGTAGCTTGCCAAGTAATAATAATAAAATGAGAGGGAAAAAAAGAAAGGAAGAACATGTCTGTATGTCAGTGAAAATGATCCAATACAACTGAGGTACACGCGGTAGGAGATACAACACAGGATCCCCATCGCAAAGTCCTAGTCGCATGTAGAGGAATTTGATTTCTATAGGAGTGTGGATGGTTCATCCATGGAAATGGGTAAGAAAGACGAGGTATGAATGCTAGTGGGTGGGTGAGGACTTTGGTGCAACACACAGCAAGGATCTGAGATCAATAAGAACAATCCTATTCCCTAAGTTTGTAGAGATGAGCACATCAATGAGCACATGCAATAAGCTTAGAGCACTGCATGGTGTACTCCATTCCCTGATATATGGTAACTCCTGTCAGAGGCATTAACCCCTCCCTATAAATATGTCTGCTGTTACTTTGACCAAACTCTTCTCAAAGAGTCCAATATTCCAAATCATTCTTCAAATCATGACTCAAGAAACATTTAAAAAGTGAGAGGCATTTGCATATGACATGCCTCTCTATTGTGAACAATAAATATTTCATTTCCCTATCATGTATATCTCTTCCTACACTTCTAATTTCTTTCCACCCTTGCTATTTGCCTCGTATCCCAGGTCTCTATCCCCCTTTTCCTGGAAGCAGTCCTGTAAGTAGTCTCTCATTGCAGCGCTGTGTCTTCTGAAATACAAATGCCAGTACATGATCTAAGTCTAAAGCATGTGGCTGTGCAAGTTTAAAACACTTACCATCTTACAGTCATCATCTTACAACTAAAACCTCTGCATTTCAGCGTTCACATGTATGATTGTTCTTGAGACTTTTTAAGGTGGATAGAAACGTGAGACAATCTTGACGCCCTACCTTTGCTCTTATATATTTGTCACACTATTAAGAACTTTATCCATCCAAATCTTGCCGCCAATAATAAAAATGGAATTATGGAAGGGCGCGTGGGTGGCTCAGGGGGTTAAGAGTCTGATTCTATCTCAGCTCAGGTCTTGCTCTTGCTCGAGCCCCTATTTAAAAAAAATGAAATTATGCCACACTTAATCAAATAGAATTTTATAAACAGGATCTTCCTAGTGATGGGAATGAAGTAAGTGCGTTAGGAACATTAGCTGCTCTACTTTTCCTCTCCTAGGAGGTAATGATTGCAGTGGCCATGATCATGAAGCATTCTAGCAGGACCCCATAGGTTGAATGAAAAGCCCTTGCAGGTGTGTAATCAGCAGTTTGCTTCCACGCTTCACTATCTCAGTGGGAAGACTATCAAGTGAGTGGATTTGTCATTAATCATGACTAGTTCAGAGGTGCTGACTCTGGGTTTAATATACACATTTTTCCAACCTGACATTTTAAATTAAGTAAGAAATTAGAATTCTTAAAAAATATATATATATTTTTTACCTTCCATTATCTGACCTATGGTGTCAGTATCCAGCCTCCTAGATATATTAATAATTATCACTGAACTCTAGTCTATAACTGATTTTATTTGACATCATAGAAAACATAGGCATTTCCTCTCAGATGACTTAAGGAATTTAGAGTGGTTGTACTTTTGTAATAAATTTATAGGTGATTACACATGTCTTGGGTTTTGATTTATTTCACATGTTTGAAATTTGTTAATGTTAAAATTCTAATCACATGGTATTATTTTTTTTCTATTACTTCTAACTTAAAGTCCGCCTATGCAACCTTCTGCTGACACTTGAGACCATTTAAAACCCATTTCTTGCCTGACCTCAGGCTTCCTGTTACAGTCAAGAGGCATCCAGGCTAAGTGAGAGTCTGAACATGTTACTGGCTGCAGGCTTGAAATCATTCTAATTTTTCTACTTAGGTCATCATTACCTAATCACGGGGAAGCTGAAACAGCAAATTCTTTCAGATTTTACTGCCTGCAGGTTTTTGTTACACTAAATGAAAATCTTAGGAAAGGGGGGTAGTGATATTGCTGATAAGTTTCCCATAAGACCTTATTTCCCAATCAGAGATAAGTGATCATGTCTTTAGTATTTATTTTTTTGTAAGTTCATATCTCTAATTATTTTGCTTCATCCAGAGTCAAGAATATTGATTCCTGCTTTTTTGTCTGCATTTAATGTGCTGTATATGCTTTTTTAACTTAGAATCAATAATTATCTTGCTCTTGTAGTAATTTGGAACTGGCTCCAAAGGAAATTTCCACTAAGCTAATTTGTAATTTTATCACCGTATGATAAATGATATAGATGCAATGAGAAGGTTCCAATTGTCTAGGAAAAAAACTTCACTTTTGATATAAAATGACTATATATGAAATATTTTAAAAAACAGCTACAATGAAATTACATGTGAATCTTCTGATAAAGATATTCTTTTGAATTAGTGTCACATTTCTTTTTCTTTTTTTTTAATTTAAATTTTAGTCAACATACGGTGAAATATTGGTTTCTGGAATAGAATTCAATGATTCATGACTTACATATAACACCTCCTGCTCATCACAAGTGCCCTCTAATACCCGTCATTCATCTAGCCCATTCCCCACCCACCTTCCTCCACCAACCCTGTTTGTTCTCTATAGCTAAGAATCTCTTACGGTTTGTTTCCCTCTCTCTCATATTTCTCCCCCTCTCCATATGTTCATCTGTTTTCTTTCTTAAATTCCACATATGAGTGAAATCATATAGTATTTGTCTATCTCTGAATGTCTAATTTCACTTAGCACAATACCCTCTAGTTCCATCCATATCATTGCAAACGGCAAAGTTTCATTCTTTTTTAGGGCTAATATTCCATTATATATAGATATCATGGACATCTGGGCTTCCTCTTTAGCTTGGCTATTGTTGATAATGCTGCTGTAAACATCAGGGTGCATATATACATTTAAATCAGTATTTTTGTATTTGAGTATTTGGGTAAACACCCTGTAGTACAATTTCTGGGTCGTAGGGTAGCTCTATTTTTAGCTTTTTGAGGAACTTCCATACTGTTCTCCAGAGTGGCTGCACCAGCTTGCATTCCCACCAACAGTGCAAGAGGAGGGCTCCCCCTTTCTCGACATCCTCTCCAACATCTGTTGTTTCCTATGTTGTTAATTTTAACCATTCTGACAGGTGTGAGGTGCTATTTCATTGTAATTTTGATTTGCATTTCCCTGATGATGAGTGATATTAAGCATCTTTTCATGTGTCTGTTAGCCATCTGCATGTTTTCTGTGGAAAAATGTCTGTTCATGTCTTCAGACCATTTTTTAACTGGATTAGTTGTTTTTGTGGTGTTGAGTTTGATAAGTTCCTTACAGTTCTTGGATACTAACCCTTTTTCAGATATGTCATTTGCAAACACCTTCTCCCATTCTGAAGGTTGCCTTTTAGTCTTGTTGACTGTTTCCTTCACTGTGCAGAAACATTTTATATTGATGAAGTCACAATAGTGCATTTTTGCTTTTGTTTCCCTTGCCTCAGGAGACGTATCTAGCAAGAAGTTGCTATGGCTGAGGTCAAAGATATTGCTGACTGTGTTCTCCTCTAGGATTTTGATGGATTCCTGTCTCACATTTAGATCTTTCATCTATTTTGAATCCATCCATTATCTTTGTGTCTGGTGTAAGAAAGTGGTCCAGTTTCCCCAACACCATTTGTTGAATAGACTGTCTTTATTCCACCAGATATTCTTTCCTGCTTTTTTGAAGATTCATTGACCATAGAGTTGAGGGTCCTTTTCTGGATTCTCTGTTCTGTTCCATTGATCTATGTGTCTGTTTTTGTGCCAGGACCATTTGGTCTTGATGACTACAGCTTTATTATATATCTTGAAATCTGGAATCATCATGCCTCCAGTTTTGTTTCTCTTTTTCAGAGTTGCTTTGGCTATTCAGGGTCCTTTCTGGTTCCATACACATTTTAGGATTGTTTGTTCCAACTCTGTGAAAAATGCTGGTAGTATTTTGATAAGGATGGCATTAGATGTGTAGATTGCTTTGGGTAGTAGAGACATTTTAACAACGTTTGTTCTTTTAATGCATGAACATGGAATGCTTTTCCATTTCTTTGTGTCTTCCAGAATCTCTATCATAAATGTTCTATACTTTCTGATAAAGACATTTTAAATGTAACGATGTTATGCAGTGTTTAAAAATATATATTTTCTTTTGTTCTTTGTATTAAACTGCTTATATGTTAAATTCTATCCCTATATGGTCTCTGATTTGGAACACCCAGAGGAAAGAGGAATATGTTAACAAGTAGAAACACCCTAAGGATCTTTACTAGTCTTCTAGGGCTGCCATAACAAAATGCCATACACTGGGTGACCTGAACAACAGAAACTTATTTTCTCACAGTTTTGTAGGTTAGAAGTCCAAGTAGGGTTGATTTCTCCGGAGGCTTGCAGATGGCCTTTTCTCCATGCACACAAACTCCTGAAGTCTCTTCCTCTTCTTACCAGGGCACCAGTCTTACAGTATTAGAACCCTACATACTGTTCCTTCCTAATTTAAGTATCCCCCTGAAAGACCTCTCCAAATACAGTCAAAATAGAGGATAGAGCTTCAACTTATAAATTTTGGTGGAACACAGTTCAGTTCATAACAGGAATCATCTAGACTGAGATGGTATATAGGCAAAATAATGAGGATCAAAGAGGGTGTTTGACTTATCTTGGGTCACACTAAGCGGTTAGTGGCACACTGGGTCTAAACGTCAAGATTCTTGATTTTGAGTCTTCTACGTTCCCCTCTGTCATGCTGCTTTCCTAAAAATGGTAATAGAAATAGAGCCACAGCAGCATGAACAGTGAGAGAAGGAAACTAAAGCCAAGGAAAAAACCCAAATAGAAATGAAAATATTTTGAAGGCCATATTTTCTCAAAAGTAGAAATTTAAAAAATTAGTTCCAAGTTGCATGCCAACTTATAAGACTAGGATAAAATATAAATGCAATTTGGTTTATATCATTGTCAATTAAGTGGTTTATGAATCCTTCTATATGCCAAGCACTCAATTTGGTATCATTCCTTACATTAAGGCAAAAGTTGTAGCAACTATTTAAGGTAATGTCAAAAGTCCAGAATAGCAAAATTAAAACAGCCTGATCAATAAAAAGTAGTAAAAGTTTATTTGGCACGTAAAACTGGGAGACTTCATATCCAAAACTGATAAGAAGCTCAGTGCCTTGATGTTACAGGATCGCTTATAAAGTGAAAATGGGGAAGTTGTTTAAATATTACAATGATGAGTTCTTACAATGGTGGTTTCATTAAAAATGGTTAGGAATTGGTTGAATGATTAGCGATTGGTTAAAATGTTCATCTTATACCACTCTTAGGAAGATGACTTGTTTCTTTTATGATTATCACTGGCATTTACAAGAAGTAACTTAAGTTTCATTTGTGTTCATGAAATGAGCTGTATTTAGTTTTGTTTAATGGCTAAAATGGTTTTGGCCATCTGGAGGATCGCCAAGCCTGGTTTCTACTGTATTTTATTTTAACATTAGAAGTATGTAAAAGCAATTATACTGTAGGCACTGGAAGAAGGAGAGTTATGGAAAACATAGTAATAAATCTTTATTTTTGTTTTGTTTGTGATGGAAAGTGAAGTTTTTGTCTCCAAACCTTTCTCTGAGCATCTTTGTCACCAAACTGTCAGATGTTTAGACGGTTATTGAGAGAACACCGAAGAGAACAAGTGACAAGGTACCAGCTTGTCACTGAAACACAATTATTTCCTTTAGATGGTGGTCAGCCGTATTTCTGGGATCTGCAAACCCGTCTCTTGTTTATGTGTAAGAGTGGGATGCTTAGGTCATTATCGTCTGAGAGTAGCTTCTTTACCAGGCCATAAAAATATCTTTTAAATCAAAATATTTAATCAAATCTTTCATTATATAAAGGAAATGTATAAACCAGCAAACTGCCAGAGATGAGGCCTGATGGCTTTATCTCAATAAGTCTTAAACATATACTTCCCATATATGTTATTCACTATAAAAATGAATAGCACATTTTGAAGAAAAATAAGACTGTGCCTCAATAGCTGTATTATTTTCACCATAAGATAATTATACAGACAGGGATCCCTAGATGGCTCAGTGGTTTAGCATCTGCCTTCAGCCCAGGGCGTGATCCTGGAGACCCAGGATCAAGTCCCACGTCGGGCTCCCTGCAAGGAGCCTGCTTCTCCCTCTGCCTGTGTCTCTTGTGTCTCATGAATAAATAAATAAAATATTTTTTAAAAAGATAATTATATAGCTTGAGGTATAGTAGAAGGCATTTAATGCAAGGTTTGTGGAAGACTGTAAAGCATTTCATCTATTCAAAATTAACATTAACATTCCTCTAAATATAAAGTAAGACACATTTCTACTTTGCAGTATAAAGCTTTTTTTATTTTATTTTATTTTTATTTTTATTGTTTTTTAGTATAAAGCCTTAAGAAGGGATTTTTACATAAAGATTTGAGGGCCAATGAGCAAAGCTAAGGAGTGAAAGTCAATCTGTGAAATGCATTAGTCCGTTAAGGACACCACCGCAGGATATCACAGTTCGGGTAGCTTAAAAAAACAGTTATTTTTTCAGTTTGCAGACTAGAAGTCAAGATCAAGGCATCGGCAGGTTGAGTGTCTTCTTTGGCCTCCCTGCATGCCTTGCAGATAGATGAGCTCCCTCTCCCTGTGTCCTTAGGTGCCCTTTCCCCTGTGCAGGCACATTTCTACAGTCTCTCCATGTGCCCCCAAATCTCCTCTTCTTATAAGGACATCAGCCAGATTGGATTAGTCACCCATGCACCCCCCACCACCACCTCGCACTCCCATAGCCTATTTTAACTTAATTTCCACTTTAAAGACCCTATCTTTACAGTCACATTCTGATGGCCTGGGGGTGAGAAGTTCAATATATGAATTTCGGGTGAACACTGCTCAGCCCATGACAGCCAGTGCCCAGACGTTCAAATAGTGTGCCTTGGGATCACAGTCAACATCTGAGTTGAAAATGTGTGTGTGTGTGTGTGTCTGTCTGTTTGTTTGTCTTGGGGGGACAGGATATGAAGTGCTTGGGAAGTAGAGACTCCTCCTGACATCTTCTTGAAGCCGGTAGGACCTAATCCGTTCTCTTGTTCTCTTGTCTGTGTAACTCCAATACATGAGAATTGATATGTTCACTGTGGAAAGTGAGAGAAACACATCGCACAGTCTGCAGACAAGTGCGGAGTCAGTGGTTATGGCATTTGAATCAATCGAAGTCTTGCTTCCCCAGGCTCACATACACTGTGTCCTTGATAATGCTCAGGAACTTTATTTTAATTAATTAATTATTATTATTTTTTAATGCTCAGGAGCTTTGCAACCTGCTTGCTCTTTGATGCTTGGACACAGTTTTATTCTGAAAGAATTGTAGACGTGTAGGAAGCTGCACAACCAGAACGGAGAAGCTCCACTTGCCTGTCCCCCAGTTTCCCTCAATGACAACATCTGACATAACTCTGGTACAGTAGCAAAGCCAGGCAATTAAATTTAATGTTATATTAATATAAAGTTAATCGAGTCCACAGATCTTTTTCGGCTTTCACCATTCATACGCGTACTCATCTCTGTGTCTGTGTGTCTGTGAGCGCATCCTACCCGTATCTGTGTTACCACCAACACAATCAAGACGCACAACTCTTCCATGACTACAAATATCCCTCCTGCTGCTCTTCTCCCAGCTCTGTACCCATTCAATATCCATGCAGTTTTAAAAATGAAGCTTAATTACTATTGTTTTCGAGACCTTCCCTGATGTCCTCAGGTGTTAATTTTCCTGCTGTTCCCAGAGCTCCCTGCATGGACTGTTCGAGAAACCCCTGCTATGTTGCGTTCCAGTTACTGTGAAAATATGCATCTTACCTACTAGACTCACTGAAAAGTCTTTAAAGCCAGAGTGTGTCTTTTCAAATAATATATACTGAATGAGGGCCTACCGGAATAATAACATTTGCCAAAGATGCCTGTGACAATCATATCTTGTTCAAATATTAATTTAGCGAACCCACAATTTTCAGACACTATTTCTGCGCTAGGAGTAAGTGGATGGACTCTTTAAGGTACACGTGCTTTGGGCCCAATTTGTACACGAATTTATTATGAGAGCTAGTACAAACAAGAACAAAGAGAGGCGATTAAAAATATAATTGCTGATAGCATGGTCTAGTTTTGCTGCTGAAGATGCCATAATCATCTTAATGACTACACGGAGAGTCATTTTTCAGTTAAGAGAACTACAAATTGCTTAAGTGGCCCTGGTGTTCACCCGCTGGTACACTTGGCAGGTGGGGGACGATTCCAGAATTCCCAGCAGTTAAGCAAATCTCTAATCCAAAATCACAAATTCCTAGAGGTGTTTGCACAGCAATACAGCATAAATTTAGTTGCAACACCACTGCCGTAGGATATCTCCCAACAACCTACAAGTTTTGCATGTATTTTATTTTACCTACAAAGGAGATGCACAAAAGGAAATTAAATTCTGTCGTTATTTTAATTTATTTATAAATATGGATGCTTTATCGCCTGATTTCAGTGTGCTGACTTATTCTCTATCTTCTTGCAAATTCCTAAAAGGAGGAATTTAAATAGTCTACGTTATTAAGTTTACATGTTGTTTTGTAGGTAATTTTACTTAGAGCATCAGTTAGAAACAAACAACCAGTATCAGAAATAGTGCGATATATGTAGTTGTGGAAATAATGATTCAAATAAAATTAATTTCTTAGTTTCAAGTTACGTCTACACCTTAGAACCTTATACTAATGAAAAAATATTCTAAGTACTTACTCTATTATTTCTCTCAAATACACATATTTTTAAATATTAAAAATCATTTTGCGGTAGCAAATGTTGTTTTTAGAAATAAAGGTACATGGAAAAGATGACTGACAAATATAGGAGAGACTCGTGTTAAACAGATTTCTAGATTTCTGTACTGCACGTGTGAAGATACATTAGTTGAAAATATTTAGTGTGAATCAACTAGATGAAGAAGACTATTGCTAAGGAATAATTTTACTTTCTAGACAATTTGCTTCTTAAAACCTGCTTTCCTGTTGCTCACTTAATGGCCTTTAACGAATTCATGCTTCAGTTCTCCAATATTTCAGTATAGAGTGTTGGCTTTGATAGAAAATAAATAAAGATGTTTTGAGAAAGAAAAAAACATCTCTTTTGGAGCCCTCTAATCTTTCACTCAACAAATATTTAATAACAGATAACCAAAAATACCCACTGTTGGGTGATGGAATTACATGATTAAAAACATACTCATATCCCCACATCACGTTCCCTCACTTCGGGAGGAAACTACAGGAGATCTCTGCAGAAATAATCGCAGGCCGATGTGCAGAGCTAATTGGGATACTTGTACAATGTGTGATATTATAATAAATGTTACTTCTACAAAGATTGTAAGTATTCCAGTGCATTGGTACTAAGTTTGCTTTGAATTATCATCTTTAAGAAACAAAAGAAAAAAGTATATTTCAGATGTATCTACGTATTTATCATATCTGCTCTTTTCATTTCCATTGGTGGATACAATTTTCCAGATGTTGTTATTTTCCTTCTGATTACAGAGCATTTTAAAATCTCTCTCTTATGGTGCAGGTTTACTCGTGACAAATTCTTTCAGCACAAACAGGAAAAATAATAAAAATAAATAAGAAATCTTAAGAGTTTTCACTACATGCAGTAAGAGATCTATTTTTTTAATTGTGGTAAAAACATGAGATCTGCCCTCTTAACAAAATTGTAAGTGTATGGTACACTATTTTAACTCTAAGTGAAATACTGTATAGCAGGTCTAGAACTTTTTCATCTTGTGTGACTGTAACTCTATGCCCCCTGAACAGTGACTCCACCTTTTCTCCTCCTCCCAGCTCCTGGCTCCCATCAGTTCTGCTCGCATCCTGCGAGTTCGATTGCTGAAGACACATTATATAAGCCCCATCTGTCCTTCCAAGCTGGTGTCTACGACCTGACCAGCTAAAGTTTGGTCTAGCCAATAATTAACAACCAAATCAGACCAAAGAAAAATCACTCTTTGTTATGGACTGAATTATGTCCCCTCAAAATCTGTCGTTTGGAGCTCTAACCCCCCAAGGTGACTTGGGTTTGAAGATAGGACCTGTGAGAAGGTAAAGAGGGTTACCTGGGGACCTAGCGGGGGGTTCTCATCCACTCTGTCCAGTGCCTTTGTAAGAAGAGGGGGGCGCCAGGAGTGTGCAATGACAGAGGGGATGGCAACGCAGGGATGGAAGAGCGGTGTTAGCCGGGATGCTAACATCAGGCTCACAGCTCCCGAAGAAGGGAAGCAGAGAAAGGGACAGAAGCAGGGAAGGAACGGGGGCTCAGCCAAAGGGACAATAAGTGAGCTGCTTCTCACCTGTGCGTCTCACCCTAACGTTACCCAGTTGGAGCCAAAATGGGCTGAGGACCTGTGCTGGACCCCCTCTGGGTTGTCTGAGGTTCCCTTTAGCTCATAATAACTAAAAGCTCCCCCATGGTGGGGTTTCCTGCTATTTTCTGAACACATGATGTAGGGACTCGCATGTTGCTATGCTGGGTATGCAAAACTGAACCCAGGTGCCCAAATAATAGAATATGTATAAATTCCCCAAGGCATCTGCAAGCTCCTTGCCCCCGCTACCCCCGCCAACACACTGAGTAAAGGCTTCCTCGAATAGCCTCATGGAAAGACACTGCATGGACAGCTCTCTTGCTGCCTCCTTCTTGTAATTAGGAATAAAAAGTCCTTTGCTCTCATCGCTCCCTTGGGTTGTGCTCCATGTGATGCACCCCCAAGTGGTGAACCCCTCAGGTTCAGTTCTAGAAGGAGGCATCTGTAAGCCAGGAAGGGAGGCCTCAGGGGAAATCAACCTTCCAGGCACCATGGTCTTGGACTTCCACTAGTCTCCAGAACTGTGAGAAAATGAATTTCTGCCACTTGAGCCACCCACTGTATGGCATTTAGCTATGGCAGCCCGAGCTGACTAATACACTCTTCTTTTCGTCTCTGTCCCACTGAATGCTTCGTACCAGACTTAACACACACACACACACACACACACACCCCACAAAGGATTTGATAGTCAAACGAGCTTGTGAAGGCCTAGGTTAAATGGGGTCCAACAACTGTCTTCACTGCATGATTTCCTACACGTGAAGTATTCTAATGTGAACTGTGAATCTTAAGTGAGCGAATCCAATGCAGCTTCTTTCAATTTGATAGACTGTAATGCTTCCCCCCGCCCCACCCTTTTCCTTTTCTCTCTTTTTTATTTCTTTTGTTTATTTGCTCGAAGACTGTATCCTGGGACTACTGCTGGCAAATATTACCTGATGTAATTTAAGTTATTTAATGACATTTCACTGTAGGACGAGGGTGTATCCTCTTCATTGAGCCAAATAGTATTTTATCTTTGGTCTTCACTTTGTCAAGATTCTTGAGAGAAACAGAGGCAATAGTGTATGTGTGTCTGCACACAAGCACACACACACATGGAGAGAGAAAGAGAGAGAGAGAGATGTTGAGGAATTGGTTCACGAGCCTGTGAGGACTGGCAAGTCTAACATTTGCAGGGCAGGCCCGTAGGCTAGAAACCCAGGGATGATTAGTGCTGCAGGTGTCTAGTCTAGAGGCTGTCTAGAGGCTTGTCATTCTATCAGGGGACCTTAGTCTTTTCTCTTAAGGCCTTTGAGTGACTGGACAAGGCCAACCCATGATATGAAAGGTAACCTGCCATATGTAAATCCAAACAATTCAAATGTTCATCACATCTAAAAAAAAAAAAAATACATTGAGACTGGTGTTTGACCAGAAACTGGGTGCCGTGGCCCGGCCACGTCGACCCATAAAATTAACCATCACAGTCCCTTAAATATCTATCTTTTCATTTGTTTCTGCCACTTTATTCCTTTTGGAGACACAGCCCTCAAGCTTCATCTTCCTTCTGCTTCCCGATACGTGAGTGACACACATCACAAATATCTTGGCAGAGCTTGTTAAACTCTGTATCCGAAAGCCCTGCACGGCTGGCATGGGTGTCCTTATTAGGCTGCTATCGGCAGGTGCCACTGGGAGAGAGAAATTGCTGCTCCTTTCCCTGTGTATAGTCTTTTCCAGTGACTGATTCCGAGATGGCTTGAGGGTCACATAACTCATTCTGGGCTCCGCTAACATTTTAGGAATCTGTTTATCTCTTACTTACCATCCTCTCTTGTAACTATTTTTCTTTATATTCTTTCTTTCCGGTTCTCACAAATGGGAAGAACCATAAAACTTTTCTTATCTACATCTTTCTGGGAAAACTCTTCAAAGCAGAGCTCCAGAATCTCCCATCTAAAATGTTTGTTTTCCCCTGAAAAAAAAAAAAAAACAAGATATAATGCAACTGTTTCCTGGTGACCTCAACTTTTTAGTCTGGTCATCTCCTTATTTTATTAATAAAATGGATCATTACTTACTATAATAAGTAGTTGCATTGATAGAGTTTTCTATGCTTAAGTCCCTTTATCCTTGCACATAATTATTAACTACAGTTGACCCTTAAACCATGCAGGGGTCAGACAGCCCTGACCTCTCATGTCGTCAAAAATCTGTGTATAACTTTCACTCTCCTGAAACTTAAGTATTAATAACCTACCGTGGCTTAGAAGCTTGACCGGCAATCTAATCGGTTAACATATTTTGTGTGTTATATGTATTATATACTGCATTCTTACCCTAAAGTAAACTAGAGAAAAGAAACTGCTATTGAGAAAATCAAAGAAAAGACAAAATACATTTACAGTGCTGTACTTCATTTATCAACAAAAATCCACGTATAAATGCAGTTCAAACCATGTATAGGGATCCTGGGTGGCGCAGCGGTTTGGTGCCTGCCTTTGGCCCAGGGCACGATCCTGAAGACCCGGGATCGAATCCCACATCAGGCTCCCAGAGCATGGAGCCTGCTTCTCCCTCTGCCTGTGTCTCTGCCCCTCTCTCTCTGTGTGTGACTATCATAAATAAATAAAAATTTTAAAAAAATTTAAAAAAAAACCATGTATAAATGTTGTTCAAGGGTCAACTGTATTCTGAAACCTGCATCTCTCCTGTCCTAGATCTAAGGAATAATTTCACCTTTTCGTTCAAAGAGATCAAGTGAGGTACACGAAGTAGCTTTTTAATCTACATTTCCTTATCTCTATACATGCCTTCCCATCTGTATGTGTGGTCCCAGGGAATAATGTACCGTTGTCCTCTGAAACTAAACCACTTGGTCATTGGCAAATATTTGATTGGATAAATGATTTTTTTAAAACATGCTAACTCACATAAAGTATTTCTATGTATTCGTCTCTATAAAAAAGCATTTTTATTGTGGTAAAATACTCAAAAAATTACCATCTTAACCATTTTTAAACATATACTTTTGATGTTAAATACATTCATAGCATACAACCATTACCTCACTCCATATCCAGAAATCTTCATATTGCAAAACAGAAACTCTATGCCCTTGAACACTATCTCCTCATTCCCTTGTCCTGCTGACCCCCGGTAACCATCGTTCTACTTTCTGCCTCTGTGGAATTTGAATATTTTAAGAACCAACCAGTGAAGCCTACAGTGTTTGTCTTTCTCGGACTGCATCATTTCACTTAGCATACTGTCCTCAAGGTTCAGTCTTTGTGAAGTTCTCTCTGTTGGCTACACGTTTCTCAAATTGCTTTCCTCTTCTTCATCCACTCATCTTATGCTTTTATTGAAATTCTCCACATCTTTTTTTTTTTTAAACTGACTCAATGAAAAAGTGTCCTGATCATGATCCCATAACACCCTGGCCATAGCGAATCCATCATCCACTGCTATCAGTATTAGGTCATTTTTATTACTGCTACTACTACTATTATAATTATTATTACATTTTCAGGTTATAAATCCAACCAAATTACTCCTTGCTTACAAGATTTTACTGCCTCTTAATTGTCTAAAGTTTCTTTTTAAAGACTAGGTAAATGGGATTCAGATTTTGACAAAAATATTTAAAAATGAACAATTGTGTGTGTGTATTCTCTTGAGTTCTATTTCTTGATATGCATAAATTAATTTTTGATTATAAGGAGCATGGATTTCATGCCATTATGTTCTTGAAAAAAATTACTGTGCCCCCAAATTAGCATTTATTAAAATGAGGTAACTCAGACTTATCATTCCCTTCAAAAAAAAAGGTCATTAATTTTATGAATCTTTTAAAACAAATATAGGTTCACAAAGTGTTCCATTGGTGGTATGATTGGTTTTGACCATTTGTGAAGAAGCATAATGATTTCAGAATATGACACCTGATACACAGAGAAATGCCTTTTATGTCTATGATGGAAGGATCCCAAGAACGGCACACTAAATGCTACACGTCAAATATGGTGTGTTAGACACGGGTCATGCCTTCTAAATGTTATTTTAAATTAAAATTTAAATTAACATTATTTAAATTATTTTATACAACAATTTGGCCAGAAAGATGTTCATAAATCTGTGGTCTTCTTCTTGCTTATGCTTTTGGTGAGTTATCAGCAATAAATATTGTGTTTTCTAAATATTATAAATAAAAACTGACCATTTTCTGTCAAATTAGTCATTGAATTTGAACAATCTACTTTTTGCTTTGTAAAAAAGAACACTATGAAGGTATTTGTATATTCTTATCATTGTCCTGAAGGAAAATGAAAACTGTCTTGGCAACTAGGCTATGAAGTTCCCAAATTAACATAAGTAGCTTTCATAGTATGACAATAATCAGACAAGACCTATTACTATGACTCAACATGATAAAATCAGAACACTTGGAAACCACAAAATTATTTAAGCTCTTCAACTGATAACATGTGTGGATACCTCTTTACCAATGTCAGCAAGAAGCTTGTTCTCATGATCCAAACTTACAGATAAAACACACACCGTTACCCAATCACTGAGTTGCTCTGTTGAGTAGAAGTGAGGGTGAACATCCTGGCCTTTTTTGCAACTTTAGGTGGAAATAATTCAGTATTTCACTATATAAATATAATTTAACCATATTGTGTTTGTAAATACCTTTGTATCAGCTTAAGAAGCATCTCTACCATTCTCAGAATGCTGAGTGTTTTTATCATAAATGGGTAAGATATTTTTGAAACATTTTACCCATTTCAGATGACTGTATTTTATCCTTTAAAAATGGAAACAGTGCTTTACAATGATTAATCTTCAAATATTTACCAACCTTGCATTCACTGGATAAAAGCAGTTGGTCAGGATGTATTATCTATCATATCTATTACTAGAATTTTTTCTGACCTTGTGTAAAGAAATTCTGAGTTAAGGGATCCCTGGGTGGCACAGCGGTTTGGCGCCTGCCTTTGGCCCAGGGCGGGATCCTGGAGACCCCGGATCGAATCCCACATCAGGTTCCCGGTGCATGGAGCCTGCCTTCTCCCTCTGCCTGTGTCTCTGCCTCTCTCTCTCTCTCTCTCTCTCTCTCTCTGTGACTATCATAAATAAATAAAAATTAAAAAAAAAAAGAAATTCTGAGTTTATGTCATGGGTGCATTACCAAGACCTTTTATATTTATATGTCTTTGGTTTTGATAACACTGGTCTCATAAAACTATTTGTGAGGTATTCTCTCATCTTCATTTTTTTCATTAGAGTATTGTGTACTTCATATTACTAATTCTTTGAACATTTGGTAGAATTTATTAGAAAAAAAAACAACTTTACCTAGAGAGTTATACATGGGAAATATTTTAGTACAGATTCATTTTTAAGTAAATATAGATTATTCAGGTCATCTATTTCTTTTTAAGAGAGCTCTGACCAGCTTGTGACTCACAACAAATGTCCATTCCAGCAAAATTTTATAATTCTGTATCTCTTTATTGATATTCCCTATGTTTTCAATACCATTCCCCTGATTTAGTTTTGTTCTTCAGAGCTTTGAGCACAATTAAGGCAGCTAATTTAAAGTCTGTCTAGTAAGTCCAATTGCTGGGCTTCTTCAGAGATGGTTTCTTTTGATTTATGTTTTTGCTAATGAATGAATAATATCTCTTGTTCCTCTATATAATTTGTAATTTTTGTTGAGAACTTTATATTTTTAATATTGTAATGTGGTAATTCTAAAATTAAGGTTCCTCTCCATCCCAGAGATTGCTGTTGAGGAGGACAGTAATTATCCGTTTGTTTAGTCTTTTCCAAACTATTTTGTAAGGCCCATATTTCTTGCCACATGCTCTATTATGTCTGCATTCAGTCGGTTTCATCTAGCAAGGAAAAAGAAAGGAGGGGGGATGGCATTTTGTCTCTAAATTCAATGGAATCTTCCCACGAAGCTCTTCACCCTGATGAGGTTGTAATATCAGCCAGCCTCTATGCTGATCTCTGAACTGCCAGTCACATTAAAACACGGAACTCAACTTTTGAAGGAGCAGATCCTTATTGCCGACTGGGCATCAGCCAGGTGTACCGGGAATGTGGGCCACCATCTCTACACCCACCTGTCTTAGGGTCAGGAGCAGGACATGTCGATGCTATGTGAAAAGTCAAAATTCGCCTGCCTCTTTCTTAAATCAAGCACTCCCTTGGACACTGCAAATGTTGAACTAGACTCTAGAGTCCTGAAATAGTAAAGTCTTACAGTTCTTGCTATTTCATTACTTGGTGATTCTTTTAAATCATAAATTACTTTAAGAAATATTCGTCATGGTCTTGATGAAATTCTAAAGAATGATGCATTCTTTATCTTTTCTAAAATCAGACTAATTCCTTTTGTTGCTCATCCAACCCTCTGAAATTCATATATTTCCCACAATTTTCTTCTTCCCATCCCTGGTTTTCATCACAAAAATGAAACTAAAGTACTTTGAAAGTGGAAATGTCATTTTATCAGATTTTTCCCCATCTTGTTTTATTTTTTTAAGGTTTTATTTATTTATTCATGAGAGACACAGAGAGAGAGAGAGAGAGAGAGAGAGAGAGGCACAGACACAGGCAGAAGCAGGCTCCATGCAGGGAGCCTGACACGGGACTTGATCCCAGGACTCCAGGATCACACCCTGGGCCGAAGGCAGATGCTTAATCGCTGAGTCACCCAAGCTGCCCCCCGCCCAATCTTGTTATGTTTGGTATATTCTTATATTTCTTTCCTATCCACCAATTTCTATTACGGAGGAATGACACAAAGTGTAAATGGATGATTTCTGGATAAATGAATAAGACAATTCATTTAGATACCAAAGGATAGAAAGGTCATATAAATTATCTATTATTTTTTGTTAATCCCTGACCAAAAAAATAACAATTAAACCAATTAGTCACTGAAAAAAAAGTGACTTATAAAAAAAGTAATGAAAATTAAAGACACATTTGAACATCTAACATAAAATTATTTGTGGCTATGATTCTTTTTACAAAAATATACAGAGGTACAGAGCTGCTAAGTGTGTTCCCTAAAAGTTTTACAAAGATGGGGTGCCTGAGTGACTTGGTCCATTGAAATCAAGAGGTGGCTCTTGATTTCAGCTCAGGTCTTGATTGTGATCATGAGATCAAGCCCCATGTGTGAAGCCTGCTTGGGATTCTCTCTCTCCCTCTGCCCCTCTCCACTCCTATTCACTCTCTCTCTCTCTCTCAAAAAAAAAAAAAAAAAGGAAAAAATAAGAAAAGTTTTTACAGAGAAATCAGAAACTGCTACTCAAACAAAACAACAAAATATTTAAAAGTAAAGTGTTTGCAAAAACAGCAATGATGACTTTGCCCATAACACTGATATACACTAGGAAACTGCAGACAGAGCGTTCAGTCAGATTCAGAGAAGGCTGAGGGGAAATAACCAGTGGTTCAGGTGTAGATCCGAGAGCTAATGATGTCTACTGGGGCAATTTAAGTGAGTGTTTTCAGATGAGCCCCCCCCTGCACTGGTGGTCCTGACCTGCAGTTGGGAGGACAAGCAGTTTGGCATAGAACAAATGAAGGTTACCATGACTTTTCCTCCTTTCACATGAGAGAAAAGTATTTCCTAACTTATTTAACGTATTATAGCTTGAGTGTGAAAAAAGACAAAAAAATCAGATCTAGGAGCAATACCAATTCTTATGGTATGTGAAGAAAAAAGAAACACCTACAAAAAACACATCCAGTGTTATTGTAAAGCATAAAAAGATAATCATCTGACTCATAACTTGGCGGTACAGTTAGGGATCTCATATTGGGATAAAAGGGACATTGCCTATTTTGAGCTTCCCGTCACGTTATAAATTTACCTCCTAGGTTACTAGAATTATTAGAAAACTAACCTTTGCTCTCCTTTCATTTATCTATACTAGGTGTCCATTGGAGGACATTTCTTCCTAAAGTGAGTGATTATAAGCCTTTTTGTGATTAAATCATTTGTCAGTAGAATGCTAAGCTCAAAAGCAGCAATTTTAGAGAAAATATTTAAAAGAAATTGGAAGGTTTTCTAGTGAGGAGAAACAGGCATTTTAGTAAAGAAATGCTGGAGGGCATACAAAAAGGACATTAATCCTATTTGGTTTGGGTTATTATTTTGATCTTACTTTCAAAAGTCAGCGTAATCAGTAATATAAAACTAAATGCAAGAGTATGAAATTGACCACTTCACGTTTTGCTGGAAATATATTGCTATTAGTAGCATATTCAGTAAAAATATTACTAAGATGTATATATGCTAAACATTTTATCTACTTTACAGTATGAGCTCTGATCAAGAAAAAATAATTTCATATAATGTAATTTAGGATTGACTCTTTGACAAGGACTTTGGAGCATCTGCAATGGCTACTTTTGGAGTAGATTACTGAGTTATTATGTTATTTGTTACAATTCACCACATGAAAGGTGCTTTTGACAAATCTTCATGGCACGGCCAATTTTCAACAACCTACTTGATTTCTGAACCCATTTAGTATAATGATATTTATTGTATATCTGAGTCTTTGGAGTGTTTTCAGATTATCAAAAGAAAGAACTGAATGAGAAGAACATTATCAACATTGCACGTGTCTTGAGTAAAACTATGTAAAATGTTTATTGGATTATTAGAATTATTCAGAACTCCATAAAACAGCATAGGAAGGACCCATCTTCTTCTTTTCTGTCTTGTAACTATTTCAGTGAGAGAGGAAGTATGAAAGGTGGCACCATACAGTGTGGCCTATGCTGGAATATTCTGGTCTTAGATTATATGGTTAAGAGGAGGCTGTCTCTTTGCTCTTCCGTGAGAGTTGGCTATTTTAGAGGCATATAGAGAGAATGAATCCTAAAACTGACTTTTTAAAAAAATTTCCTAAAACAGTATTGGTTAACAGATGATATTAAAATGTAACTGGAATATTTCTTGGAATGTCACATTTTTTAAGACATACAGGAATAAAACCTGTAGACAAATCTAGTTAATCCAACTACATTATAAAATACTTATTCCAACAATACTCAATTACTATCTTAGATCATCTTTTAAAATGTTTAATTATATGTTAATTCTGGACCAATTAATTTATATTATTATATACCTTTTCCATCAACTTAACAAGAATATTTCAGTTATGATGTTTAATCAAATTAATTTTGACTGCTATTTATATTTTTAATTATTCAATTATCAGTAAAAATTAAACATTAAAGTCAGATACCTACACAGGTTTACCAGAGAGTACCCTATCTTCTATCATACCCCTAATTTAAAAAATAACAACTTTAGCTTCTCATTACATTGATTATTATAAATTATGAGAAGCATTGTTGTGTTTTTATAACTTATAAATAAGTCAATTATAAGATGTATATATTTCTAAACTTGACTTGCATTAATATATCTTACAAAATCTATATTTTTCTAATTCATTTTCTATAGATGTTCACAAAACATATATTAAGATATTAATTTGAATTAGAAAATGAAGTTGTATTTATATGGAAAAATGGAAAAATCTTAATGATTTTCTTAATCCACTGGATTAAAAAAGACCGAAAAAGTGTCTAACGGATGATAGTCTCCCCTTAGACTTCATCTTGTTTTCTGAAATGACACCTAGCACTTTGCCCCTGGAACTTACTCATAGTTGACTGAGTCTGGGGCCCTGGGGGCATGCTGAGGTCAATACTGAAGTTTATGATGCTGCTTATAATTCTATCGATATTCCCTTTAATGTAATAGTTTAAGAGAAAAAGCAAATGGTTTTGGCCCTAGCCTCTCTTGGAGATTAATCAGAAGACTCACCAAAGTTACATATTCATAAAAATTTGAGTTTTGCCAAATACTTGTTAGGATGAATGGTGGATTATTATGCGACAAGGAGCATGCTCTCTTTCGCTTGCTGTAAAAGCATTAATATTCCCCAAGCTCAGTGTCCCTCTATTACAATTCAATTCACTACATGGGAAAGCATCCCAGCATACCTATGTCACCCTTCTCCAGTCATCTCTCGTTAGACCTTGGAAAGAAATCAAGGGAACTCAGGGAACCACTCTAGTTACTGTTTTTCCATGGGTAATAGAGACCTTTGCCTCTGACCCAGAAATCTGTGCCTTCCACCACCATCTATGAAACAGTAGCAGGCTAACTTGTTAGATTGCCAATCTAGGCCTTTCATGGTGCTTTGACAGTCTCCGGATAGCATGGTATATCTTCTAGTTCAGCCTGAATCCCCAAAGGATGAATCCCCAAAGCCTGAATCCCCAAAGGATGACTATGAGATAACATTTCCTGCATTAAACTTCTGGCTCAATCATCAGAACTGAGCACCAAGACCACCTACGTGAACATGATTACTATTTACTCCAAAACATTTTCACTCAGATACTTCTGTAAACCAGTTAATAATTTCATAGTGTCAGCAACTTTCTAACTTTGAATTTTCCCGAAATTGACAGCTCAAATTAGCCTAAGTTTTTACGGCACTAGTTCTCTCAACTGAACAAAACATTTGCTTATTAAACAACTCTTTGCTTATTGAAATTTGCTGAAAGATCTTCCAACCTGAATGAAGTATATACAATTTGCCCAGTCAAGCTCAGATTTATCACAGTGAAATACCCATCTTAAGCTACACAAGGCTAGATCCCAAATATCCATAAATTTCTCACTGTAATCTTCTGTTCAGACGCAACGAAGACTGCCGGGTTGGTGCTCCTCCTTCATGCAGGAGGTAATGAACTTGGTTATGTTTGATTCATCAGGTTACTACAATGTGTATATCTGTGTGTTATGTTAAAATTTTAGGATTAAAATATATAGTGATTGCTTTTAGATATCTACACATCCATTAATGCTTCAAACTAAAAGTTTTTAAAAATCTTTTGCGTTCTCAGCATCTATATGGTTAGCATCCATATTTTTAACTGCTTGAAATATTGTCGAAGGGAATTAAATTTCTCTAAATTATTCCCAGTGTGTTACACGTAAATGTGTATCATTGTATATACAAACTGCATCCTAAACGATGTGAGAGAGAGGATGGATTATTAAGCAATGTGTCAAATAATTATCTGGCATCTCACATAAAATAAATGAATAAATGAATACACTAAGAGATTTGTTTTTCTTTACATGAAACTAATGTCAAACAATTAAGGTTTTTTAAAAAAAAGGTACTCATCTACAAAAGTCAAAGAAAATGTGCATGCAGGATTCTGGTTTCCTTCATTTCATCTTTGGCAATAAGAAAAAGCTGTAACAGTGAACAATGAAAAACTATATGACTTAATATTATAGATTTTGAATTACCAGGTCTTATTTTTTCAAAGTTGTCATATTGTATAAAATCTACCTGGTAATTTATCTTTTTTTCTGAAGTTAGTGATTGTACGAGGATGATTTCATTATTTTACCAATGTGCAATCAAATGCAAAGTCTCTCCATTAAATTCTGCAAGCCAGATTTTTCTTTACAATAGTCAGGCCTGCTTCAAGAGAAATAATGTGGTTATAGCTTTCTTTCTAAGTATGCTAAGCTTTGATTACAGGCTGCAGCAGAAAATGGCTTTGACAAATACAGAAAAATGTGCAAATACGATTTGGAAGTTATTTAATAACGTGCAGTGGGGAATATTTTGGCTACCTTTCAGCTAAGAAGGTTTAAAGAGATGTTCAGATAATTTAGATAAAATTGAAATTTGTTGATCCTTTTAATGTATACTAGCTGATATAAAGATGACACTATTTTTTGATGAAGGAAAGGGCAGTAAAAAGGCCTTCAGAATAATCTTCCCACTTCATAAAACAATACCAGTTCTATCATGCCAGGTCCAAAGCTTATTTAATCATAATTACATTGTGAGAAATAAAATTCTACTTAGCCTCAAAGCCAGAGAAATGAAACCAGATTAATTGTGAAATATAAAATTATCTAACATCATTAATTGAAAAAGTTGAGTTTTAAATCTGATTCTCTTAACAGACCTATGTCTGTATTTGTATTTAAAAACATTACTTTTAGCCAACAGAAATGATGGTGTGTTCTGGTGGTAAATATTTCAGTCCAGTTTTTTAATATTGCAAATTACTACTTGAATTCATGAGTCTGGTAATGAATGTTAGCAGGATTAAGCAACATGGGAAGAATTGAGCTGAATAATCTGATGAAGCAAGCATTCCTACAGACTATTGACGATAGGGGACAGTGTATGATACCTTAACAGATGAGAACTGTGCTGGAATTATACAAATCCCAATGGAAAGACTATGTCTGAAGTCAAGGGGTTGGTGGAGTTAGGTGCAATCACATAAACAGACCCAACGTAAGTACGCAGATCAAGTCAGTATCTAGAGCAGCAGCACAAACTTGCAAAATCAAGCAGAGAGTGGCTTCCCATGTAAGCACGCAAGGTGGATCCACGTGCAGAAGACCAGGGAGGAAGCAATTACCGTAGGGGGTAGAGTTCACGGCTTGGACCCAGTAACAGAGAGAAGCAAGCATCCAAGAAGAGAGATTTGATCACAAGGTTTGGGAATTCAGTGTTCTTCCTTTTTTTCCAGGTTAATACAGAAATACAAGAAACATACATTACATAAATTCACACATATATAGATTTTTATTTATAAATTTTTATATACCACATGTATTTATTTTATTTCTATAAATGTTTAAGAAAGTATCTTACTAAATATGTATTATACATAATGCAATAATGCATTATTGTATTTCTGTATTTTCTTTAAAGAAGATCTATAGAGAGAGAATGAGCGATGTGAACTGAAGAAGTAGGAAACGAGGAGGGGCTGGGTAGTGGGAAACTCATCTTGCACATCCAGATACCAAGCACAGGAAACAGAAGCAAGAACGATTTTTGTAACCAGATCAGCATTTCTTGAAGCAAGAGGTCATGATATAATCTCTTTAGGGATTCTAGAACCATGCTTAGAGAGTGGGTGGGAACATAATTAGGGGCAAATGGTTATGCCCTCCAGGTAAGCTGTGCAGACTGGAAGCTGAGGATTTGCTAGTGTATTCTCTGTCATTGTAGCTTACTGATCTCTGCTTAGAAGTCAAACCAATTTTTAGGTTTTGAATGCTGCTTTTGTAAAATAAAACTAATTGGAGTATATGTAAGGTTTGTTCATAATTCTAAGGGGAGCTCAGTGGGAGTATCTCCTATTAAGGGGTAAAATGTAGTCTCTATCATCCCAAAGACTGGGAAAATTATCCTCAAGCTAGTTGAAGTCAGGGGAACTGAGAGAAAATTCTAATTTGTAGACCATGAGGAAAGTAGGTCATGTGTGGTAAAATGAACCTAAATGTCAGGACTGTGAGGTTGGCAAAACAGACATAAAAAAAAGAAAGAAGAAAGAAAGAAAGAGAGAAAGAAAGAAAGAAAGAAAGAAAGAAAGAAAGAAAGAAAGAAAGAAAGAAAGAAAGAAAGAAAGAAAGAAAGAAAGAAAGAAGAAAGAAAGAAAGAAAGAAAGAAAGAAAGAAAGAAAGAAAGAAAGAAAGAAAGAAAGAAAAGAAAGGGACAAAAGCACAGAATGTGGGGAACAATTAAGGATGAACAGTATAAAAGAAGTTCAGGCAAGTGGTTTCATGAGTAAGCACAAGAAAAATGTGAAAGGTCCATTTTTAGATTTGCCAGCTACATGGTGTAGGAGTATGCTGGAGAGATCAGAGGAATCATGCGGAACTGGTCGGAACGTATGGCAAAATGTCAAACTTTATTCACACAGAAGTATAATATGTTAGAGCCTCACTCTTATACCTCATCTCTGGAGGCAGGTTACAAGATATCACAAGATTTGACATTTCTAATAATTATAGGACTCCAAAATTAAACTCCAGATTTTGAATTCCAAAAATGTCATTATATATTATATATGAGTATGAGTAATGTGTGCTTACTTTAAGTAAATAATTGTATACAGGATGTGGTGTGCATTTTTCTTTCAGTATAAATTTTGGTGCAAATATCATTATCACCCTAGGATTAAAAAATATTTTATTTATTTATTTGAGAGACAGAGATTCATTTATTTGTGAGAGACACAGAGATAGGCAGAGACACAGGCAGAGGGAGAAGCAGGCTCCCTGCGGGGAGCCTGAGGCAGGACTCGATCCCAGGACCCCGGGGTCACAACCAGAGCCAAAAATGGACGCTCAGCCACTGAGCCACCCAGGTGTCCCTAGAAGGATTTAAAAGATCTGAGACTGTGCCAAAGAGCTAATAAGTGACACACGCAAGATTCTACTCCAGAACTGGTTGAGCTCCTAACTTTCGTATAGGGCTATGTTTTTACATTAAAATTCAATAGTGTTTTTAATCTATAATTATTTGGGCTGAGGAAGATAAACCTAGGGAAATAATAATCATAGTAAGAAGTAGTCTTTTGGTTTCAGTCAATGAAATATTCATTATCATAAAAAAAGTCAGAGTTGATGTCCCATTAAGTAACTCCTACACTAGAAGTTATATCAAAGTATCATTTAAGTAGTTTCATGAAAAAAAAAATAAAGTAGTTTCATGTATTATTTTTTTTCTAAAAGATTGGGTGAGTCAAGTCTATCTTACTGCTATAAAAAGTACTAAATATTCTATTCGGTGAATATAAACCATACCAAGAAAACGATACGCATACATATTTGGGTTCGGAAAAATGCTCAAATGTGTTAACTTAGCACCAAAGATATTGTCTTCTGAGCTTTCTGAACATAAACCTCAAAATTAAATACATTTGGAATAATTAAAATTATAGAAGATAGTTTATATGGAAACTGTTATGCTCCCTGTGACAATACGCAAAAGAGTTGAGCATGACGAATTACACAAATAAATGAAACCTGTGTTAGAGTCTTGTTTTAGGAGGATGTACAAAAGGGACCTCAGAATGTACCTCTGTGGATCAGCAAAGAATCTGTGCACAAGAAGGGACCAGAAAGAGTGAGCTTGTGTCAAGCATCACTTTCAGTGCTGTGGTGAATAAGATATTGGGGTAATTAAGGTGTGAGGGACAGGAAATTAGACATCCAATGTATTTTTACAGGAGACTAATTATTTTGATGAAAAATAAAACGGAATACCTACATATGCAATAAATATATTTCACCTATGACCTTGTGAGGCTTTAGAGGACTTTTCTTCCCCGGTTTTGCCCAAGGTCTCTAGTAGTTGACGCTACTTTGGTGTTGCTTTGGCCATTGTCTGTGGAACATATACTAGGAGTTCGAACATTTACTAGGTGCTGCGCACTTCATATCTCGTATATTTTATCATTAATCCTAATCAAAAGCCTATAAGATAACTATTATTTATTCCTACTTTGAAGATGACGTTGATAAGCAGATTATTCATGTGACACAACTGAAATATGAAGCCGAAATTAAAAGTAGGTCTATCCAATTCCAGTTTAAGCCTTTCCAGTCAGTGAATGAATGTCTTTATTCTTTGTCTACTAAAAATGCATTGCGCTCTTCCTTCTGGAATATATTTATTCATAAGTTAGTTCCCTTGTTTTATCCCATAGGGATTCCTGTCTATATAATTCTAAAATAACAAGTGTATTCATATCTACTACACACTTATTTTATTCCAAGATTCAAATAAGATGAGAGTGAACATACTTTGTGAGTTGATACATAAAGCATAACTATTAAGTCGCATAATCAGTATTGATTCTTTAATTGAAAACCTGTCTTATGTTTTCATTTCATTGAATCAATTTACATGCTGCTTGTCTTCAGATGGTGATAATTATCTAAACCTGAATGTGAAACCAATTAAAGCAGATGCAAGACTGAGAGAAATGCAACAGCGACGTTAGTACTGTCTGCGCTTGATGGTAAGTCACAATCAAGATTTCTAATATTTCTCCAGGATTTAAGCATTGGAAGAGTCTGAATATGTAAAGGTGACATCTTTATTCATAACTGGTACAAGTTAAAGCTCACTAACGTGGTTAGAGAAAATTGGAGCCCCTGATCCGGAAGGCAAGATGAGCGCTGGCTCACAGGAGATTTCTTCAGGGAGCATGATCCAAGCACCATATGCCAAGCCTTTGCTCAGGTCCCGCTGAAAATGATGCTAAAAGCACATTGTGACATTATCCGTCATAATTCAGCTCAAGGCCTGAGCTGTGCTTGCCAGTCGTGTATCAATAGAAGCAAACTGGTCAAAGCAGCCAATTAGCCCTAAATGAAATCGTCCTGAATCTACCCCAAAGCCCCCCAACACTCTACCTTCATTCACTCATTTCTTAAGCAAATAATTAATCTTCTCATGTGTGCCAGACACTATTCCAGGTACCTGGGGTTCACCTGTGAAACAGAAAACCAGCTTTGTAGCTGTAAGGCATGCGGGGCATATACATGCTCTCCTCTTCCACGATTTTCCAGTTTTGTTCTGCTGACCCTAAGTCTTAGGATATGGTATTACCTGACGGTCCTTAATGTCCACTTGATTCTCTCTTACACGTGTATATATTTCATAGAGAAACAAATGTTTCACAGATACCAGTGAATCTATTGTCATCTGAGTTAACCTGAATTTTCTTTTTTATTAATTCATTACTTTTCCTGTTCTTTAAACTTAGTGTTATGTCTAAACTTCCTACTTTATTAAACACATTCATATCCTCAAAGTGTTTAAGTAATGATAACCGGCTTATAAGTTGTTTGCCTTATGAAAATATAAGAACCGATTCTAAAAATATGGTTACTATTACAATCGTAAATGCACAAGGTGTATTTTTATCTAAATGGACTTTTGTGTGCTAAGTAGGCCTAAATGACATATATTTATTTTGGAGGACACACTTTCCAAATTTGTCCAAATACGTTTGAATTTAAATTAAGCCTAAAATTGTTAGCTTTCTTTACTGCACACTTCACAAGGTATAATATTGTTTAATATTTATTAAAGTTAATCATTCTTATGAAAATTGATACAGATTTGTGTTAATCTTGAAGTCGTTAAAATTCTCAGTATATAATTTCTTACTTTGTGTTATTTGTTAAGTGTATTTTAAAAAATAAAAGGATCATTTTTTATTTCTGATCAGAAGTAGAAACTTAACCAATTAATACTTTTCTTATTCTTTTACTTTTAAAGATTTTAGTCATTTATTTGAGATATATAGAGAGTGTGAGAGAAAGCATGAGCTGAGGGCAGGGAAGGGGGAGAGGGAGAAGCAGCCTCCCCGCTGAGCAGGTAGCTCAATGGGGGTCTTGGTCCCAGGACCTTGGAATCATGACCTGAGCCAAAGGTGGACACTTAATCGACTGAGCCACCCACATGCCCCTTTTTGTTCTTTTTAATCTTATTTCAAAGATATTGTGCATTTTATTGAATAAATCCACTTAAAAATTTTAGTTGAAAAGGACATCATAGCTGCTTCTTTATCTACATATTCTGTTTAGATATGTAGATACTCTGAAAGAAAAAGACAAAAGGAAAATAAGACAAATTGTAGAATCAGAAAATTAAAAGCAAAAATAGAAGCCATTCAAAGATTGAATTAGAGTCCCAAATGAAGAAATGAGTGTTTACAGTCTCTATCATGCTATAGATTTCTAAAAAAATGCATAACTCATAAGCTATTCTTAGACCCAGATGAATGTTTTCACAAAGAACAAGGAAGTCTTTATATTTCTATCAGTGTTGTAATAAAATTGGCCAAAATTCTGCTTGCTAAGATCTGTCAAACTTCCCTATACTGTGTACTTTAATCTTGACAAATCCATTGAAATCTAATATTTTTTTAAAAGAGAAAGAAAAATTTAGACCCAGAGAGATTGTGACTTGTGGGTTAGCTGCACAATCATTACTAGAAATTGAGCTTCCTAAGTTTTGTTTTATTTGCGTGTAGTTGACACACAATGCTGCACTGCTTTCGGGTGAACAACACAGTCATTCAACTTCTCTATACTTTATGCTATGCTCACCACAACTGAGGAGCTTCCTGAGTTCTAAGACTGCCCTTTCTACTATGATATGCTTACAGTTGGGGGGTTACAAAACCCAGTATGTTTACCACATGCAGCAAAAATAATGAATTCTAAAAATGATGATGATGATGATGATGATGATGAGCAATCTAGAATAAACATTTATGTAAAGAGCAGGGCAGCTAAATTAAGAGACAGACTAATAATGTATATAGGATTTGCTCTGACATTTCATTTTTCATAGGATATTTTCCGGATCTGTTCCAAATAGTAACAGTAAAATCAATTTCAGTTCAATATAACAAGTTAGCAAGAAAAGATAAGAAGAGTCACATGCAAGATGTCTATCCCTCCACTCTGCTCCGACAGCACGCTACTTCATACAACTATTAAGAGATTCATCATTTTTATAAAAGGTACAGCATGGAGAATGCAGCCAAAGGTAATTGTGAGAGTGTTCTGTGGTGACAGATAGAGGCTACGCTTGCGGGGAGCCTGACAGATGGCCCTGTGGAATCACTGTGTGGCCCACCTGAAACGAACATAACGCTGTGTGTCAATTATACTCAAAAAAGAATTCATCATTTTTATTGTAATTATGCCTACAGTTTCCCGCTCTAGATAATGGGCCTCGAGAAGGCAAGTACTATAGTTTACTCATTTCTATGTCAAAGCCTCTGCTACAAACTAGGCACTAAACAAATATTGTTCAATAAGTGAAGGAGGATATTGCTTTCAAAAACACGTGTGTGATTCGCAAACGTGTGTGATTCCCAACATAAGTTGTGAAAGTTCGGCAAAATTAATTAAAAAAAAAAATTCTTCTAATGATGGCTACGCTGCTTGGAAAAGTGAAATGGGACTCCTTCAAGGTCAAGGTCAAGGTCTCTTTTGCGTCCTCCTGTTAATAAGTTATTGTGTTTCTCAAGAGTTTGAACTTGAATCTTTTAAAACTGGTAGCTGATAGTTGAAAGCCCAGATATAATTTATATTTTTAAAACAGGCAGATTAATTCCTGGAGTTCCCACCAAGATTCTGGAGAACCTGTTAAATAAATGGCAAATTTCCTTCATTTAAAAAAATGACAATACTACCGTTTCTCCTGGGAATACCAAATTACCAGGTTCAGTAGATGAATGGCCAAAGGGGTTGGCACCGCTATCGTTGCTCCAACTAATCTAAGTATAATTGATATATAATCAGGAGTTTATTCATGGTAACTGATTGATTCGACAAGTGTTTACTACACACTGTTTCCTGAGCTAGAGGCCAGGTGATCAAATTTAGTGACATTCAGTTCATTATAAGCTGAATGAGCGGTCAGCCTTGGAACAAGAATGACATCAGTCATTATTTGCATCACTAATATACATCATCTCAGCATAGTAAGAGTAGCATTAAATTTTCTTATTTTGAAATGGTCAATATACTTTTGAAAATCAATAATCTGCTCTAGACAGACAATAATCTGCTCTATTCCTTCTCCAGTGGTAGCCACTTAGGGGATTCATTTTGGTCATTAAAAAAAAAAAATGTTTCTCATAATCGATCACACTAGGTAACATCCAGGAAGAGTCATAGATTTTTCTTATTTCTCTAAAATAAGAGTTTAAATCCATTTATAGCTTCTCAGGGGGGCCATTTTATTAGCAATGTATGTCCTTTCTTCCTTCTAAAGACTGAGCCTGAGGCAAGAGTTAGATGCAGCTATGCTATTTCAGGAAGTGATTTTGAGGAACGGGGTGATGGAGTGGTTTGAGCGGGTCACTGGAAAGCTTGAAACGGGAAGAAGAAAAAGATTACCCAAAGGTAAGTTTGCAAGTTGGCCATCACTGTAGGAAAATTAGGCTCGTTCCTACTGGGGACACTGAGAACCTTTATACCAACCATCTCAGAGTCATCTGCCTCAGGGAAAAAGAAGTGAGAATCTTTCAGATGCCAACACCTATTAGTCAAGGGTTTTACCAGGACGCAGTATTAACACTTACACCGTTCTAGATTCTCATATATGTCAGATTTGTCTGTAGGTTCCTTTGGGCATCCCATATGGCAGTGGACAATAATCTCGGAGCAGAAGCTAGAGATCCATGATTCAGCTAAGCAAGTTGCAATTAGGTTATATTTGCATGCAGCTGCTTTCCATTGACATTCCTGGAGTAAAAAGATGAGCTGAGGGAATGTCACTTAGGACAGAAGTGGTGTCTGATATGGTCCCTGAAGGTCTTGCTTTAT